>NC_092412.1:128741012-129361012 GCF_040894005.1 Engystomops pustulosus | reverse complement strand
TTTCCTTTCTTTTCAGGTCCACAACTGTAGGCTTTTCCACCCATTCTCCCTGCTTGTGGCTGTGGTAAACCATCCTCCTGGCTCGCCATACCAGTTCCTCGACCACTTTTCCTCTTGCTTTCTATTCTGTAATATTCCAACAACTATCATGGGAGACTTCCTATGATCCACATTAATACCCGGCTTCTGCCCTTCTGCTTTCATCACTAACTACCTCTTTAGGACTCTCTAATTCTCTTATTCACCAGGAGGGATACATACTTGACCTGAACAGTGTTCAACTCTTTTCAGTATGATTTCATACTACCTTTCAGATCATAACCTGCTCTCTTTTACTCCTAAATAGTCTTTTTCCCTTATCTGCAGTCACAGTAGGTGCCCTCAAGGTAGAGAGTAGTAGGAGGTATTATTCTTGAAGTGGTGTGTATATACACTCACCGGCCACTTTATTAGGTACACCATGCTAGTAATGGGTTGGACCCCCTTTTGCCTTCAGAACTGCCTCAATTCTTCGTGGCATAGATTCAACAAGGTGCTGGAAGCATTCCTCAGAGATTTTGGTCCATATTGACATGATGGCATCACACAGTTTCCGCAGATTTGTCGGCTGCACATCCATGATGCGAATCTCCCGTTCCACCACATCCCAAAGATGCTCTATTGGATTGAGATCTGGTGACTGTGGAGGCCATTTGAGTACAGTGAACTCATTGTCATGTTCAAGAAACTAGTCTGAGATGATTCCAGCTTTATGACATGGCGCATTATCCTGCTGAAAGTAGCCATCAGATGTTGTGTACATTGTGGTCATAAAGGATGGACATGGTCAGCAACAATACTCAGGTAGGCTGTGGCGTTGCAACGATGCTCAATTGGTACCAAGGGGCCCAAAGAGTGCCAAGAAAATATTCCCCACACCATGACACCACCACCACCAGCCTGAACCTTTGATACAAGGCAGGATGGATCCATGCTTTCATGTTGTTGACGCCAAATTCTGACCCTACCATCCGAATGTCGCAGCAGAAATCGAGACTCATCAGACCAGGCAACGTTTTTTCCAATCTTCTACTGTCCAATTTCGATGAGCTTGTGCAAATTGTAGCCTCAGTTTCCTGTTCTTAGCTGAAATGAGTGACACCCGGTGTGGTCTTCTGCTGCTGTAGCCCATCTGCCTCAAAGTTCGACGTACTGTGCGTTCAGAGATGCTCTTCTGCCTACCTTGGTTGTAACGGGTGGCGATTTGAGTCACTGTTGCCTTTCTATCAGCTCAAACCAGTCTGCCCATTCTCCTCTGACGTCTGGCATCAACAATGCATTTCCGCCCACAGAACTGCCGCTCACTGGGTGTTTTTTCTTTTTCGGACCATTCTCTGTAAACCCTAGAGATAGTTGTGCGTAAAAATCCCAGTAGATCAGCAGTTTCTGAAATACTCAGACCAGCCCTTCTGGCACCAACAACCATGCCACGTTCAAAGGCACTCAAATCACCTTTCTTCTCCATACTGATGCTCGGTTTGAACTGCAGGAGATTGTCTTGACCATGTCTACATGCCTAAATGCACTGAGTTGCTGCCATGTGATTGGCTGAAATTAAGTGTTTTACGAGCAGTTGGACAGGTGTACCTAATAAAGTGGCCGGTGAGTGTATATTTGTAAAAAACATAACCAAATTAGAATCCATAAAATAATATTCATCAATGCCTAAAACATTAAATAAGCTGAAACATAATATTCACAGGAAGAGATCAATACAACAGAAATAAATAATGACCTGTAGATGGCAGTAAAGGTTTTTTTTTATAAATAAGTAGTTTAAGGCAAAATGAAACAAATGTAACCGTGTACGTTGGAAAAAAAGGTATACACTGAATATTGAGGGTTTCTGTGGATGGGGAAAAGTTTGTAGCTGAAGGAGGATCTGAATTATCATCACAAATAATACATAGTAGTTTTTGTAGCTGTGATCTCTATTGTTGATAACTGACGTAATGTAAAATGGCAATAATATTACAATATTTAATTGTGGTTTTTATTGTTTCTTTTTTATCTTGTCTAAATGTTTTAGATTTTTATCTGGGACCCAAATACTGGGAAGCAGATTGGCAAAACATTAATTGGACACTCAAAGTGGATAACATGGCTGTGTTGGGAGCCCCTACATTTGTAAGTTAGGAATGTCTTGTAACAGAATACTCTAAAGTGACTGCCATTTATGAGCATTTATTTTTTTTCGTCTCGTGCTTCACAACCATATTTTATATACTGTGTGGCTAAATGGAGTGTGTTGTATTCTAAGACACAACCCTGCCCTGCTATTGTTCCAGGTTGGTGTTTTTTCCCTTCTCCCTGGCAGAGATCACGATAACGCCTCCACAAGCGTCTATGACGCTGGTATTGGCTGATTTAATCCCCCACAAAAAAAAAAACACCATGGTGTACGCTTGGTGGTTTTCTGCCGGCGCTTGCTGCCCAGGATCGCAGCTCGCACCTGCACCACTCGACAACACCCACAATACAGTGCCGCCCACTCCTCCCCGCCCGAGCCATCTTGTGGCTCTGATGGAAAGTCATGTGACCGAACCTCATGGGTTCAGTCGTCAGTTCTTGCCCGCTCTGTTTCCGGCGTCAGCCCTGACCCGCTCTGTGGGTGGGTGGGGTTAGGGTTCCGGCGTCAGCCCTTGCCCGCTTGGTGTGTGTTTGGGGTCTGGGGCCAGCGTCAGCCCTCGCCCGCTTTGGGGTGGGAGGGTCTGGGGCCAGCACTAGCCTTGGCCCACTCTATGGGTGGGAGGGTCTGCGGCCAGCGTCAGCCCTGGCCCACTTTGTGGGTGGGTGGGGTCTGGGGCCAGCATCAGCCCTGGCCCGCTCTATGGGGGGGGGGGGGGGTCTGGGGCCGGCGTCAGCCCTAAAAAAAAAAAAAGTAGCTACAAAAACAATAGACGTCTATAATAATAATCTTTTTTTATATAGCGCCGTCATATTCCGTAGCACTTTTATAAATCATAGGGGACATATACAAATAAAAGACGACATTACAGAGTAAAAACATAGGTCATATGGAACAACACTATATACCACTAGGAGATATATATTTGTATTACTGAAAATTTCATACTCTTCCTTGGCTGCAATTACTCCCCAAAAATGGTGAGAGGAGTATTATTACCCTTCTGGAAAAATGTAAGTGCGACCTCTGCTCCCTGCAGCTCTTTCTACTTGCTGATCAGTGTAAACAGGACTTTATTACAAGTTCACCAGACAGTATATACAGAGCTGATTATTTTATTAAAGTAAAGGATTCTTCAGATTACTAAACTGAGTGAGACAAATTATGTCCACAAATATACTGAGCCTACATACGGCAAAACCTAGTGGGTCACCATATACCGTGTATACTCAAGTATAAGCCGACCTGAGTATAAGCCAAGACCCCTAATTTCAACACAAACTGGGAAAACCTATTGACTTGAGTGTAAGCCGAGGGTGGAAAATGCATTGGTCACAGCCTCCCAGTATATAGTCTGCCAGCCCCTGTAGCATACAGCCTGCCCAGCCCCTTTAGTAGGAAATAAAAATAACACTGTACTCACTGTTCCGACGTCCCCCATAGGTCCTCTTCTGTCTCCAATGCTCCGGTGCCGCCTCGGGTCCTTCGGTCCTCTATGGATTCTTCCGCTCATCTTCGGCTCCTCTTCGGGTCTCCGTGCTTGGCCGGCACACAGAATGACGTCAGCCACTTGCCGACGTCGTTGTTTGTGAGCCACTGGCATCATGAGGGAACCGGAAGAGGAGCGGAAGAACCCGAAGAGGATCCGAGTTGGCACCGGAGCATCAGAGACAGAAGAGGACCTACGGGTGACGTCAGAAAGGTGAGTTTTGACTTTATTTTTTGAGTTGAGTATAAGCCGAGTTGGGGATGTTCTAGTGCTTTTTCCATCTCTATCCTATCCCTGTTTTACAGGGTGTGATCCTAGTAGTGCACTGATATATTTTTTTTTTCTTCTTTGTAGGAATCCTGAGTGCAGGTACCTTGCCAGTGCATCCAAAGACTGCAGCATTCGGATCTGGGACACTGCCATTGGGCAGTGCCAGAAAATCCTTACGAGTCATACACAGTCAGTGACTACTATTAAGTGGGGAGGAGATGGTTTATTGTATTCTGGCTCACAGGATAGGACCATAAAAGCTTGGAGAACTAGTGATGTAAGTTTACAAATATATATAATATATATATATAATATTATTTTATTTTTATTTTCTCTCTCTGTTGGAGTTTCACTTGTTAATTACAGATCAACTTAGATTGATCACCGCTAGCTGTATCATCGGAACCATGTAATGGTATCGTTGAGCTGCAACAGTGGGGAACATAAAAAAGTCTTGTGCAATTTATCTGCTTTGGACTTTTTTCAGGAGTATAACTGCATGTAAAGTGTCATATACTCTTGTAGAAGAGTTAATGCGGCCTCTGGCTCTGGGGTCTCTCCATTATTAATGTTTTCTGCTCAAGGGTCTCCACTATTAATGTCTGAATGTAGTACTTTGTTTCTGGGGTTCAATTTATTGCTGTACTATGGTATTTAATTTCTAGGGTGACATTTTGTGTTGTATTGTGGTTGTTGGTGCATCTATGATGATGGTTACTCATGTAGCCCCTTAAAGTCGAGCAGTAGGACAATGTGGCTTTTGGACCAATACATTTTGTATACCACTAGACTAAAATCTTAGATCAGGAACAGAAAAGACATATATAAAGGAAATTTCACATTTTTTATTTGTGTAGAGTCCATTTTTTTTCACGACTCCACCAAAATGGTCTCTGACTCCACAGCATACCGTAGTTTCATAGATAGTATGAAACATAATGTACATCAAGTTCAACCAAGGAGGAGATGGGATGTAAGAGAACACCATTCTATATTATAACATAACAATCAAAGCTTGAACTCGTCAAATTGATACTAGAGGTCCAGTTATGTAAATTTA
This sequence comes from Engystomops pustulosus, assembly GCF_040894005.1. Taxonomy (NCBI): domain Eukaryota; kingdom Metazoa; phylum Chordata; class Amphibia; order Anura; family Leptodactylidae; genus Engystomops; species Engystomops pustulosus. The sequence continues at coordinate 129,356,026 of NC_092412.1, read as the reverse complement.
TTTACCATCAGTGCTGGTGGTCAGTCTGTTACCCCTGTGTAATTGCAAATCTTTTTTTAGGGAGTTCTGTGCCGCACTTTGCAAGGTCATGCACACTGGGTTAACACCATGGCACTTAGTACAGACTATGTTCTCCGAACAGGAGCCTTCAATCCGTCTGAGGCCTCCGTCAATCCACAAGAAATGAAAGGAACCTGTAAGTGTTTTAAAATTGGTGTTTTGTTATGTTTATAATTATTAGAGATGTTTTGTTCCAGCTCTTTGTTTATTACTTGTTTATGTTTGCTGAAAACACTGTAAGGGAGCACACAGTGTAGTTGGTGTGTGTGGTTTAAGCATGGGGAATAGCCCACAAATCACTGCATATGGGTATATTCTGACAATGTGCAATGACCTGTTCAAAGGTGATCAGAAGTTACTTTTACATCTGTAACATGATGAATGCCTCAGAGTACATTCCTTTTGGTATAGTTTTATCAGTAGGCACCTCCATAAACCGCAAAATAGACAGGCGCAGTGTTGGTCCTAGAGGATATTTTCTGTGCCTGTGAACTGTTTTTTTATTTCTTTGCTTAACTTAATTCATCTGTGTGTGTGTTTTTTAAACCATCTAGTGGAACAGCTAAAGGAAAAAGCTTTACAAAGATACAATCAAGTTCGGGTGAGTGTCAGCTGCACAAAAGCGTCAGGTTTACAATTATCTTGCATGTTTTTTGTGTAGTTGAATTTTCAATTACTGAGCTTTAGACGTCAAAAACTAAAAATGATGAAAAAGCTTTATGTGGGGTTTTTTTTTTTTTTTTTTAGCCATGTGTCACAAAACAGCAGCAATAATTTTTAAAGTAGCTCACTGAATAACTTCTAGCCCTTAAACCACTACTTCCAAAAAATAGTCAAAAATGCTGGTCATTAAAGCCTTTTCAGTCCTCCTCAATAAGGGGTTCATAAATTTGACACATCTCACGCCCTGGCTTCTGTTATTTGCAAAATAGCATCTGTCCAAATAAGCACTAATGGTGGTGAGGTAAACCCTACTAAGCTACAAAAAAAAAACTGTGTAACCAGAATTTAGCCCATTAAACCTCTAGCCCTGGAAAAAATGTCCTTTCTAGATTTGTTTCTTTTATATTAAATTTTCTCTGTTTATGTATACAAAATCACTATGCAGAGAGTCATATTTTGACTGAGATGAGTAATGTTTACAAGCGATAGGGGGATGTCTGTATTTTCAGTTTTATAAGATGTAGAACAGTGATGGCAAGCCTTTTAGAGGCCGAGTGCCCAAACTACAACAAAGACCCGCTTATTTATCGCAAAGTGCCAACAAAGAAATTTAATTTGTGATTTTATACTCCCTTCACTGTCACAGTTTTCATTGATACCAGCACCCTGAGGATACCAATAAAGCAGAAAATAGTCCCAGGTACAGCTGTCACTTTAAAATAGCTCTGTGCACAGCAAGTCCTGGGCTGTCTGGGACTGCAGGAAGATACCTGGAGTCATCTCTAGTGATGGCCCGAGTGCCCACAGAAAGGGCTCTGAGTGCCACCTCTGGCACCATTGCCATAGGTTAGCCATCACTGATGTAGAACCATGGAGATAGAGGCAGTTGAAGAAATACACAGGAACTGGATCTTTATCCGCAGCTTCCATTTACAACTATATATTTAACTGTCAGTATCTACGGTTCTGTAGCTTACAGTACTACAGTCCTTATCATTCTTATCTGTAATAGCATACCAAAAGCATGTTTCGGGGTACTATAGAACCGAAGATGGGGGTGTCTAAAGTGATGGGCCCCCCTCCCCTGCAGCCTCTAAACTCGACTCATTTCAGGCTAATTATGACTCTTCTCTGCTCAATATCACATGACTTTGGAGAATTTTTTTTTTTCACATAGAAGAGAGAATTCTAGAAAGGATATTTCATATACTACCCAAAGGGCCTAGTATATTAATGAAGTGAAATTTGGTGACAGCGTCCCTTTAAGCCATTAAGTTTATTGAAATCAATAAAGATTTTAACAGATACTGGATTTTTGTTATCTCTTCAATTAATGAATTAATGAAGATTTTAACTATGTTTCAAATGCAGATGTGAACTGGGTCTAATACTGTGGTCCAATTCTGTTTAAATCCACAATGATAAAAAGTGGAACTATACCATTTATAAAGATATTGTTTTGGGCAGGACAAATGTAAAAAGTAAAATGCAGAGAAAATAAGAGAAGTAAAATAAGTAATTTCTCTTGACAAATTCTGAACATAGATGACAAGGTACTGTGTGTTCATTAATCTAGTCATTGAATATCTTGGCGTGGCTGACTATATTTTGAATTTTATATAAATTCAAAGGGAATTCATCACCAGATGCTTGCAAAGGGTATTTAGTTTTTACATTTTGGCCTTCTGTAGGGGAAAGATCCTGAGCGTCTTGTATCTGGCTCTGATGACTTCACATTATTTCTCTGGGCCCCAGCTGAAGAGAAGAAGCCTTTACAGAGGATGACCGGCCACCAGGCTCTCATCAATGAAGTTCTGTTCTCCCCTGACACCAGAATCATTGCAAGTGCCTCCTTTGACAAATCCATTAAATTATGGGATGGTAGAACTGGAAAGTAGGTGATGTGTTACCATTACAACTAGTGTAATTGTTTGTGAATCATAATTCGCCTGTCAAATGTGTACTGCTCATTTTATTTATAGCCTTTGCTTGACTAGATGTGATGTGACCACTGCCATGACACAAGCTCAATTTCCCTGCTGTGGCCAATTTATTATGTGGAGACGCATGTAATTTAAACATGTCACCAGGTTTTACCCCACTAAACTACAAGCCCCCTCAGGTAGGGTATGTCCCTTATAGAATTCCCCCTTTTATGTGAAATCTACAAAGAAATTCCCCCCAACGTCAGGCATATAAGACTCTTCTTACCTCATTTTGACATGAGAGCAGTCAAGATTGGTGGTTGTCAATGCAGTAGCCCATCTCTTCTGTTCTATTGAACCTAGAAACATGCTTTTGTGTCATATTAATGATCATGTCCTCAGATAACATCCAATTTGTAGTTTTGTGAACAGAACCAGAGATACAGGCAGCCAAAGACAAAGTTGGAAATGCAAGCTGCAGATAAAGATCCAGTTCCAGCCTTTTGGTTTTTTTTAGCTGCCTGTATGTCAAGTTCATGGAACCATTTGCTTGATGGGATCTAAAAGATTAGATACTTCTCTTTTAAGTTGCACAAAAAGAATGTTTCTTGGTATTTACCTAAGATGCATGCATGCTTCTGAAGTCACACTACCCCTGCAATCGCGAAACTTGACTAACCTCATGTCAAAATAGGTAGAGAAGAATCATATTTGCCTGAACTTGGGGGGAGGGGGGGGTCCTTTATATAGGTAAACAGGTGAGATTTTACATGAAAGAGGGAATTCTACAAGGGACATTTCATAACTGGTAGTTTAATGGATTAAAACCCTGGTGACAGGTTCCCTTTAATGGTTACCCTGTGAATGTTGCTGTTTTGTTGCAACAGGTTTCTGCAATATTTGTTGTGAATTTAGCCTTACATGGGATATTGTCAAAAAGTGTAAAATATGTGTAAAATAAAAAGTATGCTAATAATGCAGACCACAGTTTTAAGGCTTGCTCCCACTGACAAAATAATGATCTGAAAACTGAAACTCTGTAGAACACTGTATTAGTAGGCTATAATTGACACGCTGAGCCGTAGAAGAAACTTCACATGCATGAACTAATGCATGTTGGGGGAGATTTATCAGTAGTGCCTGAGAGCAAAACTGTTCTAATTGGCAACCAGTCATAGTCAGGGTTCAGAAAATTGAAAGCTGAGCTGTGATTGGTTGCCTTGAAAAACTATGACAGTGCTGCTCTCTGACACTACTGATAAATCTCCCCAATTGTCTTGATACATGACATGCCAAATGTTTTGGGTTTTTTTCCTAATCCCATCTTTACATATGTATCAGAATATATTGTACCCATATTTTGGTAGAAAAAATATAATGTAACAGTTTATTTATTAGAATTTAATTATCGCATTTTGCAGGTACATTACTTCTTTACGTGGCCATGTCTCTGCTGTGTATCAGATTGCTTGGTCTGCAGATAGTAGGCTTTTAGTTAGTGGAAGCAGCGACAGCACACTCAAGGTCTGGGACGCCAAGACCATGAAGTTGTTTGTGGACCTCCCAGGACATGCAGATGAGGTAGGTCATAATATCAAGTCGGTTATTCCATTATTATTTTATTTTTATTTTTTTTGCAACAGTTATTTTGGTACTCTCTTAGTTTTATCTCACAATAACTGATGAAAAAACCTGATTAATTAAACGAGTCCTTGCAAAGCTTATGAGTTTATATTTCTCATTAAAGTGCAACTGTAACTTTTTTTATTAAATCAATAGCTATTGGGATGTAGAACAACTTTGCCTTTTATCTTTGCAATCTTCCTCAGTTTAGCCCAGCTCTATACTAACTGGGTCTGGGCATGCCATTTCTGGTCACTCTTATGAACTGTACATTTGTAAACAAGATACAGGGTTAATTAATTTGAAGGAAGTAACCCTGCTCTTGGAGTGATAATGCCTTACACATACTGCATCCCACCTGATCCACCAAACAGTTGTCGCTTTGGAAGCATCCAGTTCTTTACAAGGTTCATCTGGAATGACTAAAGTAGTGTCTGGACAATAGAAAGGAAGCACAATATCCATTAGGAGAGAACACTGCTCCTAGTCTGCCCCCTTTGGACACCAACTTATAATTGGTTGTTCAATCCTGTTTAAGTTTGTTTTTGTTTTGTTTTTTGTTGGTATCATCCTCCTAGTGTCTGCAGCTGTACCCTTTTTCTTCAGTGTCCCCCATGAGCTAGAAAAAGAAGCACTGAGTATTAACAACTACTTTTGATCCTGTGAATTGTTTCTGTTCCTACCCCCCATACTTCCATCTGCTTTTGTGAGAAACCTATCAGAGAACCCCTTTAATGCAACAAATGCAAATAGAGCTTAAAGGGGTTTTCCACGAGCCAAGTTAGGCCCTATGCACAGGATAGGTGAGACCCCCGCCGATAAGCAAGTTAGGCCCTATGCACAGGATATGATCTAACTTGTAGATCGGTTGGGGTCTGACCTATCCTGTGCATAGGGCCTATCTTGGTTTGTAAACATACAGTAATAAGCAGTGGAATGGAATGAATTCTGGTAACAATTGTTCTCATTCTACTTCCTTTCCACTCCTTATTACTGTATGTTGGAAGGATATTAAGCTTTATTTGTTCTAAGCCTTTAAATGTTGCTCTCAAAACAAACCCTTTTTTCTAATTCCAAATGACCTTTCACAAGTTTCGTCTCCACCAAATATTCTGTGCACAAACTAGACTGCATGGATGAGTTGCAGTGCATGTGGTATTCCAAGGAATATACCATATAGTGTGTGCACAGGCAGAACCTGTACAAGTCTCGTAATTAGTTGTATGTGTGTCTGAAAGACAAACATGCAATCAATTAGTTGTAGGGTTCCGCAATCTGTCGCCTGAGGCAAGTCAGCTCATGGGAGATGCAGGCTCCCTCCGAGCACTGTCACTGTCACGCTACCTGCCTCCATGTTGATTATTTTTGGGCACTTCATTGGAGGATTTCTAGATCATTGAAATGTCATCTGATTTGGGTGCATTTTACACAAATTGAGGAGTCATTTGTTGGTTAATATAGATCTATGTGTAATATTGTTAATATTTTATTTATTTTGATAGCCCTGCTCCTTCAAGAATTTTGACATCTATCCAAAAATTATTGTTGAACTCTTTGTTATTTCTTGTTATAGGTGTATGCTGTTGACTGGAGTCCTGATGGGCAGAGAGTAGCCAGTGGAGGGAAGGATAAATGCTTAAGGATGTGAGTCCTGCCGTGTGGCTGCTATCTGTATCAACATTTGAATATTATTACAATAATGTATAGCCAACTGTATCCCAAATTTAGCTACGTTAACCAACGCACTATTTTAAATTGATAACCTGTTCCTAAAGCCCATAACATGACAAAAGAATATGAGTTTTTGTCATGTTTGTGACGTGTACATCAGCGAATATAGTCATTATACCAATGTACCTGGCTTACTGCCAACATCCCCCCAATGTCCCGGGGGCTAGGATTCAAATTCAAACAGTCATCTGCTCATCCTTTAGTGCAGTCCAAACGCCAAATCCCCCCTCCACTGGGAGCCATGGAAGACACGTCTGATTCCTAGCTGCTACCCCTCTGTGGCATCATTGCCCGCATATCTCTCTGACATGCGCAGTGAAAGCCAGAGAGATGCAGCTCGATGCACAAGTTTGGGGCTGCTAGGGGGAAGAGACCAAGCATGGTTGTGTGCCACCAGGCTAAGGGGTTTTTATTCTATCTAGTCACTTTTTTTTGGTGGTTAAATACAGATAACGGTATTTTATAAGATTTTGAGTTTGTTTTTACTTTTATGTACTATTAATTTTTTTTTTTGATTTTTTTTTTTTGTGATTTTACCAGATTTACTAGGTAACATTTGTATATTTTTCTACTATAGATGGAGACGGTGAACTTGGCATGAGTGAGGAGATAGAAGTGATCCCTTCATCATGACTGTGACCGTTCATGTGCATGGTCTTGAAGAGCTTGACCAAAAGACTAATATACAATGAAGACCAGATGGGATTGCAGCTGTGTAATATACATATGGACACAGTTCTCTGCGTTGATGTGCTAGTTACAACAGCACTTGTGTTCAACCCGAGGCCGTTAAATGGAACAATGTAACATAAATAGAAAAAAGAAGTGTGTACATCCATTTATCAATAAAACATGTCTGATGTTTTCTGGAATGCTTTATGATTTAGAAGTACTGTGTATATTTGAGTATATACTGGCTCTAGTATAAGCCAAGGCATCTAATTTTGCCACAAAAAAAAGAGAAAAACTTATTAACTGGCGTATAAGCCTAGGAAATGCATTGGACACAGCCTCCCCTCACTAATGACATGACCTGAAGCCTACCCCCTTTTATTGAATGCCCGTCACACTACCGCCAGGATGTACAGTCATGGCCAGAAGTTTTGAGAATATGATACAAATGTTAATTTTTACAAAGACTACTGCATCAGGTTTAATAATGGTAATTTGCATGTACTCCAGAATGTTAGAAAGAGTGATCAGCTTGACAGCAATTAATTGCAAAGTCAATATTTGCCGAGAAAATGAACTTTTTCCCCCTTAAAAGGAACAGCTAACATTGTTTCAGTGATTGCTCCAGTAACACAGGTGTGGGTGTTGATGAGGACAGGGCTGGAGATCAATCTGTCATGATTAAGTAAGAATCACACCACTGGACACTTTAAAAGGAGGCTGGTGCTTAGCATCTTCTGTTAACCATGGTTATGGTTATCTCTAAAGAAACACGTGCAGTCATCATTGCACTGCACAACACTGGCCTAACAGGGAAGAGTATCGCAGCTAGAAAGATTGCACCTCAGTCAAAAATCTATCGCATCTTCAAGGAGGGAGGTTCCATTGTTGCCAAAAAGGCTCCAGGGCGCCCAAGAAGGACCTGCAAGCACCAGGACTGTCTCTTAAAAGCGTTTCAGCTTCGGAATCGGGCTACCAGCAGTGCAGAGCTTGCTCAGGAATGGCAGCAGGCAGGTGTGAGTGAATCTGCACACACTTTGAGGCGGAGACTCTTGGAGCAAGGCCTGGTGTCAAGGAGGGCAGCAAAGAAGCCACTTCTCTCCAGAAAAAACATCAGGGACAGACTGATATTCTGCAAAAGGTACAGGGAGTGGACTGCTGAGGACTGGGGTAAAGTCATTCTCTCTGATGAATCCCCTTTCTGATCGTTTGGAACATCTGGAAAACAGCTTGTTCTGAGAAGACAAGGTGAGAGATACCACCAGTCTTGTCTCATGCCAACTGTACAGCATCCTGCAACCATTCATGTGTGGGGTTGCTTCTCGGCAGCAACCGGCTCTCTCAGTCTTGCCTAATAACACATCCATGAATAAAGAATGGTACCAGAATGTCCTCCAAGAGCAACTTCTCCCAACCGTCCAAGGGCAGTTTGGTGATCAACAATGCATGATGGAGCACTTTGCCATAAAGCAAAGGTGATAACTAAATGGGATAAATAAATAACTCGGGGGAACAAAACAGATTTTGGGTCCATGGCCTGGAAACTCCCCAGATCTTAATCCCATTGAGAACTTGTGGGTTAATCATCAAGAGACGGGTGGCAAACAAAAACCAACAAATTATGACATAATGCAAGCATTGATTGTGCAAGAATGGACAGCTATCAGTCAGGATTTGGTCCAGAAGTTGATTGAGAGCTGCCAGGGAGAATTCCAGAGGTCCTGAAGAAGAAGGGTCAGCACTGCAAATATTGACTTGCTGCATTAACTCATTCTGTCAATAAAAGCTTTTGTTACTCATAATATGATTGCACTTGTATTTCTGTATGTGATAAAAACATCTGACAAACACACATAATAACCAGAGGGCAACAGATCATGTATATATATGTATATATATTTGTGTCATTCTCAAAACTTATGGCCATGACTGTAGGCGTTACAGCACAAAATAAAAATGTTTACTTTCGTAAACATACACCCTGCAGCCTCATTGTCCTCCAGGACACCAACACAGAAATCCTTTATAGAAGGACAGAGAGAGGTCGATGCTCTATGCCTGCACACACGCACAGTAGGATGTCATTAGGTGGCGACCACTGTGTCATAGTGTGCATGGGCAGAGCACATCGACCTGTCTCTACCCACACTGTTACCCAGGAAGCAGAGAGGGAAGAATTACATTTATATATTTAAATATGAGCTGAATTGGGCTTTTACAGCAAAAAAAAAAAAAAAAGAAGTGAGATGAAACGCACAGCACAATGAGAACACGTGTGTATCACAGTTCCGTTGCTGGCAAAAAGAGAGTATGCTCTAGCCTTTCCTGTACATACGGCCAGGCAGCATTGTCCATTGCATTGGTCAGTTTTTGGATGGTTTCTGCTTCAATTGCTTTGCATGAGGACAGAAAACCCTCCCAGAGCTGTTGCTTAGATGTGAACTGCATCCCGCCATCATAGACACTCCTTTTGATGATGCTCCAGAGTTTCTCGATGGGGTTGAGGTCAAAGGAGCATGGGGGCCACACCATAAGTTTGTCCCCGTTCAAGTCCATAGCAGTCAGAGATTCAGATGTGTTATTTGCAGCATGAGACGGTGCATTATCATGCATGAAAATGATCTTGCTGCGAAATGCCGGGTTCTTCTTCTTGAGCCATTGGAGGAAGCGCTGTTTAAGAAACTCTACATACATTATGGAGTTCATCTTTACCCCTTCAGGGATCCTAAAGGGGCTGACAATCTCACTCCCCATGATTCCAGACCAAAACATTCCTCCACCACCTCCTAGTTGGTGCCATAGCCGTGTTTGCATGGGGTGTCCATCAACCAGCCATCCACTACAGTCCTGTTTCTATCCAGCCCCTTTCATCATTGGCGCTCCAAAAGCGCCAATCATTAGGCTCCTGCTGGGGCCTCCAGCGGAAACGGGCGCTCGAGCACTATTACTGCAGGTGGTGCGATGTGGCTGGAAGACAACCCCGGCACACATCGCTCTTTGAACCTGGATGCGCGACAGCAGCCAGAAGAAAGAAGACGCAGGAGCCACTGCCAGAGATTAGTATAGGATTTTTTTAAATTAAAGAGCAGTAAAAACATTATGAAGACCTGGGGCCCAACATATGAAATAATTAATTATGGGGGCAGCATATAAAATAACTAATGGTCGAGGGTCGTGTAGGAAATAATTATGAGGGGCAGTCTAGTAATTAATAGGGTGGGCCGCATATTCAATAATTAATGGAGAGGGGTCCCAGTATATTTAAGAATTAACCCCTTAACACCGTAGCTCTACGGCGCAGAGGTATAAGGGATGTATGAAGAGGGCTCACGGGTTGAGTCCTCTTCATACAGAGGTGGGGGTTGTTGCATATTGCAGCAAACCCCCACCGCTAATAACCGCGGTCGGTGCTTGCACCGATCGCGGCTATTAACCCTTTCAACGCCGCCCGCAAAGTAGCCGCCGGCGCTTAAAAGACGGCGGCGCGCGGGCGGCGCCATCTTTTATACGATCGCCGCGCCCCCGAACGTCATCGGGGGGCGGCGATCGGTTGCCATGGTAGCCTCAGGTCTTCGTTTGACCCGAGACTATCTGGCATCTGCAGATTCGTTACAATGAGCCAGTGGCTCATTGTAATGAATGTGCTGCAAAAATGCCATATGTTGCAATACAGAAGTATTGACTATCTAGGGTTAATGTACCCTAGATGGTCTAAAAAATAGTGAAAAAAAAAAAAATTAAAAAAAATTAATAAAATATTAAAAGTTCAAATCACCCCCCTTTCCCTAGAACGGATATAAAACATAATAAACAGTAAAAATCACAAACATATTAGGTATCGCCGCGTCCCAAAATGCCCGATCTATCAAAATATAAAAACGGTTACGGGCGGCGGTGTCCTCCGAGGCGGGAAATGGCGCCCAAATGTCCGAAATGCGACTTTTACACCTTTAAACATAAGATAAAAAATGAAATAAAAAATGATCAAAATGTCGCACAGACCTCAAAATGGTAGCAATGAAAACTTCGCCTCATTTCGCAAAAAATGACCCCTCACACATCTCCGTGCGCCAAAGTATGAAAAAGTTATTAGCGTCAGAAGATGGCAAAAAAATTTTTTTCTTTTTTGTACACATTCGTTTAATTTTTGAAAATGTATTAAAACACAATAAAACCTATATAAATTTGGTATCACCGCGATCGCACCGAACCAAAGAATAAAGTAGGTGTGTTATTTGGAGCGAAGAGTGAAAGTCGTAAAAACGGAGCCCACAAGAACGTGACGTGCGTTTTTTTTTTCAATTTTTCCACATTTGGAATTTTTTTTCAGCTTCGCAGTACACGGCATGTTAAAATAAATAACATTACGGGAAAGTAAAATTTGTTACGCACAAAATAAGCCCTCACACAGGTCTGTACACGTAAAAATGAAAAAATTATGGATTTTTTAAGTTGAGAGCGAGAAATGAGACGAAAAACCCTGCGTCCTTAAGGGGTTAATTGACCCAATTAATTTATTGGGACAATATACAAAATAGTTCACCAGGGGGTGCAGTATATTAAATAATTAATTGAGGGAGGGCTCCTGTATATTACGGATGTGGTCTTATGTACCACTATTTATTTTTAAACGGTCTCAGAGGGACAGTGAACGGCCCCCTATGTAAAAAGTTTGGGGACCCCTGCTCTACTCCATCCATCTGGACCATCGAGCGTTACATGGCACTTATCGGTGAACAAAACTGTTTTGAAGTCACTCTTCATGTATTGTTTGGCCACTGGAGCTGTTTTTGCTTGTGTGCAGTGGATAGAGGAGGTCGGCAGGATGGCTTACACACAGCTGAAAACCTCTGAAGGACCCTGCATCTTGTTGCTCGGGGGACGTTGGAGGCACTAGCAGTTTCAAAAACTTGTCTGCTGCTATGACAGGGCATTTTTGTAGCTGCTCTTTTAACCTGACGTAATTGCGTGTTGGAAAGAGTCCTAAATTTTCCCTTATTAGCATGCACACATGTGTGCTGTGAATCAGCTACATCTTGATCACAATGATCACGATGTGGTGTCTTGGCAATGTTGATTGTAATCATGCCTTAACCGAAACACTCCGATACATCCTTTTTCTTTCCCATTTTGGCTGAGCTGCCAAAGACACTTTTCACCTTCCTGACACAGCCCACGGCTTTAACATAAAATTTGGAAAAAGTCTCGATTTTTGAAATTGAAAACATTCTACTTTTTCCATACGTAGTCATAACAGCAAAAAAAAAAAACTTGATAACTAACATTAAACGAATGTCTGCTTTATGTCTCCATGCAAACTTTTTATGCATCCTCTCATTTTTTTTAAGATGTTACGGGGCTTTGAAAATTTCAAACATTTTCATAAAAAACACAAAATCATGTTTTTGCGGGACCTGCTCAGATTTCAACCCACTTTAAGAGGCCTAAATAAAAGTAAAACCCCATAAATTACCCCAATATAGAAACTACACCCCCTAATGTATGTTAAACAACTTTCATGAAATCCCCCAATGTGTTTTCCCAGACATGCATTTTTTTCCTTGCACAATCACAGTGCAGGTTCTGTCCCACCTGGCAGGAGGTATGTCCCGGGACCTCAGCGCTGTTGGCATCATCGGACGCTAAAAGTGTTGATCAAAGTGATAAAGCAGAGAGCCGTTAGCTCTCTGCATTATCTCTACACTTCTGCTACTGCTTTGAGTATGATGATGTCTGTCTGCCAGCATTGGTGCTACACCCAGCAGGAGAGAGGTGAGTATCTGTGTTTATTATTTTTTTGTTAGGTATCAACAAAAAAAGGAGTTGATGAGAGCACAATATCAGAAGGCAACAAGAGTGGGAGCTGCTGGGGCACAAAAAGAGGGGGCTTTAATATGCGAAAGAGCTACAAAGTGAGGGGGAGCAGTGGCGGATTAAGAGTCCTTTGGGCCCCGCGCTGTTCACACGACTAGGGCCCCCCCAGGAGACACTTTGCCCTTAAAGGGGCCCCCACCAAATGTGGGCGAAACGCCCACAGTGTATTTGGCTCTGGGCTCCCAGTGCCAAATCTCGCCGATGTGCCAGCTTTACGGCTATGGCAGAGCGAGGGAACAATAAGACTGTTTTGTTGCAGCGTGTGACAGTCATGTCGCCACCTGCAGCAGGGCGCCACCATCTTTGTTTACATCCCATGAGGATCCGATGAAAATGAGGATGGCGCGCATCGGGGGAACAATGGAAGGTGAGTACAATTTTATTATTTTATCTACGACTGTATATAGTTATTATGGGGGGTGTATATAGCAATAATAGGAGTCTGCATATAGTTATATGATGTATTAAGTGGGGGACTGTATAAAGTTATTATCGGGAGGCTATATATTGTTATTATAGGGGGACTATATAGTTACTATAGGGAGTCTGTATATAGTTAATGCTGTGGCACTATATATAGGTAATGTTGGGGGCTGTATATAGCTATTGCTGCAGAGCCATATATATTACTGTGGGCTGTATATAGTGGTTCCTGGGGATGTCAGCGCGACTCACTGATGTCCCCGATGTCAGCGCTTCCCGTCTTTTTTCTTCTCCGCGACTCCTCTTCTTTCTTCTTGCTTCTCTCATGGATGCGGCCATGTTTTCTTCTAGCAGGCGCATCTATGACGCGGCTGCTGCTGACGTCATAGTATGCACGGCAAGGAAGAAAACATGGCCGCGTCCATGAGAGAAGCAAGAAGAAAGAAGAGGAGCCGCGGAGAAGAAAGAAGACAGGACGCGCTGACATCGGGGACATCGTGAGCAGCGCTGACATCGGAGGGTGAGTACATAAGTTTATTTTTTTAAGTGGGTACATTTTTTTGTAATAGACTTGTGTATAAGCGGAGGGGACGTTTTTCAGCACATTTTTTGTGCTGAAAAACTCTGCTTATAAACGAGTATATACGGTATATAAATTTGGTATCCCTATGATCGTATTGACCCAAAGATTAAAGAGGAAGAGTCATTTGGAGCACAGAATGAAAGCCGTAAAAACAGAGGCCACAAGAAAATGCTGCAAGTTTTTTATGCCATGTTGCTGTTGCGCAGGACTTTTGTGCTTTGGTTCAATTCTCTTCTCCTGCAGATGGTAGCTGCAAATAGGTCTGTGAAGGAGGAGATATTTTGGAATTGATTCTTTCAGGAAGTGTCGGCGTATTGCAAGATACTTCCATTATTTCTTCTTTCTATTACATCCCTCCAGATGGCTTGAGGGAACGATTTGGGTTTTGGCAAGCCATGTGCTCTGTCTATGGTTAAATCACATTCTGATGCATTGGGGACCATGCTGGCAAATAGATAATTCAGGAAGTCATGCAAGTCATTTTTACACATTATGAAATTCCTCTATTGTGTTGTTCCTTCTAGAACGATCTTCAATGTTGGCAACTTTGTTTTTGAGAGAGGAAAGTTCCTCTTCTACAGAGTTGGTGACATCTACTATTTCATTCTGTGCTGAAGTAATTTCCGCCATTTTGTTTTCTATATGGGTTGTTCTGTTACACAGATCTACTATTTCTTGTTGTAAGTTAGAGAAAACTGAATAAAGTTCAGAATGGATTGATACCTTTAGATCTACAATCCATTCTCTCATCAGGTTTTCAGTTTTGTGGTTATTCTGGGTATTCTGGGTTGTCAAACTTCTTTTATGTACCATTATTTGTCGTGAAGTCTGTTTCCCATGTTTTCCTCTTTTTTTCTGGCTAAATTCTGCTCCTGCACCTCCACGATCATGCTTGCGCCATTTAGTGGGGACCAGAGTGCAGGCTTAAAGGTGGAGAGTTCTGCTCCTTTTGCCTGGTTTTTCGCAGCCTTTGCCATAAGGTACATTACACTCGGTTTATGCAGCTCACGCCAAGCACTGATGCCTGAATGCTGTGTGCCAGTTAGTCAGTGCCATGGCCATGTAACTTACTACTAATGCCTATCGCTCCATGCACTGCTAACCATGCCGCTATCTTCAGCTACAAATTTTAACCCCTTCACGCACAAGGACAATGTACATAGTAGTACAAAGGATGGCAAAAATTACAACGTTTTCTCATACAAAAGGTTTTAATTTGTTAAAATCTATTAAAACATATTAACAATTATATTAATTTGGTATCCACGTAATTGTACCAACCCAAGGAATAGAGAAAAGTTGGCATTTGGAATGAAAAGTGAAAAGCGTAACTACAAAGCCTAAAAGTGGCTCAAATGAGTTGTTTATCTTTATATAAATATCTTCTAAACGTATTGCAGAAACGCATGCAAACATCTGCGTTGCATTTGGCTGATTTGAAAGTGTATTTCTTTATTGCTAAATGTATAAGCAGCTGTGTTAACATTTTCACGGCCGCTTACCCTTCCAGCAATGAAGAAAAACTCTTTCACACCAACCAAACCTATGGCAACATGTAAAAATGCATGCAATTCTACAATGTTTTTCATAAACGCATTGCAAAGTGACCCGCGGAAGGGATATGGGTGGTGGGAGAGAATGTTTATTATTGATAAATATATCTTTGTCCTTTTTTATGCAATATAATATACACAAACTATTGCCGTACTTCTATAATTACTTAAAAAGTTAAGAAGTACAATTTGTCCCAAAGAAAACAAGCCCCCACGTTCGGGAGAAGTGACAAAAGGTTAAATAAAAATGACACTACTGTTATTGGTGGTGGGAGTTCTTTTTAACCAATTTTATTTCATTATGCTGCTGCCAATTCCCCAATATTTGCATATAAGAGCTATGTACTAGGAGTGAGAGGCTGTTGGCTTCCTCTGAATGTCACTGATCTGGTGAGGAGCTCTCCTCAGGGCTCACGTCATCAGCTCAGCAGCACCGCGACAGCCAATCTCAGCGCTTCCCAGAGCGGCTGTGTCCTCAGCGTGCCTGCCCGAGCTGCGCTCTCATTGGCGCGCTCTACCTCGCCTCTGATTGGGTGTCCAGAGAGATGGGCGGAGCTGGGAGCAGCAGTGTTTTGCAGGGTGAAAACCTCCCAGCTTCCGGCTTTAGCTCTAGTCTATCCCGTTCCGCGGAGACACAAAGGCACAGACCTGTGTCACATCATGTGAGCTGCCGCTGGACTTGTCATGAGCCCGCAGGAACCCGAAGGATGCTCGCACTATGGACAGCGGCTGTCGTTGACTTGCTGTTGAGACAGGGGCGCCGCTGGGGCGAGAAGGTGGATTGTGGCTACTGAATGACAGCCCCGCAGCCCCATCATGGAGGTGGTGGGAGACTTTGAATACTGCAGGAAGGACCTGATCGGGCATGGAGCCTTCGCCGTGGTGTTTAAAGGGCGGCACAGGAAGGTAAGCGACCCCCATTCCCAGGGCTGGCTCAGCTGACGGGAGGCCAGTGCGGGGGCTTCCTTTGTGTGCCTGACTATAAGGGATGATCAGGCTACAGGGGTGCTGGGACCTATATCATCACGTGACCTGCCCCTGCCTGGCAGCCACAAGACAGGGTGACAGCTGTCAGTGCTCTCTGCTGTCCTAATATATATATATATATCTCACCACCACCCACATTCATCTCTACATAAGCTATGATGTAGCAACTGGGGAGATCTAGCAAAACTAAAAAAAAGTTGGAGATGGTATCAATTTGGGCAGCCCCTCCACTTTCCTGCGTGCTAGATTGTATTTTTGTTTGTTGGTAGGCATGTAACCCTGGGCAGGTGTTTTTTTTTTTTAGATCTGGACATGTGGATGGGGTGTACTGCAGCCATATACTTATGAATGATGGCAGAAAAAGATTTCCTGCTTAAGCTAAAAACGCAGCTGTTCTTTACACATTGGGATCATTATTTTTACATGCAGCTTTTTGAAATCTGTGTTGCATTAAGCTAAGTTTTCCATCATAAACAGCAAAAACAATAGTCCAGCAGATGGCATCTTTTTTTTTTTTTTTCTGCAGTAGGTAACAGCCCATTAAAGTCCATGCAAACAGAAGACCTTTATTTTCTGCTCTCCTTAAACAAGAGTGTAACGGAAATCCCAGGCACAGTTGTGAACAGCTCCTTAGAGGGCTGCTCCACTTCCCTCACTTTACTGACGTTTATTGTGGTTGATCAAATTCACCTCTAGGTGAATATAAGTCTTTTGTGTTTTTTTTTTTTTTTTAAACCTGACCCGGTCACACACATATGGGGTCATTTGAGACATTAAACCTACAATCTAAGGACTTGAAGGAGGTTTATGCCCAAATTGTCCTGACAAATCCTTTACTGGTATCACATCATGTAGGGTTCTGAAGATGGAGTGGTGTTTGCCCAATCACCTGTATAATTAAAGGGGTTGTCTGGTTTAATACTTTTTTGTACTCTTGCCCCAGGTGGTTTAAAAAAATAATAAAGAAATAATACTTGCCTTGGACTGTCTTTCTCTAGACAGATTGTAGATGCCAAAATTCCAAAAATAAAAACAAATATGTAATAAATTTACATGAGAAACACAGATGAGAAGAATGTGCATTAATATATGTTACTACATTTTGTCACATTCTGAAAAACAAAATGTCAACAGCATTTCTAGAGCTTTTGATAAAAAAAAAATCTTGATCACTGTTACTAGTAGGAGGCATCTTTTACTTCTAAAGTGTCAGTCTTGACCATTTACACTTTTTACTACAGTGTTTACTGGGCATCCCTCTTCATGGTATCTATGAAGGAATGACCTGGTCCACTTATACTGCTTTTATATTAATTGGTCTGGGGTCTGTGTAAATTATTGTACAAATGAAGTATTTGGTTTCTGGGGGGGGATATTTAATGCTGTGACATTTATCATCTATGCGGGTGGCTGGTGCTGGGTACTAGTGCGGCCCCTTGACTGTGATATGGCAGTGCTTTCCATTCACATTGATGATGCAGGTGTAATTATTAGTGAGAGCTGGTAATATTTTTCTGATGTGGAATCTACATGTGAATGTCCCTAGTGTCTTTATGTTGTAATGAAAGTGTCCTCCACAGGCTTATGTCTCATGATATGGATTGATGGAGAGCTCTTTAGCTTAGGGATTTGTGCTCAGTTTGTGAGATAGGGCTGACACAGCTACTATGACTGCTGATGTGAATGCATCATGTCCTTTGGCTGGTCATTATCCTCTTCCTGCATTGGTCACATCTGTTTTGTTAACTATCACATTCACCTGGAACTAATAACTAATGGTTATCCTAAAATTTCCAATGGTAATCCATTAGGTGCTATTTTTATATGTTACATGTGAGATGAACTATTGTGTTTCTCATATGCATATAAACCATTGTCTGATATCAACCAAGTACTAAGATCAGGGGAAAGTGTCTTAGAGCTAGGGGTTAGACTACTGGGTCCCCTAGTAGTGCCCCATCAGTGTTTTATATGAATGTAGTCAATGACCAATACTTCTTTCTCTTCTATGGCACTTACCGGAGACCTACCTGTCCTTGGATATAGAAAAGTCACCCAAAAGGAACACATTCATTGTTTACAGTGGCAGTAGTAGGGCTATACATAATAGAAATTAAAGTGAGTCTGCCTTCTGATCTTTTACATGCTGTCTGCAGCACTGTATTTTATGGTTACAGGTTCACCCAGTGGTTGGGTGCTAAGTGAGAAAGTTGACTTTGTGTTTTCATATCTTGTATGCAATGAAACATTTATTCCAAAATGACATTTGTTAATGTCCTGTCTCATGATATCCATTCAAGGAGGTGGAGGAGATGAACCATGCGGGTCAAGAGCCACCTCGCCTCCACCCGACTGTTTAAACTCGTAACCCCACCCCCTTCCCGGACGTCACGGTCCTCTTCAGCATGATCCTCACAGCGTGCTTGTGAGTTCAGCGCTGGTCACCTTTACAAATATACCAAGCATGCGCCAACCTCGGCCCTTGCAATGTGCATTGAAGATGAGGTCTATGTAGCTGTCCAGCGTTAGCGGGATATGTGTAGGAACAGCAGAGAACTCACAGGCACACTGCGGCTGTGCAAGGATCATGCCAAGAAGAACAGTGATGTCTGGGTAGCGGGCAGGTTTATGAGGTTAAACAGCCGGGTGGAGGCGATGTAGCTCTTGGTTGAACTCCCGTCTCCTTGGCTGGATCTCAAAAGAGACCGGACATGAATAAATGTCATTTTGGAAGAAATGCTTCATTGCACCTTAGGCATACTTGGATGGTTGTCCATAAAGTACTGTTTGGGGGGGTTCTGATGCGACAGGTTTGTTTTTGGTTTGGATGCATTTAAAAAAAAAAAATGTAAAAAATATGTGACTTGCTCACTCCTCAACTCTCAGCCCCCACCTTTATGCTCCTGTATAGTTCCTCCCTCCACCACTAATGTCAGCTCACCGTGCTGTAAGCTGTGTGAGTGAAGGGGCAGGAGAGAGGAGTTGTACCCAAGCAGAAAGGTGGGGGCTGAGAGCTAAGGAGTGAATGTGCAGCACCGACATATTACAATTTATTTATTTTTTTAAATTCAGCTAAAGCAAACCAGGGATTTGCCACAGGATTCTGTCAGGGTGAAAGGTAAATTAAAGCACACAATTATATTTTAATGCGAATGCACAGAAAAAACTGCCTGTCAGCAACCTGTCTTTAGTGAAGTTGAGGTCTCTGGTGACAGGTTCCCTATTAGTGTTTTATAAAGCTGCAACGATATCACACTCCAGTTTTGTAACGGAACTGGCAGGATTATCCAAATCCAGCACATAAAAAGTCTTTGGTTGGAAAATATCCCTTCAAGGAACCCTCTTTATTTTGAGCAATATTTTTATCACTTTGACGCGTCATTGCTATGTTTTATACGTAGTTGTGTTAATAATATTTATCTTTAACTTCATGCCAATGACGGGGCACAGATGTCTGTAAGGGATTTGGCACACAGGTGAGAAGTTTCTGCCAAGGTTTTAAAGCAGGGCAACAAGTGTTATTATGACGTTTGTTGGATTGCTTTTGTTTCTGTGGAAAAGTTTAAAGTTTTAATCTTTTCTTTTTCGGTTTAGAAAACAGACTGGGAGGTGGCGATTAAAAGCATCAATAAAAAGAACTTATCAAAGTCGCAGATACTACTTGGCAAAGAAATCAAGATTTTGAAGGTAAGGTTTGCACCTTTTTTGTTTTTTTTTTTTTTGTTTTATGAAAACAAAGTGACAAGTGGGGGTTACCGTTATCCCTCCATACCCAGCCATTTCCCAATCAGTGTGCAGCTGCCATTACTTCTAAATGCAACGGTTACTTGTAGACCCCCAATTAATTTTTGGTGTGAAGACAAATGTTACTTGAAGGCTTCATGCTGCTGCTTCTTGGGAATGTGTGAATTCACATAAAGTGCGGTACTTTATGTGAACTCAAAAGTTGCATGGGTGCATATAAATCTATAACTCAGTGTCCTTTGCTATTATTACTAAATATCATCTTTTTAATATTCAACAAGCTCCTTGATCCAGATTACGGCTCAGCGCAGCCAAATTGCAATGATAAACCACTGATTGCTTAAAATGCAAATGAATGTCACAAAGAGGATTATTCTGCCTTTGATAAAACAGATGCCATGCAATACTGGGGAGGTAATCCCTTTAATAATTGGTTAATCTCACAATAACACTCAAGTTTATAATATGTTTCCTGACGATAATAAATTACTATGTATTTACAGTAAGGAGGTTGTCCTTGACTTTACTGTCGGTGACCTATCCATAGGTCATCAACATGTGATCTTCTCAGTTCCCTATGTAGCAACTGGGAAAGTTGCTGTAATCTCTGTCCAATACACCTTAGTTGGACTCTGGCTGCTACACAATGTAAAGATATATACACTCAAACACTTAATGTCAAGGGAAAAATTCAGTAAAGGTTGGTACCTTTGCCATGCTACCATAAAGTCATTTACTGTGATAAGTTTAAAACGTGTATAATACAGAAGACACCCACCATGTATGCATTCCAGTACAGCCCAATTCACTTGAATGAGACTGAATAGACCATGGGAAGGATATACTTGATGTGACTAATGTCTGCTTTGGGCAATAAATCTAAAACAAACCCTAAGGATAGGTGATTGATTTTTTTTTTTAAACCAAAATATCCCTGTTAGCTTTAACCTTGCTACCTCCTTAGGAAATAAAGTGTTAAAGGGGTTATCCTGGTTTAATTTTTTTTTTTAGGGCCAGGCTGGGGAGGGATAGTTAAACATAATAAACATGGACTTACCCCCTCCGGCGCCGCCGATGTCCCGCGCCGCGGTCACTTCGATCCGTGCCCCTGTAAACAAACAGGGGCACGGAAGCCGCGCACAGGGAGCTTCCGGTCCGCGATGTGGACGGCTCCTCCCATCCGTCCCTATCTCTCAGCGTTGTAAGCGCTGGGAGATGGTGCGCATGGGAGCTTCCGGCCGGCCGGAAGCTCCCTGTGCGCCGGTGTTATGAAACCGGCGCACGGAGAAGACGGGCCGCGGTGCGGGACATCGGCAGCACCGGAGAAGGTAAGTACATGTTTATTATGTTTAAATAGCCCTCCCCAGCCCGGCCATAAAAAATTTTTTAAACCCGGATAACCCCTTTAACCCCTTAACGCTCTGCGCCGTAGCTCTACGGCGCAGAGGTATAAGGGATGTATGAAGAGGGCTCACGGGCTGAGTCCTCTTCATACAAAGGTGGGGGTTTTTGCATTTTGCACAAACCCCCACCGCTAATAACCGCGGTCGGTGCTTGCACCGATCGCGGCTATTAACCCCCTAAACGCCGCCGGCAAAGTCGCCGGCGGCGTTTAAAAGACGGCGGCGCGTGGGCGCCGCCATCTTTTTTTCGATCGCCACGCCCCCGAACGTCATCGGGGGGCGGCGATCAGTTGCCATGGTAGCCTCGTGTCTTCTTTTGACACGAGGCTATCTGGCAGCTGCATATTCGTTACAATGAGCCAGTGGCTCATTGTAATGAATGTGCTGCAAAAATGCCATATATTGCAATACAGAAGTATTGCAGTATATGGTAGCAGCGATCTGACTATCTAGGGTTAATGTACCCTAGATGGTCTAAAAGATAGTGAAAAAAAAAAGAAAAAAAAAAGTTTAAAAAATAAAAAAAATTAATAAAATATTAAAAGTTCAAATCACCCCCCTTTCCCTAGAACGGATATAAAACATAACAAACAGTAAAAATCACAGACATATTAGGTATCGCCGCGTCCCAAAATGCCCGATCTATCAAAATATAAAAACGGTTACGGCCGGCGGTGACCTCCGAGGCGGGAAATGGCGCCCAAATGTCCGAAATGCGACTTTTACACCTTTTTACATAACATAAAAAATGAAATAAAAAATGATCAAAATGTCGCACAGACCTCAAAATGGTAGCAATGAAAACGTCGCCTCATTTCGCAAAAAATGACCCCTCACACATCTCCGTGCGCCAAAGTATGAAAAAGTTATTAGCGTCAGAAGATGGCAAAAAAATTTTTTTCTTTTTTGTACACATTCGTTTAATTTTTGAAAATGTATTAAAACACAATAAAACCTGTATAAATTTGGTATCACCGCGATCGCACCGAACCAAAGAATAAAGTAGGCGTGTTATTTGGAGCGAAGAGTGAAAGTCGTAAAAACTGAGCCCACAAGAACGTGACGCACGTGCGGTTTTTTTTCAATTTTTCCACATTTGGAATTTTTTTTCAGCTTTGCAGTACATGGCATGTTAAAATAAATAACATTACGGGAAAGTAAAATTTGTTACGCACAAAATAAGCCCTCACACAGGTCTGTACACGGAAAAATGAAAAAGTTATGGATTTTTGAAGTTGGAGAGCGAGAAATGAGGCGAAAAACCCTCCGTCCTTAAGGGGTTAAGTAGCAGTCTGGTGCTGCTGATAATGTCTTCACAGGAGATGAGAAAAAGTGCTCAAAAAAGGAATCCCCTTCATCTTTACTCTACAAGCAACATTTAGTATAGAAAACGTTCATGATGTTACAATTTAACTGTTGACTTGTTGGCAGTGTTTTTTTTTCTTCTACAGCCTTTTGTGCTAAATTTTATCACAACATGCCACAGGGCTTCTGGAAAAACTTCTTTTGGGCTGACAAGTTGGAGCTATTTGGCCACAATACATATTTGTATGCCAGAGCCTCTTAAAGTGTTCAGTGTTGCCGGACTAGCGTGATTAGGATCATTATTATTGTTATTTAAGCTCTGCCATACATCAATTTCTTTTTATCCGCGCACAACGCCTTTAAGAAAACTATATTTCACAGGTTCGTGCAAGCTACCATTTTTGTTAAATAATGATGTGGTGGAACCTGTTTATTCTTTTTTTGTTGTTGTTGTCTGGCCTAAAGACCAGATTTTCTTTTCTTTTTTTTTTTTATTATGCCCCAATATATAAAAACAAAGGGTTCACTAAAAAAATATATAGTAGTAA
This sequence comes from Engystomops pustulosus, assembly GCF_040894005.1. Classification (NCBI taxonomy): domain Eukaryota; kingdom Metazoa; phylum Chordata; class Amphibia; order Anura; family Leptodactylidae; genus Engystomops; species Engystomops pustulosus. Next base: position 129,332,932 of record NC_092412.1, on the reverse strand, counting down.
TTGTAAGAATCCCTATCCGTATCACATGATTTCTGATCTATTTCCCAGTTGGAGTGCCTTACTATTTATACTGCCAGGGCTGAAAGCGTGGGAGTCATTCTTCATTTGCTCCACAACACAGAGATGGTTATGCAAGCATCTCTCCTCCCCTCTGGTTGTGGTCATGAAGTGTTTTTAGAGTTTTACTCCCTCTCTGTCTCTGGAATATCAGGAATCCTGGCGTGGAGACAGAAGATCTTTTCAGTGAATGTAAACAGTTGTAGCATGGCTCATAAAATGAGGATGTTTTTATCTTCTAAAATCTCCATGCCTTGAAACTATAACTGAACAGAACGTATAAAGTGTAAAATTTTATTAGAAAAAACGATGTGTGGTAGAAAACATTTGTATATTTTGCTGTAATAATAATCTTTATTTATATGCCGGCGTCATATTCCGTAGCGCTTTACTAATCATAGGAGACATATACAAATATAATACTACATTACAGAGTACAAACATTCATATTGAACAATAGGAATGAGGACCCTGCTGCCAAGAGCTTACAGTCTGAGGATATAGGTGTGACACAAGAGGTATAGGGGTTGTACAATATTCCACTAGGTTACCAGATGGTGTCCAAGTGATGGAAGAAAAGTTGGCGTTTCTTCATCACTTGGACACCATCTGATAACTTAGTGGTCATGTGTTAGTTATTCAGCATTTTATCGTTGTGGCACATTATTGAATGTACCGATTAACAGTAGCATGTCTCTACCAAAGAGATTATTATTTCATGTCTGCAACTCGCATTGCTTAACCAGCCACATCTCTTGTCAATAATTCTGTATTTTCACACATATGTGTTTGTCACTGTTTTGAATTGTAAGCCGCTTTAGGGTTTTTAAAATTGATATATTATAGTCTATTTTGCTCATTAAAGTATATATTTATTACATACACACATCCATCTTTTCTTATAGACTTATATCTTCTTGTGTGATGTCACATTACATTAATTGCAAACATTTACAAAAAATAGGCTCCGTGCAATGATACTCCTAGTGTGTACACCGGTCTAGTACTATGGGCTCTCACTCCCCATCAAACAACGTCTTTTAAGCAGATGACCAGACCATAAAATGCAATCAAACATTTTTTTTATATATCCAAAACATTCAGTGACATGAAACATATATACATCACCAGGCCTTAGGCGAAATATGTCAATTGTCCACAAGAGAAATGCACGCTAGGAGGCAATGGCTGTTCACTGAAACGCCCACAATGTCCTGAATGACAGGTCCTTCAGCTACTTAACATTAAAAAAACTATAAAGTTGAATATATGGGAATCTCTGGGGAACAATTTTTAGCTAAAAGAAAGGTGTCGGTCAGTTACTAGGGCTCTATGGGAAGTTGTCACTTCCTGTATTTGTGAAAAATGTGGTGACAGTTCCCTTTAATGTTTAAGAAATGTGTTCCTGCTATATAAACTACCTTTTGATTTTACTGTAAATAGGGATTTTGTATACGTTGACCACAAGGGATAGAAGCGGGTTTAATAGATTATTGTGAATTAAGAGTCGACTGACATTTTAGTTACCATAGAGATCAATAAACTATAATTTAGCAGCCGTTCACACTGCAGGGCACAGTGTAAAGTCTGTATCTATCCACATGGCAATTTTTATGTAATCTCTCAGGGAGGGCAGCGTGATAAAGGAAATATAGTGCTTGGCTTTTGAGACGTTTGTGTCTTTTAAGATTCCCGACCCAATCAAGCAGTGTGTTGGTAATTTCTTGTGCCTGAATGACTTTATATATCATAGTCCCAACTGTGTTGACTTGCCAAAATACATTATTGCTCTAAGGATATTACACTTATCATGTACACAAATTCATGTAACTCCATAATATCCTGGGTTTCGTTAGGCTTCCGGCCGGCCACGCCCCCACCCTTCCCTATTCCCAGCACTGTATAATTCTCAGCCGGCCGGAAGCTGGACACAGAGCATCTTCCGTGCCCCTGTTTGTTTACCTGCAGCACAAGCGTTAACATTTGCGTTTGTAAATGTTAGTGTGAACAGCTGTTTAATTAGGCAGCTGTCTCTTCAGCTGTTGCAATGCGTTTTTAAATGCATGCTTTTAGATGTGACGTGTGACTTCACCCTCGGGTGCGTTTTTCAGATGCAGTTTTCAAAGCTAAAAGCATGTGTGGATAATAATGGAGGAGGAGATATAATTGAGAGGTGCTTCTCTTCTCTGTAGTGAAGACCAAAGAGCTGTTAAACTTTCATGGGAGTAAAGGAAAGCGTACAGGACAATGTATTCAATCTGATATTTGATTGTCTAATGTGATGTACACAGTAATTTGATAGTATCGCTGTACCTGACATCGGTTGCTGTTTGTTACCTTTGACTGCTAACAGAGTCTGTTTGCGATCTGCACCCACCTGAAGTTTGCTAGAGAGTATTTGGCTGTTCCAGAAGAGTATTAGGAAATTGTCATTTGGTCAGATGAAACCAAAGTAGAACGGTTTGGTAGAAACACAACTTGTCATATTTGGAGGGGAGTGAATAATGAGTTTCATCCAAAGAACACCTTACCTACTGTGAAGCATGCTTTGGGGCTGTTTCTCTGCAAAGGGACCAGGACGACTGATCCGTGTACATGAAAGAATGAATGGGGCCATGTATTGTGAGATTTTGAGTGCAAACCTCCTTCCATCAGCAAGGGCATTGAAGATGAAACGTGGATGGGCCAACATATCAGCAACAGTGTGTGCCAACCTTGTAAAGACTTACAGAAAATGTTTGACTTCTGTCATTGAAAGCAAAGGATATATAACAAAGTATTGAGATGAACTTTTGTCAATAATATTTGGCAATAACCTGCTTAAATGGGCATTCCATGTGAGTTGGGAATCACCGAAAAGGGTAGTGTAGAGGGGGACATATACAGCATCTTGACTAGAGCATGGGAATTAAAGGGATATTTTCATGAAGACAAGATTTTTAAATATACTCAGAATAGCAAAATAACACATTCTCTAATTCAATGTTATTAACAAAAATACATAATTTCACAGATATAATTCCAACCTGTCTCTTTATGGGTGGACATAACAGATTCATTTCATGAATAGCTTTTCTGTCTGCTCGATGCAGTATGATCTCAGCCCCTCCCCCTCCATTACAAGAGGAACTCACACATAGACCCTTCCTGCCAGCAAGCAGCATTGTGCACAGACTTACTCTACAAGCCACAGGCAAGATAAGTTCTTTATCAAAGGGGAGGCACACTGTGTGTATGTTAAAGCTCAGATGTAGCAAAGCTGTAGTGTGTCTTTGTGTGTTATACATATCTCATGAATCTCATCTTTTCTCATGTGTCTGATCTATCTTTTTCTATGTGTCAGATACTAGTGAATGCGTAGATGCTAAATAAGTGTAGATAAACCTGGACCCAGATAATCTAATCACATAGTTGGCACACAGCATCTCATAGCACAGATGAATTATGAAGTGTCTGCTTAGAGAGTCCACACTCTGGACTTTTACACTGACCAACACTGAGTGATAGGAGCTAAAACGGCAATAAAACAGTAAAGTAATGTGTTAGAATGATCTTTATTGTGTAACATCAGTAGGGGATTAAAGCTTTAAGAACTATCTTTCATGGGAAAACCACTTTAATGAGTATTATTTTATTGTTGTGTTAGGAGCCCTATGTTCCTCAAGTGTATGAATATTATTATTCCGGTCCATCCATTGCAGCTGCTAGTTTTGTACAACAATTTTCCAGGGCGGCCTTGTATCTTTTGTTAATGACCACAATTCATATGTAGGCATACTCTAGCTTGGCCATGTTTCTAAAGCCTCAACAGACTATTAAATCCTTTTGTCAGTGAATATACATTCCCCTCTAACTTTTTTCTTCTTCCAATAGGAGCTGCAACATGAAAACATTGTGGCTCTTTATGATGTGCAGGTAAGATTCCTTTTTAATGTTTTCAATGCATGGCAAAGCAGTACATTAAAGTAGGTCCCTGGGTTCTCTCTTACCTGTTATACAATATAATAATTTCTTTATTTATATAGTGCACACAGATTATGTAGCGCTGCACAGAGGTTGCCAAATCGGTCCCTGTTCCCATGGGGGCTCACAATTTAATCGGCCAAAGTATGTTTTTGGAGTGCGGGAGGAAAACGGAGGACCCGGGGGAAACCAATGCTAACCTGGAGAGAACATACAATCTCTTTGCAGTTGTTGAACCTGGGACTTGAATCCAGGTCCCCAGCACTGCAAGGCTGTAATGCTAACATATCCTTCTTCTGGTCTACCCTTCATAGCCTTATTTCTTGATGAGCCTGTAGTTTTCGGAAAAAGAAAAACTACAATATAAAGTATGAGGGACTTTAGAGGACAGCCTGATAGGTAGTGGATCTTTCACTGTTACCAAGCTGCGTTTTACAGATTATGGCACTAGTGCAAAGTTCAAGAGTAGAGCTACAAAACTGCAAACCACATTGCTGCAGAAAAAGCCTTGTACATAAATCCGCTCTGAATAAGTGATGGCTCCACATTACTACCCATTGTTGTACTTATGATACTGTACTTGTGATACTGTTTTCTTATGTTTTGCACATAAGCACTTTGTTCATTGGAAAATTGACTACTTTACTTCTATCAGTTTCCTGCTGATATTTTATGTATATTTTATGTGCTGTGTATCTTATGTCCTTTTATACAGGGGCACCACCTTACATACACAGCTGTTTGGAGTTGAAAGAATTTCCCGTGGGTTTTTTTTTTTCTTTGCTTTTTACTATACCTGCATTGTTTTTACAGGAGTAATCTTATTCTCTCTGTGATTGATTGTTCTGTAAAATTCCCTGGAGCCCTCTGCAGATACATCACTATACATGGGGATTTGTTTTCAGGAAAAGAGGAGTCAGACAATACAAGGCCATTAGTTGCATTAGCTGTCATGTTTGGTGAGCGGGATATATAAATCATACAAGTTACATAACTTAAAGACTGGGCGTATAGAATCTGAAAGAATTGCCAGAAATGCAATTGGGCCTGGATATAAATGGCACACACAGTGATGGAGGAGATGAAGGCTTATTGTTGTCTTGTAACTTATCCATAGAATACCTGAAACTCATGTGCCTGTTTACTTGGGAATAGAAACCTAATGATCAAGCTTTGGCTGCTTCTCTAGCATATAATGGTCTAATATGTAAATGGAATTTGGGTAGAAATCCTCTTTAACCCACTTTTCCGTTTTAGCATTTCTGTATTTTACTCCCCTCATTCCAAAAGCCTTAAATGAAATCTACCACTAGGATGAAGAAATGTAAACCAAGCACACTGACATACTTTTAATTTCTTTTAATTTCATAACCCTGTTTTTAAGAAAAAAAGGCTTTAAAAATTATTCAAATCAACCTGTGGGGTTCCAATTACACACATGAAGCCTTGGGACATTTGCATAATTGTTAAAGCTTTTTATGAAACTATGGCAGAAGAAACTAAAAAAAAAGCAGATTCTGCCACAGGGTACACACCAGTATGTCATTGTGCTTTTTTTTTTTTTTTTAAATTTCGTTTACAGGGATATATGAGGACCAGAATTCTGTGTACTGGAAAGCTGGATAAAAATTCTTCATTTAGTAAACGTTTATCAGTTTGTTGCCAAACTGTGTCCGCCTTCCAGATCATGTTTCTTTCATGGGCCGGCATGGTGGCATCATCCATAAAATTTAATTTGAAATGAGATGTAAATTGGTTGTATAAAGTCACAAAGGCAAAGAGCTCTGCACTGAAGTCCAGCTCTCCCTGTTCTAGAATGCACCTTTTCTGTGTTCGATGCCCTTGCATTTAGGGACCTCTAGGGATCTGAAACTTGGGGGTGGGCTTGTCTCCAGTCCTAAACACTTTGTCGACGTGACTTTATACAACCATTTTACATCTCACTTCAAAGTTGATTTCTGGATGTTCCACCATGCTGTGCCATGAAAGAAACATGATCCAGAAGGTATTAAATTGCTTGACATACTGGCAGTTGTTAATTAGGTAAATTTCTGATGACGGGTTCCCCGGCAGCGATATGCTGTTATAGCATAGTAAATGGAATATATACCAATTTATTTTACTTTCTCCTTATTATCCACAACATTTTGGTTGTTTCTGCACATTCTTAATGCAGAATTTAAGTGAAAATAAAAGGAGTTGCCCAACAATAAAAATAAAAATTTTTAGTTAACAATGTTTGTTTGTGACCTTGTATGTATTGCATTCAAGTTTTTGAGGAGAACAAGTACTAAGACTCCTAAAAATACTTATTTTTGGATGTTCGGGTCACTGAAGATAAGTTGTGTAAGGCAAATGCTTCTGTCACATCTATTTAATGTGTTATTGCTCAGATGTGCTCTCGCCATGGAAATATTGGAGCCCATGTGAGATTAGCTATGCTTCCTGTGGCTTCCAGCTGACCTTGGGAGTATCTCATGTGACTGACTGTCCGAAATGCTATATGTGCACTGCAAGTCTCTTAGCTCCTACTCCATACTGAGTGCTTAGCGGCTGCTGTGACGAGCGCTGCTCACAACTGGAACGCTTCCAGATAGTTGAATGCCTGTCATGAGACTTCTCATAGGATCAACGACTTATTTTGAGTTCAGTGTCTAGGTAAAGATATTAACCTGTCCTCTAGAGATTAACTGCTTCGCTCCTGGAGGTCTCCTCTAGCCGTCCTATTGAATGGAAAGCAGGGTTGTTTTAAACCCCCTAGTTTTTAACCCCTGTAGTAATGCTATGTCAAGGTTTCCAAAGAGTTACAACCTGTTGTTTTTCCATGTTTAAGGAATCATACATATAAATGTTGATTTGAAATGTGTTTTAAGTTGTTGCAAATGGCTTAGGCCCCTTTCACAAAGACATATATCCTGTCCTATAGACTACATTGGCACACGGCTGTGGTACGGTGACCAAGTGTGTGACACCGCACTGTACCTTGCATTGGAAAGAAATGGAGCATGCTCCATCTCAGAGGTTGGGAACCTTTACACCACATGCTTTAAAATGTAATTCTGTGAGAGCCATACAATATGCACATTCCCCCCAGTAGATAGGTAGCCACAGCACAGGGCCCCCCAGTAGATAGGTAGCCCCAGTACATGGTAGCCACAGCATATGCCCCCCAGTAAATGGTTAGCCACAGCACATGCCCCCAGTAGATGGTTAGCCCCAGTATGTGCCCCCAGTAACTAGGTATCCACAGCACGTGGCCCCCAGTAACTAGGTAGCCACAGCACGTGGCCCCCAGTAACTGGGATAGTTGGTCCCAGTAGATGCACCCAGTAAATAGGGTTAGCCACAGCAGATAATGATGAGTACCAACAGGACCAAAGGAGTATAACTCATAAATCATTTAACCAGTATCAATAAAATATTGCAAATCTTTATTTGTACACACAAAGGCAATAAAAAAGAAAACATTAAAACACACGTTAAAATCTACAAAAACAAACGAAAATGGTGGTGGTCTATCAATATTATACGTGTATCATCACTGTAAACCTCCAATTACTGTAAGTGCAAGATATGGCTGTGCAATAAGTACACGTGCTAATTTTACCCAACCGGTTGTTACACGCTACCAAGTACCTGACAAGCAGTAATCAGGCCTCAGACCACCACCACAGCACCCCGACATACGTTTCGCCATCGCTTCCTCAAGGAAGATGCCTACCAGACAGGTAGCCCCATCACATGCCCCCAGGCCCCAGAAGATAAGTGGTCTCCCATTAGATAGTTAGTGCCAGCACAGTCCCAGTAGATGGCAAAAAAAAAAAGGGAATACTCACCTACCTGCTCTCCCTACAGCAGCTTCTCATCACTCCTGCGCTGCTCAGGCAATGTTGTCTGGGTCATAGAGAGGAGTGGATTCTGCTCTACTCTATGACACAGGAGCTGTCACCTAAGCAACAGTGCAGCGATGGCACCTTGGTCACACAAAGGATGCAGTCAGCGGTAACATCCCTGCCTGCATCCAGTGATCATCGGTGGGTGTGTCTTAGATGTACACACTGCCAATCGCTATTAATCAATAATTTGACTGCGAGCCAGATGCAGCCATCAAAAGAGCCACATCTGGCTCCCGAGCCATAGGTTCCCTACCCCTGCTCTATCTTTTCCTGAGATTACGGCTGAATGCCATGCAGTGCTATGGAGAGGGGAGGGGTGAGTAGCGCTCATTCCTCCTCCTCCTCTCCAGCTTGCAGCTGTATGCTCGGCCAGGCGAACCTACAGCAGTTTGAAAGTAGCCTTAGATAAATGGCTGCAGTTTCCGCAGCTGTGTACATGAGCCATCTATCTTAGCTGCAGATTTTGGGGAAGGTTCTGTTCCTGCCCAATTTTGCAGCCTGTGCATTTTTTTCAGTCTGTCATTGGCATGTAAGCGGACACATACTGGTGACACAAGGGCTGCAAACAATAGACCTTGGGTATAGATAGCTTAAAGGACATCAACAGCCAGATGATGCTATGATTGTGCATAGCGTGAGAATAACAGAGGGAGAGACGGTGACCTCACTGGCTCTATCAGCAGTCTATCGGTATGTCAAAACCTTTGCGTTTCAAAGGGGTCTCGGTTCTTCTCCCTTCTAGTTTGCCCTTAGTCATGATGGAGACTAATGAGCCATGGGCCTCTAAAGTCATTGTCAAGAATCCCAGCTATAGTACTATGAACATTCTGCATCTGGCCAATCCTTGACCCTTTTTTGAGTTCTCTTTTATAATAGCTCAGTCTAGTTGTTGTTTTATGGCTGTGTGAGGCAGGTGTTTATCTGTCATGTCCTGTTTGAATATTTTCTGGCCAACTATATGTTTAGAAAGATAGATAAAACTGTAACCAAAACACCAGACGGGAGACTGAGTACTCACCTTGTGAAGTTAGCTTGGAGAGTAACCAGTGCTTGGCAGAGTAATGTCTAAGGCCTTGATATTATTACAGCGATAACCATAACTAATATCTTAACAAGTTCCAGAAGAAAAGATGCATCTAAGCCAATGCCTTTAGATAAAGTTGAAACTTGGGCACAGTGCCTGTGTATATTTTACCATCTGCCAGGTACAAGGGGCACTAAACTGCACTAAACCATGTGGAGCTAGAGTGAAGACTATTCACCAGGTGTATTGATCTTTTAAGATGTGCACACAGCAACACAAAGTTATTAGAGCCTTAGGATGAAGGTTTTCATTTATTCATTCTACCTTGGATATCACCCATTTATAATGGAGATGTTAAAGAAATGCTGCAGATCAGGAACACAGGGAAATTTATCACAGCTTCTACGCCAGTTTTCTGGCGTAGTAGCAATGAAGTAAACACTAATTCGTGCACACCGCAAGAATTTGCAATTATGCTGCGACTACACCCGTATGCAGGGGTGCGGCTGCCGGCAGAGTAGGGCATTCCTGCCTTTATAGGTTCGTTGGCCTGTTTCTGTGCAAAAGTTTTGCTGGGCGGAAAGAAGTGCTTGATGAATAACATGAACTTGTTGATTCCACGTTCCAGCACAGTGAACTCCACAGCCTGTCTAAATTTACATCACAAGAAATGCCTGATATGTGAAAGGAGCACAATATCCTAATATACACTGCTGTAGATCTATTTTGCATATGGCAAAACTTGTGGAAGGTTTGGGGAATAGATGAACAAACTTGGGCCCCTTTCACACTAGGGTTTGTGTTTTTAACTTGTAGAACTCACATTGCAGTGTTGCCTATTAGATATCTATGTAGGCTTTTGGGAAAATCATTGGTACAGCACGTGAGACAGTTTGCCGTCTTTATTCTGGTCCATACTGAAACTAGGCATTTTACCCAATAGTGTCTACATGGGACTGACTGCTGTAATTCTTGCCCTGTGCTTGGTAACAAGTACTGTCACACAGGGGTGATTGGCACTGGCTAAAAAAGCAGCTTGAATTCACAGCATAAAGCAGTCCAGAAATGTATTAATCTTGTATAGTGTTCTGCTGTCTTATATGGGTTTTGGAGATGGAGAAAGATCCCAATAGATTTCCTTTTCTTTGGAGTAATAAATACAAACTTTTTATTTGTTTCTGTAAAGCAGACATTTTATTTATGATGCATATATAGGTTGCACAGTCTTTTATAGAAGTAGTCACTAAATGTAATGAAACATTTTCCATCTTTCTAATGGTTTGTTAATGCAGGGAAAAAAGAGAGAACAACTTTAGAGTATTATCACACTTAAATGATGGCTTTATTTCATGACCATTCATCATAAGTGCTGTACAACCTCTCTGACGTGGATCAATGAGATGTTTTGTCAATAAATGACATTTTCTATTATTTTCAGTTTCAGAATTAATAGAGCAGTTGACAGTAGTAAACTTTGTATTATACTTCAATAGGGGGAACCGGCGATTCAGATTAACCCACCCAAAATAAATACTTCATAAACTCTGATTAAAAAGCATTGCCCTTATCCCTTAATGGTTCCTTTCCATGGCTGCAATGTTTGCTTGTGCTCACAACTGGGGTTTGCATTGCGTTTAAAGACTCAATTCAAATGCCCATGGCAGGGCTTGGTCCAGTCACCTCTGCGTTTCCAGTGAAGCAGCACCTGGTGTTTTGCATGTACACAATGCAAAATGGGGGGCTTTGTAATGGCTAAAATCAAACCAACTATTGTGAGAAGTTTGTGGAAGGATATCCAAAATGTCCCAAGTCATACAGTTTAAGAGCAATGGTACCAAATGCCAATGAAATGTATCGAAACTTTTTACTTTGAAGAATGTTATGCCTTAAAAATTTTCTCTCGTTCTTTTTGCATTTGGCAGATATAAATACTTTTGGTAAAAAGGGGAAGGTATATTCTGATTTCTTGTCAGATAGACAAACATGTTTACGTATGTGACTTCTGGTTTCAACTGTATCTGAAAGCCTTCCGAGGTCTGTCCACTTCAGACAGATAAGGCTATTGATTATCCGTACCTATCCGTACTATCCGTACCTAGAGAATATTTCTATTGATGCCTCATTTGTCTGAGGACATTAAACTATCCCTAGACTGTCTGTAAAGAGTGAAGTCATTAGGTACACAACCAGGTTCCTTTATATCTCTCTATAGCTGTCAGTGGATACAGGACTGAAAGCTGATCTACGCATGTTGCTTAAATAAGGAATAAAGGTAGGGGGAAAAGAAGGGCACAGGAACATATTCTTTAATAAAGTTTACTATTAAAAAATATAGTAAAAATATAAACTATAATGCCAAATTACTGATGGTCGATGTCCCAAACATTGTTCTAAAAAAGACTTCATAAAGGAGGCACTCGGGGCTTCTTCACCTGAGTGCCTTTTTCCCCCGCCTCCTGCCAATATATGTGTGGGGTGTGCATATATGAGCAGGAGGACGTAGCCCTTGAATATCTTTTATAAAGTCTTTATGATCTCATAAAAGCGAGATCATCCCCTGATGAGCAATTATGATGGGACGTCTACCATCACTGAATCTGATAGTAGATGTTCTTTAACTTCCTGGCATGAATATCTCGCTTGAGACGGGGTGCACTACAATTGGTGCAAGTCCCTTTAGGAAGGTTCTGACTGGAAATTCCTCTGCAGAGAAATTAAAGTTTCTATTGACAATAGAAGAGGGAGCACTGAGGCCAGTTTTTAAGTATTTATGAGCTCCTGTAATGTGGAAGCAAATGAACTATTTTGAACAAAGTTTACTATTATCATCAGCACTATTTCTCTCAGCTGATATAGCGCTTACCAGTAGTGTGTCTTTGTAATGTTGGAGGAAATCAAGTACAGTACCCCACTTGCACTGGATGAACATATTTACTTGTAGACTCAAATCCGCATCAGTGTAAAGTCAACTGGCATCCCCTGAGACATTGTGCTTATTTATATGCTAACTTTGGACATGTTCGTGCGTAGGTGCATCATAAAATCTGGCTAAGGAATATTTCTTCACCTGTGACACTGATCCTTGGTACCCCTCATGAAGCAATGGATGGTTTGTGCTCATACATCACTTTTATTCACTGAATTTCTGCTCCAGTGATAGTGATGTTTCTGTTACAATGGGTATCCTTATTGCAATGGTTCATAAAGACAGACAGGAATTATGTGCGCTCCCCTCCTCCACTTCTTCCTGCATTGTATTTCTCATTATGATATTCAGGAACAGGGTCGGACTGGGGTGCCAAGGGCCCACCAGTGAAATTAATTCTGGGGGCCCACCAGCTGCTTCATGGATACGTGCGAGCCACCCCCATGTATATTTTCATTGCGTTTCTGAACGTGCTGCAAATGCAAGGTGTGAATGCCGCCTGTGGCCATGTTCACACATTGCATTTTTTTGTTGCTTTTTTCAAAGCTTTGGAAAGACGATCTGTTCATCTTCCATTTGAATGCAGGTCCATTCAGCAGATAAACTTTAAATTTTTGCAACAAAAAAAACATAATGGGGGTCATTTACTAAGGGCCCGATTCGCGTTTTCCCGACGTGTTACCCGAATATTTCCGATTTGCGCCGCTTGTACATGAATTGCCCCGGGTTTTTGGCGCACGCGATCGGATTGTGGCGCATCGGGGCCGGCATGCGCGCGACAGAAATCGGGGGGCGTGGCCGAACGAAAACCCGACGTATTCGGAAAAACCGCCGCATTTAAAAACCGAAAATGTGTCGCTTGGGGAGCGCTCACCTTCACCTTCTATGGGATGGTGCATTCCGGGGCGTTAAGATTATTTTCGGCGCTGCAGCGCCACCTGGTGGACGCGCCGCTGGATCGCGAATGGGCCGGGTAAGTAAATCTGCCCCACTGTGTGAACACAGCCTCAGGCTTTCTGCACACTACACTTGTGCAGTTCTTGGGATGCAAACAATAGTCCCATGGAACATTGTTTGAGGGTTGCTTGTCACCGGGATGTAAGTACATAATAATAGCCTGAACCGCAAACATGGTTAGCACCTGCTCTGTCTATTGCAGCTTAGGCAGTTGGCTCATACACGGCTGTGATATTCACAGCCATGTGCATGAGCCCATAGAAGTGAATGAGGACGTGTAAAACAATCCTTCAGAGAACAGGCCTCAGGCCCCATGCACACTTTGTTTTTTGATGAGTTTTAACTGCATTGGAAACCGCAAAAGGCAGGGGCTTTGCCAGAACACATATGTCTTTCTACTGAAACACTTTTGTTCTGGAATAAGCCCCTCCCTGTTGCGTTTTTAAATGGAAATAAAACAGATCAAGAACTGCAACATGTGAATGGGGCCTCAGGCTTGTTATCTTCCGGACTGTTTAACTCCCTGGAATCCGTATTTAACGTTTATCACCAGGATGAAGGATTGTAAACCAAACATACTGGTGTGTGCCCCCTCTGACAGGATCTTCTCTTCTTTAAGGTGGTTATGCCCTTGTTTTTAATAAAAAAGGGCTTTTTAAAAATTATGCAAATTAGTCTGAGGGGCTCCAGGTTCCATTAACTCCTATAAAGCCTGAGCCCTTTTTTTCAAAACCAGGAAATAAGAAGCTAAAAGAAGAGCAGATCCTGCCAGAGGGGGCGCACACCAGCATGTAAGTGTGCTTGGTTTACAATCCTTCATCCTGGTGATAGATGTCCCTTAAGGACTGCACATGGTACATGTATGTACTTAACAGGTTTCAGGTACAGGTGGTCCCCTACTAAAGGACCCCCGACTTACAGACAACCCCTAGTTACAGACATACCCCTCTGCCCACTGTTACCTCTGGTGAAGTCTCTGGATGTTACTTTAGTGCCAGACTGCAATGATCATCTGTAAGGTGTCTGTAATGAAGCTTTATTGGTAATCTTCGGTTTCATTACAGCAAAAAATTTTGAAAATCTAATTGTCACTGGGACAAAAAAATTTTTTGTCTGGATCTACAATTATAAAATATACAATTCCTACTTACATACAAAGTCAACTTAAGTACAAACCTAAGGAACCTATCTGGTAAATAACCCAGGGACTGCCTGTATATGAAGAAGGTTCACAGGCTGGGTCCTCTTCATACACACCTTTGTACCAAAGGTTCATTTTTTATATAAAAACTTATTAAAGCTTTATGAATTTGGTGTCCTCGTGATCACACTTACCCAAGGAATTAAGGGGAGGTATGATTTGGAGCATACAGTGAAAGCCATACATACATAGCCCACAAAATGGCATAAGTATGTTTTTTTTTGTCAATTTTACCCCATTGGGATTTTGTCCCGCTTTCCAGTACATGGCATAGAATATTTAATTTAATACCATCACTAGGAAGTACAATTTGTTATGCAGAAAACAAGCCTCATACAGCTCTGTACATGGAAATAACATAGTTATGGATTTTTAAAGACACAGAAGTAAAAATGGAAAATCAAAGATGAAAATGGTCTGGTCTTTAACCCTTTAAGGGTTAATATTCCGTGCAGTGTACTAGGAAGCTGGATAAAAATTCCAAATGTGGTATAAATGACAAAAAAAGTTGCATTATTTTTATTACAGACTCGGTTTCACACACCTCTTACTTTTTTAAACTTTAATGTACGGAGCTGGAGAAGCTGATGTTTTCAGTGATATCAGTTTGTGAAGTGAAGACCTTTTTCATCACTTTTTATTCAAATGTTTGTGCATTGAAATGGTGATGAATCTGCAATTTGGACATCATGACGGGTGGGGGGGGGTTTGGTAATACAGAGGCTGCAGTCACATGTAACGCGGGGTATGCTGGTAATACTGAGGCTGGGGTCACACGTAACGCGGGATATACTGAATACCGACGCTGGGGTCACATGTAACGCGGGGTATGCTGGTAATACCGAGGCTGCGGTCACACGTAACGCGGGATATACTGAATACCGACGCTGGGGTCACACGTAATGCGGGTTATGCAGGCAATACTGAGGCTGCGGTCACACGTAACGCGGGGTATGTAGGCAATACTGAGTCTGCGGTCACACATAACGCGGTATATGCTGAATACCGACGCTGGGGTCACACATAACGCGGGGTATGCTGGTAATACTGAGGCTGCGGTCACACATAACGCGGGGTATGCTGGTAATACTGAGGCTGCGGTCACACGCAACGCGGGATATACTGAATACCGACGCTGGGGTCACACATAACGCGGGGTATGCTGGTAATACTGAGGCTGCGGTCACACATAACGCAAGGTATGCTGGTAATACAGAGGCTGCGGTCACACATAAGGCAAGGTATGCTGGTAATACAGAGGCTGCGGTCACACATAAGGCAAGGTATGCTTGTAATACAGAGGCTACGGTCACACATAACGCGGGGTATGCTGGTAATACTAAGGCTGTGGTCACACAGAACGCAGCGTATGCTGGTAATACTGAGGCTGCAGTCACATGTAACACAGGGTATGCTGGTAATACTGAGGCTGCAGTCACATGTAATACAGGGTATGCTGGTAATACTGAGGCTGCAGTCACATGTAACACAGGGTATGCTGGTTATACCGAGGCTGCGGTCACACGTAACACGGGGTCACATGTAACGCTTGGATTCCTTCAGCATTTGGACAATAGAAGACACCGAGTGCCGTTACCGATCGCATGCGTCTACATAGAAGCGCATCCTGCCCCCGTACGCTTTGATTCCATTTGTAAACAGAGTCAGTGCAACGTGTGACATCAATCCTTATTCTACATCAATACTAAATACATTCAATCAAAGTACTACAACTTTCAGCATCTTATTCAACTGCTGGGAGTTGTAGTTCTTGAGCCCACTGTTATTCTATATGTATGTACACATTGCAGGGATGTCATGAGGTGCACTGTGTGTGTGTAAATGTGATGCACTTTTATTTTGTACCTTTTTCTTGTGCTGGAAGCCATCAGCAGCTCCTCATCCATCCTGAGCTCCTGCACATGAGTGCAGCCTGTGCTGTGCCAGGGGGAGGGCACTCCAGCAGCAGCTGCTAGCTGATTGGTGGCCCCTGATGTCTGTCATGACCAGGAGGAAGGGGGCCCACTGTGACAACTAGGGGGCCCACGTCCTCTGGTCTGTAATTAGTGACAGCTCACTGTCTGCTCCTCCAGTGAATCAGGGGCCATGTTCTCCTGCAGTGACGCAGGGGCTGAGGTGCTCAGTGCAGGGAGGAGGAAATGTCTCGCTCACTGCCCCAGCGCAGCTGTGGGAAGAGCAAAGAACCTGTCTCTCCCTCCTGCAGGACGTCATAGTCCCCCCTGCTGCCCCCCTCCTCCAGCCTCAGCTGAATGTGCCTGCTCCAGACACAGATAGGAGATGGTGACTTATGATAAGGGCCCACCGGGGTTTTGACCGGTGTCCCGGCAGGCCAGTCCGAGCCTGTTCAGGAATATTCATATTTGGCTGATACTTGTCTTATCCTGCTCTTTTATGCATATCCATTGCTTATACTTATCTATCTGATGATGGTATTACTCTCTTCAAGCACAGATAAGATCTGACAACTTATTTTCTAATTCTCCGTCTATATTAAAAAGGCAGGTTTTGGAGGAGCTCCAGGTCCACTTGTGCTGTGTTGAATTATTAAAATAAATGGACTTTGCAGTTAATTTACTTGCCTCTCCTTTCCTAAAGTATGTGCGTGCTTGAGAAGAATAATATTCTGTTACTGAGCAGGGGGAATAGTGCCTCTGGCACTCAACAGTCCCTGTAACCAATTACTAGAACTGTGGAGTCACATGACTCATGAATAATGGGGTCACCCACATCCAGCTGTGAAAAGGAACAAAAGTGAACTTCATGACTGTAATATGAGCTGCATGGCTTGAGAGCACCTGCCCTCAGACCATAGACATGTTTTGATTTATTTCTGTCACTAGGACTGCCTTTCCAGGAAAATCTCTTTCTAGGAAAGCAAGAACAGCAGAAAAAATGTGCCTAAGATAACACACTAAACAGTCCATACACTGCGTTCTCCACAAAGACCAAGGGAGCATAGCTGACGTTCTCCAAACATTTTCCTGGGTTTTCTCCCAGTGCTTAGAAGTTAAACTACAAATAAGAAGAAACTTGTGTGTTGTACAGGCAAGCAATACAAGATACATTAGAGAGATCTATAAGGAATACACAGGAGTCTGTCACTTCCAAACTTAATGCCATACCAATAAGATGGCTTATATAACTCTATGGCCGAAAACTGGTGAAGCATTACACACATAAAAGACGCCCTGTAAATGCAGATTTGCCTATTCTTGGCCACAACTTGCCTGCCTTCGCCTCACCTTTAGCTAAAAATTGACCTTGCAACCTCTGCCTGTAGACATATCTGACAAATTAGGTCTGCCCCCATTGCACTTGCTGGTTGATTTGCATACCCATAAATACAGCAATGCAGAGATAATTATCACCGGGTGGCCAGAAAGGCATATTCTAGATCCTATTAAAGGCAGACCCACTATAAAAACCCTATAATTTAATTTGGAAAGAACCCTAGTTGGTTGGTTATGTGCATGCCTTGTGTAACAGATTATGTATGGAAAGATGGTTAAGAGGTTTTGTCAGAGTTCAATGCCAGTGTTTGTGGCACCTGCAGACTGTGCCCTGAAGTCAATGCAGGAAATGAGATACATTCGTATGCATTCTGTGTCCACTCCAAAAGCATTTGTCACTGCTCCCATGAACGCAATGCCAATTTTGCCAACCAGACCTATTACCTATGCTTATATTTTCTTATGTTTCTTTTTTACAGGAGATGCCCAACTCTGTTTTCTTGGTCATGGAGGTAAATATTTGGAATTTTAGGCTTGCATTATTTAGCTGCGGATTATGGTTTAGGGCAGTTACACATTAGCCGTGGTTGGTCCGTGAGTCATGGGCCATGCAGAGTCCTGTTTCATGCACCAATGCATTATGTCACGAGTCCCTGCTTCCCTATTGCAGGTATTACCGGTGGTTGGGGGGGGTAGGGTCTGTTTGCTGGTCACCCTTGTCACATGACTATACTGCTGAATAGTAAGGAGGAATAAGGCATGAGAAGGAGTAGATGGGAGGGGATGGCCCAGAAGGACACATCTGATGCCAAGTAATATAAGATGTGAGGCAAAGTGTTTTTAGTTAATAGGGCTCTATAGGAACCTGTCACTAGCTGTATTTTGACAGGTTCCCTTTAATGTTACATTTGTGCATGTAGATATATATGAATACAAATCATATGGAATATATCTCTGAGCACATTACCCATATGTTATATGGGTCACATCTACAGATAACCATCCAGTTTTTGTTTATATGAAATCATCACCACTAATCCTACTCCCTAAAGATATTTTGTTACAATGTAGTCATTTTTATATGTATCATAGATTCTTATTATTCCTTTTCACACCTAGGACTTGCAGTGCTGACATTTGAAGAATTTGGAATGTCTTGTAGCCTTGTGAGTTATTATCACAGTTTTTAAGATAATGTCAGCACTGCATAGTCAGGATAGCTATACTCTACTGATAGTCCTTGACGAGTAGTGATGGGCAAATTGACATTTTGCAGCCTTTTTTGGGTTCTTGCAGCATGGACTGTATCCGATAATCACCTTACATTTGAGAATTGCTAAATATGCGTTTTCTTAATGTCCTTAATAAAGTGTACCTAGCCTTAAAACAAGTCTTGCACAAATCAATATTTTAGCGTGTGTATCTTTATAGAACATTTATTGCTCAAATATGCTATTTGACTCGCACTCTTCCACTCTGTTACAGAAAAGTAATTACCGGCATTGATGACCTCTGTCTTTGCCTGTCTGTTCTCTCTTGCTCAGCTCTTACTTACTCCTCCATCTTCCCTCTCCATACACTTCTATGTAATCTTGATTGTGGGGATAATTGATGAACCTTTTTATTTCTGTTTAGGCATATTACATAGACTTGCATTCAATTGTACCACTGTTCTTTGCAAGGTTTTTTAGAAGGCAAGGATAATCCACATTGGAGTCACTTTCAATGCCTATTACACTTTATAACTGGTTTATAACCGCTATTATAGGGCATTATACAGAGAGGCAGATAATGCAGTCTTGGATGCTGTTGTTCTTTAGATGTACTTCTTCTCATGTATCACTATGAAATACAGCTGTAGAAGTATTCGCTTAGGTGTTTTTTTTTCTCTGAGCTTGCCCTGCGTTTCATCTACTGTTAAGCAAGACTGCAAAAAAAGGAACTGTAAACCCTTGTCTGAACATTTGGGTATTCTGAAAACATATTTACCAGATTGTGCCAGCGAGCCTTGTCTCCTTGTTTGCCTGTGAATAATTGTGATGTCTTTATTTCCTGCAGTACTGCAATGGAGGAGACCTGGCAGATTATTTACAAGGTATTTGGTTCCCTTTCTGTAAAACTGCTAACCCATAAAAAGCAGAGTCAACATGTCTTGTCTGGCTTTGTAATCTTTTGTATAAAAGAATCTAGAAAGAACTCTAGTTATAACCAAGCCTCTTCTTTTTGAATCTTCATAGATTTTGCTATTATTTTGGTGTTGTACTTTATTTTCCCATTTGTGTTGATTCATAATTTTGTACTCCAAATTTACATTCCTAAGTGAGAAGACCGGAACAAAGAAGCGCCTCCCTGTCCATACACAAATAATTACTGTACACTTGCTGTAGCAGCAGTTTTGTATTCTTTCTGCATCGGAGAGATACGGTATAACCTAACATTAAACCTGTTTGTTTTAAAGTGATTTTTTTTAATACTGGGGGTCATTTACTAAGGACTTGAATCGCGTTTTTCCATCGGTTACCCGAATTTTACCGTTTTGCGCCAATTTTCCCTGAATTGCCCCAGGTTTTTGGCGCACGCGATCGGATTGTGGCACATGGGCACGAGTATGCACGTGACGGAAATCGGAGGACGTGGCCGTAAGAAAACCCGACGAATTCGGAAAAAACGCCGTATTTTATTTTTAAAAAGTGTCGCTTGACACGCACTTACCTGCACCCAGGGTAGCTTGGTGAACTCCAGTGAACTCAGATGGACTTCAGCGCAGCAGCGACACCTTAGTGAATCGCCGCAAGACCTGAATCCTCCACAGAGAACACGCCGCTGGATCGCGAATGGACCGGGTAAGTAACTCTGCCCCACTGTGTTCAATCATGAATATCAAATTAAATTTCAATGTGTGCAGCCGCACATTGATGAATAAGGGGTGCAATCATATTAAGGTACCCGCCCCAATTGCGATAGACAAAAATTGTAAGAGTAATTGGTGCTCCTCTGCGTTGGTGAGCATACATGTTACAGGAAAAGGTTGCTGATGTACACTTCTGGTGGTAGTTTATGTCCCTTTAGAAGGATCACACCCAAGAAAAATGTATGGAGTGGAGGTATGGGGCTTTTCACCACAACCCCAATATTCATCAATATTACCCAAGAAAAAATAAAAATAACAGATACAGTAGCAAATAAATTATACATTTTATTTGTTCAAATGCTATTACCAAATAAGTTAAAATTGGCAAACAAGAGGGGGGCGTGGCTAGCAACCAACATGGCTGGACGTGCTTGAGAGAGCTCCGTGCGGACCCCGGATAATCCTGTCAGCATCCTGAGGTACCGGCAACCCAGAGGCGTCACAACCCTCCTGTGCACCCCAGAGCCCACCTGCGACTTACCGGTGGAGTCGGCGGGAGATACGGAGCGACGGGAGAGAGGAGCCCCGACACTGCGGCCTGCGACACACGTGGGAAGTCCTTGCCGGAAGTGGCGCTCCGACCCGGCTGCTCCCGCGCGGACATCTTCGGAAGGCGGGCGGCAAGAGACCGAAGCGGAGGTCCCGCATCTAGGCGCGGGAGGCCGCGAATACTGACCCCCGGGTAAGCAGAGGAGCGGGGAGCGCAGTACCGGCAGGTCGGACCTGCTATCCCGAGGCGCCCGAGAGTTGCGCCAGAGCAGCCACCTCGTGTTGGCAGCAGCAGCTGCAGTGCCTCTGATCCGGCCATTATCCCCCAGGCCTCTGTCAGAAGAGGGAAGACCCCCTGCCAGCCCTGACACCCGCAGGGCAATATATATCCAGCGACACACAGGGATCCACAGGACTGCAACCTTGTGCACCTTCCAGAATGGGCCCCACTAAGGCAAACGCGGCGGAGAGACTGCGTGAATTTGCCCGCACGGAACAAGGGGAAACGTCCCGCGCACCGCAACCACAGCGCTCAGCCCAGTCCAGGGCAAAGCAAAGTTCCAGTGGCCCTGCAGCATCTGAGGAGGAGGCAGAAGAACCCACCCTGAAGCAAGTCACCTCTCAGGTACTAGCTGCAATAGATGCATGTAAGAGCTCTCTGACCGGGAAGCTGGATGAAGTCAGGGTGGATGTTAGCCTGCTTAGGCAAGATCTCCAGAGCCTGAGAGACAGAGTGCATAATGCAGAGGAGAGGATATCGCAAATGGAAGTCAGAAATGCTAATATACCCATAACAGTTACCACCTTGAAATCGGACTCTGAAGCTCTGAAACAAAAGGCGGACGATATGGAGAATCGCCTGAGGCGCAATAACATAAGAATCATTGGCCTTCCAGAACGTACTGAAGGTCGTGCGCCAGAGGACTATGTAGAAAGATGGATAAAAGGCCTATTTCCAGACGCGCATTTCTCTGCAGCTTACGCAGTCGAAAGAGCCCACAGGGTTCCAGCCAGAGCTCCACCTCCAGGAGCCACACCAAGACCGCTGTTAGCCAGATTCCTGAACAGCAGGGATCGCGATCTAATCCTGCAACAGGCCCGCAGAAAGGCTGACATCAGAGTAGACAACGCAAAGGTATCCATTTTCCCAGACTTCTCTCTGGAATTACAGAAGAAGAGGGCAACATTCCTAGACGTCAAAAAGAGGCTCCGGGACAAGAACCTTCCATACTCCATGGCCTATCCTGCACGTCTCAGAGTCGTGGACGGGGACAAAGTCCTATTCTTCGTGACCCCAAGTGAAGCCAACGATTGGTTGGCGCAGCATAGAAGATCTCCTCCTCGCTAGAAAAGCGGGTCTACATAGGAGGCTTCTGGTATCCTTTTCATATCTATAATTTACCGCACGGACATACTGGCAGCCCCGGTTATCCGCTATGTGTTATGCGAGAACTGGGCCTGAATCACATGGGGACTATAGGGGTGTCCTAATACTTGTGATATTTGTGATCAGAGGTGACGCCCGGGTACCCGGAATATGGTTAAATGTTAGGGGTTCGTAGAGAGGAGTGCATACTACATGCCTATGTTACATTTTACGAGGCATGAGTATCCCATAACGCTAGACAGTTATGCCCTGATTCACCCTACGTGGAGAGACCAGCTGTTTGGCCGTTGCCAAAACGAGAGGGGATCAGGAGCATTTATGTTACAATGTTATTGTTATTACAGGTATCTTGTTGCACTCTGTAGATGTCATGGCAGCCCCACACAAGGTCAAGGTGTCGAAAAGGTGGAGTCACTTTTCTTTCCCCCCGAAACAATTAACTTGTGCATCAGTATGTCAATGGATCGTCATGTCAGAACTTAGATTCCTTACGTGGAACGTTCGAGGCCTTGGTAGTCCTAATAAGCGCCTGATGGTAGCTACTCACTTAAAACAATTGAACCCACACATAATTTGTTTGCAGGAGACACATCTTGTTCCTTCCAAGGTACAGTTCTTGCATAAGCCCTGGGTCCAATGGGGAGTACACTCCTGTCACAACACTTCGTCGAGAGGGGTCTCGATACTGATACATAAAGAGGTGCGCTGGGAGGCGAAATCACAGTTAACCGATCCAGAGGGTAGGTTTGTGTTTGTGCACGCTCACATAGATGGTGTCCCTTACAATGTGATGGCAATATATATACCGCCACCTGCATCCATGCAGGTTTTACGCCAAGCAGCCCTGTTTGCAACGTCACACCCACAGGCGAGGAATATATGTTTGGGGGATTTCAACATGTTTTTAGACCCATCATTAGACCGGTTTCATAATGCTAATACCCCCCCAGCAAATGCGCAACAGAGCAGTCTATCACGCTTTTTTGCAGAAATGGGATGGACAGATTTTTGGAGGCAAAGACACCGGTCGGCCAAGACCTTTTCATGCTATAGTGCTTCCCATAAGTCCTTATCCCGCATAGATTACATTGCAGGATCCATAAGCACAATTCCACACATACAAGATATACAATATCACCCCAGAGGCATATCTGACCACTCACCGGTGACCTGTGTCATAGGCAAACGGTCCACCTCCTCAATGCATAAAGTCATGATCCATCCTTTTTGGCTAGAGTTAATAGGGCCAACAGACAGGATGCCTGAACAATTAATTGCATTCTTCCAGGCCCACAACCCAGAGACTGCCTACACATCCCTCTGGGAGGCAACAAAAGCATACATGCGCACCTGTTTACAGTCCGCAATCTCATTTATTAAACGAGAATCAGTGAAGAAGGAGGTAGAACTGGCAACACAAAGCCAGGCCCTGGAACAGCAATATATCGCAGACCCCACTGAGGCAAACAGGGTCAAATGGTTACATGTGGGTCGCCTATATCTTCATGCCCTAAAAGAGAAAGCTGATAATAAGATGTTCTTTTATAAGCAGACGGCCTTTGAACTGGGCAACCAGTCAGCAAAATTGTTAGCCCACTTAGCAAGACAGCACACCATGTCTCCGCCCATATTAGAGATCAAAGATGAGCATGGATCACTTTTACAAACCCACTCGGAAATTCTGAATAGATTCACTGAATTCTATACAGATCTATACAATACTAAATTAGAGAAGACAGGTAATGACATCAACGCATATCTAGAGGAGGTACACTTCCCGACACTAACCCTGGAACAGCGCATCCAAATGGATGGCCCCATAACCTCAGAGGAGATTGAAGATGCGATAGATAGTCTGAACAATAACAAGGCCTCAGGTCCTGATGGGCTCCCCAAGGAGGTGTACGCCAAGTACAAAGAACTCCTCGTACCCCGATTGCAAAAAATGTACTCCTCTGCCTTTGAGGCCGGGGCTTTGCCACCTTCCCTTTATGAGGCCACGGTAGTATTAATCCTTAAGCAAGGAAAGGATCCAGCTGATTGCGGGTCTTACCGCCCCATAGCATTACTCAATATTGACTACAAAATCCTTACTAGGATTTTTGCGACTAGACTGAATACCGTGATTCTCTCCCTGGTCCATCCAGACCAATGTGGCTTCATGCCAGGCAAATCCACATCGGATAACATCAGAAGGGTACAGGTGGCGGCACAGATGGGACAGGTGACGGGGGGGAAGCAGGCCTTGGCCTCCCTAGACACGGCTAAGGCGTTCGACTCTATTGAGTGGGCCTTCCTCAAACAATGCATACAGAAGTTTGGATTTGGGCCAAGATTCTCCACTTGGATAGATATCCTATATGCCTCCCCAGTTAGCAAACTTTTGATCAATGGAGAGCTATCAGTCCAGTTCCAACTACACAGGGGAACCCGGCAGGGATGTCCTCTTTCCCCGCTTCTCTTTGCCCTGGCAATTGAGGCTTTGGCTTTGAAACTTAGACAGGATAATCTCTACCGTGGCATAAAAGTGGGAGAAAGAGAAGATCGAGTCGGCTTATACGCCGATGACATGGTGCTGTTCATGTCCGATGCAGAGACCACCTTGCCACATGCGATCTCCCTAATCAGTGAGTTTGGGAAATACTCCGGACTACTGGTGAATTGGTCCAAGTCGGTGTTCATGCCGCTGGGCACATCCCCTTGGCGGGGACCTGAGGTGGTAGAGGGGCTGAAAGTGGTCACGGAGTTTGTATATTTGGGGATTACCATCTTTAAGACATACCACAACACAAGTAAAAGGGTAACGGACCCATTGTTGTCTTTCGCTAGAAACAAAAGCAAGGCATGGAGAACCCTTCCGCTCTCAACTGCGGGTAGAATAAATTTAGTGAAATTAATTATACTGCCCAAATGCCTATATGTACTACAACATGCAGCGGTGCCGATACCAAAAAGGTTCTTAAAAACACTACACTCCCTTATAGGCACCTTCATATGGAACACTTCCAGAGCTAAGCTAAGTCTAGCAACATTACAACGCCCCAAAGAAGAGGCGGGAATGGCCCTACCTGACTTTTACCTCTATTACATAGCAGGTCAGCTCAAATATCTTAGACACTGGGTCACAGAACAACCATTGCCAAATGCAGAGCATCATCTCATGCATCACTTGGGCGTTCCTAGCCTTTGGCCGGTTTTAGTACCAAATCCGGACTTAGAACTTCCCTTACTTCCCCTACATAGACTTGCTAGGCAGGTGTGGCAGGCAACAGTTAAAGTGACAGGGTTCACGGGTACCATAGCAGAGATGCCGCTTTGGAACAATCCATCACTACCACAGCTACAACAGCTGGAGGGGGTTCCTTATGGGAAAGTAAAGGTATACGCACTCTGGCCGATGTATATAATGCGAATGTCCTCCACTCCTTTCAGGAACTCCAACAAAAGTTTGAATTAGAGAGAAGTTTCTTTTACAGATTCCTACAATTACGACATGCCTTAGAATCCCAGTTTCCTCCCCCCAGGACACCCATTTCCTCCTACCCGTTAATAGGAATATGCAAAACACAAGGGCCTGGGGGCATTATCTCGGCTCTATATACCCACCTCACTCAGGGAAAGCTAGCCAGCAACAAACTCCCGGTGCTAGATAAGTGGAGGACTCTCATCCCTACACTAGAAGATGAATCAATGGACGAATTACTTGCTGCACATACCAAAGTGTCCCCCTCAATAAACAACAGGATGACTCAATTATACTTCACCCACCAGGCCTACCTAACACCCGTACGCATGGCAAGGATGGGACGAGTTCCGTCGACTGCCTGTCCAAGATGTGGTGAGCTCGGGGCAGATTTCTGGCACATGAGCTGGATCTGTTCCCCGATTCAGAAGTTCTGGAAGGACATCACTAGCTTTTTGTCCTCTCTACTACACGTTCCCATCCCCATGTCCCCTGAGGCATGTCTTTTGGGTCTTCTTTCTGAAGAAGATTGGTCTCATTACCAAATTATTTTCCTGAGGGAAACTCTATTCATGGCCCGAAAGAGCATAGCACTCAGATGGTATGATCCTAATACCCCAAATGTAAACATGTGGAAAGCACAAATTAACCAAATTCTGCCATACGAAAGACTGGTGTATAAACATCGCAAATGTCCTGACAAGTTTGAACGTGTGTGGGGGAGCTGGTGTGAGTCGAGAGACACAAATTATTCAACGCGTAGACTGAGACAGGAATTGAGAGACCTGACTTCGACAGTATAAAGCAGCAGAACACCGGGAAAGACAGATCACACTCTATCTTCGGGGGGACAATCCCCTGGACATGGTGGCGGGTAGACCCTGGGTGGGATGATGGATGGCGGAAGGTATTGGAGCGGAGGGTGCATCAGAAATATTGAGTGGAGGATTTAGGAATGGAAAAGGGGCTGACACATCAAGTACCTGTAATGTTTTTTAATGTTTCATAGTTGAGACTAGAAGAGTTGAGTTCAGACTCTAGTCTGTTGCGTATTATGTATGTTTTATTTTTTATGTCTAGTTTATTATGATTATTATCATATGTCATGGCACAATTGTACAGCCGAACAAACAGAGACACGGTAGAAAACACTCCTTTTTATTTAAAAAGAGATATGATTTATTCATTGTCATATATTATTTTGATAGGCTCTGCATCACTGTATTCATACAACTTTGTACTATTGTATACAGATGTTAATGTCTTAATGTACTGAACGATTGCTGTGAACATGTTTAATAATAAAAACAGTTTAAAAAAAAAATTGGCAAACAAATGGAGGAACGACATACAGAAACACATTATTACACAAGGCCCGAGTGTAAACAGTAAGAAACCATCATTAGTCTTTCCTTCACTTTGTAGTATAATAGATGAATAGTCCCAAACTGATCTCAAACAAATCGGACTATATCAGGGCATAAAGTAGAGAGAAGTAATGGCTATTCACACAAATGCCCAAGAAGAGATAAATGCCTACAACCAAAGCCTGCGGGAAAGCATGAAATGTATACCAACCAAGGACCAAGACCGAGAAAGCCCGGACACTGGTTTCGCCACGAAATGGCTTCTTCTGGGGGGAGTCTCCTTTTCTTGGGTAATACCCTTGAGAAGGAAAAGAACAGGCATGTTGAGACTTGCAATGCTGTACAGTATCCTCCTTTTCCCACAATAGAGATTTGGGCATTTTCAGGCATGGCATTATCCTTCTTCCCATATCTCTTCTTCAGTAGAAGATTATATCACTATACCGCCTTAAAGGAAACCTACCATTTCAAATGGTCGGTGTAAGCTGTAAACACCGAGCACCAGCTCAGGGTGAGCTGGTGCCGGTGCTTAGTTTCGTTAGTGTTATAAACCGCGGTATCACGGTTTTAACACTTTTTAAACTTTATAGCAGAAACTGCTTCGGCGCTGCGTGCGCACGATCGTGCGCGCGCCTACATTGGAAATGCCGCAGGCGGTGCGCGTGCACGGTCGCGCGCAGTGCCGAAGCAGCTTCTGCTATAAAGTTTAAAAAGTGTTAAAACTGCGATACCGCGGTTTATAACACTAACGAAAGTAAGCACCGGCACCAGCTCACCCTGAGCTGGTGCTCGGTGTTTACAGCTTACACCGACGATCTGAAATGGTAGGTTTCCTTTAAGTTGGTCATTGGCCTCCCCCAATTCGGCAGCTATTATATAACCTACTTTTATCTGCTGGACATTATAAATGTATTCCATGTTTACTGTGGATTCCACCTAGTAAATTTCATACAAAATGCAATGTCTACTATTTCTTGTAGTGAAATGCAGTGAGTACTATTTCTTGCAGCATGTTCATAGACTATAGGTCAGTGGTGGCGAACCTATGGCACAGGTGCCAGAGGCGGCACTCGGAGCTCTTTCTGTGGGCACCCGGGCCATCGCCCCAGCACACCAGACAGGACTCAAAGAATCTTCCTGCAGTTCCAAGCAACTTAAAAGATGCTGCTCTCAGTCATATATTAAAGTCATACTTACTTTGCTACTTGGGACTGTAGGAAGAGGTAGAATGAGTAGACAGGAACAAATTATCTCTGGAGGACCTCCTGCTGGCCCCACAATTCTCTGTGTACAGAGGGACACTGGAAAGAATCTAAAATGATGCTAATTTTCCATCTTGTCCTCAGGAGGTCAATATGATCGAACATTGTTGATGAACAGGGAGCAATAAGATACTGCTTTAATTTTTGGTTTGCACCTCATGATAAATAAGGGGGGTTTTGGCTTGCTGTTTGGGCACTCAGCCGCTAAAAGGTTCGCCATCACTGCAACTGAACTTAGCAACTGCAATTATATACTTAAATGGGTTTTTCAGGCACATTAACTAATGACCTATAGATTGGTGAGTAGTAATTGATCAGTGCTTTGAAAACTGTGCTTTCTCCAGCTCCTAGTCTTCCTCCTCCCGATATCCTATAAAAGATCCATTCTATGGCTTGGTTTTAGCTCGGGAAACCTTATGAATCCTTATGCCTGCTTACTCACTCTATCTATCTATCTATCTATGCGATCTCTATTTCATCTAGAAAGACAATTTGACATGCTTTGTGCAGGGCTGCGTAATCTGTATGCGCTATATAAATAAAGAATTATTATTATGCACATGTGTCCATGTCTCTCTATTCCTTCTCTACCTTCATACCTATGGGCACTTTCTGAGGGATCAGGTGGTAACCCTATCTATCAGACATTTGTTTTATTTTATGTATAAACACAAATGTCTGGAATTGGAATATCATTTCAATGAAGTTGTCTGCACATTGTTTTGTGAGGCCCCCTCTTTGTATTCTATGGAATGTGGCCATGCTTCATTACTGCATATGTAGGTTATGGGGCAGAAGAATGAGGGACAAATATGGTTTTTCTGAATTACATACGGTAATATTTCTGGAAAGTGCTATATATGTTGTCATTTAATATCACAGAACGCTTCACCAATACATGTTAAATTATTCCATGCGTCCTTAAAAATCCCCTACATGACATCTTTGCTAACAATTTGTCACCGATGTCCAAAGAATTACAAGTTCCCAGTGTTTCCATTAGTAAATAATGAGTGGTTTGTGCTTGTTTTCAGTTTGTGTTGTCATACGGAATGACCGCTTGGTCCTGAATTCGAGCTCTCGCTATAATATGCAGTTAGAGCCAAAAGCCTGTCCTTGCTTAACCCGACACACAGGGTTTGGTGCTGGCAGCAGTGTCAAGCTAATACTTCATGAAAGAAGTCAGCAATTCTGGAAGCACTGATATATAATCTTTTCTGCAGGGAGAAACAAAATGGTTTCAAGGCAGTACACTGCTTGAGACCTGAATAATGGACCCCTCTTGTACAGAGCAGCGTCTTCTAGTCTGACTTTGAACTAAAATCTTACAGGTCTCCTGAGGTTAATCCGCAGCTAATTCTCTCCGGATTTTATTGTGTAACATTTTATAACATTTTAGGTCATGTTTTTAGTATTGGGGTGCCATGTGGTTATGTCATGCCTTTAGGGACTAAGCTAAACTACCCTAAATGGATAGATTTTATATATTAGTAGAACAGGAATTCAGGAAAGTAACGCTTACTAGAAAGGAAACTGCAGCATGCCTTATTCTTGTTGGTTTGTGAAGTTTTTACCCTATATTTCCAGTTGGAGAAAGATCATAACTAAAGCGAAATACATGTACATTCTTGTATAATCCATGGAAACACTCGGTGTGCCAGAAAAGATTCCCATTGTTTCTCATAGACCTTTACCTTAATCACCTGATCCCCACCACCTGGCATTGTCTTTGAAATGAGTTCTAGCAGAATTCCACAGAAATTTTGACTTTTTTTCTGACTGCCACTTTGCACTCTCTTCTGGCAGTAAAGCATTATAAATAAATTTCACACAGTGTACAGTGAAACCTCTCCAGTAGAGACTAATTTTTCTTCAATCTGATAACACAGTGCACAGTTTGGAAATATGCATCTTTTTTATTGCGCACATCAGTTATGTTGGCTTTGAGGCAATTTTACTACTCCTTAAAATTTCTTTATTCATGTTAATTTTTTGAGTGAACCAACCCACTCCATTTTTATTCACTTTAGACAAGTTACTCCAGATTTATCACATGAATGTGTGACAAAATGCACTCCATCCCCCCATTTTGTGCAGGACAGGGTTAAGGACTGTGGAAGATTTGTTTGAGTACACTCTTCTGCTGATGTATATAAAAACAGAATCCGTTTAGTTAAGAGTTATCATTCCTGAAAAATCAAGATATTCTTTTATATGAAGATTTCATGTGTGTATATAATTTCAAGTCATAAAGAGGTACTAAAGAAGTAACATGAAAAAAAAATCTTAAATGTGCTCCATCAATTTGACTAAAATCATGTATTTTTCTACCTTTTACAATGCAGCCAAAGGAACTTTGAGTGAAGATACCATACGAGTTTTTCTGCAACAGATTGCTGCTGCCATGCGCGTCTTACACAGCAAGGGAATAATCCATAGGGACCTGAAGCCTCAAAATATACTTCTCTCTTATGCCAGTCGAAAAAAGTCAACATTTAGTGGCATCCGAATAAAGATTGGTAAGTCCTGATGGAAAGGTTACATAGAACTGGTAATATTATGAAGATGGATTTCAGCTATATAAGATTAATGTATTCAAAAGAAAAGCAGCCATTTTGATCTAAGTGTGGCCTTACGTTATACACAACCAGGAATGTTACTAGGTCATGTTTGTATCCTTTCAGGCTGTGTTTTGGAAATGTGCTGTTATTTTGACAGATATGACAGTCCTTTATAATTTTGCAATATTTTTAATCTGTACATAAAAAATTATGATGTTTACTTGTGTAGTATAAATTATACCAATATTCCCTGCTGGTTGTGACCCTGCTCATTTGCTATAAGTATTGTGATCACCTATTTACTATAGAGCAGGCAATAGAAATGGCTTTATGCCCTGCTTGTCTGCAGAGACTCTGCTGAGTAATGGCAATATAGCGGAGAACAATCTGTTAATTCAGGAAAATGTTCATTTCCAATGGAAATTAATTCTAGACCTAATCAATTTGGTATTTATTTATATTGGTTAAAATGCATTCACTGAGTTTTTGTTACATGCAATTTTGTGAAATTCCCTGTCATTCGGTGCACCATACAAGGTCTTTGTCCAGGTTAACATGGTAACAGAGTGACAAAGACCAGAGGTCCAGCACCTGCTTTCTGGTGGTATATATTATTTTCTGTTTTCTGTGTAAATGCTTCTATGTGTTATTAGGGAAGCTAGAGATGGAAGCTTTACAAAAATATTTTATTTAATTGGTCACATGTTAACAGTAAATTGTCAGTTCTATGCCACACTGGATACTTATTGGTTATTGTGTTTTGCTATTTTATGCAATTTTGCCAACTAGTACATTTATTCCTGATGTAATTTTTCAAAATAGGACATTTTTAAAAGACATTCACATGGACACCATAGAGCAGTCTCAGATTATTGCATCCTGTTTTTTCTTGGACAATTTGAAGGACAGGACAATATTTGCAGTCCTTTATAGAGTACAATTAGAAGATGGATTACATTGCTAATAGAAACTAAATTGCAACAGTCTGCAACACAAAATATTCAGAATAAGCCCAAGAAATTGAAAGCCAAATCTATAGGGATAGGTATCTGCATCATATGTCTTATGGTCCCTATAGTAGTAGCTGTCGGTAAGATCAGCTTTAGTAGCTGAGTGATTTCAGAGGTAAAATTGCGCTTTGAAATTTGTGGACTTTCCCTATAGGGAACCTCAAAAGTCGTGCCTGCCCATTGCTCCTTTAAAAGGATGCATACCATATTCAAGTCTAAGAAGGTGCAGGTATTCATGAAACATGTTCCCTGCTATCTATCACCCCACTCCACTGCCATTCAGACTACTCGTATGAAGAACCACTGCTGTTGTAGTGGTACTTAAAAATGTTAATGCATCAGAATCAATGTATGTTAAAACTTTCATAACCATTTGTAGTATTTGTTTTATTTTCACTCATATACCTTTTATACATGTCCTTATGCATGTTTTTTTTCTTTTCTCTGTTTTAGCGGACTTTGGCTTTGCACGTTATTTACAGAGTAACATGATGGCTGCCACATTATGCGGATCACCAATGTACATGGTCAGTAGAGCTTCACAACACACTTGCCTTTAACAGCTTTAGTACACACTTTCTTAAAATGTTATTGGAACTATTTTGCCCTCTTGCCGAATTTCGTTAGTTTTAGAAATTTGTAGGTTTTGTTCTTAGCTCTTATTGTAATTCATTCCAGAGGCTAAAGTTGATTTAAAGGCTTGTATATTAAATATTTAGTACATTTAGGTTACACTTCAACTTATATAAATATATTCTTTCATGCATATGGATTGTTGTGGTTATATGGATTTTCAATGGCTGCTGGGAGGACCTTGGCCTGATTTCAAAGCGTTAACCTTGCATTTTGCTATTGTCATGTTTTTATGAAATGGTGTAAGCATAATGTTAGCACAATGCGATCAGGCCAAGCACCTCCCCGCAGTCTTTGAAATGCATTTCAAACACAATACAAACATTACATTTGAACACAGCCGCTAATTTCACAAAAAGTCCCTATCATTCAACCCAAATTAACTACATTTTATTGTTACTGCCATTTTCTATCTAGCTTCAACATGTATATTTGAACATTCTCTATAGATGGCTATTGGCATGAAAATTTTTTTAATAGGGTTATTCCGGGAATATGAACCTTTGATACAAAAAACCTTCGTTCTTTAAATAAATTAATACAATAATACACAATCACATTCATCACAAAATGGAGCTTAAATAGTTTGTCAATATGGAAAAGCCCATAAGATTTAGTGAATCATAAAACCAGAGTAATATCCAAAATGGCCGCTAAAGGATACTGCTACACACATGAGCCCTCAGTTCTCTTAGCTCTCATGTTCTGCTCCCAGTGATCTCTGAGGTGATAATCTAATAGACTGTCCTGCTCTGTTACTACAGTAATGGCAACTAATAAACTACATGCGTCCTTCACCTGCCGTCACTGGATTTCCTCAGCCTCCATTACATGGAATCTCACAATATTGGATGTGTCACTTCTGTGGCCTTACTGTGATGCTTCAGCCCAAACAATTTTTGGAGTCTTTAGAAAATGAATCTTATTATCGAGTAGCTGGGGGAGAAGGGATGCTACTTGCACACGAGTCTCACACACCTCATAGTAGAGTCTGTGGAGCAACTTTCCTTTAGCCTCTCCCTGTCCAGCCCAGCATAATTGAAAAAAAAAGACCTGTCAATGATACCCCTCCCAAAAATAGAGGAGGATCTACTGACATGATCCTTTTTAATGTGACCACTAGAAGAAGTGTTTGTAAGTAATGGGTTAATGGGCAAATTTCTTAATTCATTGTTTGGAGACTGCTCGTCTCCATAGGCACCAGCTGGCAGGAGCCAAGGATGGAGATCCTGTATGTGGTGGGTAGTAGTTAAGGGCAGGGATCCTCTATATGGGCAGTAGCATTGGTGTAAGGACAGCAGAAGCTGAAAACAAGCATCCTTTATATTTAAAAGATCTGATGTTGGCCTCATGCCCCTCCTCTTCCTCCTGCCTGCACCTTCAAACCCCCTTTCTCCATTCTTCACACCATTCTGTCCTTTTTCCATTCTACACCTTCTTGCCTCCCTCTTTCTACCCCCATGTACCCCTCTTTCTCCATTCTGCACCCCACTGCTCCTCCTCTTTCTCTATTCTGCACACCCCCTCCCCATATCTCCCTCTTTCTTCATTCTGCACCCCCATGTTCCCCTGTTTCTCCACTCTGTAACCACACGCTCCCCAATATTCCGTTTTTCTTCATTCTGCATCCCCTATATTCCCCTCTTTCTTCATTCAGCACTCTCTTTCTCTGTTGTGTACCCCTCCTATCCCATTGCTTTTCTCCTGATCGCACCTTCATATCCCCCTCTTTCCCACACAGCCTGCTCCTCTTCTACAGCCTCTTCCTGTGTAACACCACATGTTCATGACCTCCTCCCAGGTCCTTTAGACTTTTTGTAGATTGGATTTACTGGTGGCTAAACAACCTGCGATGATGTCACTGATTACAGGGTGTTGTTGGCATTACAGCTCCTTTAGACCAACCAGGAAATCTAAACATCTATATCATCCTCTTGTCCCTCCAGCTCTTAACATGTTGTCCCAAATAAATTATATCAGTGTTGTCCCTTCTATTCCCCCACATCTTCCCTTCTTTTCTCCATGAACTGACCATGTATAGAGATATCCGGAGTTTCTGTGCTTCTTGTTGTTAGGTCCGCCCACAAATCATGATATGCCACACTCCCTCCGTCCTCATGCACACAAACGGGCGACCAAGATCTGGATGGTGAGGAGCGCTCACTCTTGCATCCACCAGCTCGCTTAGGCAAACATCCATTTGTGCACATGATGCTTTACTGAGAGTAATGATCCATAGCTTAACACCATGATGATCGCATGACCTGTCCAAGCAGGTGCAGGTCATCTGATGTGTGGATATGTAACCAGCTTAGAGACCAACCATCTTCCGTCCTTTGTGAGTTATACTGCAGCAAAGGCGTTGGACAAATTAAAGGCCCGGTAGCATTTCTGCAGCTAAATTTTAAATAACTAATTACATATTACCTTATATTTTAAAGACCCATTTGAACATTCATTATGCTTATTCCTGAAATTTACCCCTTTACTTATTCATGGATTGACCTTTAAAACACACTACATTAAAGGTATTTCTGGCTATTTGTTTGCATGCGGTACAGAAGTGTTCTCAGGGTTTAAATGAAAAGAAATTTTATAGATTAACATGGAACTTTTACATGGCCACTATTCTAGGAAAACCGGCTTCAGTATTAAACATTGTGTCCTGCAGTATTTGCATAGAAATCAGTGTGCATTTTGAGAGTCACTGTGACCTGTCAGTCTTGAGATAATGGAATAGTTCACACACATAATACAATCGGAATTCCTAGAATTATGTTACTTAATTGAAAAAAGTTAATGTGTAATGCATGAATTCATGGATTTGTTATGTACTGTCCAAAATGGTTGTTACAGGGGATCTGTAAAGAGGGAGCTTCATCAAAGAAGTGCACTGATGTTGTCTTGACAGTTTTACAATTACCTAAACTCATTTACCATGTTGTAAATTATGTCATTTCAGATCTGTACTGTAGATGCCACATAAAGCTTAAAGGGAACTTGTCATCAGGATTTCACATTTTGACTTAATGTCAAGTTCCCATTTATTCTATAATAAACATTCTTAGTTCCATTCAATTATAAAAGTATACCTGGCTCCCTGCCTGCAAAGAGTATCGAGTCATGAAGGGTGTCTGAGCCAAGCTGCAAAACTCCCTGTATTATCACTGCTCTATTAGCTATCAGCCCATATGTCTTCATGAGGGAACAGGAGAGGTGTCCTGGGAGAGCAGTGGTGACACAGGGACAGCAACTTCCTTGACTCGACTCCTCTTTTCTAGCAGTCAAAATGTGAAATCCAGGTGACTATAGCCCTTTAAAGAGAACCCGTCATGCAAAATAACCCCCCTAAACTAAATATATTTTCATAAACTGCCATTAGAGCATTGCCTCTATCCCTTCATTGTCCCTCTACATGCCTGTAAACCTAAGCAATGAGGTCCTAAAGCTGTATGCAAATGACCTGTGAAATGTCCAATGAAGCATTAGCATATTCAAGCTGTCCACTCTATTCATGAGTGGGAGGCACAGCCACACCCCCAGTGCATGACTGACAGCCTGTATAATGATGTGAGGCTGTATAATGATGTGCTTCCTGGTGCTGCTGGCCACGCCCCCTGCAGCCTGTGTGTGTGTGTGTGTATAGGAGAGATACAGCAGCTCCAGGCTGCAGCCATGTTACAGCAGAACATGTCAGATTAATGTGTAGCTGAGGTCTGTGTCTCTCACATGTATATTAGGAGGATGCAGCATGTCAGCAGATGCAGCACACACACTAACCATGCTTTACTATACATTACACACAGAGATGAGCAGGGGGAGGAGAGGGGAGGGGTAACAGGGGTGACATCACTGCCTCTGACCATGTGACCAGCCTCATTTACATGATAAAAAATAGATGATTTTACAATGAATAATGTATGAAATAACTAGATAAAGGCTGGCATGGGATCCTTGTGAGCTGCTCCAACAGGTAGAGGTGACAGGACTCGTGACATAGACCTGATGACAGGTGTCCTTTTAAACAATTTGCTAAATTTATGAGATTTCCTTTGAACTGTGAGGATAGACATAGAAATGGAAATGCACCGAAAATGTCAAGTGTTGTAGTATGCAGGTATGCAAACTGTATATGTAACTTTGATGACAGCCCTTGAGATCACTGCATCGAGAAGTTCCACATAGTCTTTGAACATGATCCTTGTGGTCTACCCTTGTGTAACAAGCTGTTGTAAGTTTCCATAAATAGAGTAAATGTTGTTTATATGTATTATTGCTTCTGTAAATCTATTGCAAAAGTTGTGTTCTATACTTTCCAGGCTCCAGAAGTTATTATGTCCCAAAATTATGATGCAAAGGCAGACCTGTGGAGCATAGGAACCGTCATTTATCAATGTCTAGTTGGCAAACCACCTTTCCAGGTAACCACTTTACAGCATATTTTATTGGATAATTTACTGCTTGAGGTTTCAGTAACTATTATAGGGAGTTCGATTAGCGGTTCTTGGCGTCTGTAGAATACCACAAAAACATCTTCATGAAAATACTTTCTTACTAATGGTCTGGCCGTAGTAATTGGTGTTTGCATGACCTTTTTGGTAAGATAATAGCATTTGGCATAATGTTTAATGCACTTTTGATTTGTTTTTATTCTCCATGTATAGAGAAAAACATAATAATTGCTCTAAATTTGCTGTAAATGTATATCCGGGTCATAGATTGTAATTCCCATCATAATCTAGCCTAGTTCATGCTCGCATAGGTTTATGAAACCTCACACAATATATTACTAGATCAATAAAACGTCTCTGCTAAATAGTTTTCATGAAAGGTTGGCACTGAATATAGTGAAGGAACTTTGTAGGAGGAAGCCTATTCTACCATTACTTTAAAGTAAAGTAGTATGATATGCCACATACATTTGTTATTACTTGGCATCAATGTGTCCTGCTTCTGCATTTGACAAAGCCAATCCAAGTGCGACAGTAAAACTTAACTGAAAAACTGTTGTAACATGTCTTTGCGTTTCATTTACACTGTGTTTACATTTATGTTATTAATCATCTTAACCACTTGCCAGCACTTTATATGTCACAGTTGTCGCCATCATGTTAATGTTGCACTACAAATATGATAGCACAATATTTACACTGTTTACATTATGTAAACACAGTTGGATTGCCTTTAGAGTGCGTTCAAGGAAACCTAGCATTTGATTTTATTATGAACCAAACATACCTTGAGACTGCTGTAGCTACACTGATGCAGGATCATATCTTGGTTAATCCCTGAGTTGAGTAAATTTTGTGCCAACTATTCCACATCAAGGATGTTGGTTAGTGATGAAGGCAACCTCCACCAGTTATCCTATGGCAGCACAGAACATATCAAGCATAGAGTTTTAGTTATACCTTCTCATTACAAAGCTTGTGATGGTTTTAGTTTACTTTTTTAATTGGAAAACTTTTAGTTGTTTTGTTGGTATTACTGCCTGTTCTAAATCTATAGGTGGAACCAACGCAGAAGACCTTTCTTCTGTATACTTTTTCTTTGTTGTGCTTTGGCACCTGGTTTTGGCTTGCTTATACTGCTGTGTGAAACTGTTCTGTTAAATATGTAGTGGCCCTGCCTAGATACTGCAGCGCTGCTCCCATTTAGGTGAATAGAATTTGTGCTCCAGTAGCTCAATATGACAACTGCACAGTATACAAAGACCTCTGCTTCTATGTACTGGGCTAGTTCCAGTGGCTACGGCTACCAATATCAGCTGATGGGTGTCCGTCCCCAGCAATCTGATATTGATGACCTGTCTTAAGGACAGATTATTAATATTAAGTTGTTTGCACTAGCACTAAACTGGTAATTGGTGGTTTCAGTATTTCAGTGGTTTACATCATAGTCACATGGCATATGCATCCATTTCAATTATGTTGGATTATTTGTTGCTTCTAAGATTACATTATTGTGGGAACAATAGCGATTGAATGGATAACTCATGCCTATTCATGTCTTTTTGGCAGGCAAATAGTCCTCAGGATCTGAGACTCTTTTATGAAAAAAACAAGAACCTTGTTCCAAGGTATTATTGCATTTTAATATTTCACACATTAGGAGCATGTAGTAGTCTCTGTGCTACATTCATCAACCTGGTGGGCCTTAGTGATAAATGAAGCATCGCCTGAAGAGACAACCACAGGTCATCACAATGTTTTCTGATACTTTCCGCAGAAACACATTGCAGCTCAGAGCTACTCTGAAACTGTATCTGTCTTTATTATATGTATTACTGTACATTTACTGCCTCATACAATATGAAACTTGCCCTATTGTGTTTACTTTTTTTGTTAATGTGCCCCTGGATTTCTGATTGCTTATGTATTCTTAGTGAAATTGTTTTCTATAATCTATCATTCTAGCATTCCTGGAGAGACCTCTACCTATCTGTCGGATCTGCTGCTGGGACTACTTCAGAGAAACCAAAAAGACAGGCTAGATTTTGGCAAGTCATATATATATATTTATTATGTGTTTTGTGTGTGTGTCTGTCTGTCTACTATATATGGGAACATACAGATTCTGGCCCACAATGAAGTGTGGATTGCAAGTGGGCAGCTTCAGCATATTTTAAGCTGGTGGGCCTGAACATTGCTGATTCATTTTGAATACATGCAGAATTGTATGGAGGAAGAAAACATTAAACAGAAGTCTTACATTTTATAAAACGTCCATTTGCTAGTCCCTGAAGAGGGCAAATGTAAAGAGTGGCTTGAGCACTTATAGACTTTGTACCTCCAACTATTGGCCATATCTATTCAGGTCACATATGTTTGGATGTGGTCTGGGTTGTGTGTGGGGCTAAGTGATGCTACTTGTTGATGTCTTTATGATGTCTTAACCCTTATTAGCTCTGGACAATAGAGCCAGTACATCAGAACTGATCACATTAAGGCCTTTACTTCCTAGCCTCTTGGTTGTATAAAATACGGGTGGATACAATACAACCCAAACCCTTTTTATCTCCAGTTCACTGAAGAAAATGGATTTTGGTAATTTGGTGAGGATATAGAAATCCTCTGGGAATCTTATGTTTAAACCAATAGAATCCGCAATTTAATTGAAGTTGAATTTGATATCTAGTAATCTAAAACTGTGAAATTATCTGCTTTGCGTATGTTTAACTTCCAGCACATACGGAGATAAAATGGCAATGTATGAAGGCTGTGCTGTCAGCATGCAGATGAGCACCCAATGTGCTGTGCGTGGTGATTATCTGCTGAGGGTATGACGGCATCACACACATACCCTGAAATATTATGGATAAAAATAGGGCTTCATATTGAAACAGGAACAAGTGGGAAGAGAAAATAGAAAGGGAACACTGCAGCCAGAAAGTGTTATGTATGACTTATGGCACAGTCACAATGCTTTCTATTGTTTACAGCATTTAGACTAATTATAAATCCAGCCTATCCTGGCTTTGTTATGGGATGCTGAGTACATGGCGATATAAACCTGTGAATCTTTTCACTGAACCCATTTTAGTTTATGGTATACACAAGTGCTATGTATGTATGTATGTTATACCATAAATAATTGCAGCACTCCAAACAACTCCATCACAAAAAGGGTCAATTTCTCAAGTGTTGCTTCTGTCTACACAGAAGTGTAAATGAATACATATGAATTTACAGCAGATTCTCTTGTTTTGCAGAGTCTTATTCTATAAAACTCCATTAGCTATATAACCATCACTAGCTTTTTTGGGGAAGTCAGCATGTGAGTGCTGTAAATATATTCTTTGCTGGCTGTCATACCATTTGAAGTGGTGACTTGTCATCTTTCAGGAGTGTCTAATCTGAATAAGCGGTGTACTGCAAGGTGTTATTGGTGCTTTGCCATATTTTCAAGGTTTTAAAATCAAAGCTTTTATTCTCATGAGAACATTTTGTACTCAAGGCTTCATTGTCCTATCAGGAGATTCGGGGGCGTAGGAGGCAGATCGGCACAGTCGGTGTCGCAATTCTCACTCATGACAAGAAAGCCGGCAGCCGTGCACACCTCATCTTGGCTCCTTTTTCACAGAGTTAATTATTAGTCAGCCTGTACGTCTGCCAAGATTTGCCGAACCAGATCGTTTGTTTACATGTCTAGAAATAGACCAAAAAAGGTTAAGAATAAAAAAAACATTTTAAATATCGTATTATGACTGTTCAGAATCACAGAATGTTTTCCATGCATTACAATTTCATCTTTTTTGTAGTTATTACCCTTTAAGATATGCTTTATGTGACTTGGCAATTAAAATTAGCTTTTTGTATGTTTGATTTTTAGGATAGATTTTTATTATGATCTTCAGTGGCTGTGATTATAGTTGACTGGTGTTTAACCATTAGCTGGTAGATAATTATAACCTGGGCTTTCCCATAACAAATAGATATGAAAAAGATGAAAACAAATTCATGTGTGCCACCAACAATGAGACTTCATTTACCTAAGACATTGAGTCTTTCTCAAGCAAAAAATAGCTAATTATTTTAAGGACAGACCATCAATGGAAAATCTTCAGATGGTGTCGGTTATGAAGTATTCTTACTTAATGAATGCTGTCAGGCATAGAAGTATTTGGAATGTGGCATAATTTACAATATAGTCTCTGTACCATATTAAATATGTAAGGGGGGGGGGGTCAGGAGAGTAAGCCTGACTGAAACTTTGCTAGCAAACAAGAACATTTCTCACTGAAGACATAACTGATTATAGAAAGACCCAAAAACCAGCAATAACAAAGGCGTTGGCAGAAAGGGACAAACAAAGCAAATGAAGAAATCAAGAAGATGCTCATGTACAATTGGACTTAATACTCTGGTCACTTTTTATGCTCCATGAGTGTACTATTCGTCAGGAAAAGTGATATATTGTTTTATATTTTCCTCCTTATTTGCAGATGTCAGGAGTCTGATGTTGCCAAGTAGATTACGGACTAGCAGTTACATGATATTATATTTTAGCTGAAAATTAACACTTTGTAATAGTTTGTTTTCTTTTTCTACAGAGGGCTTTTTCAATCATCCTTTCTTAGAACAGGTGTCTACAGTCAAAAAGTGTAAGTACATTCTGAGTATATTTTCAGTGTAAATATTTATGTATAATCTACATTTATTAAAAACAAAGACTGAAGTAATCACCCAACGTTTTGGTCTCGCAGGACTTGATAGGAAGAGCCATAAGACACACAGATCATGATATGCAACAGTAAATAATTTCCATGGTAAAAACAGTTGTCTGAATGACTAGTCGTCATAGATAGTAATATCGTGCAAGGCTCTTATGTGTGTTTGGTAGATACTCTGTTTGGGTGGGGAAAGGAGGGGAAGGGAAAAGGGAGTTCCATGCCCCACCAGATCGCCTAGTGCAGCCCCAGTGGTGTTCAGTGGTATATTGAGTCATGTTGCTTACAGGAATACATTTTGAAAGGCGGCCAAATTTTGGTAGGCCTCCCAAGGGGTCCATGTCACGGTCATCTTGTCAAGGGCAGTAGAGTCAATGGTCACCATCTCCTCCATCCTTTGTGGAATGGCTGCAGGAAATCCAGGTTCATACAACCGTGGGTGGGAGAAGGCTCTTCCAGTGTCTCGGTATTACAATTTGCGCTGCCGCTAAGAAGTGGCGAAGCAGATCTTTCTTAACCGGGGAGATGGTGCCCAGCAGATTTGTAGGTGTCGAAGACTGTGGTCCAGAAAGGCTGGAACACTGAGCAGCTCCACCAAATATACAGGATCAAACCCACCTCCGCACCGCACCTATAACACATCTCCGTGACCTCTGGATAAATCTTATTGAGCATGAGGGGACACCTGTACCAGCAGGCATCAGTTAGTAGTTTTTCTGTTGCATGCTAAAACGCATGGGCATCTTGTGAGTGGCGAGGAATGACTTTTTTCCAATCTTAATCTGTCAGAGTGATGGACAGGTCGGGCTCCCATACTCCCACAAACCCCTTGCTGACCCGGAGATGAGTCTTCCTATAGGATGCAATACAATCTAGAGAGGGCATGCTCAAGTGGGGAAGGGAGACTAAGTAGGCCCCCGAACTCTGTGAGGGAGGAGCTGAACCATGCAACACTAGGGGCAGTCGTTACAAAGGAGGCCAGCTACTAGTACTCCATCCAGGACAGTGCCATGTCAGGGTTCGAGGCCCTTAGTGCGCCCCATGATGGGAGCTGTGCGTCAACAACTTTTTTTTATTTTTAGAATCCAATTTATTCAATGGATGGAAAAAGTTAGTAATACATATAAATATATACAAAGAAACTCCTATATTATATAGAGACTTAACAAAGCAGAGTGAACTCCCCCAAATTTTTGTAAGCATTGTTAAGAAAAAATTGATTTCTGAGTCATCGGTCTTTCCCATGATTGTGTCGCCTACTGAACCAGACTAAGGGCCTGGTTAAGAAGCCTTTTAAGGTGTTTTGGGTTAAATATTTAACTTTTCTGAGAAAATGACTTTTTTCCTTGGCTGTAAACCATAATCATTAACATACCGTAATTAAATACACAAGTTCACTCTGTTTGTAATATGTAATATGAGTTTCACCTTTT
Organism: Engystomops pustulosus; assembly: GCF_040894005.1. Classification (NCBI taxonomy): domain Eukaryota; kingdom Metazoa; phylum Chordata; class Amphibia; order Anura; family Leptodactylidae; genus Engystomops; species Engystomops pustulosus. The sequence goes on along the minus strand of NC_092412.1, from coordinate 129,289,972 downwards.
TTAATTGAATTACTGGAAAATGTTTTTGCTGATATTCTAATTAATTGAGAAGTACTTGTACAGGCAGTCCCGGGTTACGGATTAGATAGGGTCCGGAGGTTTGTTCTTGAGTTGAATATGTATGTAAGTCGAAACTGTATATTTTATAATTGTAGATCCAGACAAAAAAATTTTTGGCCCCAGTGACAATTGGAGTTTAAACATTTTTTGCTGTAATGGGACCAAGGATTATCAATAAAGCTTCAGTACAGACACTTTACAGCTGATCATTGCAGTCTGGGACTATAGTAAAGCATACAGAAACATCACCAGATGTCAAAGGGGTCTGTCTGTAAGTCGGGTGTCTTTTAAGTAGGGGACCGCCTGAACTTTGTCTCTGTACATCTCCAATACAGGATGAATGACATTTGTGCATTTTGATAATAAAGTTGCGTGTTTAACTGGCTGGCTTTCATCTCTACTTTTTTTTTTTTATAGCCTGTCCTGTCCCAGTGCCTACTTACTCTGGGTCAAGTATATCGGGCAGCTCCTGTGGAAGCTCACCATCTTGTCGCTTTGCATCTCCTCCTGTAGGTATATGGAAAATGTTTTGCTGTCATTAATCTGGTGTATACCACATATTTTACATTCCTTATAATGATTTTGTTAGAGACTTAAATTACATAACAGATGGGGACTCTGATAGAACTTAAACAAATGTTTCTCCCCTAGAGACCTTTCATGATGCTCATTAAAATGTGTTCTATTCCTTAGTTTCTTCAAATAATGTTTATCTTAGTGTACCTACCCTACTATTGCAAGCAGGGCACTGGGGAGGGATCTAGCTGTTGCCTTTGCAGGGGGGTTGCTAGGGTGGTAAAAGATGTGGCGCAGGGGACCCAATGCATCTGTTCCGCCCTTTAAGTAATGCCCACTCCTGTACATAGCCCTTACATTTGGTTGTGCAAATACAACTTTACTGAGGGTATAAACAACTACAGAAACCAAAAGATCTGGGGCACAAGCTCCGGATCTTTTGACCTAGCGACGCCCCTGGTGAGAAGGCGATTCAGCTTCTATGCTCATTTTTAAAGAAGCCTGGTGCAGGAAAAGGTAAAGCATATAAATGTATACTATTGTCTCTGGGTGGACTAAGAAGTAATACATACCCCTCTCTGGCGCTCCACTCCAGCATGGCACCAGCTGTAAACACCAGCCTCTGTTGATATACAGAGGCTCAGCAGTAACACTGTTAACACTGTTAACTCACCGGTACACGCTGAACTACGCCAGATAGAGGAAAGTATTGGTTCTTCATTGTTTTTAGACTCCCTTTAGTCCATAGCTCAAAAAACTGAACAGGGTGACCCATTTAACGTTTAAATGTACTTCCAGATCCGGGGGTATTTCCCGTCCTTGGTTGTGTACTTGCATCCTGAACTGCTATTACTGTAACAATCGGTGACAACGGGCCTCCCATGTGCCATGGTCCCAGATGTTTAAACCTTTAGGCATTTGTCCTATAGGGCTTCTGTCTGTGTCCCCACCACAATCGTCTCAATTTGGGGGGTACCGATTGTTTCAATAGGAGCCCCGGGGTCCGGACAAGGTCTGGCAGCAGCAGAATAGCAGATTCTGTTATATCGGCGCATCCATAACAACCCATACAATAAAATAAAATCATTATTAAACCCATACCGTGAACACCGTAAAAAAGAAAATAGAAAAAATAGCAAATTCTGACTCTAGTGCATCCAAACAAAAAAGCAATAAAAAGTGAACAAAAAGTCCCATTAAAGCCACAATGATTCCAATAAAAAGTACAACTCCTCACGCAAAAAATTAACCCTGATACAGCTCAATCAACAACAAAAAAATCTAAATGTTACAACCTCTTAGAAGATGCCGATGCAAAAACAAGTGATTTTCTCTCCAAATGCATTTTTATTCATCAAAGTTACTCAAACATAAAAAAGCTATATAAATTGAATATCGCTGTAAACATAAATAAAATTATATCTATGCTATATGATGTATAAAATAAAAACTCAGAATCAGATAAGATATTTTTTTTGCATTCCCACCTAAAAAGTTAATATAATGTAATCATTGGGGTATAGTCAACCCAAAATAGTGTTGCTATACTCCTTGATGAGTGTAGTTTTCAATGCGGGCCATATGTGCTTAATGGCTGTTATTACAATTTTGATAACCGTAAAACATTATTGATAAATAGTTGATTTTCATTTCCTAGTCTCTGCCAGATATGCAGCATATCCAAGAAGAAAATCTGTCATCGCCCCCATTGGGTCCTCCAAATTATTTACAGATCTCCAAGGACTCGGCTAGCACAAGCAGCAAGAACTCTTCATGCGATACAGATGACTTTGTCCTGGTACCAAGCAACCCATCCTCTGACCAGTCATGTAGGTGTACATAATACCAGAATGTTTGAGGGATCCATCATAATCAATATGTATACAGGCAGTCCCCGGGTTACGTACAAGATAGGGTCTGGAGGTTTGTTCTTAAGTTGAATTTGTATGTAAGTTGAAACTGTATATTTTATCATTGTAGATCCAGACAAAAAAATTTTGGCCCCAGTGACAATTGGAGTTTAAACAATTTTTGCTGCAATGGGACCAAGAATTATCAATATAGCTTCATTACAGACACTTTACAGCTGATTATTTCAATCTGGGACTATAGTAAAGCATTCAGAAAGCTTCACCAGAAGTCAGAGGGGTCTGTCTGTAACTATGGGTTGTCTGTAAGTCGGGTGTCCTTAAGTAGGGGACCGCCTGTACTAGATTTTACATTTTATAGTGTTTGGAATTACAGCCAATATGTTTAACTTTTATACTTCACAGATTTACAAAAGCCAATCACGACCTAGGGCAGATATAAGATGGCTTTGAATAAAAGATATTGTCTTCCCAGACTCCCTAATAAACCTGCCCCTGAATTGTTGAGGCATTCATATAAGAGACCAGATTGTTATTGTGATTGGCTAGATTGTAATGTATGATTGCCCTCCAGAAGAGATGGACGGTGCAACAAGCCTATTCTTATGAACTTGAACCCTTTTCATTGCAGATGATATGCCTACTGGGACAGCCGGACGCAGGGCATCCAGTGAGTTCCTTATGTGTGGAGGGTAGGTTATTGCCTGTTTCATCTCTTTGGCATTTTTTATTTGTTTGTGCACCATAGAGCATTGGCAACAGCAATAGGTATATGTAACAGTGACGGAATTAATCTGTTATATATTGGACTATGATTTTTTTTTTTTTTTAATGCTATGTTTTATTTGCATGAATACTTCCCTGTGCTAGTAATAGTGTAGCACTCTTCTCACTGTCTAGTTACAAGCATATTTGCTTTATTATGATTTGGTTTTTCTCAACATTGCTTTTAAATATACATAGGGGTTGCCGGCAAATTGTCAGGCCAGTTGCCCGGAAATGTCGGGCAATTTTGGTTATTGGATTACATCCAATTTTGATGGGTTTTTGTCCTATCAGTCCTAGTGCTAACTGATGACACTAGAATCAGCTCTGATTGTTTTCTTTCCATTGTACCCATTGACTTGAATGGGCAAGTTTCACGCACCACTCGGATTAGAGAAGTTAATTTTCTCAGATAGAATCTTATTGGAAAACCAATCCAAAACTTTGGACAAACCCTCGGCACAATAGGCTGTCAATGTGTTTGAGTTCTGCCTGAGTGCCCTTTGATGTAAACTTGATAGGAGCATAATTTGTACAATATAGAAAGCCTAGGTTTTTCTATAACATTTTGCAGATAATAATGTACGGTTCTTTGTGCTGCTAATAATTACAATGTTCTTTTAAAGTGACATTGAGATTGTTTGAGGTCAGCTGAGGTATTTTCTGTGGGTTGGTTGAGTTCACTTATAATTCACGCAGGGTCTGTTTTCTCATTATTATTATTGTGAGCAGAATCTGGGCAATGCTTTGATTCTAGGTATTTGACCAATGTTTTACTAGCTTTTCTGTAAATTCTCCTAGTTTGTGATTAAAGACGTACACAACATTGCCGGTTGTTGACACAAGCGTGGGTGTACAGTGATCTGGATAAGAGTTCTTTGTAACTTACATAATATGTCCTCATATGTTATGGTCAGGTCCATGTACACTGCAGCTGGCGTGAACTCCACTTGTACTTCCTGTTCTTGCTAGATTCTTACTTTCCTAGAATTGCTTTGTTTTGAGCGGCGCTGGGCTGACAGGGAGGGACTTGGTCCTGCTGAGTTACAAGCACTGCTTTTCTTTCCCTGTATTCACTAATGAAGAGCCCGCAGGAGGGAATGTTTCTTCTCTGGCCAACTGAAAGCAGTTTTTTCACTTTGGAGTTGAAAAAATAGATTTTAAAGCCATTCGTTTTTGCACTCCAGTTATTTTATTTCTTCATTCTTCATTTCTTCAGCATTTTTCTGCTCCTGTAATACAATGGTTCAGATTGCCTATAGACCTATACACAGGGATTTTTTCCCACTCTTCATGCTTTTTGACTATAGGCAGAACCAGCCTCAGATGTCGCCGCGCAGCGAGACCGCGCCAATTCCTGTCCCTACTCAGTTACGGAACTATCAACGCATTGAGCAGAATCTCTCAACTACTGCAAGTCCAACGTTTAACCCACATGGCTCACCCAGGTATGGTTACCTTATCTTTTTATTACAAGAAACATTTAAGTGTTTAATGTTGAATGGACACCTACCCAACTAAGTCTGATATTGGCTATTTATATTGTAAGTGCCTGGATTTATTAGTGTACCAACGTGAGGAATATGTCGTACGTTCAGTTTATTTCCCACATCAACCAGCATGTAAAGACTCACTGTTATGCATTTTAACTGCACAGTATACATGGTATATAAATGTTCACTACTGAATAAATGCATGTATAGATTAGATATTTTCTATTTTTCATGCATAAATACTTTTAAATGTAAGTGGGAAGTAAGTTATTTGAATATGGGGAATGTACATATATTGGCATCCATATCCCCTTTTCAATTTTACATATTTTTATATGAAATTAATTAATGACTCCTCTGCACTTTTGTTTCCCTCTACAGATCTGGAGCAGTGAGACGCTCCAATACCAGCCCTATGGGCTTTTTAAAGGTTGGTTCCGGATCTCCAAGTTCAACAGACCTGGTGTCCACTCCTGGACGTCGATTGTCAACTGGCTCTTCTCGGCCGTATTCCCCATTAGGTGATTGTTTAGTAATCCTATGTAATTATTATCTTTCCTCTCTATGTAGCAAATTGTATATGCAAGCACGGTAATTCGCTATTGGAATCTCCATGACCAATAATCCCTCTGCCAGAAGTGCAAGAAAAAGGTTACATCTCAGTGCACTTGCTTTAACTGAATTTGCTTATTTGAAGCAAATGATAGTCTTGCTTCCAGCCTCCGGGGCACGTGTCATGTCCTCTATAGAGGGCCTATTTAGTATAATGGTCATTGTGGTTGCTGATAATTTAACAGGAGGCCAATCGGAGTGATTGTGAGGGCATGCAGAGCTTTGCAGCATAATAAAGCTTGGACTTTCTCACGATATTGTTTGTCATATCAATGCAATATATGCGCTCTGACAGTATGACCATTTGTGCTTAATCTTTTTTTTTAAGCCAAAGTAAAAAACTGAATAAACATATCATAATATCAGGACCAAAACAGATGGACTACTGTAAACCATCCTTTGTTTGCACAATTCTGACATCTTGTTAGTTGTACTCTAACTTATGCATTTTTTTTATTGTACAGTGGGAACCATCCCAGAGCAGATTGGACATTGTTGTTGCGGTCATCCTCAAGGCCACGAGTCCAGAAGTAGAAGCTCTTCAGGAGGTATGGTCCAATTATATTCTTCACGTGCAAACATGGAAAAGGACGTATGTTACAGTCTGTCTCATTGTAGTGCAGGTGTGTTGGTTGTTACTTTTAACATGGTCCCAGACACTTTTTTTAGGGCTACCAACGCTGTAGTTTAGTGTCAATTTCAGTAGCCTTGGCTTGTTCCCGTTTGGCTACACACGTAGTTCTGTTGTGCTTTTGATTGCATTCACAATTATAAGTATCAATTTGTAAGTATCATTGTTGAAGACCCCTGTTACAATGTTACATAAACAGCCTACATTTTTTACATTCTTAGGCTACATTCACACAATGTATGCCCACCGTACCATAGTACGGCGGGCATACATCGGCGCCAGGGAGAGGAGGGGGCTGCGACGCTGTATTACTAGAGAAAGATTGGACATGTCCTATCTTTCTTTCGCTTACGGAACGGTACAGTGCCGCATGTGTCTGCTCCAATAGGGCGCCGTGTGCCCATTGCCGTGTATGGGGCCGTATATACTTCCCCCATACGTTCATGTGAATATAGCCAAAACAGGTGGTGAGATTCCTTGCAGCTGTGTAATATTATCAGATCTCTCTTTCTGTAAATGGTAGATATGTATGGCTGGATTTGAACTTGTAAGCTGTAAACATCACACTGTAAAAATCACCTAAGGTGAACTAAGCTGACTCTGCCCAGGTGAACCAGGGCCGCCTCACATGGGCAGACCTTTCAACTGCAACAAAGTACTGGCTTTTCTCCAAGCAGACTTTATGAATGTGAAAGTGTTGCTGGAAGCTCAGTTCAATTACAGTGAACTTACAGCATCTGGGCACTTTTTCTCATGATACATGCATTTATTACATTACTTGGCTGGTTGTAAATGCTCTGTTTCAAATTCCCTTTATGGTCTGCTTTTTTTTGTATAAAACCAGTTTTAAGTCTCGAAATCGGTTGCAAGTGCTATGAGAGTATTGCTGCTGCCCTTCTGTATTATTATTTTTTTTACTTTACTCCCAATTACCACCCCCCATAGCATTTTACGCCCCACCCTGATTATCACCATACTTGCACAATAGCTCTCCCTCGGCTCCAGGGATGCTCTGCGCAAACGCTCTTCATCCTATGGCGCTGATTTTAGTCAGTGATTGCCTGCGTAGAACATCTTTTTCACAGGAATAAGAACCAGCTGGGCAAGGTGGTGTGCAAAAAGTGCTACAGGGGGTAGTTAATTGGGAGTGAAACAGGGGACTTGAAGGGCTACAGTGATTGCCCTCCCCACCTTTCCCCCCATTGCACTTGCAGCTAATATTTTACAAAGTACTTTTATACAAACAGTAGACCATGAAAAGGAGAAACAGATCCTGAATCGGCATGAATAGAGGTTTCTGCCAGTGGAGCTGCTTATATAGGTACATTAATGATGGTAAATCTCCTTTAACTGCATGTATCTCTGGTTGTGTAGAACCACAAACTAAAGATTGGGGCATTTGAAGTGGCACTCCCTCTTCAGCCTATAAGCTTGACTTATCTCAGCCAAATATGATTTTTCTCTGCTAATGTTCACATGACTTGAGATTTATAGATAAACTGATTAAATTTCACACAAAAGGAATGAAAGAAAAAGACATTTCATACCTTGTCAGCAAGTGATGGTAGTTTAGTGTGGTAAAAACTGATGAATGTCCTTTTAAAACCTTGCTACAATCTGATGTAATAGTACTTCGGCCTGTGGCAAGGGGTGTAAGGCGAAGGCTCAAGGGCCAAGCTCTCTCCATACAGACCGTTTGCAGCAAACACCTAGCGTTAATTCTGGCTGTGATAGTCTCCCCCCTTGACATCATGGTATGAGACTCCAGGAATCTTCATTTCTGAAGATCTGTTGAAGTGTTCTAATGTGACAAAATGCCATATACTGCTATACGGTAGTATGGATGTATATGGTAGGATCGATCAGACCTAGTTGTTTAGAAACTGTGAAAAAACTCTTCAAATCACCCTCTTTAACTAAAGATGATCTAAAAATAAACAATAATAATCATAAACATGTTAGGAATCGCTGTGTCCCAAAAGTCCGGATCTATCAATTTATAAAAAGTGATCAAAAGGTTGTACAGTCCCACAAATGGTATAAATGTAAACGCCATCACATCCTGCATACAATGAAACCTTAAATAGCTCCATATGCCAAAGTATGAAAAAGTTATTGGTATTAGAATTTTGGAAAATGAAAACTTTTTTTTAAAAAAAAAACCTAATTATACCGATATAAATTTGGGTTGCTGCGATATTGGGCATACCAAAGTATAAAGGGGAGGTGGCATTTTCAGTGCACTGTAAAAGCTGTAAAAACAGAGCCCATAAGAAAATGGTGCAAAAGCTTTTTTTCCGTAAGTTAACTGCATTTGTCATTTTTTTCCGGTTTTCCAGTACACGAAATGGAAAACCAAATACTGTCAATGGGATAAACAGTTTGTTTTAGAAGGGCTTGTTTTCTGGGTAACAAAGTACACATAAAAATGAAAAAAGTTATGGATTTTTAAGGAAAAAAACAATGGGAGGGGTTAAACCATTGTGGTGGTTACTTTTTAAACTTTTTGTAAACTTGAGGTTTGCAGAGATGAAATAAAGATTTTATTTCCTTGTGTTTTCAGGTTCCCCAGTACCACAGTCTCAGTCGCCTCAGTGTTTGCTAGGTGGAAGGCTCCCAAGTGCCCCAACCCTCACAGACATCTACCAGAATAAGCAGAAGCTACGAAAACAACATTCAGATCCAGTCTGTCCCTCATATGCCGGACATGGCTTTAGCCATTCTCCTCAGCCAGCACGACCGGTCAGTCTTGGAGCTTCTCCGACAAAACACATGGGATCATCGCCAAGGAGTTCAGAATGGCTCTATAAGAGCCCCTTACCCACTATCATAGGATCCCCCACCAAGGTTTGTTATAGTAAACGTTTGTGTACATTATTAGTTTTATGTGGGTTTTTTTTTACACGAACTCAATTTTACATGTGTTTAACCCACTGTCTTACTGTATTTCCTTTCCAGGCAACTGCTCCATTCAAGATCCCAAAGACTCAAGCCTCATCCAATCTTCCCGCTTTGGTTACTCGTCAGGGGCCTGTTGACACTTTAGTACAGGTCAAAGATGTGTTGGAACCAAGGGATTGCTCGCATTTCCACTGTCCACATGGAAGTGAAAAGGCAGGCCCTGCAGAGCATACCAAAACTGTTTTTGGAAGGTAGGATTGTATATTGAAATGAATAGCATTCTTATCTGGGGAATATTTTTTCCCGCTTTTTGACAGAACCTTCTATATTGCAAAGAAGACTAAAGGACATCAACACTAAGGCGAAAGACTGTATGCAAATGAGCCTGAGGGACTCCAGATTCCATTAACACCAATGGAGCTTGGAGCCCCTTTGCTCATTTGCATACAGTATTTCATCCTGGTGGTAGATGCCCTTTAAGCACATCTTGTTTAAATATACATTTGGGAAGTCTGTACATCTTTATTTTGTTCATGCAGCCCAATTTAAGTGACTAAGTGCCATCTAGTGGACATTGTTCATTTATAAAGTATCTCCTCTATAGAGCATTTGCATGTGTTGAAGCATAATCATGCTTGCATAGAGATGGGGAACAAATATTGTCTGTTGCGATCTAATGTTCTAATTCACATTAAAAGCATGCCCATGTCATTCTCCCTTACAGGTCAGTGAGTGCTGGGAAATTGTCAGATCAGACCAGCAGAACTATCCTTGGAGGACAGTATTACCAGGGCAGCACAGACAGTCTGAATTCTGAACGTCCTATGGATACAGGTATAGGCCCTTCTCTAAAATACCTTAACAATTAACGTGAATTTACACGTGAATTTAATGTAAAAGCTAGTCCAGCCATTGATCTCTAAATATGATGTGTGTCCAGTGTGAATTGGATTGCTTTTAAATCTGTATTGTGCATTATTCTCCAGTCCCCTCTGGTGCTACAGGAAGTGTCCTTACAGTGCCTGTGATGGCAAATAGGGCAGTGATGTTCACTGTCGGATCTCCTCCCAGCAGCGCCACGCCACCCACATGTACCCACATGATGATGAGGGCTCGAGCCACTTCAGGTAGGACCTGCATAATTTTTTCCTGGTATTTTATAGAATAGGGAGTATAACATTATAGGGATTTGAGGTTTCAGAGTACCTGAATTCATGTAGAGGTTTTCCTCATATTACATTTATCACTTGTTGGCTGGGTATTTTTTTTTTCCCACGACCTCTAGTACAGTGAGTGCATTGTTCCACATCACTACTTTTAGATTGTAGACTTAATTCACTGTATGCAGTGGAGAGAAAGAGTTGGAAACTGTTCTCCTCTGCCTCTTCCATAGACTTTAAAAGGAAATTCAGTGTTTGCATTACTCCTACCTCCATAACATACATTCTGGGGATATTTGATTTATGAGCAGGGGAGACACTGATGCCGATTTACTAACATATTTTGTAACACAGATGGGTCACTCTTTAAAATCTAGTTAATAAATCTAGCACTAATAGTTGATCAGTATAGTCCTTTAAACATTGAAATCCAATGGATGCATCTACATAAATATACATAATAATAAGATTAATTTGCTTTATTGATATAATGAGTATTCCTATTTCTTTGTTAATACAGTTGGTTCAAACAGCTCTGGTGGCTCGCTGTGCTCCATTAGTGGCCGAGTGTACATGGGATCCCCCTCTGGTATTCACATGGGCTCCTCTCCTCCTGGAGGTGACGCAGCACCAGCTCTAAAGTACATGTCCTATGGCACTTCACCACCCAGTCTGGAAGATTTTATCACATTTGAGGCCCCTGAGCTGCCTGAGGAAACTCTTATGGAGGTATGCTTTTAAAGCGAATGTTGCTAGAATAATGGCTGATGGGCTCATGTTTGGTAAAATATTTTAAAGGGGTTATCCACAAATAAGAAAGTTTACCAAGGCAATTACAACATCTTAATATGGTCACCCGTATTATACTTGCTCTGGTTTCCTTTTGGCCAGAAGAGCTGGGTCAAGTGGCAGATGATTGTGGGACCTCTTGTAAAATCCCTTGTTTTGAGGCACTTCTGATAAAAAGAGACTTCCTCAAACAAGAGACTTGGGAGTGGTGTGCATAGGGGGAAATGCATGCAAACATGAGTGACCACATACTGCATTTCACATGGAAGCACAACATGCTGACACCTGCAAGTCACAATAAAATCATAGAATTACCACATCACCCAACCTGCTGGCTTCCCGTATGAAAACATTAGGAAAACATTGAGCTTGTGACAAATGTCTTTATGGTATTGTTTAGCAGATCAGATGAATTCAGTTCCTTTAAGAGAATATTATACCTGTCCTTGGATTCTCTTTGGCATTGCAGCTCAGCCCCGTTTACTTAAACAAAGCTGTACAGCAACATCAGACACAACTCCTATATAAGCAAACATTAGGTACTGCACACTCTAGGAGTGGGTGGTTTTACAGTATACACTATACAGGGGGTCCCCTACTTAAGAACACTCGACTTACATACGACCCCTAGTTATAAATGGACCTCTGGATGTTGGTAATTTACTGTACTTTAGTCCCAAGCTACAATAATCAGCTGTAACAGTTGTCAATGGTGTCTGAAATTAAGCTTTATTGTTAATCCTGCTTCTTATGACAACCCAAAATTGTCACAGAGACCAAAAAAAAAATTGTCTGGAGTTACAATTATAAAATATACAGTTCTGACTTGCATACAAATTCAACTTAAGAACAAACTTACAGAACCTTGTAACCGCCTGGGTTTTGTAAAAATAAATATAACATTTTACTATATTGGGAACATGTTACACCAAACACTGCCACATTGATTCTTCTGCCAGCTATCACATGATATTGGTTATCCGTTACTTAAATATGACATGAACACATAATGAGTAATCACCTTAATAGTCCAACAAAACAGCAGTAAAAGTTATTCTCCTTTTAGATACCCTATGCTAATCTTTTGGTGGCCCCCTCTGGACCTGAGTAGATCCATGTGACCACTAGAGCTAGTCACTAACCACCTGCATGGTATAAGACGGCTGATGCCATCACTTGTAAAACTGATTGTACCATAGGAGTGGCAGGGAATTTAACTGATTATTTTTTTTAATTATTATTTTTTTTTTAATTTCTTAAGTTTTTAATTTAGCAACATTAGGGATTTGAGCAATGATTTTTTTATATTGTATGTCCATTTAATCAGAGGGAACATACAGAAACGCTGCGACACCTCAATCTGATGCTTGCCTTCACGGAATGTGTCATGGAGCTGACCGCTAGTCGCAGCAGAACTACCGATCTCTGCACCTCTGCTGTCTCTCTTTACCAGATACAGGAAAGTGTGGTGGTGGATCAGATAAGTCAGCTGAGCAAAGAATGGGGGTAAGTGATCTTGGATGAATGCTGTTATAATGGCAGGACTCTTCTATCTCCTTCATTAGAACATCTCAGCATGTGGTGTATTTCTCCTCTTTATTTTCTCATTTTTGTAATTGATGTGACAAACCCCCTTCATGTTTTGTCTCTGACCCTGTGCAGCCCATCTGCTGGCTACATATTACCCCTGTATCCCAAGTACTGATGAGAACAGTAATTGACCTTGCTTCTCTTGTGTTCTCAGACAAGTGGAACAGCTGGTACTGTACATGAAAGCCGCTCAGTTCCTGGCATCATCCCTTCAGCTTGCAAAATCGCAGATCAAATCGGCAAAGTTGACCCCTTCAAGTGCTGTAAAACAAGGTAAATTTTTGTTCTTCTCCTCCAAATTTATCGCCAAGTGCATTTCCAAGAACAAGTGACACTTAACCCTTGTATTGTTTCAGTGGTGAAGACCATGAATGACCAATATAAATTCTGCATCAGCATGTGCAAGAAGCTGACTGATCAGCTAAACCGATTCTTCTCAGACAAGCAGAGATTTGTGGATGAGATCAACAGCGTCACAGCAGAAAAACTAATTTACAATTGTGCTGTGGAAATGGTAAGATGGCTACTAAATCCAAAACAAATTATGTGACCTTTCTACATTAAAGAGAACCTGTCATCAACGCACTATTTTACACTAATAACACGTTCCAAAGGCCCATAATATGATAAATGCATATGTTCTTTTGTCATGTTGGTGGGATGTGTACATCACCTAATATTATCATTATACCAACGTACCTGGCTCCCGGCCTAGGTCCCCCTGAAGTCTCAAACCGTTGTCTGCTCCTCATCCTTTAGCGGTGCCCACACACTGAAACCCCCTCCCTCCGTGTGACGTCACGGACAGGCAGCCACTAGGAACCATGGGAGTGAAGCCTGATTATTAGCTGCTGCTCCTCTGTCACCATTGCAAGCATTGCCGGCGCTTGCGCGGTGAGCTGTATCTCTCCGGCTCTCACTACTCATGTCAGAGAGATACAGCTCTCCCCACAAGCGCCGGTAATGCATGCAGCGGTCTACTGTCGTCCCAGAGGGGTGGCAGCCAGGAATCGGGCGTTCCTAATGCCCGTCTGTGATGTCACGTGGAGGAGGGTTTTGGAGTGAGGCTATACTAAAGGATAATGAGCAGACAACCGTTTTGAATCCCAGCCCCCAGGACTTCAGGAGGATGTTGGCATGGAGCCAGGTACCATAGTATGATGCCAATATTAGCCGATGTACAAATCCCACAAACATGACAAATGCACATATGCTTTTATCATATTAGGGACTTTGGGAACATGTTATTAGTGTAAACTAGTGCCTTATTGACAGGTTCCCTTTCGGAGTCTCATCCATGTAAAAGTGTCATCTGTCACTAATACTAACTATTTGTTTTACTATTTAGTATGACTGTTTACTTTTATCATGTTTTCATTTATTTTTTTAAATTGGAAATCTTTTCTTTTAAAATGACTGCCCCTTGTCCCACCATATAAAATGGGAAAATTGAATAGAAGGGATATAATAATGTGAAAAATATTTAGTGCCTTTTCAGTTTTCAACACAACTTCCCAAAAAACTGGGCCCATAAAATTTGCATTCCATGTAGCTTTGATCTTGTATAGTTAAGAGGAAATTTTCATTCTAAAGTTTATTTACCGTAGTCTCCGTTTTACAAATTTGATGACAGAAGACCGATGGCTTATGGTCATGAGTAAATAACTGACACATTAATTATGTAGGAACTTTCTCTGGCAGTCAGCTCATTATGAGGCTTGGTGGAAAGACATTTTCATTTGATTTGTGTGCGCCTTAAAAAGAGTCAGTACTTTCTTGTGGTGCACTCACTGACTGCACAAATTTAAATGCCAAACTTTTGAAATTAATCTTTAGAAGTGCGTTCCTGTTGCAGAATTGTGGATGGTGCCCACATTTTGTGGCTGGATGTATAATTTTACCCATCAAAATTTTTAAAAGCAGATAAATAAATTAGCATGAACTTTCTACACAATGGTGGAGACATTGCACTTGTATTATTCAGTATGAATAATACTAATTTTATTATTATACAGTAGTCCCTCCTAAGCACAGGAAAAGCAGAGATATAAATGACATATTTGCCAAGCTCCTACTGCTCTATGACATGCTGCCATTCTTACTGCAAAATGTTTTCTTTTTTTGAATTCCACTGTATCTGTGAAAGATAGGCAGGAGGATGCAAATTTACTACAGTTTACCAAATGGTGTTAATTACGACTACAGTCTCTTAGTCTGGATGCATAGTAGTCCAGACATATTAAAAGTTAAAAATCAATAGGTGTGATTCATCAGCAAGTTTTTTTTATTTCCTTTTGATTACACAAAAACATATTTTCCTCTTCCTTTAGGTACAAGCAGCCGCCCTTGATGAAATGTTCCAGCAGACTGAAGATATTGCTTATCGCTACCACAGAGCAGCACTTCTTTTAGAAGGCTTAACAAAGATCCTACAGAGCCCTGCAGACATTGAAAATGTCAATAAATGTAAGACATTCCGAGTCAGAGACATAAACCACTTTTTATTATGTTCATATCCTAATGCATGCACAGTGTGGTTAGACACTTGTATGTATTTATTAATTGTATGTATCTTCGTGATGCATCCCCTTTAAAGAATATCTGATTTTGAGGCCCTTTATTATGATCATCTCAGTACCTGATGTCAGGGAGCCAGAGCTGCGCCTGTGCTCAAACAATGCTTTATTATAGGAGAGGAGATCCATAGTCAATGCATTACTGATACTATGAGGTAGTAAGTTCTGTTCAGCTAAGAAATGCATTCATAACACCATACATGCTTCCTTGAAAAAATATGGCTAACTTGTACCTAACCATTAAGTTAAAACATTTTATTTTAGCTCCTCCCTTTTAGAATAAGGAATTTTTTAAAAAAAACTCACCAGTGTATAAACACCTTACTGGAAAAACATATTAATAATTATCAGCTTTTTTATAAATCTAGCAAAAATAAGGATAAGGCGGGTATCTTTATGAAGTATATGAACCTTTTACCTAAGTATATTCAGGATAACAGTGTTATAACTCTGGTGGTGAAGATTTGCATCTGTTTAGTGGATGTTGGTGCAAAAGATACAGGCTGCACATTCCCAAAGTTCTGGATAATAGCAAACACATAGTTCAGTAGTGTAAAATTCTAAACTACCCTTGGTAAAAGCCATCCTAGATGGACTAGCAAATACAGTGGACATATTTGATTTAGGGCAGCATAAAATCATACACTATTTTAGTGTCTGTTTAACATACCATATTCCCAAAGTTCTGGATAATAGTAGACTGTGCAGCCTATATATTTACTCCAACATCCACCAAACTGATACCCCTACAAACCACCACCCGAGTTTGAACACTTTTATCCCTCATATACCTGCGTTGATTGTGCACTCCAAAAACTAATAGAGCGACACACCACCAAACTATATTTTTTGGTTGAACGAGTTCCAAAAAGTCAAAATAGTAAAGTAGGCAACTGCGTCCTCCACCCACACTAACACCTTCACAGAAATTGAAGCCAAAGGCTATGGCCCAGGTCTGCTTCAGTGGTGCACTCTGTATTAAACAGTAGAAAGCTATATATACAATCCAAAAACAAGAAAGAGACAGGTCACTCCCCAAAAATGCAGGTTTTTATTTCAGCCAACGGGACTGTACAGGGAGGTGCCGGAACGCCACAAATGACGGGCCGTTTCTCAGGTCTGTCGCAGACGTTTGTGTCGTGTCCGGCACCTCCCTGTACAGTCCCGTTGGCTGAAATAAAAACCTTCATTTTTGGGGAGTGACCGGTCTTTCTTTTTTGTTTTTGGATTGGATATTTATAGGTTTCTCGGTGTCTGTTAGTTTAAAAAATTATTAAAATGAAAATGTATTTAAGAAGCCATACACTAAAAATGCTTGCCTTTGGTACATAATTGGGGTGTGTTCACACGTTTGAAGCTAAAACAATACGATCCACTTTCTTTCATCAACTTGGCTTTTAAAGTTCATTAAAAAGCTGAACACACCCTTAAAGTGTTTTTTTCTTGTAAGGTAACTAATGCCATTCCGGATACATCATTCTTTATGTGCTTGTTATGATTTTTTATAGGCATATTCATAGTTACCCTCCTCTTTTCCAGATAAAGCCAGTGTGGAGGGAAGACTGTCTGCACTATATGGAGCAGTAGCTGTGTATGAATAGTACTGGTATCCACTGGACTGCTGAAGAGCAAAATGAGGGACCACTGTAGTGTAGTTCTGTGTAAATAAACTTCTACATCTAATAGGTGGAAAAGGAACCAAAATCTCCATTGGTGGCTTTCATAATGGAATTATATCAGGGGACTTCAGGAAGGCTGCCTTATTTTAAAGACACTCCTCACAAAACATGCCTTTCAACCTATATGTAAAATGGAAGGAAATTTTTAACCTTGGAAATGTATTTTGGCTAATAAACTTTGGTTACTCCATAAGACATGGTGGAGGTGATGAAACCAGTGGGTAATCCTTCACAAGCAGCAACCCAGTATTCCAGTAGTGAAGTGTTCAATGTTTACCTACTCACCTGGGTTTGTGGTACAACGTCTGAACCCACAGGATCCATCCATCGGACATAAAAGAGAAGCACTTTATTTTGAGTAGGAACAGAAGACTGAAAACTGAATCTCGGTTCATTTGCTCTCATTTTGATGTGGCTACTTGATGTTCTACTTTTAAACCAATTTATTTTGCACTAATTTCTTATAAACTGTAAATTATTACCTAGTATGGAACTCTTATGAATATGAAAAGGCACAATAAATTTACTGAGAAAGTTATCATTTCATTGTATGTATCAAAAAGTTGGAATTGAATATGTAGCTTCCTAAATACTTTACAAACTGTAAAAAAAACAAGACTTGTGACCCTTTTGTATCTATTTGTCTAATACTTGATTACTAATATGTTTGTTTTCAATAATGTTTTATTTGGTTGGTATTTGCTTTATATTCTGGTGGTGTGTGTTGCATATATATTGGTTTGTGCATGTGATATGTGCTTACTTACTCTAATTCTTGAATCAGGTGTAAATTTGTTCCACGGACAGTGTTAGAGAAGGAAAACCGTGCTGTAATATAGACGTGTGTGACTACTACTACTCTGTTAGATATTAATAGACAGTAGCTTCTCTCGGACAATTATACTCCTAAGTCTGTAGCGTGGCCTGCATATTTTAGGGTGCAGCTCACATGTCTAAACAGTAGATGGCACAGTAAGAACAGCTATGGCACCAAAGGTTAGTAGACACAACTGCTGGGTGACCTATATGACTAGTGGTCACTGTGGGCCAGTATTTGGTAATTTTTTTTTTTTTTCTTCAATGACAGAGGTGCCACTCTTTTGTGTCCACAATGCCACTTTTATTTCATTTTTAGTGACATTTCACAGCCATTTTGGATAAGCCTTTATATAATTTTTAACTCTATGAAACTGCCATTATTGAAATGGTCACATGTCAGTCCTGATCCTTTCAAATGGACTTCTTTACAGTATATACATTTACATAGCGTTAAAGCAATTGTAACAGTTCTAGGTTCATACCATGTATCACCTATGAAAGGAAAGTTTAAAAAAACAACTTTGTGCCACCTTTGTTAAGCTTGTTGTTATTACATTTTTTTTTTTTGGGGGGGGGGGGGGGTGCAAGCACTGAGGGCTAGTACCTTGTCATAACTAGCACAGTGCTATGGTGCATTTGGCAGCAAAAGTGAAATACCAGCAGCTTATTATGTGGTTATGAATCATTCATCATACTATAGTATGTTTATACTATTGAAGCTTTTCTCAGACCTACAATGCAGATATGGAAAATGCATGCACACTCCTGTGCGGAACAGATGCATGGCATTTTTGAGGTAGGTCTCTGTTTAAATAAAACAATGGGTTCACCCCAAGTGACGCAGAATAAACCATTTTGATATGTGTGTAAACTCTTCATTTTTATGTTACTGGTCTACATAACTCTTCTTTCAGGTTTGAGTATTTTGGGACATCTTGCTACTCTTAATTCACCATGATGAGTATTGGAATGAATGCCCTTATTGACAGCAGTTCAATACATTGCATGTGCCCATTACATTCTGGATGTTACTTGATAACAAGAATAATGTCTTCTGTTAAATAATTCAGGACAGTACGCAAGGAAAACAACTTAAAATTCTCAGCCAAATTTACATCAGTTTCTTCTAAATTCTGATGCTTGAACATTGTTTAATGGTAGATATTGAAGCATCTACTCACAACAGTCATAAAGGTGATGTATCTGAGACTATACACCACCACTGCAATACATGTATATTATTTTAACGCACCATGTGTTTTATTTTACTTGACAGCTATTTTTATATTATTTATCTAAGATTCTGCCAATTATTTGAAGTGTTTTTATTTATGTATCTGCTTGTTGAAATATACAGATGCCGATCTGTGCATTTCTAGGTCTTTAATACCGTGTTTCTACCTCTTGTTTGTAAACTGCATGCATTATTCTTAAATCTAGATAATAACTCACAGAACCGTTGCAAAAATAGCCTCTTTATTATGGCTTGTATAAATGTATATTATGAGTAAATAAAACAAACTGAAACAGGCTCCAGCTGTTATATTGTCTTACTTGGCTTCATTGATGTTAAACATGTTATAAATAATCAGGTTCTTTTCAGTGAGATTCACACCATTTTAAACGTGTGAATGCGCCCTAACTCTTTTTGATTTTTTTTACCTCACTTTCTCGTATGCACGTTCTATCATATCCTCAGGATAGCCTCTTCTCAAGAGCCTCCCTTTTAAGTCGCCTGCTTGTCTCTCAAAGCCTTCCTGTGTGTTGTTGATACGTCTTATTCTTAGGAAATGGTCGTAAGGAATGGCTGCTTTTACGTGTCTCAGGGGGTAGCTCTCGTAATAGAGCAACGCATTAGTGCATGTCTTTTTTCTGTGGATGGAGGTATATATCTTATTATCTTTCATTTCTACCAGGAGGTCTAGAAATTCAAGTCTGTTACTGTTTATGGTATTTGTGAATAAGGTCGCGGTCACACGTACCGCTAGGCGTCCTTCATAACGCGACGCTAGCGCACAGGGGGAGGTCCTCGGCCTGAACGGACATGTGTTTCCAGGGAAACGCATGCGATTGTTAAGCGTTTCTCCACACTACACATTGTTAAGCATTTCTCCACACTACAAGACCAGAGTCTGCCTAGTGATGTTTACACAATAAAGATAATTTTTAACCACTTACTTTACAATTTTACTAAGTTGTATTGCTATTTTTGATCCTATAACTCAGTAATGGTCAGTGTAAAATTACAGAGCTGTAGTGCTGAACGTACTAGTATCTAACACATAGAAAGAGAGATGAGACAGATCACAGATGAGATGATGAGATCCATGAGATACATTTTACACACAATGACATTCTTAGCTTGGCTACATCTCTGCTCTGTCAAAACACACAGTCAGATCTGATGTGCTTCCCTCCCTCTCTCTGGGATAAATAAACGGAGGTCCGGTGGAATGAAAAAATGGACTCTAAGTACTATCTTTTACTGGAGTGAACAGACCGTTTGTTTTTGAGAAAGGGGCAGGACCC
This sequence comes from Engystomops pustulosus, assembly GCF_040894005.1. Lineage (NCBI taxonomy): Eukaryota > Metazoa > Chordata > Amphibia > Anura > Leptodactylidae > Engystomops > Engystomops pustulosus. Next base: position 129,269,984 of record NC_092412.1, on the reverse strand, counting down.
CGAAACGCGTAACAAGGACATGACTAATTTCACTGAATTGTAAGTTATTTCATTTTATCATTTTGGAAATTTTATTACCTTTTATGAATAAAGCAATTTTATCATTTCTTTGGAGAAGAGTCAATTGATCCATCATTGATGTAGACACTCCAGTAAAAGATAGTAGTTAGAGTCAGCGCCACCCATTCTGGTTATATAGATATATTTTTCTCTTCCGTGGTATTTTTGGGGGTTGCAGCCTTTATCTTAATACCAGAGGCAGTGACCACTTCACTCCATATGTACTGTGAAGGTATCACCCGGGGCGCCGTCCTTTTGTCTGCTGTTTTGTTTTATATATATCCTTCTGGGATAAAGAACTTATCTGCCTGTAAGTTGTAGCTCTGCTCAAGATGTGATGTGATGTGTTGTTTGATGGTAGGAAGTGAGTGTGTATCAGTGTGAGCTCGTCCTGGAATGCAAGGGTGGGTGCAGGGAGAAAAGAGCAGCTCAGCTCCACAGCGTCAGACAAGATGTCTGCCGACCCTAAAGTCAGAAGATTCAGGGCGCGTTCACACGTTGCGTTTTGGTCGCGTTTTCATTGCGTTTGAAACAGCTGAAGAGAGGTGATTTGCCTAATTACATTACCATTTATGTTTGTAAACGCAATGTTAATGCATGCGTTAACGCGTTGTTAACACTGTTTGTTTTGTAAATGAAAATGTTAACAGTGATGTATTTAGGCAAATCACCCCTCCTCAGCTGTTGTATATGCGTTTCAAACGCAATGAAAACGCAACGTGTGAACGCGCCCTCAGGGTCGGAAACCACAGGCAACTGAAATTGTGTACACTAGGACTGGTAGAGACAGGTAGAGCCCTCCATAAAAGTTACTCATTGCTGGAAGACAATTATAGATCATTAGCAAAACTGCATTATTGCAGTATATTGTAGACGCTATTAGGACCCAAGGGTTAAAGTACTTATATATGTTGGCACAGATCAGTGCTTATTCCCTTATACTGTATGTATGGACAAAACTTAGGTGTTTCACAGGGGTTAAAATAAAATGGAAGTGCAATTTAGAAACTGTAATTTATTTTTACAAAAAAACACATTTATTGTGGAACAAAATATGACAATAAGCTCTGATACCCATTTTGTCCTGAGTGTGTCAATACCTTATATGTGGTGGTACACTGCTGTATGGGCACACAGCATGGCATTGAAGGGAAGGAGCGCATTTAAGAGCAGATTGGAATTGTTACATTCTATAGGCAATCATTTTTTTTTTTAGAATTGTGAAGATGGGCTTATGTTTTGCAGGAGGACATGCACTTTACAGTTACTCTTCTGGAGGAGGAAAATAATATCACCAATTCTTGGTTAGGGTTTATAGTTTTTCTTTTCGCCGTTCACCATACCATAATTTTACTGAATAAAAACTAAATTGGCGTATCTCATTTGTTTTAGCAACGCTGTTAGAGGCATATCTTTTTTATCTTTCTGTTGACGGAGCGATTGGGTACTTATTTTTTTGTGAGAAGAGTTATTGTTTTTTTTTTTTTATGTGCCATTTTGGGGCAGGTGCCTTTTTTCACTTTTTAAAACATTTTTTATGAAGGGTTATGGTTTTTTTTTTTAATGGCGTTTACTATGCAGGTCCACTAATGCTTCAGATTTATTGTATGGATTGTTACAGATGCGATGATACCAGTGTATAGGGGCCTTTTTCTTTATCTTAAAAAGAATGTTGTTAACTTTTTTGATACTTGGATTTGAACAAACGATTGTCTGATCAATTGTTCAAGTTACAGCACTGCAATACTTATGTATTGACAAATGCGCAGTCGGATATAGTCAGGTCTCCCCGTTGGCAAGATCTGACACAACCTCAAATCTCTGAATTCTTTCAGTGGGACTGTCATGGAACCAATAGATTGCGCGTGGTAACCCTCTTACATGATGCAGCATCTAAGTGGTTAACACCTGCAAATGGCGTTATCTCCGGGTGTGGGTATTAGAGCAGGGTTTCAGCCTTACTATAGCTGACATTCGCACATTATGACCCTGACTTTGTTTGGGCTCTGTGTCATAACCTGGATGTAATATAACTAGTTACTTTCCACATCGCAGTACTATTACATCCATTTGTAGTAAGGTTGGTCAAAAAGCTATTTGTTTTTATAGCTGATCACCTGATTTCAGTTTTACCCAAAATACTAAGGCTTGGCTCACACATGGCGTTTGCTTTGTTTTTCGTGTGAATTTTTTTGTTTGTTTTGATCTGAGTCATAGCAGTGTTTTTCTTGCTTTGTTATAATGGTTTGTAAACTGTGATTTGAGTTTGTGTCTGTAACAGGAATGCAAAGCAAAATTTGCAATCAATTTAGCAACTGTGACAACTCAAACGCAATGTCCTAAACGCATGCCCTCAGAAGAAGCGCTCAAAAAACGCACCTTCACACGATTGCGGAACGGCTGCGGTTCAGCTATTTATAACGCAGCCATTATACAAGCGTCGGTTCACAATCGCTATCGGGTGTGCCCTGTGGTGACATCAAACACTACAATGCAGGAAGAGAAAGATGGAAATGCATCGGAAATGAGTGCCTGCAGCACACTGCCATGGAGGACTGGTTTACTTATGATGGCATTACATGTGATGTATGACAGCTCCTAACAGAGAGGCAGGCAGAGCAGTGACATAGAAACTTATATCACACCATAGACTGCAGTGATGTATAATGACACCCATGTCCCCTCCTCTGCCGCCCCGAGTCATGTGACCGCAGCGTGTGGTCAGTGGGGCGGGTAGCTCCTCCTCTGTCAGTGTTGTGGTGTCAGTAGCTTCTCGGCAGCCGTCAGGAGGTAAGTGTCCTGCGTTGTCCTGCCGCCATATGTCATGCATGTAGGCACAGGTTGCCCTGGTCTTTACCAGCTGGTGGCCGGGGTAGGTCTGAGGGGTGCAGGGTGCCAGTATCTGCCCGGAGGGTGCGGTGCCAGGAGCGGCTGTCACTAGATAGGAGACAGGGACAGGAGGGCTGGAGCTGCCTGTAACTGGCCCAGCCTGTTCTATGTACATAGACATCGCACATAGCTCCACCTAGATTGAGAAATCCTTGCATAAGATGACATAGGAAAGTACCACATATACACAGCATGGGGGAGATTTATCACAAGTGTCTGACAGCAGAATTGCTCTAGTTACCCATGGCAACCAATCAGAGCTCCTCTTAAATTTTCCCCCAGCTGTTTAGAAATTGAAAGCTAAGCTCCCATTGGTTTTCATGAGCAACCAGAACAGTTCAGTTCTCAGACATTTCTGATAAATCTCCCCCGTGATGTCTTTGTTATTTTGAGTTTTGGTGGCAATATTTGTTTAACGTTGGCTAAGTGTCAGGCTGTGCTCAGATGTGGCATTTCTTATGCTCTATAAATAGATAATAATAGCTCCTTAATGAGAGATTTCTGGTGGATCTGCGTTTGTGACGTGAGGAGACAGCCCCGTCCATTGTGTAGTGGCAGGTTAAGGTTATTACAAGCTAAGCCAGGTTTGAAGTGGATAGGAGGGTGTAGCAGTTCTGCCATCAGCAGAGAAGTGCTGGGTGTCTCACCCCTACCAATCCCACATTAATATGATGTGGACGGGAAACTCCTTTAATACCTTACTCATGCATACATATGAGATTGTACAGGCTGTGTTACATAGCATAAGTGAAAAATAATCTGGTCTTTCAATTGCAGCAAAACCACCTGCATTCAGATTTGTTTTATGTACCGTAATATAATCTTCTGATAAGTTACACCCGTAATTCCATGTTTGCCATCATAGCCTGTAATGGAAAAACATTTCTAACATTATTTGTTTCTGATCCACCATTCTGCGTTCACAGTGAAGTACCGTACATGCCTTTCCATTGGTGTTTGCATAAGTCTTTAACATATACATTAAAGTGATTCCCTAAGTGAATAATATATGTAGTGAAATCTTAAAGGAACCTGTTGCCAAAGACCCTTTTTTAGCCTCCCTCATGCTCCCACAGACAATTAACAGCATATCCTTTGCTGTATTTATTAAAGGGGTTTTACCATGAAAGAAAGATCTCAAATTTGAATCATTTGTAACCCCCTTTCTTTACAGTTTTACTCGTATGTAATATATATTTACACAATATAACTCAGTGATGGTCATTGTAAAATTCCTGGAGCACAGACACTTCACGATTCCTCCATGAGATGCTGTGTGCTGATGCAATGTGCTTAGATTATTGGGGTCCAGGTTTATCTACACTTTTATTTCGCGTTTGAACATTGTACAAGTATCTGACACATAGAAAAAGAGATGAGACAGATCAGAGATGATAAGATCCATGAGATGGATATAAAACACAATGACAGTCTCAGCTCTGCTTCCTCACCTAATTAATAAAACACAGAGTCAGCTCTGCTGCTTGTAGAGTAAGTCTCTGCACACTGCTTGCTGACAGGTGGTGTCTGTGTCTGAGCTGATCTTGCAATGCAGGGGGGAGGGGCCGGAAGCAGAGAGCACTGCAGTGTGCAGACAAGAGAAGCTTTTCATGAGAGAAGATTTACGGTCGAATCCAGGTACAACCAAAGTTATGTACACTAAGACTGATAGAGACAGATTGAATTATATCTTTGAAGTGCTGAATTTTTTAATAACGGTGAATGTGTTATTTTTGTTATCCTGAGTATGTTTAATGTTTATGAATCTTGTCTTTGTGGAAATACTCCTTTCACAATACTTTGCCAATTATACTGTCGCCCAGCCCTATTGGCAAATGCTTACAAACAAGCTGTAGGCATTTAAGGAGTAGTTCAGGTACAATAAATTAGTATCATTTCCTTTCTTAACTGCGCCGAGCTTGGTCTTAGGCAGTCTTTTTTTTTTTTCAACTTCTTTATTTAAACATTTTGAAAATATACACATATGCTATTCAATCCCAAACACAATCCATATGCATAAATATTTAATCTACCCCCCACCCGCTCCCCACCCTCCCATGGGTGATACTATTGTTTACTATGAAAGTTACAAAGACCTTTATTCTCCCTTTTACCAAGTTTCCCGTAAAGTCTCGGGTTTGTCTGTACCCAAGACCAATTGAATACGAAACAATACATAATAACACTTAGACAAAACAAAAATAAGACAAGTCAATACGAAACAAGACAGAACAAGAAGAGGGGAAAGAAAAAAAAAAAAAAAAGGGGGGGGGGGGGGAGGGAAGAAAAACGGAAACAAGGGGAAAGGAAAGGGGGAAGAAAAGGAGGGTCCCCCTTCTCCCACCTCCACCCCACACCCCCTCCACTTCCTCAAGATCATCGTCCTACAAGTAGTCTCTCATAGTCTGCTGTGTTCTGGTACTCCAACCATTTTCCCCATATTATAAGATGTTTCACAGACTTTCCCCTCGTATATGCAGTTAGCTCCTCCATCCTCCTAATCTCTTCAACTCTTTGTATCCATTCTTTGCATGTTGGCAAATTTTTATTTTTCCAATTTGTTGTTATGCACGCCCTTGCGGCGTTAATCAAGGAGATTACAATTGAGGATCTATACTTCTCTAGTGATATTTTAGCCAGGTGTAATAAACAGAGAGATGGATCCAGTTCTATTTCATATTCACCCAACTGTCTGGCTACCCGTCCAACATGTTCCCAGAGAGGGCGAATACCGGGGCATTCCCAGAAGATGTGTATAAGAGTACCTTTCTCCCTCTCACATCTCCAACACATTGGTGAAATTGATGGGTGCATTTTATTTAATATGACTGGGACTCTATACCACCTTGATAGGATTTTAAACCCTGACTCTTGCATACTAGAGGCAATTGAGGAACGGTGTATCAGGCGATAGATCTGATTCTCTTGTTGCTCAGTTATCTCAAGTCCAAGATCTCTTTCCCATTTCTCTATAGAGTTTAATCTACCTCTACTCTCTTCATCTCTTAGCTGAGTGTATATTACTGAGAGCGAGTGTGCAATATGACCTACGCCCATACATCTTTCCTCAAAGGAAGTTAATTCTCGACAAAAGGAGCTGGCGGGTGGTAAAGATTTCAAGAAGTGATGTAATTGGGTTGCCCTCCAATATCCCAAATGCCCAGGGATCTCCTGTGTGATTAGATCCTCCAACGACCACCATTCATTCTCCTTTATATAGTCCTTAGCATTTTTCCTCCCGTGCTGTGCCCAGTCCTTGAATTTCGGATCCCCTCTTCCCGGTTCAAAACTCGGATTGCCAAGAACTGGGTACAGTGGGGAAAACATTGGTGATAGGGAACTACCCTGTAGATATTTATTACATATCTTTAATCTATTCATTAGTGTCTGAGAGCAGAACTATTCTCATGGCAACCAATCAGAGCTCAGCTTTTATTTTATAAACCGCTGTGTGAAAATTAAAGCTGAGAATAGTTCTGCTGTCAGACGCTGATAAATCACAAACATTGAAACCGGTTTAGGCCTGAGACCCACAGGGCATAATGGTTGCAGGTCAGCCTTCAGCACAGTCACATCATAGAGGATGCAGTGGAATAAGGAAAAAATGGAAGCGCTCATAGGGCACCTCATGGAAGGATAAACAATATACGTGGGGAACAATAGCCCAATATGGTTATGCTCTTGCCTAATGTTATGCAGAGTGCATAACAACTAAAATCACATAGTTCAGTCTCTCCACGCTGGCTGCTCCCCTCTTCAAACACCATTGAGGTGTCAATGTCAAATAAAAAAATTTAATTTGTAGAAAAAAGAGTAATGTGAGCTCTGCATGGATAGATGGGAGATCCAAACTTTCTTAAAACGATGCTACACGTTTTGGGGGAGAACTTTCCCCTTCGTCAGGTCATGTATGCCTAATTGCTGTTAGCTGCGTTTTAATACCAACTCCTGACATTGTCTTGTTCTTCGAGCTGTATATAGCAACTTGTAGTTTGTCCTTTCCTCTACTGACTGCAATGGGGGTTCCAGCTGCCGGGACAGTGGATGTGGACTAAATGACCACTTAAAGCTTCACCGGTTCCAAGTACCTACAATCCGATGCTAGAGGTTATCCTATTTCTCAGTCTTTCGCTCATTTCGTAGACTTACATGTAATATGAATATGAATGTGTGTGAAATGGGTTGCAGCCATAACACCAAGTACTGTACTATATAGTGAATGTTTTTACAATGATGTTAGCTATCATGTATTAAGCTGTATAGGACCTACTATTTAGGGCTTTATTTCTAACAATTGTTTTTGTTTCTGCATATTTTCTAGACCTACCACACAAAATGATGAAAAAGATTGTGGACACGGCAAGGCAGGCATTTGCCACTGGAAGGTCACGCTCATTGGATTTCCGGATAAAGCAGCTACAGGCTATGAAGACAATGATTATTGAGAATGATAGTGAAATAAGAAAAGCCTTAAAGGCCGACTTGCACAAGGTTATTTAGCAATTTGGTTAAGGGTTATAATTTAGGGTCAGATCGCAGTTGTCTAATTCTGAATTCGCTTGTGCTTCTACATTGTTTTTGGTGCACTGGAGAGATAGGAAAAATTCTGACATGGAAGTGGTTTCAATGTCTGGCGAGTCTACTTTCTGGGGAGACAATGGGGCAGATTTACTTGCCCGGTCCTGTCGCGATCCAGCGGCGCGCTCTCTGTGGAGGATTCGGGTCTTCCGGCGATTCACTAAGGTAGTGCGCCTGATGTCCACCAGGTGTCGCTGCTGCGCTGAAGTCCGTCGGAGTTCACGATCCGTTGCTGGGTGTAGGTAAGTGTGTGTCAAGAGACACTTTTTTTAAAAAATACGGCGGTTTTTCCGAATCCGTCGGGTTTTCTTACGGCCACGCACCCTGATTTACGTCACGTGCATGCCGGCGCCGATGCACCACAATCCGGTCGCGTGCGCCAATAAACCAAATTCAGGGAAAATCGGTGCAAAACGGTAATATCAGGTAACCCAACTAAAAAACGCGATTCGGGCCCTTAGTAAATGACCCCCAATGTCTTGATGCTTTATTTGTGCAAATTCATAAATAAAGAAGGTAACATGAAGCCAATCAATCTTTTACACCTAGAAATATGAACCCTGTGCCAGGTAACTGTGGCCAGTTAGTTATAATCTTATATTTTGTCATAGTTTTCCATGAATACTTAGCTGGCTTCTGATTTGTGCCTCACTCCTGTGCTTAAGATTTTGCTCTGCATCCGACTGACACATGACTTGTCTCATCCAATGACTGACCTGTTCGGACAAGGGGACAACATGTGACATGAAGTTCCCTGGAAGTGGCGTCCTGTGTCTGAGAGACTAGTCATTGGAGGAAGCAGGTCATTTTACCCCAGAATTTCCAGTCAGTAGGGAGGCTTGGAACCAGAGGTATCGGAGTGTGATAAGTATTTTCTCACCTCAGCCGCGGCCCCCTAGGAATTTTTGATATTGATAAAAAACCCTCCTTAAACAGAACAATAAAAAGGAAATCATCTGATGTCAGGAGAATAACATCAGGATATAGATATATTTAACATCTGCTTTAACTGTTGAATAGTATTCGTTTTACCATTCTCATAGTGTGTTTTTTTGCAGAGTGATTAAGTCTGATCCCTATGTTTATACCCGCAGCTTTTATTTTTAAATATTTAATTTCTTTTTTATTTACTAAATATCTAGAGTGAGTGTGCTGCTTATAGTTATGAGATGATGGGACTTTTGGCGGAAATTGAGCTGATCATTGACAACCTTCATAAATGGGCCGCACCACAACATGTGAAAAAGAACCTGACTACAATGGGAGATGATGTGTACATCAACTATGAACCGCTTGGTGTTGTCCTTGTCATTGGGGCCTGGAACTATCCCCTTGTTGTTGTTCTCCAGCCTGTGGTTGGGGCCATTGCAGCAGGTAAATATTTTAACTTGTTCTCTATCACTGCTTTTATTCCTTTTTTTTTATTATTATTATTTTAAAATATTTTGTGTTAAAGGAAACCTACCACTTAAAAGTGGTAGGTTTATACACATATACTTGGCACCAGCTCAGGGTGAGCTGGTGCCAGAGCATATTTTTGTTAGGGGAACAAAGCCCCTATCGCAGAATTATAAGTTATATTAACTTATAACTCGGCGCACCGCACTTGGGCACGGCGCCGGATTCTAAGGTGCTGGAAAGCCGGTGACTTCACCGAGCTCTCCATAATACACACGCCTGCGCAACTTAGCACGGGGAAACAGGCCGTGCTAAGTTGCGTGTGTGCCGGAGAGCTCGGTGACGTCACCGGCTCTCTAGCACTTTAGAATGCGGCGCACGCACGGGCGCGCGCATGGTGCGCCGTGCCCAAATGCAGTGCGCCGAGTTATAAGTTAATATAACTTATAAATCTGCGATAGGGGCTTTGTTCCCCTAGCAAAAATATGCTCTGGCACCAGCTCACCCTGAGCTGGTGCCATGTATATGTGTATAAACCTACCACTTTTAAGTGGTAGGTTTCCTTCAAATTCCTTTGGGGGGGGATCTCTTTTAGGCTTATATGTGAACTGTCAAAAAAATGGAAAGACTTTCACCATAAAACCACATCCTACTACACCCCTACAACATGAATACACTTGCAGTAGCCCAGAGGATTAGTATGGCAGGCAGCCATTGCGCTGCAGGTTTATTAGCTAACTTCTCCTACTAGGGTGCGACCAAATGTGAAGGGAAAAAAAACATAAGCTCTACATTACTTCTTCAAAATTATATTCAAATGAATGCTACTGTATTACGCTGTATTTCCACAGGAAAATCTACTCTGAAAAAATGCGCAGCCAAATTTAGTTTTGGTCATTTATATTTCACTTTCCTTTCAAGGTAATGCTGTGGTGATAAAACCATCTGAGGTGGCTGAACACACTGCCAAGCTTTTGGAGAAAATTGTCCCACGCTACTTGGACAAGGTACTTAATTATTTACCTGGATTACTAATATGTATGTATCTATACGTGTGAGAGTCCAAGGCTGTGTTCAGATACTGCAGAATATTGTGAAATTTGCAGTGCAGTGTAAGTGGATGGGGTTTTCACAATGCTATCAAAAAATTCTGACAAAGTAAAAATGTGTTATCACGGTACTACGCACGTAAGAGGATTATTAAATGAATGTTTTACAGTTCTGTATATTAAGCAGTATGAGTCTATAAGGAGTACAATTGCATTCCTGTTAGTTTTGAGCTTGACAATTTCTGCAGTTGAGTGAATTAGTTTTGTGTAAACCAAATATGATTGTTGCTCTTATATCCTGCCTGAAAACCCCTCTTTAGCAACCGTAATGATCAACAATTAAAAAATATATAACATTTTAAGCATTAAATAAACAAATATTATGAAAAATTGTAAAAGTTTAGGAACTTAGCTCCTGATTGTCATGGAACCCTAATAATACAGGTAGCAGGATCAGAATGGCTTTTGCTGCATACCCTTCATTGAAGACTACAAGGCTTCTACAGAGGTGTGCAAGAAGAATGTAACCTCTGGATTAGGGCCAACTGGGTAGTGAGTAAGAGGCTGTGAGAGTAGCTAGAGTTCCTAATCTCTGCTACTACTCTGTATGTTTAAGGGTACATTCACACGGAGAGGAGGAGGAGCCCTTCCCCCTCCATAGGAAACAGTGGCGCACGCCCGCACACTCGGGAAAAGATCCGTATCTTCTCCCGGTGTCATCGCCGAACAGTGCCACACATATGTGGCACTGTACCGCCGCCTTTGCCTTCTATGATGATACTTTCTGCAGCTAGGATGTGAATCTGTCACCATGAAAATGCTGAGTAATCACAACAGTATATTAAAAAAAAAGTGTAATCCTACAGTACATGCATTTAATTTTGCATACATTAGAAAAATATGTATATACAGTTTATTAATTCTATGCCCTTGAGAAAAAAATACCTGCATATTCACAGTCACTGTTTCAGAATACTTTATTATTCCTTCTGTTGTAGGAACTCTACCCAGTGGTAAATGGAGGGGTACCAGAGACAACTAAGTTGCTTGCTGAAAGATTTGATCACATTTTCTACACTGGGAATACAAGTGTTGGCAAAATAATCATGCAAGCAGCAGCTAAATTCCTGACGCCTGTCACCCTTGAACTGGGGGGGAAGAGTCCATGCTACATTGATAAGGACTGTGATATTGATATTGCCAGCAGGTAAGTGTCACTGGGATCAAAAGTCAAGGTTTATGAGCAGCCTCTGTTTTAAAGCAGGTGAATGTTACTAAGATATTCAAAGTCAAGGTTTGTGAGCAACCTTTGCCCTGGTAGGAATCTGGTATCGCATGTCCTGAGTTTCATTTAGGAATTGTTGTTTATTTCAGATCATGTATGAATGATGTACAGCTCTATGTCTGTTACAAGTGTTTACAGTATAGTTTGTGAATTTACAGACAAAAATATATAATTGAAACAATTCTTATGAAACACATTAAAGTGCTTGAAAATGTATCTAATACATTTGGGGAAGAAATCACCACCACATAATATAAAAAAAATAGGTTCTTTAAACAAAAGAGTTAGTGTAACACTCAACTCATCACTACAACAGCGTAACACTCAGCTTGATATTCTGCCAGGCCCACCACATTTGTTCAAAGAAATTTGCTGAAATTGAACATCTTTTTGTCTAATCACAACCTCAGGTCATTCCCTCTCGAGACAAGCTCCATTATCATTACTAATCTTAGTGTTTAGATGCAAAGGGGGTCATTTATCATACTATGGCACTGGGTACACCGGGGTATGATGTAATACCCGCCCCTCTGTTGGGGCAAATATATATGAGAAGGCTCTGCCTGCCTTGAAACATATGAATTCAAAAAGTGTGGCAGCACTCGGGGAATGACGAGGTAACTCAGGTGCACTTCCCAGGACCTGGACCAAAGTCCATCCATACATAGAGCAACAAAAAATGGCAGCACTGCTTGCTTGAGAAAGGCTCCAGGTAGCTTTTGACACTTGTGTGAATAAACGAGTACGTTTTTTGTTATTCACAAATCTCGGAGTGCTGCCATTTTTTGTTGAGATATATATATCTCCTTATTAGGTTAATGCTAAAAAAACCAAAGAATATAAAACCAGTCCAATTAAATGGAAAAGTTGAGAGTGTTCAGCTGTGCCTTGTGTGTGCATCCACAGGGGGACAATGGCCACTGTGGCTAGCAGGACCCTGCTTCTGGGTAGTATACAACAGAAAGTTACTTCTTTTCCACTTGTTCTACAAGGTTTTTGCATTGTCTTAATATATTTGTATTGCTGTGGTGTTTACCCTACAAAGATCTCTTGTTTGTCCTTTTATTATTTATGAAGTCATTTATAGCTGCAGGTATAATTTAGTAGTCTCTATATTCAAATATTCATGTGCTTTAGTATATGTTGTTTTAGGGCACTCCTGGAGCAATGTATATTACAGTTGGTACTATCAGAGCATGCAGGATTGTTATGCTCACAGTGTTGTAGTGATACACACCAGATATGTATCCAGAACTGTGACTGCATAGACCAGCTGAAAAAAAATTATCTGGTCTTTTAACCCCTTAGGGACATGGCCCTTTTTCGTTTTTGCATTTTAATTTTTCACTCCCCACCTTCAAAAATCTGTAACTTTTTTATTTCTCCATGTAAAGAGCTTTGTTTGGGCTTGTTTTCTGCGTAACAATTGCACTTCGTAGTGATGGTATTTATTGTTCCATGCCGTGCACTGGGAAGCGGGAAACAATTCTGAATGCAGTGAAAATGATGAAAAACCGCATTTGCGCCGTTTTCTTGTGGGCTTGGATTTTACAGCTTTCACTGAGCACCCCAAATCACATGTCTATTTTATTCTTTGGTTCGGTACAACCACGAGGATACCAAATTTGTACAGGTATTATAATGTTTTCATACATTTAAAAAAATTAAAACCTTCTGTACAAAAAAAAAATCTTCATTTTGCCATGTTCTGGCACTTATAACTTTTTCATACTTCAGTGCACGGAGCTGTGGGTGGTGTCATTTTTTGCGACTTTTGATGACGTTTTAATGCTATCGTTTTGAGGACTGTATGGGCTTTTGATCACTTTTTATAGAATTTTTTAATTTTTCAAAATGGCAAAAAGTGGCTTTTTCGACTTTAAGGCGCCAATTTCCGTTACGGGGTTAAACGCCGGAAAAATTCGCTAATATATTTTGATAGATCGGACATTTTGGGACGCGATGATACCTAAAGTGTTTATGATTTTTACTGTTTATTTATATCAGTTCTAGGGAAAGGGGGGTGATTTAAACTTACTTTTTTTACTATTTTTTTTATTTTTTAAAAATATTTTTACCATTATTTGAGATCCTCCAGGGTAATTTAACCCTGCAGGGTCCGATTGCTAATATTATACTACTGCATTGCAGTATATAGCTATTTTACAATGATTTTTAATAGCCTGCCTTCTGCTGGCTATTATAAATCATTGCACATGGCAAGCCTATGAGTCTCAATGTGACTCTAGGCTACTCTAGGTATCGAGTATCATAATACTTCTCTGATTTCTCAGCTCTGCTAACTTACCTATAACACACTCAGAGTCAGCTTTGCTCTCTCACCTAATCAATAAAACATACAGTCAGCTATGCTATAAAGACCTTATCTGCCTGTAGCTGGTAGAGTAAGTCATACTGCTGCTTGCTGGCAGGAAGTGCCTGTGTCTGAGCTGGTCTTGTAACGCAGTGTGCAGACAAGAGAAGCTATTCATGAGAAGGATCCGACCATAGTCAGATACAGTCCCTGACAAGGGGCAACCAAAATTTTAAATACCAGAACTGATAGAGCCAGGTTGGAATTATATCTGTGAAATGCTGTGTTTTGGTTAATAACAGTGAATTAGAGAATTATGTTATTTTGTTATCCTGAATATATTTCAGAATTTTGTCTTTGTGGGAATACCCCTTTAATAGGTCATAAATTTAGGTAAAAACAACTTTAGATTATTTTGAAACATGTTAAGGAACATATCTTTTTTTTATTCTTTTGTTTTTACTTTGTCTTAAAATGTAAAACTATAGTTTTCAAAGAGAGTGGACTATTTTATCAAGTATGTTCAGCATATCAATACATATGTATATGTGCCATGATATGGTAATTGGCGTGTTTGTTTGATTTGTAAAGAGCTACAGAATGATGGCGCCATATTAATAAAAATTATTATTATTATGTAGACGTATAACTTGGGGGAAATTTGTCAACTGCGGACAAACCTGCATCGCTCCTGACTACGTTCTATGTGATAAGTCAATTCAAGGTAAACTGATAGAAAAGATCAAGGAGACACTAAAGGTATGTCACATTTTGTAATTTATTTTATTTAATTTTTTTCATGTAAATTCCTCAATTTTTCTCTACATTGAATCTAGACTTCTAGTTTAAAGGCAATCTACCTTTGCCATAGGGCAGTGGTGTCGAACCTATGGCACGGGTGCCTCTTTATGGGCACCCGTACCATCACTCTAGCGCAGAGTTCACCAGACAGGACTCAAGCCTCTTGCAGTCCCAGGAGGCCCAGGACCCTAGAAGGAAACTACAATGATACTCTATTGTAGTGGTGTCCTCAGGTGCCTATCCAATTTAAACCTGTGAGAGAGCAGGGAGTAATAAGTTAATACTTAAATTGTCGCATTGGCACTTTGTGAAAAATACATGGGTTTTGGTTGTAGTTTGGGCACTTGGAGTCTAAACAGTTTGCCATCACTGCAATAGAGCTTTAATCACCATTAACACTACTGGGTATTTCCCATCAGGGTGAATACATCCCTATGTTTATTGAGTGATGCTGTGCTGTACTTTTATTAACTAGTTGCCGTCCAAGACATACTGTTACGACAGCTGACGTTCTCCATGAACCCAATGACTCGCCAAAATTATGATTTTTACCTATCTTGTCCCACATGAAATGCAATAAAAAGTGATCAAAAAAGTATCCATTTGAAAAGTACATGTCCCGCAAAAAAGCAAGCTAACACCAGAATAACCAGTAGGTTATAGCCACCCCAAAATAGTATCACTAAAAAACGCATCTAATCCCGCAACAAATAAGCCCTCACCTTAGGCACAATTAATAGAAAAATAAATATTTTATAGCTCACAAAAATTTGCCAATTAACCAACTAAAAACCACAAAATTCTATAGGGAAAAACTATCACCCTCCTTTCCTTCTGTGCCTCACTGTGCATTCATATAACAAGTAACATCCCCTTGTGGAGTGTCTCCATACTCGGGAGACTAATACTGTAGCAGTTACTCACCCAGCAGCAGCTTCCAAAACGTTTTCTTTATTCAAAACACATAGGAGGAGACAAGGGGCAATGAAACATATTGCTGTATCTCTCCATTTTCACATCCTCCAGCTTGACATGCTCTGGAGAAATTGTGTAAGAAATTTTAAGATTTGTTTTTCTCCTTTATCTTTTCTGAACGTGTAAACTTTAGGCCAAGATGGTTGTATTACTGACAAAATTGGACCATTCTAATTTTTACCTCCATTTTGTTTTAATTACTATGAAGATTTAAAGGGGTTAACAAACTTCCTAAAAGCAGTTTTTTTAATAGTTTGAGGGGTTCAAATTGAAAATGGAGTGATATTTGGGGGGTTTCTCATATTATAAATTTTAAAGCCCATTAAAAACAAAAAAGTAAATCCTGAAATGATAAAAACATAAAGCGGTCATATGGGAAAGGCACATATGTTGCAAGACATAGAAAGTGAAATGGCAATTGCCTGTTATTTGTAGCTTGGCTTAAAAATTACATTCTTTATTCATCTAGGACAATTACATTCCAGGGAAGAGGGAATGTGATGCTGGTGGAAATAAACTGTTTCTTTGCACAGCAGCACTTTGCCTCTCCCCTGGAGAGTGTCTTTTCACTTTTTATGCCTTGCAGCTTCTATATATGTGACAAGAAAACAATCTCGGAATCACTTTGGTAAGTTAGTGTTCAGAAGTTATAACCCTATAAAGCGACTTCAGATTACAAAAAATGGGGCTGAGTTTAAGCTACAAAATGGCTACGTCCTTAAGGGGTTAAACATTAACATTAATATTTATTGAAATGAAGGGCTAGTGCCCCAGCTATTACATGCACCCTGGAACACTTCTCCCTGGCCATTCATGCTCCTTCACTTGCTCGCCCTCCTGCTATGTCGGAAATCTCTTTGGTACAAGGCTAGAACTGTGTGCTGCCATGAGATGTAGGTCCCCACAAACTTGCTACATGCATGTGCAGGATTTACCACATCAAATCCTGAACGCATGTACTGAACTCTACAGGTTTAACAGTTTTAGGGTCAGGCTGGTAAATCCTACACACACACAGCTAGTTTGTAGAAGTAAACTTGTCAGCAGCAGGCCTTAGTTCTGAAAACTTAGCCTCCAGTGAGTAATGTGTAAAATAGTGTGGTGTAACATGGAATTGACTACAAGACCAAGTTTTGTTTATCTCACTAGGAATTTTATGGTGAGAATCCCAAGGAGTCTCAAGACTATGAAAGGATTATTAACCAACGCCACTTTAAGCGTGTTCTTGGCTTACTTCAGGGGGAGAAGGTTGCTATTGGAGGGGAGCATGAGGAGTCAAGTTGTTATATAGGTATGTATTACTATAGATGGTGATTATACAGTTATAGAATCACATCAATGTTTACATGGAAACTAGAATTAGATTAGGTCAATATGAGTATGATGATTGAATCTGCTCAAATTGCGTTTTCTTGCATCCTGTAGCCAAATAGTGTACAGCTACTATAGAAGAGATTAAGCAGCAGATAGGGTAGTATGTTCAAATATATGGAGTTTATTTTATTAAAACATACTCACAAAATAGAATAAAAACATGCGCATATAAAATCCACCATGTGGACGCCAGACTCGCTAGTTCGCCCGACCCAGGGTTTTAATAAAATAAATTCCATATATTTGAACATACTACCCTACCTGCTGCTTAATCTCTTCTATAGTAGCTGTACACTATTTGGCTACAGGATGCAAGAAAACGCAGCTTAAAACTGTCTGAATAGCGATCTATTCCCATCCAAATACCGTTTGTGTGGAAGTGTACTGAAGAATTTGGAACATAGTTGGGAAAGGAGTGAAATCATCGATTTATCAAAGGATATATAAAAGGACACACAAGGAGCTCCGGTCAGACTGTTTTATTTTTACTAATTGCTAGATGTGGGATCCATCTGTGACTGTTTGGCAGTTCCTATAGGGGATAGTGTGCATCACAAAAACACTTTTTCTTCTGCTCAAATTGCATTTGAATGTTTTGGTTCTTTGAAGCCTTAAAAGGGTTTTCCCACAAACAGAAGTTAGGCCCTATCCATGGGATAGGGCCTAACTTGCTGATCAGTGGGGGTCTCGGTGATGACAGCAACACAGATCACGAAAACGAGGGATCCGATGGGGACCCATGTACCTCTGTCGGACCTCTCGTCGCTTCGTCAAAGTAATGGAGCAGATGTCCAGACATGACCGTTCTGCTCCATTAAACTCTATGGAGGAAAACCATGCCTCTTTTAGCTACCTTGTAAGGCAACTCCCTTTACATCAAGCATAACCCACAAGAGGCCTTATGAACTGAGGAGACCCAACCAGGTCGAAACAGCGCTGTCTGTAATGCAGTAGATATACTGGTTTGGTTTTAATCCTGCATCATGTCATAAGGCCTCTTGTAGGTCATGCTTAATGTTAAGGGGGCTGCCTTACAAAGTAGCTAAAAGACGTGTGGTTTTCCTTATCCCATCCTGGAAAACTTTGCATATTTTCCCAGAATCCGAGTGGAGCATCCATGGCAACAAGACTCCACACGCCTACATGGTGGCCTTCATTGGCAGTCTCCGTAAGGAGAACTCTTACTTCCCAACCACTTATAGTGACATAGGGCAGATTTGAAAAATGGGGCTGTGTCCTTGAGTCCTGAAGGGGTTAATAGAAATGTGTTATGTCTGTCTTGTTTGTTGGAAGTAATTAGTATGAACAGATCACTTATTAGAGACTTGATGTTTTTTAGCCCCAACTGTCCTTATTGATGTGAAGCCAAATGCAAAGGTAATGCAAGAAGAGATTTTTGGACCCCTGCTACCTATAATAACTGTGAAAGATGTAGATGAAGCCATTCAGTTCATCAACCAGAAAGAGAAGCCACTTGCACTGTATGCTTTTGCAAACGACAAAAAGGTACTTGGTTATCCATGTGTACAAAATCTGGGACCTGATTGTTAATACTAAACTATTATAAAATAAGATGACATAATTCCAGCTCAAAATATTGCCATACATTATGTGTGCAATATTTTCTGTTTTAGAAACCTTACTAGGCAAGGGGATGTTCATCAGATTCTGCAGTAACATTCAAACATAAAGCTCAACTTTATGTGAAGATATGTAGAATAAAGTCACCTGACTCCAGCAATGACTGCTACACACATAGAATATCAATAGCCAAATACGAACCTCAGAACATACGCCCCATAGACGGCAATGGCCGCACGGAGCGATACAGTGCACTCCGTACACGGGAAAAGGTAGGACATGTCCTGTCTTTCCCCGTGTTACAGCCCGTACCCAGTGCGTTTCTATGGAGAGAGGAGCGGTCACCCCGCCTCCTCTCCATGGCACCGGATGTATGCCCGGCTATAGCTGTGTGGGCATACGTTTGTGTGCATGTAGCCTAAGATTCACTAGTTATCTATTCTTGACCACAAGGGTCCGCTATACTGTTGGAGAATAAAGCAGAAATATTTCAAGATACCATTGCGTGTCTATTGATTTCTCAACAATTTACAACAAAAACATTGGACCCACTGTCACGGCAGGGATTTGGAAACAATAATTTACACAGAAAGCCACCTAAGGCAGCACAAAATTACCCATATCCGGACAGATAACAAAATTCTAAAACGTCACTTTTATTATTATTCAGTCTTAAAAGTGGCAGTAGAGACACTACTAACTGCTATTGATTTCTCTGCGCAGTACACTGATACCTTGAGATTTATTGATTTGGGTCTCCTCCTGTAATACCTGTTGGGGTCGGATCAAGTAAACCTGACAACTGCAACTCATTTATTTTAATATAAAGCTGCAGCATAGCAGAATTGTGTTTCAGTTGGACAATCCCTTTAAGTTGACCAACCAGGAGGTGGTATAAATAAACATTTCTGGCAAGATGTGCAATATATCATAGTCTAGTCTGTTACAGTGTGTACAGTGTGAGCTGATATTACTCTCTTATTAATGAAATAGACTCTAATTAGACTTCATGTTTCAGATAATAAAAAAGATCATTTCTCAGACATCAAGTGGAGGAGTCACCGGAAATGATGTTTTTATGCATTTCACAGTAGCGGAGTTACCATTTGGTGGTGTTGGTAAGTACTTGTTAAAAATGAGTGACTTATATATATATATATATGGTGTATATATATATTTTAAAGGAAATCTGCCATCAATCTCAAGCATGATAAACCAGTGACACTTACACAGACAAGGGGCCTAAACAAACCAAACATCTTACCTATGCAGAATCCAACCTGGCGAATTGTGAAGCATAAATAACAGTTGGGTATAAAAATAAACTTCATGAGGTTACCATGACCCACTGAAGACATGGGGGGGTTTACACAAGGATGTCATTTTGGTCTCATACTGGCGTTACAGGAGAATTTCATGTATCTACCTTCTAAATCTATCATGATAAGCCAGGGAAACTTACTCATAGATCTAGGCACTGTGGCTCTGGTAATCTTCTTATATGTGTTATCCATGGTCTTCCTTCCTTATTGAATCAAGATTTTAACCCCTTCCGGCCCTTTATCGTTTTTGCGGTTTTTTTCCCTCCCCACCTTCAAAAATCTATAACTGTTTTTTTATTTTTCCATGTAAAGAGCTGTCTTTGGGCTTGTCTTCTGCGTAACAAACTGCTCGTTATAGTGATGGTATTTAATATTCCATGCTGTGTATTGGGAAGCTGGAAAAAAATTCCAAATGCAGTGAAATTGGTAAAAAAAAACACATTTGCGCCATTTTCTTGTGGGCTTGGAATTTTTACGGCAGTGCGCCCCAAATGTCATTTCTACTTTATTCTTTCGGTCTGTGCGATCACGGGGATACCAAATTTATATAGGTTTTATTATGTTTTCATACATTTACAAAAAAAACCTGCACAATTTTTTAAAATTTATTTTGCCATCTTTTGGCAAAAAAAGATAACATTTTTATATTTCACACCAGTTAAAATTTCTTGGTTGTCTTGCACACATATCACCAATAGTTCTCACACAAACTGCTTTGTAACATGCACATACCTCTGCTATACATGCAGAAAAACACACACAGCCCTGCTACATCAAACCTCTGTCGTTGGTCATGTGATGTCACATAGCTCTGATTAATCTCTGTGATGGAGAATTTTTGTTTCTGATTTTATAAAACCCAAATCGGACTTTTTTTTTGTGCCCACTGTTAGTTTAAAAAAGGAATATAAAACTTTTTTAAACTCATTTTTGGGGTGACTGGTTATAATTTCTTTTTAAAGAGGACCTATCAATCCTAGAATGTCAGTAGATATCCACAGAATTGTACATGAATAAGCTGGCACTCACCCAACCCAAAACAATCTATGGGAGTTGGACTAGAGGGAAATGTTGATCTAGGGATTGTTCTGATTTGGAGTCGGAAATAAATTTTTCCCTAAATATAGGATAATTGGTATTTGTCTTAAAGGGTTTTTTGCCTTCCTCTGTATCAACACTAAAACAAAATATGGTTTGAACTAATCTATTTTCAACCATATTGAATATGTGACATGTAATATGTGTATATGTAACAAAATAAAACTGAGGGAAAATGGGAAAGGGATCACGGGGGCCATGCTGTACAGAGGCTACAGTGTGCCATTGTCAATTATTCCAAGAATCATGACAGGAGTTGAAAAAAATATAATGGTTAAATACCTACATGTTAGAATATTGGCTGTGAGATAAGGCATGAGATAAAACATGTCTGTGTATAGCTGTAAGAACATGTGTATATTTTTCTGTTGCTATTTCTTTCTTCTGGATTATATCTGCCTGCTTCAATATCATACACATTTTAGCCTTTTCATGCTCATGAATTGAAATTCCTTTTTCATATGGCAAAAAAAAAAAACATGAGTACCACATTTTGTTTTCCTTTTCCTGTTCAGGGAACAGTGGCATTGGTGCCTACCATGGCAAACATTCATTTGACACCTTCTCCCACAAACGGTCTTGCCTTATCAAGTCCTTATCAATGGAAGGTGTTAACAAGCTCAGGTATCCCCCTTACACTCAGAAGAAAGTGGATTGGGCCAAGTTCCTTTTGATGGGCAAAGTGAACAAGAAGAAACTGGGTCTTGTGCTCCTGCCATTTGTTGCTGTGGTAGCAGCTGTCATTTTAAAGGTGAGCATTTCTGTATACAGGCAGTCCCCAGGTTACTTATAAGATATGTTCCTTGGGTTTGTACTTAAGTTGAATTTGTATTTAAGTCGGAACTGTATTTTGTATAATTGTAGTTTCAGACAAATATTTTTATTTGGCCCAATGACAATTGGATTTTCAACATTTTTTGCTGTAATGGGAGCAAGGATTATCAATAAAGCTTCATTACAGACACCTTACAGCTGATCATTGCAGCCTGGGACTAAAGAAAAGCATCCAGAGAGCTTCACCAGAGGTCACAGTAGACAGAGGGGCCAGTCTGTAACTAGGGGTCGTCTGTAAGTCGGGTGTCCTTAAGTAGGGGACCGCCTGTAATATGTTGGGTAAAGGCAGAATTAGAGGTATATGCCAGACCCTGGAGACTGAAAAGATTAATCTTTCTTTTATTGTCTAATTTTTTATTTTGTAGTTGCATATTTATTTTATGTTGTGTAAGACTTGAAGCTGCTTCACACAAGCCAGAAAACTATCAAAGAAGTGACAAAATCACACAATTCATGTCCCGGAATAGATGTCAGTCTAAAAACCTGCAGTGCTATACTTTCTGTAATATCATGTTATATTGATGACAAACCCCACCTCCCACCATAGCGGCCACTAAAGCTTTACTCAAATAACCCAAGTTATTTTGTATACATATTATATTATTTTATACCACAGAAAATAATAATTTTTTTTTTTGGGTTTCTCAGAAATATCGTTGGCAACTGACAGGCAGAGGGCTTCAGCTTGCGTTTGCTGTTCAGAGACTGTGCTTTAAGCAAGATCAGTAACAGATTTCAGGAGGCAGCGTTCACATTTACTTTAAGGTATGCCATCCCAGAACTTTTGGGAGCATGCCTATTTCTTTGTGCAGTGCAGGTTCATATAAAAACTTGTTGTACTTCTAAATCCGATCAGTAAAAATTGCTCAATTCCCCCCCCCCCCCATCCCGCATTAAGGTTTCCCCATGAAGATTCATATTTCATTTATTTACGATCGGAAGAAATGCCTGAAGTGGGATATTTGTATTGTGGAAATTGAATTTGCTTCACGTGTGTATTTTATACATAGTTGTCACATAACTCAAGTCCCTTAAAAATATAAAAATCTGAATGTTGTTTGAGGTAGGCATTGGGTTAAACTGATTTTTATGGAGCAGCATATATTGTAGTGACTTGTTGGGTAACTATATTGGAGCTTGGTATTTGCACAACAAGTTGTATTCTATACCTTTTGAAACCTGCATTATGTATTTTCAGTACTGCAATACAAAGATGTATGGCATTGTTTATTAGAGTTTGTTACTTTATACCTGCGTGTAATCCGATAACACCTGATAGTCACCATGATGTTACAAACCCTGGATATTTTCTTAATCTGTGTCCTTTTTGGGATTTTGCATACAATATACATCTGAACCTGTTGGAATGAAAGGGCTTTAAAAAGCTTTTCAGCTACTATTTTAATTTAATAACGCTCTATCAACTACACAACCAGAATAAATCAAGTTTATAACCTTTGCTGTCCCTGAGCGCTAAATTTATAGTGCAAAAATCAATGGCCTAATTGGTTTTTCTCCAGTTCCTAGTAGAAAGAGTTGCGTTTTTCAAGTTAATCAAATCTATAACTGTGGGTTCATCATTAATATTTGTTTTTGTATGTATTTATTGCTTCGAGCATTAGACATCTTTACAACCCGCTCTGTCATCTTTGTTATTGGTTAGAGTTGAGAAGAACAGCACACAGATAAACACACATTTTCAGGAATAATCCAGCATGTGTGAATGATGCACATGTCCTATACAGGGCACGAACAAGATTTGATTCACAAGTCTTTTTGACACAAAAAAATCCACACAAAAACATCATTAACAATCTCAGTATTTAATTTCCCTTTATCATTTTAAAAGTACCGTATATACCGGCATATAAGACGACTTTTGAAGACTGAAAAATCTTCAGTCTGGTCTGGGGTCGTCTTATACGCCGGTAATGTTTCTTCTCACCTTTTCCGCAATCCACCGAAGCTCCGCTGCTACGCTCCGGCCGCCGGTGACAGCTCCGTGGGTGCCGGCGTCGCAGAGAATACGACGTCGGCACGCGGCTGACGTCATATTCTGTGAGCCACCAGCGCTCAATGAGCTGTCACCGCCGGCCGGAGTGTAGCAGCGGAGCTTCGGTGGATCGCGGGAAAGGTGAGAAGCGGTTTTATTATTAATGTGCCAAGCAGGCTGGCTATATAGAGAGGGAGGCGGCAGGATGCAAACTGGGGGGGCCGGCACAATTGGGGGCCGCCAGGCGGTATAATAGTTGGCTGTATACTGGGGGTACAGGCTGGCAGTATACTAGGGGGGGGCAGTTTGGCTATATACAGTGGGGCTGGCTGTATACTGGGGGTACAGGCTGGCAATATACAGGGGGAGCTGGCTTTTAGAAAAGGGGTAGTCTTATACGGCGAATATATCTTAAACTCTATATTTTTAACAGGAAAGTAGGGGGGTCGTCTTATACACCAGGTCGTCTTATACGCCGGAATATACGGTAGTTAAAAAATTGTAAACACATTTGGGGGAATTTATAATTGTAACAACAGTTTTCTGTCATACAAATGCCTCCTATTTGCCTCAACTTATATTTGCAACCTTTGCCAACATACTCCTCTTTTCACAATCGCCTACTTACACCATGGATTTATTACATGAAGGCATATTTAATAAACTGTGCACAATAGACCATTTTGGGTGTTGTAAGCTATCCACTATTTGTCCAGCTAGCTCACGGCCCTATATATCATTGTGTGCTTGAGGCCCTAGACACAAATTCGCTCCAATCTCTTCCTGGTGTAGGAAATAATTAAAGGGAACCTGTCATCCCTTTAGTTGCTTGGGACTGCAAGAAGAATTGGTGGATTTGGTCCTGTTTGGTGAAATTGAGCGATGGACTGAGTGCCCACAGAGAGGGCTCTGAGTGCCACCTCTGGCATCCGTGCCATAGGTTCGCCATCACTGATCTAGGGTGCTGATGACCGATGAGGCCCCTTAAAGTTGAGAAGTATGACAGTGTGGCTTAAATCCTTAGATCAGGAATAGAACAGACATGTAAAGAAAAATTCCTAACTTTCATAATTTTATTATATGTTTGTGGAGTCCATTTTATCACGACCCCACCAAAATTGTCACTGACTCCACATCCTGTCAGATAGGGTATGAAATATTCTTTCTAGAATTCCTTCTTTTATGTGAAATCTTACCTGTATACCTATTAAAAACAAAATCTCCTCCAAAATCTCCTCAGGCAAATATGACTTTTTGACTCATTTCCACATGAAATGAGTTCATTTTAATCATTAGAGGGGACAGTGAAAACAAAGGTGGGAAATGGATCTTTATCTGCAGATTGTATTTGCCAATATGTCTTTAGTATCTACCAGTATCTCCATCTGTCACATCATATTAAAGTTGAAATTCTTCTCTTTAATATGACACAAAAGTATGTTTCTAAATACTATAAAACAGAACATGGAGCCTGCTGAAGTGAACCTACCCCTTCAACCGCTAAACTTAACTCATCTCATGTGAAAATGGGGAGAGAAGAGTGTGAAGAAGACGCATGTTTTTTTTATAGTATTGAAAACTGGTTTTCTGTAACTCTGGTTGTGGTACATTAGTTTCCTGGTTGGTAACTTCTGTGTGAATGACTTCTTATTCTACTTCTCTCATTAGGCCGGCCACCTAATGCTCTATTTTCTTCTGTCTAGTATCACCACCTGGGAGCTGTGTACCAAAACCAGGGAATGTGCTGTTACAATGTAATATACTATGTAATATATGTTATGTTCTACTTACCTGCAGCATGGTGGGACTGCTCTGACCTTATAAGAGGCAGGCCAGCAGCAGCTCTGGTGTTTTATAGGGGAAGCTGCAGAGAATTGTGGGTATTTCAATTGTATAAAAGGTGTCACTGACCAGCAATCTGGGGGATTGTGAATGTGGAGATTTGTGTTTTGCCTTCTGCTGGTCTGTGGAACTACAAGAGCCTGGTGATTATTGAACCTGTTATGTTATATATGGACTTTTCAAAATAAACTCCTTTGGATTATTTTCATCAAGCAAAGCCTGGTTGTGCATTGAAAAGCCTATGCCTCAGAAAGAGTCATAGTTGTCTCTTATGCATATCCTCAGGGGGCTCTTAGTTTAGTGGGGTAAAACCTGGTGGCGAGTTCTCGGTGCACAATAGTTTTTTATTTTGATTTTTTTTTGTTGCCAAAAAGTCTTAGGAGCTTTTTTAATGTTTGCATTGGTTTAGAGACAAAGTCTAAAAAAACTCCCACATGAATCCTGCTTAGTGATTAATTCCTCCATTAACATATTTTTTTTTTTTTTTTTTGCAATCTTACATATATATATATATATAAACCCAATAAGAGTATCTGAATAGCTTGTTTTTTTTAACCTAGCCCCACAAGCAATTTTTGTTAATCTCACATATTACAGTAATGTAATATTGTTGAAGTATTGGTGCAATAGTTCTATTGTCATGTAACAAATTTGCTTTATTTTGCAGATGATCTAAAATGTGAACAAGTTCACTGTGCCTGTTTTTTTTCCAATAAGGAGTCTATGCATTATATGAACACAATTACTTCCATTGTCTTCTGCTGCAACCCTAATCTGAAGCCGGCCTATCTTCTGCATATCATCTGTCCCATTTGTCCTCTGTAAGAGCATTATGTTACAGCCACAGGTCTGAACTCCCAGAAGCTAAAGCGCCAAATAGAAAATGTTGTGCCTTTAGGTTACATGTAGGTTACGGCTTAACTTAAACAATAGGCTGTGGTATTTAAGTACAAGTACGGTATCCCCGTGGCCACTGTCCCATAGGGGGAATGCTGGTTATTAAAGCAACCAGAATCCCACTATGATACCAGTGCATTCTTGCCGTCCTACTAGCAGCTCAGTTGCACAACTTTCTTTGTGCCACTTTTGCTACTAGAAGCACAGACCTGTAGCTGATAAAGCCCTGAGTATATAAAGGTGACGGATTATCTTCAACAATTAATCTTGTTACAGATATAGATGTCACTATAGAAAGAGATGCATTAACATTACATGTCATGCTGGTGGATTGAAATGCTGTGCACCTCATTTATTGAAGGTTTTAGGCAGTTTTCTAACTTCTAATGCCCTCAATAAAAAAAGAGTTTAGCCCTGCAGGAAACAGCCAGTGCGCCAGAAAATGTATTATTGTATCACAGCAAATTAGACGAATTAATAGGAGGTGCAAAGTACAACTCACTAGTCTTATACTGCAGCAGATTCATCATCCAGCATCGGACACAACTGTCTGCACTTGTCTAAAGACCGACACATTAATACATCTCCCCCCAATGTGTTATGTTTTTAATACAACATGAATCTATTGAGATTACAGTAATTTTTATAAGCTTAGTTTTGTACTACAAATAATCTTTAAATGTCATTACATTGTTGAACTCTAAGAATAAATTAGTTTTTCATGATTGTTTGTCTTTTTTTTCTTGAAATGTTTCAGCGCACATGTTACATTTTTGATCTGAAGTTATACAGTTTGACATTAACAATTCCGAGTAAAATTTTAACATGACCACTGTGGTAGTGTTTTCATTTATAGTGCATAATGGTCTAAATAATGTACTAAAATCTGTACATATATAGAGAACATGCTGGCACCACCAATGAACATGACCGCAACCAGAGTTAGCATCAGATTATTTTCTACTTGTCTAATGGCTGAATAAATTGGGGAATATGTATATTCGATCACCTCCATCGGCACTGTCTGGGATTCCTTTCCAGGGACAGAAAACATGGAAAATTCAAACATTCAGCAGTACAAAGAAAAATAAGTTTGGACGTCAAAATAACTTTACACTTCATAAAGAAATCACACTGGCATAAAACTTGGACAATAGGATGCCCCGTCACAGCTTGAGAGCCCTCAGTGCCCCACAAACCTCATTTGCACAAAAATACTGTCCTGTGCTCTATGGAACTTCTATATCGTCCAAAACCTTGTTCTATGGAGCAGATCAGTGGGACTTGCAATCCTCTGTTGATCTGATTGTGGGGCTCTCTTCTCTTCAGTCATACAGTGAGTTGAATCATACAGGGCTACATACTCCTTAAAGAATTCACTGATTCCCCACCACAGCATAAAGATATTGTTATGGAAAATAAACTTCTCAGTCTCCCATAGATTACGGGTTGAGCTCTCTCCGTAAAAAAGCGGATGTCTGCTGTATAATACAGTGGACACCCGCCTGTTACTGCCGCAGTTGGTGCTGGCACTGATCATGGCAGTCAACCTGTTAATTACCACCGTCAAACCCGACCTTACTCACCATTCCATGGGCGCCACCATCTATAATGGCTGATCTCCGCCCCAGGGATGTCAGAGGGTGGAGATTGTTAGCCATGACCAACAGTCTTATTGTGACTTGTAGGCTTGCCACGTGTAATGATCTTTAATAGCCAGCAGATGGCAGACTACTTAGAGATCAGCAGAAATATTGCTATTTACTGCAATAGGGTAGTATTGCAGTATATAATATTAGCAATCAGACCCTGCAGGGTTAAAGTATCCTGAAGGGTCTGAAATAATGGTAAAACTTTTTTTTTTATACAAAATGTAATTATATTTATAATATAAAAATAAATAAACGGTAAAAATCATAAACATGATGGGTAGCGCTGCTTCTATCAAAATATTAAAAAGATTATTCCCGGCCGAGAACACCGGAATGGAAAAGAATCGAACAGTCATGTATGTCCAAAATTAATATAAATGAATATGCCAGCTTGTACCGTAAAAAATGACACCTTGCAAAGCTACGTACACCAAAGTGTGAAAAAGTTATTGGCCTCAGAATTTGGCAAAATGGAAAATAATTTTTATGTACAAAAGATTTAAATCTATTAAAATGTAATAAAACCTATATCAACTTGGTATCCTTATGATTAGAGTGACCCAAAGAATAAAGACCAAGTGTCATTTGGAGTGCAAAATAAAACCTGTATTTTTTTGTCAATTTCACTGCACTTGGAATTTTTTTAAAGCTTTCCAGTACATTGCATGGAATATTAAATGGCACCACTGATACGTACAATTGGTCCAACAGATAACAAGCCCCAACACATCTCTGTAAAGGTAAAAATAAAAAAAAGTTATTGCTTTAGGAATGAAGGGAGTGAAAAACAAACGCAAAAACAAAAAAAGCACTGCTTTCTTAATATGTAAAGAGAAGCCTCCTGTCTTTTACCTCATCAGTCAGACATTCCTGTCCATAAAATGGCTGCAGATCGTGGCTCATGTGATTTCTAACTGGCGATTGTTCATGGACAGTGAGAGATCATATGACCCTCCATCTGCGGCCATTTTATGGACAGGAATGTTTGACTGATGAGGTAGAAGTTCAAAAATTCATATGCATGAGCTCTTTACAACAGGACAGAACTAAATTTCATCCATGAGACATACAGTTTATATGTAAAAATTACACATTGTTAAGAATTGTCAAGAATACATTAT
This sequence comes from Engystomops pustulosus, assembly GCF_040894005.1. Lineage (NCBI taxonomy): Eukaryota > Metazoa > Chordata > Amphibia > Anura > Leptodactylidae > Engystomops > Engystomops pustulosus. The sequence continues at coordinate 129,240,921 of NC_092412.1, read as the reverse complement.
CCACAATATATCATTGCAGCATTAAAACCCAATCAAAATTATGGGGCATAAGGAGGGTGTTGTCGAAAATAAGGTTTGTGACTATCCTACATCAGCAGTTGTAGGGCACCAGTTAGTCTTGGAATTAATTCTTCATATTAAACAGAAACTGCGTTTTTTCAGGACATGGTCAGTTACCTCAACCTTTTTCAGGGCAAAAGCAAACAATGAAAAATGCTAAAGTAAATATAGTCCGGCATATCACATTTTTGCTAATTGAGTGAAACTATCAGAAATATGACAGATATGAAAAATCAGATATTTCTTGTCTTTCATCCTATACAAGGTTGGAGGATAAAATATTTAGGATAAAGTTTCAAGCAAAAAGTTTTATTATAAGATGAAAAAGTAATGTTATTTTATAATTCACTACATAGAATTATTCATCATATATCATTTATGCATCTTAAACAGGTAAGTTTCATCTGTGTGTTGATAGGGGCTTACTACCAACCCAGGAGCTAATTTGCATTTGTGTGAGCACAGGGGTTCCCCATAGCGGTGCCCCGGAGTTTGTGGTAGATTCTTTCATCAAAGTTCCAATAATTCTTAGATAAATGAATTGTGGTCTCTGTAGAGAACTCCTCTTGAAGATAGGGTTTAGACGCAGTAGTATGGACAAATAGAGGGCTTCTACATTTACACTTGCAAGCCATTTATCCCTGTCCACTGCTATCCCCTCTAGTTGTTGGTAGACTGGTGTTGTCACGTAGATAGGACAAAAGGGACTCTACAAAGGGTCCTAAAATCACATCAATATATGTACCCAGGGAGTTAATCCCAGAGACTATTGATTGTTCCCTTGTGGATCTTCGGGAGAGCATAGAATGTTCCCACTGGGTCTTGGGAAGTAAAAAAAAAAGTCTCTCATCCTTTCTGATGTGATTGTTCTGTAACCAGTAGTCTCTGGAATTAACTCCCTTTAATCTGGGAACCTACACTACCACTCAAAAGTTTGGGGTCAACCAGACAATTTTCCATGAAAACTCATACTTTTATTTTTCAAATGAGTTGCAAAATGAATAGAAAATATAGTCCAGACATTGACAAGGTTTCAATTTTTTTTTTATATGAAATAATTTTCTCCTTCAAACTTTTCTTCCATCACAGAATTCTCCCAATTCCAGCATTACAGACCTTTGGCATTCTAGCTGTTCATTTGCTGAGGTAATCTGGAGAAATTCCCCCTCCCCCATGCTTCCAGAAGCCCCTCCTCTTGGCTTGATGGGCACTTTTTTGCATACCATATGGTCAACCTGCTCCCACAACAGCTCAATGGGGTTGAGATCTGGTGACTGGACTGGCCACTCCATTAGAGATAGAATACCAGCTGCTGTTTCTTCCCTAAATAGTTCATGCATAATTTGGAGTTGAGCTTTGGTCCATTGTAATATTAATGGATGAAATTGGCTCCAATCAAGCGCTGTCCACAGGGTATGGCATGGCGTTGCATAATGGAGTGACCTTCAAAATCACTTTGACCTTGTACAAATCACCCACTAAAACAGCACCAAAGCAACCCCAGACCATCACATTACCTCCATGTTTGATAGATGGCATCAGGCATCTACAAGCATCATTTCACTTACTCTGCATCTCCCAAATGTTCTTCTGTGTGATCTAAACACCTCATTAGATTTGTCTGTCCATAACACTATTATTCCAATGTCTTTGTTCTTTTGGCCATATTAATATTTTACCTTTATTAGTCAGTCTCAGATCTGGCTTTTCCCATATGCCATATATCTTCAGTATGTCCTGAAGATCAGCATCCTGGACTCTTGACTGTAGATGTTGACACTGCTGTGGTGTGTCGATTTCTCAAACTAGAGTCTCTAATGTGCTTGTTATTAATAACAATTATTTTTTATTTATGTAGCACACACAGATTACGCAGCGTAACATAGAGATTGCTAAATTGGTCCCTGTCCCCAATGGGGCTCACAATCTAATAAACCTATCAGTATGTTTTTGGAGTATGAGAGGAAACCGGAGGACCCGAAGGGAACCAACGCACACGGAGAGAACATACACACTCTTTGTAGATGTTGACACTGGGACTTGAGCCCAGGTCTCCAGTGCTGCAAGGCTGTAGTGCTAATCATTAAGCCACCATACTTGTTGCTTAGTTGTGCAGTGAGACCTACCACTTCTCTTTGTACTCTGGTTAGAGCCTGTTTGTGCACTCCTCTGAATGGAATAGTAAACACCTTTCTAGGAAATCTTTAGTTTCTTGGCAATTTGTTGCATGGAATGGCCTTCATTTCTAACAACAAGAATATATTGGCGAGTTGCACATGAAAGTTGTTTTTTTTTTTCTGGCCATTGTGAGTTTCATAGAACAAACAAATGTTATGCTCCAGATTCTCAACCAGCTAAAACGAAGGTCAGTTTTATAGCTTCTCTAATCAGCCACACTGTTTTCAGCTGTGCTAGCATACTTGAACAAGGGTTTTCTAAACATCCATTAACCTTCTTACACAGTTAGAATACACAATGTACCAGTAAATCACTTTTGCGTATTGTAGGCAATCCTGAACAGTAGGGTTTTAAGGTTACATTTCAAGGTTTGGAAAGTTGGGGACAGTCTTACACATTTTAGTAAAGCGTTCCAGAATATGGGGGATGCACACTAGAAGTCCTGGAGATGGTTGTGAAAATAGCAGATGGTAATAGAGTAAAGCAGAAGGTCCTGTGACGAATGAAGGGGATAGGTTGCGGACAGCTTTGTAAGTCATTGTTAATATTTTAAATTGAATTCATTGTACAATGAGTAACCAGTGAAAAAGACAGGGACTGCCTGTATATTATATTAGTCCTTCCAAAGCCCTGTTTGTAACTAGGAGACCTCTAGTAGAAATACAGGCAGTTTCCAACTTACTGGTTTCTTTTGCCACAACATGGAGAGCTTCACTTATCGTTTAATAAGAATTGAGCACAAATGCTAAAACTTTATCAATAGAGGACACTGTAGCTTCAAAAAATTTTTCGCTTTTTTTTATTCATAACAGGGAATAGAAAACTCTTCTCCTCTATTTCCAGTTCTTGCCGCTGCTCCTATACTCCCCCTCCTTCCCCAGTAAAGCATGTAATATGCAACCTGTAAGTACTGCTATTGTGTTTTTTATTTAAAAAAAAAAAAAAATTAAATATTAACACGCAAGTTGTTTTTTCATAACCAAAACCTCAGTTTTAAATTTCCATGTTGACACTTTGTGATAAATTAGTGGCTTTTGGGTTATAGTTTGGGTACTCAGCTTCGCCAACACTGCCCCATAATTTCCTCATCCTACTGTATATGAAAAAACATAGAAATGCAGAGGACATCTGCTGGCCACCATGCTCTCAACTGCTGTCTCAAACATGCCTAAGATTTATCCTTGCAATAGATAGACCATAAATGTAAAATCTGTGTATATCACTACTAACAGTCAGAAAGTAAAATGGACCTCTATAAGAATAAACAGATAAACAAACAGATGTTTTAAAGAAAATAATAATATGGGGTTGAAAAATTAAAGCTGTGATGTCATGAGTTGCCATAGGCAATAAGGACAATTTTCATTATAGATGGTTTCCATAATCAACCAGTATACTTTTTCTTCCTGCACACTCCTGGTCCCCTGCTCTCACCTCCTGGAATCCTATTTTCACCTCCTTGTCCCCCGCTCTGACCTCCTGGAATCCTATACTCATCTCCTTGTCCCCCGCTCTCACCATCTGACCCTGTGCACACACCTCATGTCAGGAGGCGCAGTAGACAGCATGTGGCAATGAAGAACCAACAGAAAAAGAAGCAGCAAGCATTGGACAGTATAGGTGGAGGGGGTGGTGTTAGACTAGGGAGACAAACCAGTGCAGGTTGTGCCAGCAAGTTACTGCGTGCCGCAGGTTGTGCAACCCTGGATTACAGTATTGTATATTAAAGGGTTTGACCCTTCTCTCTTTTTTAATCTCTTCACAGCTGCTCAATGTAAATATACGTCAGATTTACTTGGACCCGATAATATATGATATATGGATTGTGTATGGATGCTTCACAGAACCAGAGATATCCACCCTTAAATTTGTACTAAAAAAGTTGATTTTTACATACAGCTTTCTATTGCTGAGGGTGCAAGGGTTCATGAGAAATAGGTGTTTGAAGTGTGCTCCTTCCAGACGGTCAGCTGAAGGCAAAATGTAGAAGGAGGTGCAGGAAAGCCTTTCACTTTACATTAAATACATGCACCCTCTGCATCTGTAGCTAAACCTGGCAAAGGGTGATGGAACAATGCAGTACGTATTTACAACATAAAACCTTTAGCAATTACTACTTATTAGATATTAGAAAAATTACAAAAAAAAAAAAACTTATTTCTTCACATTTGTAGTCAATTGTGAATATGGCACATGAACAAAATGGTGAAAATCTCCCCAAAGAAGTCATAAGACCAAGAGTGCTGAACAGTTTCTGCTGAGTTACCGATTCAGCCCATAAGAAGTTGTGCATGACTCATACAATGAAAGGCTACACTGGCTTGTTCTTAACAGTCAGAAACGAGGTTCCAGAATTTACAATACATTTGTCCTCAGAAAAATGCTTGAAGTTTTGTAGAATTTGTAGAGTCTGAACTCAAAGTCCTGGTGAAATCATGGTCCAGATGTGTTGCTCCCATTGTGTTCATCCAGCATCCCATAACATCCAATCTTAACATCCACTTGCAGATTAGTGGGCTGAAAAAGCAGAATAATGGTCATTTTGTTATATATTTTGACATACTATAAAGTTCCCTTTTTGATTTAATTACCCCTTTCCGCCGAGGCCCTTTTTCAATTTTGTGTTTTCACTCCCCACCTTCAAAAATCTAAATGTTATTGTTTGAGTAATGAAATGTTTTACAAGTTTCCAATATACAGGCGGTCCCCTACTTAAGAACACTCGACTTAGATACGACCCCTAGTTACAAACGGACCACTGGATATTTGTAATTTATTGTGCTTTAGTCCTAGGCTACAATAATCAGCTATAACAGTTATCACAGGTGTCTGTAATGAAGCTTTAGTGTTAATCCTGATTCCTATGACAACCTAACATTTTTAAATCCAATTGTCATAGAGACCAATAAAGTTCTGGCTGGGGCTACAATGATAAAATATACAGTTCCGACTTACATACAAACTCAACTTAAGAACAAACCTACAGACCCTATCTTGTATGTAACCCGGGGACTGCATGTACTTTCTGCATTAATTCCTAACCGTTTCCTAGATCTCTGCTTGCTGTCCTTCTATAAGGAGCTTCGTTGTTTAATTCCAGTGGACAGAAATCTGACCATGGTCACAAAGGTGCACGGCTCGTTATATCACACAGCTCTGATTACTCTCTATGATACTAACAAGCCGTGCACCTGTGTGACCATTGTCAGAATTCTGTCCACTGGAAATAATCATAGAAGCTTCCTATAGAAGTACAGCAAGCAGAGATCTAGGAAATCATGAAGAATTTGTACAGATAGTATATTGGAAGATTCTATACTGAAAAGTTATACAAACAATAACATTTATATGTTGAAATGGTAATACCCATTTAACCCCTAGGGGACACAGCCTATTTTGGCCTTAAGGACGCGGCCCCATTCTTCAAATCTGACCTGTGTCACTATAAGTGGTTATAGTTTTGGAACGCTATGAGATATCCATGGGATTTTTAGATTGTTTTCTCGTGACACATTGTACTTCAAATTAGTTTAAAAATTTGGATGATATCTTTTGTGTTTAGTTATGAAAAAAAACAAAATTTGGAAAAAATTTGGAAAAATTCTTTATTTTCAACGTTCTAAATTCTCTACTTTTGATGCAGATAGTCATAGCACCCAAATAAATTCATAACTTACATTTCCCAAATGTCTGCTTTATGTTGGCATGGTTTTTTAAGATTCCACATATTTTACTAGAATGTTATGAGGCTCAGAATTTAGGTATCATTTTTCACATTTTTTGTAAAATCACCAAAACCTGTATTTAGATGAACCTGCTCAACTTCTAATTGACACTGAGAGGCCTAAATAATAGCGAGACTCGTAAATTACCCCATTGTGGAAACTACACACCTCAACGTATGAAAAACCACTTTTAAGAAGTTTGTTAACGCTTTACGTGTTTTATAGGGGTTAAAACAAAATGGAGGTGCAGTCTGCAAATTGTAATATTTTTTCACAATACACTCATTTTGGGTGGAAAATTAAACATTTACAATGGATTAAATAAAAAAAGGCTCCACAAAGTTTGATACCCAATTCCTCCCGAATGCACCGATACCCCATATGTGGTGGTAACCTGTTGTATGGGCGCACGGCCGGGCATAGAAGGGAAGGAGGCGCCATCCAGAGCAGATTTTCTATGTCACATTGTACAGGCTATAATTTTTTTCTTTTTTTTAATGTGGACCTATAGGGGCTTATTTCTTTTGCCACATGAGATGCACTTTTCTGGTACGTAATTTAGGGGAATCTATAGGCTAATTGGTGAGATTTTATTAACTCTTTGTTGGTGGAGGAAATGAAAATCATCACTTTTCAGGAAGATTTTTATGGGGTTTTTTTTTTGCCCGTTTACCATACCATAAAAATAGTATATTATTTTTATTCTATGAGTCGCCACGATTACAAAAAGACCTCATTTATATAGATTTTTTATTTTTTTCCCATTTTTACTGCATAAAAAGTAATTTGGCAAAAATGTTGTTAATTTTAGCATCACCGTCTTTCATATGCATAACTTTTTTATTTTTTGCCTCACAAATCTGTTTAAGGGCTTATTTTTTGCGAGAAGGATTGTTCTTTTTAGTGGTCTTATTTTAGAGTGCATAACATTTTTTAAATCCCTTTTTAGAGCATTTTTATAGGGTATTAATTGAAAATGATCTTTTCTATGGAGCTTTTTTTTGTTTTGTTTTTTACGGGGTTCACTTTGCGGAACTAATAACGATTCTGTTTTATTATGCAGATTGTTACGGACGAAGGGATACCAAATATGTGGTGGTTTTGTGTATTTTATTCAATTGTACTGAATAAAAACCAATTTGGAGAAAATCTTGTTCATTTTAGCATCACCATCTTTTCATATGCATAACTTTTTTATTTTTCGGCTGACAAATCTGGTTAGGGGCTTATTTTTTGCGAGAAGAGTTGTTCTTTTTAGTGGGCTTATTTTGGAGTGCATAACATTTTTTAAATTACTTTTTAGAGCATTTTTTGATAAGGTATTAATTAAAAATTATCTTTTTTCGGAACGTTTTTGCGTTTTTTTTCTACGGCGTGTACCGTGCGGGTCCAGTAACGATTCTGTTTTATTATACAGATTGTTACGGACGCGGCAATACCAAATATGCGGGGTTTTTTGTGTTTTTGTGTTTTTTATACTTTATTAAGTGTTTTTATGGGAAAGTGACATTTTAGGGGCTTATATTTTTATGTATTTATTTTTTATTTATTATAATGTGTAGTGTTAAGTGTTTTTGCATATTTTTACTTATACATACTTGAACTTGAACCAGTGATGCTCTGATCACTGGTTTAAGTTCAATACACTGCTCTACAATACTATTTTATTGTAGAGCAGTGTAAACTGTCTGAGCAAGCTTGCGCATGCTCAGACAGTTTACAGCCAGACCCGGAAGGGGTCTGGCTGCCATGGAGACTGGGCAGCTCCGGGGCACATGCCAGTCCTCGGAGCTGCCCAGAAGTGGATCGGATCCCCCGGTAAGCGGCACGGGGGATCCGATCCACAGCGCAAACACCCTTACACGCCGCGGTCATGTTTGTACTAGACAGCTGACAGCCGCTGCTTCTGGTACCGGCTCCGTTCGTGAGCCGGTGCCAGAAGCAGGACGTTATAGAACGTCCCCGTGCGCTAAGCATCTAGCGCCGGGGACGTACTATAACGTCCTGGTGCGCCTAGGGGTTAATATTACATGCCATGTACTGGGAAACAAATTCCAAATGCAGTGTAATTGGTGAAAACACGTATTTGCGCCATTTTCTTGTTGGTTTAAGTTAATGTATTTTAATACATTTAAAAAGATTTAAACCTTCTGTACAAAACAAAAAACCCCTTCATTTTGCCATATTCTGGCACTAATAACTTTGTCATTTCATCTTGCATTTTTCGTATGAAAAATTTCATTGCTACTACTGTATTTTGAGGATTGTATGACCTTTTGATCACATTTTGGTAAGTTGCAAAATGGTAAAAAAAGAGTGGTTGAAAAAAAAGTGAGTGTTTCAGATATTTGGGCACCATTTAAGTGAGGTATAATTTTTTGCAGGATAGGATCAAAACTTTGCTGTTAGATGAATATGCTGCTAACCTTTAGAAACTACAGGCTAAGCATTATGAAGTGGGAGATAGAGCAGGTTCAATACGAAGCAATCGTATTAATAGGGGAATAAGCACAGAATCGCATGTATGGTATTAAAAATAAGGTAGAAGAAGTTGTCTTTTTACCGGAAGCAAGTGCTAAGGTTTTTGCAAGCTACTATTCAGAATTATACAATTTGAGAGAAGTGCCAGGAGATGAAGGGAAAAAAAATAAGAGATTTCTTTCTTCTGTTAATCTTGGTAAATTAAGTTTACCCAAGAATTCAGAAGAACAAAAATTTTAATTGAATACGCCCTTTGAAGGTCGAGAAATTTTGGAGGTAATTTCCAAATTAAAGGTGGATAAAGCAGCAGGCCCTGATGGGCTATGAAATGAATACTATAAAATATTTTGGTCAGATCCTTATCCCTCGTATAGTCAGATTATATAATTGCATAGCCGAATGGGAAAGTATGCCAAAATAAATGCTGGAAGGCCTAATTGTAGCAATAACATAATCTGCTAACACTCCAGAATCTCTAGAAGACAACAGACAGATTTCCTTTATAATTGTAGCTGCCTTTATGGCTTCTCGGTTAAGGAGAGTTATTGGTGTTTTAATAGAACAGGACCAGGTTGGATTTATGCCTGGGAAACAGAAGGGCCTTCCAACCATATTTTTATCTTTGGATGCTGCTAAAGCCATCGATCAGATAGATCAGGGCTTTATGCTTGAAGTGCTCAGGGGTTACAGGTTTGAAGGTCCTCTTTGTCATCTCTAATGTCATTGTATTCTTCTCCCAGTGCTAGAGTCATAATTAACAATTCAAGCTCTAAAAAAAATTTACTAAATAATGGTTCAAGGCAGGGTTGCCCAATATCCCCACAGATTTTTAATTTGGCCATAGAAACTCAAGCTATTGCTTTAAGATCTTGTCCATTCGTAAAGGTAGATGATGGAAAAGATAATTCAACCCTATTATCTATTTATGCGGATGACCTTATGCTGGCATGTTCAGAACCGTTAATGTCTTTACTGCATATTAGAAAGATTATATTTCAATTTTCAGTAGTCTCGATGTATAAATTGAATGAGAAAAAAAAAATGTCAGTACTTTATGATCAATGGTACAGAGGATACCTATGAAGAAATAACAATGGGGTATAGGTTTAAACGTTTAAGAACAATAAAATATCTAGCAATCGAATTAGGGGAGAGGAAATCCGAACTTTAAAAGGTGCGGTACGCCCCATTTCCTTCAGTGGATTAAAGAGACTGCTTGGGACTTAATGCTTGGTTATTTCTGACCACTGTATTCATTCAAACCTCATCATCAGATTTTTCAATAAATTGATTCAGCACCAGCGTGACACACACATAAATTACTAAACACCCAAAGTATGAGGAGAGAGAATTTTTTTTACAAGGGTGGGAATATCCAGGGTGCTGTCGTGGTTCAAGGAAACACAATTACCGGTGAGTAATTACCGGTTTCCCCCTCTCACCACCACAGCACCCAACGAGAGAGAATAGCTTAGAAAAGTTAGGGAGGGATTACTGAAGATAGTACTCTTCGCCCAAAAGATAATGCTTGTGCACCCGCTACGTTGAATCTATAGTGCCTATAGAAAGTGTGAAGAGAGGACCAAGTGGCAGCCTGACAAATCTGGCTAACTGGCACCTCTCTAAATTCTGCCCATGAAGAAGAGACTGCTCTAGTAGAATGGGCCTTTAATCCCTCTGGTACCAGCTGCTTTGCGGCCACATAAGCCAAACTAATAGTCAGCTTGATCCACCTGGATATAACCATAGCTGAGGCCTTTTTCCCCTTATTCTTGCATCCAAAAAGGACAAATAGACTGTCAGAACTCCTCCATTCTTCAGAACTGGCTAAATAGATTTCAATAGCCCTTTTTACATCTAGTTTACTAAATTCTCTCTCTCTATCCGAAGATGGGTTACTACAGAAGGATAGAAATCGCCTAATCTCCTGGGATCTATGAAACCTAGAGGATACTTTAGGTAAAAAGGCCACCACTCTATCATCTAATACCTTAGTGAAAGGTGCTCTACAGGATAGGGCCAAGATTTCTCCCACTCTACGGGCCGAAGTGATTTCCACCAGGAAAACTACCTTAAGAGTTAAATTATTTACTGAAAGAACCATTTGAACCCTTAAAGTCATTAAAATGGTTAAGACCAGCGTGAGGTCCCAAGGGGGCACTGTACATCTCTTAAATGGGGTCATAAGAGATGTGAACAGGGAGCTAAGGGCCGAAATCTGAACTTTAAGCCCTTCTCTAGGCCCACCTGCAGAAAATCTAGTACTCTAGCCACATTTGGATGACCTAAATCTATCTGCTCCGGACTGCAGAAATCTGAAAACACTATCCAGACCCCAAAATACATTTTTAAGGTAACCACTTTCCTACTCTTTTGTAGGGTTGTAATTACCTTATCTGTGAGGCCTTTCTCTTTCAAGATGCACCTCTCAAATTCCAGGCCATCAGATGGAGACTGGCGACCTGTGGGTGGAATACTGGTCCCTGGGAGAGAAGATCCTGTCTCTATGGGAGGATCCAAGGATCTGACACCGAGAGTTCTCTCAGTATTGAGAACCATGCCCTCCTGGGCCAGAAAGGGAGCTATAAGAAGGACTCTGGCTTGATCTTGCCTTATCTTCCTCAGAACTCTCGGAAGGACTGACAGAGGTGGGAATGCATACGAGAGACTGAAGTCCCATCTCATCGAGAAAGCATCGAGACTTACCGGTTGATCCTTCGGGTCTAGGGAGCAGAAGAGCCTGACCTGTCTGTTCTTCCTTGTGGCGAACAGGTCTATCTCTGGCCAACCCCAGAGCCTTGCAATCTTGAAAAAGCAAACTTCAGGAGCTGGATACTAAACTATCAGCGCTGCAACTAGAGTTAACTCAATTTCATGCCACACCCGAGTTTAGTGATCTACAAACAAAGCTAGAAACAACTTTAAAAAATCTAGAGGACTCGATTACGAATACTAAAAAAACCAAATATGACAGAGATTTAAGAGATTATCAGCAAAATAAAGTCTATTCCTGGAAATCTATAAGACATCAAAGATCTATTCTCAGAAATAAGTCACCCAGACAATACAAATCATCTATAAGTTCCACAGAATATGATACATCAGACATTAATACGGACGCATCTGACTCAGAAATCCACGGTCAACACAAAAATGTATCCTTCCAAGGAATTCAAACTAGACGTGGATCAAAAAACGAGCAACCATCGGGGAACAGAAAAACCGCAGACGCAACCGCAGGGCAGGTCGAAAACATAACCAAAGACGGACAAAAAAAAGCCAGGAAGAACAAATAGACTCTCCTAATGGAAATGAAATAAAACAAGATACTGTCAATTCTCAATCATCTCTGTCAGTTATAAATCTATCAGCCTGTATACTTACCGCAGCTCAAATACAAGTTTTATCTAAAGGTTTAAATTTCATTCCTTCTACCAATATGCACTTGTATCAGACTGTGAAAGATGTCAACAAATTTGTATGACTCTTAACGATCAAGAAACATTTTTTCCAAGAGGACAAGAACATTACAACAACTGATCCTATCCATCCATCTTTTTTCAATTTACGTGGCACCACTTCTTTCTCCGAGCTGCCCAACTTCAGGGATCAATTTTCTACCATGCACTTATTGGACTTACAAACGTCATCTGTGCAACAAGAAGATACTAGCATAAACTTATCGTCAATAATACGGATACCTAACCCCACCTTTTATCCTATACAGTCCAGAGCCCCAATAATGGACAAATTTCTAAGCCTAGTTGAGAAAGAGCTAGCTGAACTATATGAAAATTCTTTAACTACAACTAGAAAAAACAACCTTTCCTCTACAGAAATCAAAGCCATCAGAGATCTTAAGAACAACCCATACATCACTATCAGACAATCTGACAAAGGTGGTTCAATTTTAATTCTGGACAAAGATCTCTATGCCAAAGAATGCAATGAATTATTAAGAGACACAGAAATTTATACACCTTTAAAATCAGATCCAACCTCAAACATCACTACCAGACTGTCTAACTTAATAACAGAAGGCCAGTCCCTAGGCATTTTCAATGAAAGAGTTAAAGATACATTCATACCCAAATTTCCCAATATTGCTATCTTTTACGCATTACCCAAATACCACAAAGAAATTTTTCCTCCCCCCATGCGACCCATTATATCCGGATCCGGCTCTCTCCTGGAAACAATTTCCACTTGGTTGGATACTATACTCCAACCTTTTGTTACAAGAACACCAGCGTTTGTAAAAGACTCTTTTGAAGTCCTCAAAATCATGGATTCTATTACTTGGGACATTAACTTTCAATGGCTCACGTGTGATGTAGTTTCACTATATACTTGCATACCCCACCACTTGGCCATTCAAGCCATACAATACCACTTAAACAAGTATAGCCTATTTCCTACATTCCAAATTGGTTATATTCTAGATGTGTTATCATTTTTATTAACTAATAACTATTTTTCCTTTGACCAACAATTTTATTTACAGAAACAAGGTTGCCCCATGGGCTCAAGATTTTCTCCGTCATTAGCTAATTTATTTATGTCATGGTTTGAAGAAATTTTTGTGTTTAATGCAAACAACCCTTTTGTTCATTCAATTGAATATTACGGTCGATTCATAGACGACTGTCTCATAATTTGGTCAGGAAACACAAACGACATATCCCTTTTCATGGAATACCTAAATACCAACCAATTCAACATACGTTTTACTTACACAGTTTCTTCTACTAGCATCTCCTTTTTGGATTTGTACTTAACTTCAGACACACAAAACCAGAAAGTTGATTGCGATGTATTTCGCAAACCAACCGCAGGCAACACTCTTTTGTATGCCACAAGCTGTCACCCCCCCCACGTACTCAGAAATCTACCGAAAGGAGAGTTCATTCGAGCTAGACGTATTTGTACAAAAGACAACTACTATAAAGGTACATCTAACGCAATTTCCAAACGTTTAGCAGACAGAGGTTACAATAAAAGCCACATAGAACGCACTAAAAATCAAATACAACAGCAAACTAGAGTTTCTCTACTATACAAAGATCGTTCTTCTGCAAATAATGTCATTAACAAACATGCAGATAAAACTACAAATCAAGTTACATTCACCACTGAATTCACTAGTCAATATAACCAGATAACGCAGATCATAAAAAAACATCTTCCTATCTTGTTTCAAGACCCGATTCTATTTGATATATTGAAAACTGGCTGTCGTTTCTCAGCAAGAAATTCTGTCACTTTAGGTGACATGCTTTCTCCCAACTTATTTACTTCTACTCAGAAATCTCAGACTTGGCTCACTACCACTGGTAGTCACAAATGTGCCTCCACACGATGTAACATATGCAAATATATACAAAAAACTAACATTGTCTCCTCCCTATCCACTAACACTGACTTCAAAATAAAATCCTTTATTAACTGTAATACCACCTACGTAGTTTACTCCATTGTATGCACAAGCTGTTCTTTACAGTATATAGGCAGCACAAAGCGTGCGCTTAAACATAGGATTGCGGAACATATATCCGGAGCACGCATATCTCCCATATCTGCTCAAAACAGTTTTCACACACGCAATATATCATCTGTTTCTAGACACTGTAAAGACATTCATAATGGAGACACTTCATCATTAACTGTCACACCTGTGGAGAGAGTTTTTCGCCCCAGAAGAGGTGGTGATTGGGTTAAAGCCCTCCGAAACAGAGAGGCTTACTGGATTCTCACGATGAAAACCAGAAGCCCCTATGGTTTAAACCTTAAGAATGACCTAATGTACTTGTACTAAACATTTTCTATTATGTATATGTTACTTATATTTTGTATGTATCTTTCTTGTCTTCTGCCAATCATGACTGGATGTAATTAATGACGTGTAAACCTCCCACTTCCGTTTTCCTATAACTTTCTCTTTGTCATTTTGAAATTCAGACTATGATTAAGAGCATGTTTTAGCTCGAAACGCGTCAGTCCTTTCCCTTTTTGGTACCTTTTTTAACCTTTTAGAAGATGAAATAAACGTGAAGTTTTATTATACCATTGCCTGAACTCATACCTGCCTGGTTGCTGGATCCCATTGTTCCCTTCCTGCTGCATCCACTTCTGATTCGGCTCAGATTAATCCGTGCACCGGCGTCTTCTACCTCGTGGCTAAGGGTGAGCTGAGAATTTCTCTTTTTCTTTTTGATTTTTATCTTGAAAAAGACCTCTTGGTTTAGGGACCATTCCCCCTATCTCAGAAGATGACGGCTTAGGAAGTCCGCTCCCAGATTGTCCTTGCCCCTTATGTGGATCGCCGACACCGATCTTAAGTTGGTCCCTGCCAGCCTGAAGATCTGATTCAATATTCATTAGGAGGTTCGCTCCTGGTACCTCCCTGGCGATTCACAAAATGCCACTGCCGTCACATTGTCCGAAGCGATCTTCAGGTCTGTCCCCTGAATTACCGACAAGGATTGCTTGATCGCTTCCAGGATGGCCTTTAACTCCCTGTAATTTGAAGACATCCTCTGGGACTCCTCGCTCCATGCCCCCTGGAACAGGAGGTCCTTCACCTGGGCTCCCCAACCCCAGGAACTTGCGTCTGTAACCATCCTATTTCCATGGTTTGCCTACTTGGAGGTTCTCTTCCTTTAACCACCATCTAGAGATTCTAAAATCTGAGAAAGCGATTTCCTGCAGTCTAGATTAGACTGGTCCCCGTTCCAGTTCTTTAACATGAATAGTTGTAAGGGTCTTGCATGAAACATCGCCCAAGGTACTGCTGGAATTGCTGCTGTGAAGAGACCCAGAATCCCTCTTATTGTAGGGGACGATTCTCTGTACAATCTTTCCACCGAGGCTCTTATTTTCAGAACCTTGTCCTGTGGAAGGAAGGATCTTTGGTAATTGGAATCCAACCGGATGTCTAGGAAGATCTTTGACTTGGCGGGTATAAGGGAGGACTTCTTCAGATTCACCATCCAACCTAGGCGGTATAAAATCTCCAGCACCACTTTTATCTGGACCTCCAATTTCTCCACTGAGCTTTCTATCAGTAGAAAGTCGGCAAGGTATGGCACAAAGATGCCCTGATGCTTTCTTATATAGGCTGCCACCTCGGATATTAGCTTTGTGAAGACTCTTGGAGCTATAGCTACTCCAAAGGGCAGTGCCCTGAATTGAAGGTGTTTGATCCTGCCATCCAATACCACCGCTACTCTCAGGTATTTCTGGCTGTCTGGATGAATGGGGACGTGGTAGTATGCATCCGCCAGATCTAAAGAAGCCATATAACAGTCCTGAAAAAGCAAGTTTACTGTTGATCTTATGGACTCCATCTTGAACCTGTCTACTCGCAGGTAGCGATTCAGAGGCTTCAGGTTTATGATGGTATGGAGGGAGCCACCTGGTCTCTTTATGAAGAACAGAGTTGAGTAGAATCCCGTTCCCTGCTTCTGAAGTGGAACCTTGCTCCTCTAGCTGAATTTGATAAAGCTGCTGATTCTGCTGACAACCGGAGAGCGTCCACCGAAGCATCTGCTAGGAAGGCTGACGCCTTTTTCCTTGGAAAGCCATACAAATAGTGATCTAGAGACGCATGTTGCCAGCAATATTAGGTCAGAAAACTATCTGCCGTCTTGTCCATGGGATCCTTGAGTAAGCCTGAATTTTCCACTGGAAGTGCGCTTTTTCTGGAGACTTTGGATACAGCAACATCCACTTTTGGCGCTTTATCCCATACTTCATTATCCTTTTCCGGGAATGGATACTTCCTTTTCATCGCCCTACGCACCTCCTTCTGGATCAGCGTGCGCATTGATTCAAATAAAGCCGACTGATGCTGAGCCAACATACGCTGAATAGATTGGTCACAATTGGGCTTTAGGAACGAGTCAGGCAGATTATCTCCACAAATCCTACACACTCAATTTTTAAATTTTACAGTGGATTTTCCCCTACGCGATTCTTGCCTCTAAAATAAGAAATCAAACAAGACATCATCAGAACCAGTTTAAAGGCATGGTAAGACCGCACTCACCAATCAGCGGACTATCCCTCTACTGTATTTACCGTAGCGGTGTCCACCGATTCTCTACCACCTTCGTTAGAACTCATCTCGTCTGGTGGAGAGTACTTTACCCAGCGTCCTCAAACACAATAGCAGACTGGCTGGAGTAGATCCTGTGGCCGGCTGTAGGTGCAGAATTACACACAGGACTCCCGTGTGGGATCTCCAATTTGAACCTCCTGCTCCCGACGTTATCCACACGTGGGACGCCGTCCAGGGCGTCACTTCCGGTCCTCGCCAGAAGTGGAGCCGACGCCATCTTCCCGGCCTGCATTCCGGAGACGGAGCGAGGCTGTCACCCTCAGCCGCCCACACTCCTCCGCGCCTTTCCTTTCAAGGACTGGAGACGTGCCGGAGTCAATCTGCCCCCATCTGCTATCGCTGCGACTCGCAGCCTTCACTAATTTACCCCGCCGCGGCATCTGACCCTCCGGTAAGTCGCGGCGGGGGACATGTGCAGCGACATCGGGGTACCTGGGAACTCCCATTCCCCCTCTCACCTCGATTCGGAGCCTCAACGAGGCCCCCTGGATCCCCCGTCAGGGACAGGAAACCACTGAAGGAAATGGGGCGTACTGCACCTTTTAAAGTTCGGATTTCCTGTCCCTGGAGGCGGATCCCTCTCTCTGGTTGGGTGTTGTCTTGTTGAGAGGGGGAAATATTGTACACGATTTGTTGTTCTCCCTTCCTTTCTAGGAACACATCTTAAGTTATACAAAGTATGTTATTTATATGGAAAGGGATAAGAGTGGCTGGTAAAGTACTGCCATTACCATGGGATCATGGGGATGTTGGATTTCCGGATGTAATTTATATAACAAAGTAGTAAGCTTGCAAAACCTTATAGATTGGTATAGAGCTGAACCAGCAACAACGCTAAAAATTGAAGAAGCGTAGTTTACTCCAAGTAGTTCTCTGAGAGAGGTATTGTTTAGGTCTTGGGTTGGTTTGTTAATTCCGCCCTATAAATCTGCTACTATTGATCACCTTCTTGCAGTATGGAATGAAACTAAAGAAACTAATTGAATATTTTGAAAGAAAAAAAATTAAAAATATCTTGGCTGGTCGAAAATCCGGCTAGTGTTTCCAGAAGATTTCGGCAGAGTTGTGATAAGTTTACATTAGAAGATGTACTTGTAGGTAATAAAATGACTCATTTTGATGAAGCAAAGGAGGATGGTATCTTTGAAGGGGGTGAATTCCTGATTTATATGAGTATTTGTAGTTCTATAAAAACGACATAATATTTTAAGGAAGCTGACCTTGCAAAAATGTTTCTCTCAATTTATAAATAAAGCTGCAAGACAAACCCAGATTCAGGATAAACTGCTTTCCGGTATCTATAGAAATCTCTGAAATTACAAAATAAAACAAAAAAAATTATACAGCTAATTATATTTAAAAAAAATGGGACACGGATGTAGGAAGAGAGCTTAGTTTGAGAGACTGGGAAAGATCTTGGAAGTCAATTTCACAATGCTCTATTTGTATAAACCATATAGAAAAATCCAATATAGATGGCATTATTTTCCAGAGTTGTTAAAAAAAATCCCCACTCTTGGTGGGGATGTACAGTGGGTCAAAAGTTTTGGAGGGTTATATTTAGGATCATTTCTAAAGTTGTTGGGAAGAAGGTATCTCCGTCAGTGGAATTGCGTCTCTTAACAATGAACCTGGGATTTGCTTCCAAATAGGTTAAGATTTCTGGTATCCCATATATTGGGGCAGATTTACTTACCCGGTCCTGTTGCGATCCCCCCAACGAGGATGAAGTCTGGCGCGTTTCTTCAAGATCGTGCTTCCATTTTCCTGGAAGTGTCGCTTCCCCGCTGAGATCCGACGGTGTACACCTTCATCTTCCCGGTGTATGTGAGTGCATTGTCTTGCGACACAATTTGAATTGTAAATCCTGCGCTTAGTCCGAATCAGTCGGGTTGTCTGTCGGCCACGCCCCAAGATTTGTGTTGCATGCAAGTTGGCCAAAATCCGATAACGTGCGCCAAAAACCTGACTTAAATACGGCGCAAATCGGAAATAGTTGGAAAAAAACTGAGGAAAATGCGCCATGCAGACCCTTAGTAAATGTGCACAGTGTGTGCAGCAAGAATGGAAATAACAGTGGAAAGAAGAACAGGGTCCCTCCTTGAAAGCTACATTAGCAAGAATAAACAAATTCTATCAATATGAATTGTGGACGCTATAGAGAAATGTAAACTCCCAAGTTTTACGGAGAGAACCATGGAGTTCCAAGCAAGCCAGATTTGTTTGGGGGTCTTGTTATATAGGAAAATCTGGATAAATAATTAATATTTTATTTTTCTACTTTTTCTTTTATTTTTTCTGCTTTTGGTTCCCCCACTCTTTTGGGGGGGGGAATGTTAGACTAGTATTGTTATGGGAATGTCAATACGGAATATATTGTAGATATTATCAAAATACATGTATTGAAATTGGAAAATTATTATGAATGCTACATTAGCAAAGTCAATACCTGTTAAGAGACAAGATATTGATATGTATGAAGTATTCAAATGCTACAAATTTGCAGCAATGACAGGGCCCCCAAAGATGTAGGAGCAAACAGTCTGTGAAGCTGCAGCATGGAGGGGGCTATAAGTGAATTACCACGGTCACAGTGCCTGGATCTAAGAGTAAGTGTCCGCGGTTTATCATACTTAATTTTGACGGTAGATTTCCGCAGGAAATCTGCGTACCTGACACCTCTTACTTTCAGAGCCACGGAAAAAACAGCATTACTGCTTTCAATGGCAATCAAGAAGCAGAATATGATCACCAAAAGGAACCCATATACAGCATAACGCAAATATCAATATTTTCTCTTCCCACCTGTCGAGAAGATTTGACCAATGACATCAAACGATTCCCACACTGCTCATTTCTCTCATCTCTGTGTATCTGAATTCGGGTGGTGGGCACAAAGCTCCATGACCGGCCCAGTGCAGGACGAAAACCAGCTGATCCATCTTTGGTAATGTGATTAGTCATCTGGAAAGACAAATAAACACAATGAGCTGTAAACATCAGAATCATCTTCACCTTTACAAGGAACCAAAACCTGATAAAATTAGGCGCTTCTCCCCCAAGGGCGGTCACTTTGCTTTAGAGATTTAGGGAAATCTGTATAGCTTGTAAAACAACATCTATAGTCCTGCCAGAAACGCCTGAACACAGCAATCTGGCCTTCTACAGGAGATGTAGGATGCATTTCTATACTTACAAGGACAGCCAAGCTGAAATCATGAGCTAGCGTTTGCAGTTCCCTGGCCACATACATCATAACTGACATTCCTGCAATAACAAGAAATGGATTTATTACAACAAAGTTTCACATACACTTTATATCCAACATTGGGATATAGAAGAATTAAAATGCACCTTCTGTCTGTTTTCCACCCAACAAAGGGTATATCACAGCACAAGCTGAATCAACCACCACAAGTCTCAGTGTTTCTCCAGATCGTAGCAACTAAAAATAAAACCAAAAACATATTACATATTTTTCTGGTAAAAGATTTCTGTAAAGTTGACTAAATCTTTAAAGATTAATTTTTTGACTCAATCTACCTGCTGGGAAAAACTGTGTCTCAGATCTTGAAGCACATCTAAAAGCTTATATGCATCAAACACATGGATAACCTGAATTCTTCCAAGAGAGGCAACCTGCAAGTCAGAGGAAACAAATATGATCATACACATACCGTGTTTCCCTGAAATAAGACAGAGTCTTATATTTGCTTCAAAAGAGGTACTAGGTCTTATTTTCAGGGGAGTTCTTATTTTTTCCATGACCAGGAATTCACATTTATTATTGAACAATAAATAAACATGTATTAATATACTATAATCATATCATCACATACATTAGTATAACCATCTGTTTGGGACGGACCTCAAAAGTAATATTCTCTGGAATATGTATGCTATGTGCCCATAAAATTACAATAAAAAACTGAATGTGGATAATTAAACTGTATGTTCACAAATACCAGAAGTATCATAGGAAAAATGGAAATCTGTAGTATTAGAGACACATTTTAAAGTATCATTGCATCTTTACTAACCAGGCAAAGAGTTCATCCAACTATCGGGGATCGCCCAATTATACATCCGTCTGGTGTTCCTCACACACAGATCTCATGCTGCAGGTTAGTTATACACCGTATTTTTCGGACTATAAAGGTGCACCGAATTATAAGGCGCACCATCAATAAATGCCTGCTAAAACGTCTAGGTTTATATATAAGGCACACCGGATTATAAGATGAATGACCAGCAGGTGGCAGACCTGTGTACAGGCAGCTGCAGTTCCAGGCAAACGTGTCTCCAATGCATAGAGCTCGGATCTCAGAGGTATGGGTTGTTAGGGGTTAATGTTGCAAGGATGATGCTGCAGGGGTTAAGCTGTCTCCCTCTGTCCCTTCTCTTTCCCTCCTCAGGCAGGGTGTTAGTCCTGTGGGGTTCCCTGCGGCTACCTCTGTTTCCCCTATTACAGGGCTGGCAGGTATAGGGGTAAAATTACTTACTCAGGGGGCCGATGAGGATTTCTGCGTCGGCACTATGGCGCTGGTGGTACTGCCGGCCCTGCCATTGTGGGGTATTGTGGCCGGTGTACAGTGTGGACTGGTGCAGGATATTGCTAGTGCGGTGCTCTTAAACGGTTCATATATAAGGAGCACTGGACTATAAGGCATACCTTTTATTTCTGAGAAAATAAAAGGATTTTTTTGTGCGCCTTATAGTCCAAAAAATATGGTATGTTCCCCAATATATTATATAACCAATGCCATTTGTGAGGTTAAACATTCAGTAGTCAGTGCAGGTATTACTTCACATTGTATAGAATTCTTTATATGAGCTTACATGAGAAAAAGTGCCTTGAATAGAATACCAGCAAAGACATCTTTTCCATTCGCTCACGTATTTATTGGTATCACTCTACCTACTGCGTCAACATATCAGATAGTCTTCATATAGAATCCAATAAGAAGAGACATGATCTTCATGGAGGGATATAATAGGGAGAAGTATCTTCTGTCTTAGCAGGTATAGGGAATTGGTGAGCATCGCATGAGCCTCACCACGCTGAGTAGGCACATATGTACAATACCTTGGAGCAGATACTATGTCATATTATAAACTAGTTGAAATATATGGATATTGAATTTGTTTCCTGTATCGCAGTGCTAGATAACCATGCCATGCTCATTAATTGGCTGAGCTGGAACAACAGGAATGTACAGGACTTGTCTCAAAAGAAAGACAGGGTTATTTGTAAAGATGATTGAAGTTTACAAAAGGACTGTGGAACTTTACATGTATGGGAAGGAACAATATAAGTATTTCTGTCCTGCTGTAGTAATTCATAGAAAACCTTGGCTACTTTCCATTACATATGCTTACCTGTTCTTCCTCCTTTTGTGTTTTGCACTGAATTATCTGCAGAAGACGAGAGCCAGTCAGCCCCCCAGTAGTGTCTATATAGCACACTCTTTGTTGTAAGCTGGTGGCTACATTCACAGCAATACTCAGACATAACTTAAAAATAAAGAAGCATACAATTACATTTTCATTATAATTACATTTAAAAGATTGTTAAAGAGAGCAATGACTTGTGCCAAATACAAAAAGATGACAAATTGTCAACTGATGAAATGTTCCGCTGAGATTTTAATAGTTCATGTAAAAATATAAAAAGATTTCAGAAAATGCATTGGCATGGATTATAGGGCAAAGAAGGAGGATGTGCGTTTTTTTTTAAATTATAATTTAATGCTATGCGAGTCTACTAGCAGAAATTATACACAAAAATTCATCTCACATTTACCAATCATAATGACTAATATATAAAATTATATGAACCTGTGTTTTACCACTGCCAGGCGCCCCTGCAATCTCAGTAACTTCTCCAGTATACAGCCCTGAATCCAGGAGTTGGTCTAGTCTGCAAACCAAAGAACAAATAGCTGTATGGGGGGTTATTTATCATAATGAGGTCTCTTTGTTGTAGTTTATTTTTTTCTTTTCTGGCAGTTTTCTTAACCCCTTAATGACCTCCCTATTGGGAATCTACGTCGGTCATTAAGGGTACTTCTTCTCACGCGACGCCTTTCTACGGCGGCGCGTCAGAAGAAGATTTAGGGACGTCGGGTCAGTATAGTGCCGGTGTTGGGCTGTGATATCACAGCCCAGACCCGCCACTAACACTCGGGATCGGAAAAACTCTGACCCCGGGTGTTTAACCCCTTAAATGCCACAGCATTTAAGTGTCCCCCACCGTGGATCGGTAAGCACACCCCGGGGGATCCGATCTCTCCTGCTGTGCCCCCAGGCCGTCGGCTTTTCTCCCCGCCGCGCTCCACCTCCTGGCAGGACCCGGTTGTATGCATTACTTACACTGTACTCTGCAATACAAGTGTATTGCAGTGTAAAGGCTTGAACAAGCGATCAGATGAACGCTTGTTCAAGCCAAAAGGTGGAAAATGTAAAAAAAAAAAAAAAAAAAAGATTAAGTCATTTTAGAATTATAATTCAATAAATAATTGAAATAAAAGTCCCATAATCTCCCCAGTTACACATAAAATGCAAATAAAGTATATAAAACACAAAAAAGTACATATTTGGTATCACCGCGTCCATATTAATCTGTACAATAAATCTAAATCAATATTAACCTCACTTGGTGAGCGGCGAGTTACGTTCCCTAATATGATACGACTGAAAAGAACAACTCTTTACGCAAAAAATAAGCCCTCAACCAGTTAATTATCAAGCTTTTGGGGTAGTTTTACTTCCTGTCTGGAAAGCAGAACATTTCAAACTTGGAAAATGAAAAATTTTTACAAACTTTTGCCAAATTTTCCCTTTTTTTCAGACCGAAATGCAAAACTTATCACTTTTTTCACAAATTTTACAACTAACATGAAGTACAATGTGTCAGGAGAAAACAAACATTCTCAAAATCACCAGGATATGTTAAAGTGTTTCAAAGTTATAACCAATTATCGTGACATAGGGCAGATTTGAAAAATCAAGTCTGGTCATTGAGCTGAAAACTAGTGTCGGTGATAAGGGGTTAAACTTTTTTTTTTTTTTTTATGTAAAAGGCAAGGCCTCTGATCAAAAAGTTGCAATTCACACCTCGTTTCCTCCTACCATGAGAGAATCTTGCCAACACCAAGGTTATGCTGCCTTAGTTTGGTTCCTAATTTGGGCACAATTCAGCCAAAAAGGGGCAAATCAAACAATCACAACTGGCCTGCTAAGATTTAAAAAAAGATAAAAAGCAAAACAAACAAACAAACAAACATTCTCGAATTTTGTACAAACATTGGAATAGACGCAAAAAAGGTGCAAATAGATAGAAAAGAAAGATTAGCATTTGTGATAAATTACCCCATGTGAAGAGTAAATATACTGCTCCTTTTAAGTTATTTTATCATAAGGAGAGCAACAAAGTGTCCTGCACACAGGGAGGATTACTTATTTATTTCACAGACACTGGCTAAAAACGCTATCCTTTTGTCCTTACATTTTACAACTTCTCCTACACTGCTAGGAAGTGGTAAGAATATACAAACATGCCATTTCTGAATGCAGACACCATAATTCTAGAAGACACTAATACACAAGTACTGGCCGTCTCCTAGCCTCTGGCATTTCCCTTTCCCTCCATTCATGTTCTATAATAGACATACGTGTGATGTTATTCAGGATTCCCTGGTGAGGCATACCTGACAATCTGCATTTATGTAAAGTGGATTGATACTTCCTCCAGTCCTTATTGACTTTACATCACATTTACAATGTAGACTACTTTTCACTCAACCTAACGGATTTCACACTGCATCTAATTGTATAAAGAAAAGGATAGCTATGAAATGCAAAGGTAAAAACTTGCACTCAACATTGAATATTCTTACTTTGTGTTACCAGTGGGAAGGATTGCGGTTGAAGATTTAATCTCTTCATATAAGTCTGCTCCATTGGAGGGGAAGGCAGAGTACTGAGCAAGCAGCACACGTCTCACAGCCACAAGGGTCTAAAAGAAAACAGTTGGCATATGTAACCATAGTCAGAAATATATTTTAGCACTATAAAAATACATTCACTGTTAAAGCTCCTACACAAGATGTTGGTAAGGTAGATAAGTCACCACCAGAGGTGTCTGATAGCAGCTTATTTCCTTCTCCTAATTAGAACATATGCAGAGCCAGTATTATACACATATAAAATGGTAATGGTGAGTATCTTGTGAGTGCCTAGGGGAAAGAAACTGAACGCATATAGCAAAGTGTGTATAATAGTCATCTCTAATGCAACCCAACTTAGGTAGTTACACTATAAGTTAAACGCCACCCACTTTCCCTTTAAGGAAAGTTTAACAGGGTAAGAGGGTGACCCTAATAGGGTCACCCATATTTTTGTTCCCCTGATAAACCTTCCTTGGAGCCACCAGGAGCTGCAGGTCAAGTGATCCCGCCGGCCAGGAGATCAGGGCCCTCTTGTTAGGTGCCATCTCAGCTGGCTTCTAGTAGATGGAGGGGCTGGGCAATCATTACTTTTGGCAAATCCCCTTGGTAATGGTAACAATCACTACCCCCCTATCCAGTGGAAGCCAGCAGAACATCATAGGAAGTCCAGAGCCTTGCTGCCGTCGGGATTATATAAGCCACAACAACTCCAATTTTTTTCCATATGAAATACAGACATCACAGAGAGAATTTTTAAATTAAGACTACTTAAGACCACACCTCACATGTCCCGCCGGATACATCAAGAGGCCCAATTCGTTGGGCAGCACAGCCAGCAGGCAAAACTACACCAAGTATGACATGGCGTAGTTTCACTCAAAAACCTGTGATCATTTTCAGGTTTTTAAATAAGAACAAAGGTATGGGAAATGAACGCCCTTATGCCCACCCTCTCCTCCGGCGACCACGCCCCTCTATGCTCACATGGCGTGGAAGTGGTATAATTGCAAAATAATCGCAAATTCTTGAAGTGCACAAAACTAGTCCTAGTCCCTAGTAGTGTCTGAAACACTACACATCCCAGACAGCTGTTTCACAGTCCAAAACTACTTGGCTGCTTTTAATTTAGTTTATCTGACTACTATGACTTCCTTTGCCATCTTCTTATGCCTAGAAAAATGAACCCTTTCACAACTGGCCAACAAACATACGGGTCTATGGAGAGGGCTTAGGGACTAAAAGTCTGAATCACCACCTGCTTTTTTTTAAATTTTAATGAAAAGTGATCAAAAGGTTGTACAGTTTTCAAAATGCTTTCAATGAAAATGTCATTGCATCCCACAAGTATAAAATCAAATTTCAGGGCGTCAGTATGTGGCAATGAAATGCAAAAAATAAGTTTAAATCATTTAAATAAATGAATAAAATAAAAGCCTGTAAGATGTCAATTTCCCATATTAACACTTAATAAAGTATAAAACGGGTCTGTAACAATCTGTATGGTTAAACAGAATTGTTATTGGACCAGCGCGGTAAAAGCCATAACACCCATTGTTAAATTTCTATTTTTTTTCTTAACTAAACACAAAAGATTTCTTCCAATTTCAAGTATAATGTGTTACGAGAAAACAATCTCAAAATCCACCATCCATGATGCCACTCAAAAAGGCTCACGGGACGTGGTTTCCAGAGGCCCTCCGGCTCCCCCTCCCTTTCCCTGCCTGATTTAATCTCACTGTAGCACAGGAAATTTAGCACACAGTAGTAGGTCGAAGTGTTCCTGCAAAATGTAATAGTTAAGTGAAGCTGCAGCAGGGAGGGGTTCTGGTAATGTCCCACTTAGCACGTGTGGCTCATTAGCATAATGTTAAAAGTTGCTTTCAGATGGAAGGAGGCAAATAATTATAAGAAGATTACTACAGTCATGGTGTCTGGCTCTATTGGGTAGGTTCCTTAGTTTATCATGCTAGATTTTGATGGTAGAATGGCCATCCTCTTTGATGTGATTGACATCATGTACCAGACTTCTGGAGAGCTGGTTACTTATATTCATGATCACAAGGCCAATCAATCACAGTGAAAGAGTGTTCCAAGAGGGACTTCAGTGTAGACCTCTCCTTGCTTGTGGCATTATACAACCAATTTAGGCCCCACATTGATTTTTTTTTGGATGATACCACCACACTAGGCCATGAAAGAAACATGGAAGCTGTTAATAATAATTTCTTTATTTATATAGCGCACACAGATTACGCAAGACTGCACAGAGCTTGCCAAATCGGTCCCTGTCCCCATGGGGCTCACAATCTAATCTACCTACCAGTATGTTTTGGAGTGTGGGAGGAAACCAGAGGAGACCCATGCAAACACGGAGAGAAAATACAAACTCTTTGCAGATGATGACCAGGATGCGACTTGAACCAAGGACCCCGGCTGTAGTGCTAACCACTGAGCCACCATTCTGCTGTTAATGCTTGACAACATACTGCCACCATTCTGCTTAATGCTTGACAACATACTGGTAGCGGTTTTAACCCCTTAACGCTCTGCGCCGTAGCTCTACGGCGCAGAGGTATAAGGGATGTATGAAGAGGGCTCACGGGCTGAGTCCTCTTCATACAAAGGTGGGGGTTTTTGCATAATGCATAAAACCCCCACCGCTAATAACCGCGGTCGGTGCTAGCACCGATCGCGGCTATTAACCCCCCCCGTTGCCGCCGGCAAAGTCGCCGGCGGCATTTAAAAGACATCTTTTTTTTGATCGCCACGCCCCCGAACGTCATCGGGGGGCGGCGATCGGTTGCCATGGTAGCCTCGTGTCTTCTTTTGACACGAGGCTATATGGCAGCTGCAGATTCGTTACAATGAGACAATGTACACATTCGTTTAATTTTTGAAAATGTATTAAAACACAATAAAACCTATATAAATTTGGTATCGCCGCGATCGCACCGAACCAAAGAATCAAGTAGGCGTGTTATTTGGAGCGAAGAGTGAAAGACGTAAAAACTGAGCCCACAAGAACGTGACGTGCGTTTTTTTTTTCAATTTTTCCACATTTGGAATTTTTTTTTCAGCTTCGCAGTACACGGCATGTTATAATAAATAACATTACGGGAAAGTAAAATTTGTTACGCAAAAAATAAGCCCGCACACAGGTCTGTACACGGAAAAATGAAAAAGTTATGGATTTTTGAAATTGGAGAGCGAGAAATGAGCCGAAAAACCCTCCGTCCTTAAGGGGTTAATATGTCATGTTCGGCTGACAAGTTCCTTTTTAGAACTATTGTTTAACTTGTCAGAAAGGATAACACATATATACTTGACTGTGGCGAATATGCAAGTGTACAGGAGCAATTTTTTTCTTTAAAATCCTGAGCACCTTTCACCAAAAGAAAGATGCAACAAAAAAAAACAAACAAAAAAAAAAAACAATGAAATACAATGTCTTACCTTGTATGAAAGAGAGCACTTCCTTGCAAGCATCTCTAAATCAGACGCTATCAAATCAACCACTGCAAATGATATTATAGTGTTAATTGAAGAGGTCTCTCTACCAACTATGTGTTTCAGTTAAAACACCTTCCTTTTAGCTAAATGAGTTTCCATTACATCGCCATTAATCAACTTTATCTTACATTACCTATAATCAGAGGAGAAGTGTCCTGCCCGGCCTGCCCCTCCCATCTACTACTCCCCATGTTCCATGCATCTTCTCAGTACGTCATGTAACCAGGGTGATGTCATCTAAGGTCCTTTTCCATTTGCAACATCTTCCCCATGTAAGTGTCTGATCACATTAAATCACATCAGCCAACATGGACTTCTACTCCTGCTCATCCTCTGTGGAGGCATGCAGTGATTTCATGGGATCAGATACATACATGTGTGGTAGATACACTTAGTGTGGTAGACTCACATCAGATTATTTGCATAAAGGTTAAGTGAAGCTGCAGTTTACAAACTGATTTTTTTAACCATAGAAAGGAACCATTTAGGAATAAGGACAATGCTTTTTAATCATAGTTAAGTATAATAAAGTATTTATTTTGGGTGAGTTAATTTGAATGACAGGTTCTCTTTAAGGTTAGATAAATGAGGCATCCGTCATCTGAGTAATTCGTAAAACATGGTTCAGACTAGGTTTTGCTCTACTGTTTAATGGATCAGTTGCACAGTCAGTTAAAATAACAGCTGCAATCAACAGATCCATTAAAATTAGTGCATTTAGTGCAGCCGTGTTAAAAAATTTAAATAAAAATCTATGGCACAAGGACTTTTGTTTCCATAATAGATTACCAGTCTGAATTACTTGGAATCCACAAACTGGATAGCCAGAGATGCAATAAACTCATAACTAAGGCAATTGTTAGTTTGATGACAGATCTACGGCATTGGACCCAACACAACAGAATATTATGATATCATATGTATTCTATCATAAACAATGATAGAATACACAATCAATCCTGGCATACGATGCACATACTGTTAGGTGGTTTAGATTGTGAGCCCCATTGGGGACAGGGACCAATTTGACATGCTTGTGCAGCGCTGCGTAACCTGTGTGCGCTATATAAATAAAGAATTATTATAAGAATTATTATTATGGTCTACTTCTCCATATGCAAAAGATATATTCAGCATAATGGTCCAATCTATAACTGTCTTTTTCATGCATCATAGAAACAAAAACTACAGGCTGCATGTACATGATAGTAAATATTGGTATCCAATGATTCAGTGGATAGCATACGGACCAGAGGTCGCACTAACATTTTTTCAAAAGGGTAAAAATACTCCTCTCACCATTTTTGAGGAGTATTTTTACCCGAGGAGGAGTATGAATATTTTGGTAATACACCGCACACACTCCACAGCACATACAGCACACTGACAACACAGCACACACACACACACACACACACTGCGGACTCCCAACACAGCACACACACACACACACACACACACTGCGGACTCCCAACACAGCACACACACACACACACACACACACTGCGGACTCCCAACACAGCACACACACACACACACACACACTGCGGACTCCCAACACAGCACACACACACACACACACTGCGGACTCCCAACACAGCACACACACACACTGCGGACTCCCAACACAGCAAACACACACACACACACACACACACACACACACTGCGGACTCCCAACACAGCACACACACACACTGCGGACTCCCAACACTGCACACACACACACACTGCGGACTCCCAACACTGCACACACTCACAACACAGCACACACTGCACACACTCCCAACACAGCACACACTGCGGACTCCCAACACAGCACACACACACACACACACTGCGGACTCCCAACACAGCACACACACACACGCACACACACACACTGCGGACTCCCAACACAGCACACACACACACACTGCGGACTCCCAACACAGCACACACACACACGCACACACACACACTGCGGACTCCCAACACAGCACACACACACACACACACACACACACACACACACACACACTGCGGACTCCCAACACAGCAAACACACACACACACACACACACACACACTGCGGACTCCCAACACAGCAAACACACACACACACTGCGGACTCCCAACACAGCACACACACACACTGCGGACTCCCAACACAGCACACACACACACACACACACACACACACACACACTGCGGACTCCCAACACAGCACACACACACACTGCGGACTCCCAACACAGCACACACACACACTGCGGACTCCCAACACAGCACACACACACACTGCGGACTCCCAACACAGCACACACACACACTGCGGACTCCCAACACAGCACACACACACACACACACACACACACACTGCGGACTCCCAACACAGCACACACACACACTGCGGACTCCCAACACAGCACACACACACACACACACACTGCGGACTCCCAACACAGCACACACACACACTGCGGACTCCCAACACAGCACACACACACTGCGGACTCCCAACACAGCACACACACACACACACACTGCGGACTCCCAACACAGCACACACACACACACACACTGCGGACTCCCAACACAGCACACACACACACTGCGGACTCCCAACACAGCACACACACACACACTGCGGACTCCCAACACAGCACACACACACACACTGCGGACTCCCAACACAGCACACACACACACACTGCGGACTCCCAACACAGCACACACACACACACACTGCGGACTCCCAACACAGCACACACACACACACTGCGGACTCCCAACACAGCACACACACACACTGCGGACTCCCAACACAGCACACACACACACACTGCGGACTCCCAACACAGCACACACACACACACTGCGGACTCCCAACACAGCACACACACACACACTGCGGACTCCCAACACAGCACACACACACACACTGCGGACTCCCAACACAGCACACACACACACACACACACACACACACACACACACACACACTGCGGACTCCCAACACAGCACACACACACACACACACACACACTGCGGACTCCCAACACAGCACACACACACACACACACACTGTGGACTCCCAACACAGCACACACACACACTGCGGACTCCCAACACAGCACACACACACACACTGCGGACTCCCAACACAGCACACACACACACACACACTGCGGACTCCCAACACAGCATACACACACACACTGCGGACTCCCAACACAGCACACACACACACTGCGGACTCCCAACACAGCACACACACACTGCGGACTCCCAACACAGCACACACACACACACACACTGCGGACTCCCAACACAGCACACACACACACACACACACACACACACACACACACACACACACACACACACACACTGCGGACTCCCAACACAGCACACACACACACACACACTGCGGACTCCCAACACAGCACACACACACACTGCGGACTCCCAACACAGCACACACACACACACTGCGGACTCCCAACACAGCACACACACACTGCGGACTCCCAACACAGCACACACACACACACACACACTGCGGACTCCCAACACAGCACACACACACACACACACTGCGGACTCCCAACACAGCACACACACACACTGCGGACTCCCAACACAGCACACACACACACACTGCGGACTCCCAACACAGCACACACACACACACTGCGGACTCCCAACACAGCACACACACACTGCGGACTCCCAACACAGCACACACACACACACACACACACACACTGCGGACTCCCAACACAGCACACACACACACACACACTGCGGACTCCCAACACAGCACACACACACACTGCGGACTCCCAACACAGCACACACACACACACTGCGGACTCCCAACACAGCACACACACACACACTGCGGACTCCCAACACAGCACACACACACACACACACACACACACACACACACACACACACACACTGCGGACTCCCAACACAGCACACACACACACACACACTGCGGACTCCCAACACAGCACACACACACACACACACACTGCGGACTCCCAACACAGCACACACACACACTGCGGACTCCCAACACAGCACACACACACACACTGCGGACTCCCAACACAGCACACACACACACACTGCGGACTCCCAACACAGCACACACACACACACTGCGGACTCCCAACACAGCACACACACACACACTGCGGACTCCCAACACAGCACACACACACACACACACTGCGGACTCCCAACACAGCACACACACACACACACACTGCGGACTCCCAACACAGCACACACACACACACACACTGCGGACTCCCAACACAGCACACACACACACACACACACTGCGGACTCCCAACACAGCACACACACACACTGCGGACTCCCAACACAGCACACACACACACACTGCGGACTCCCAACACAGCACACACACACACACTGCGGACTCCCAACACAGCACACACACACACACTGCGGACTCCCAACACAGCACACACACACACACACACTGCGGACTCCCAACACAGCATACACACACACACTGCGGACTCCCAACACAGCACACACACACACTGCGGACTCCCAACACAGCACACACACACTGCGGACTCCCAACACAGCACACACACACACACACACTGCGGACTCCCAACACAGCACACACACACACACACACACTGCGGACTCCCAACACAGCACACACACACACTGCGGACTCCCAACACAGCACACACACACACACTGCGGACTCCCAACACAGCACACACACACTGCGGACTCCCAACACAGCACACACACACACACACACACACACACACTGCGGACTCCCAACACAGCACACACACACACACACACTGCGGACTCCCAACACAGCACACACACACACACACACACACTGCGGACTCCCAACACAGCACACACACACACACTGCGGACTCCCAACACAGCACACACACACTGCGGACTCCCAACACAGCACACACACACACTGCGGACTCCCAACACAGCACACACACACACACACACTGCGGACTCCCAACACAGCACACACACACACTGCGGACTCCCAACACAGCACACACACACACACACTGCGGACTCCCAACACAGCACACACACACACACACACACACACACACACACACACACACACTGCGGACTCCCAACACAGCACACACACACACACACACACACTGCGGACTCCCAACACAGCACACACACACACACACACACTGCGGACTCCCAACACAGCAAACACACACACACACACACACTGCGGACTCCCAACACAGCACACACACACACACTGCGGACTCCCAACACAGCACACACACACACACTGCGGACTCCCAACACAGCACACACACACACACTGCGGACTCCCAACACAACACACACACACACACTGCGGACTCCCAACACAGCAAACACACACACACACACACACTGCGGACTCCCAACACAGCAAACACACACACACACACACTGCGGACTCCCAACACAGCACACACACACACACACTGCGGACTCCCAACACAGCACACACACACACACACTGCGGACTCCCAACACAGCACACACACACACACTGCGGACTCCCAACACAGCACACACACACACACACACACTGCGGACTCCCAACACAGCACACACACACACACACACACACACACACACTGCGGACTCCCAACACAGCACACACACACACACACACACACACACACTGCGGACTCCCAACACAGCACACACACACACGCACACACTGCGGACTCCCAACACAGCACACACACACACACACACACACACACACACACACACTGCGGACTCCCAACACAGCACACACACACACACACACTGCGGACTCCCAACACAGCACACACACACACACACACACTGCGGACTCCGAACACAGCACACACACACACACACTGCGGACTCCGAACACAGCACACACACACACACACACTGCGGACTCCGAACACAGCACACACACACACACACTGCGGACTCCCAACACAGCACACACACACACACACTGCGGACTCCCAACACAGCACACACACACACACACACTGCGGACTCCCAACACAGCACACACACACACACACTGCGGACTCCCAACACAGCACACACACACACTGCGGACTCCCAACACTGCACACACTCACAACACAGCACACACTGCACACACTCACAACACAGCACACACTGCACACTCACAACACAGCACACACTGCACACTCACAACACAGCACACACTGCACACTCACAACACAGCACACACTCACAACACAGCACACACTCACAACACAGCACACACTGCACACTCACAACACAGCACACACTGCACACTCACAACACAGCACACACTCACAACACAGCACACACTCACAACACAGCACACACTCACAACACAGCACACACTCACCACACAGCACACACTCACCACACAGCACACACTCACCACACACTCACCACACTGCACACACTCACCACTCACAACACACTCGCCACACACACAACCACAACACACACAACACTGCACACACTCACCCAGCACTGATCTTGGGTCCCGTCGATCACATAAATGCAGGCAGCTGCGGGCAGGTAGAGCAGGACGGAGAGCATCATCTTCGCAGCCCACAAGTCTCCCCCGGGGCCGGTGCACTTCGGGTCTCTCCAGCGCGCCCCTGACACTTTGTCACGTGTCCTGCTGAGCGGCCCGGCGCACGCTGCGATCGCGCTTCTGACATGTACCTCATTTGCAGCGCGCGCCGGGCCGCTCAGCCTGCGCACTAGAGGGAATAATTGCCATGCGTTCTTTTACACATGGCAATTATTTTGGGGGGTAATGGCGCCTCATCACGCGTCTATGACGCGTGGTGAGGCGTTAATGCGACCTCTGATACGGACAAATGCTTTATAAGCCACAACTTATAGAGCTGCCCCTTTTCCTAATGTTTGCATTAGGTATTTTGCTATACTTCTTTTCCGCACTAGGGGATTTGGGCTTTTGCTGCATATCTTACCTGTCCTCACCTGGTTCTTCTTCATAACAGTAACAATATCAGCTGTAAGGCCAGGACAAAGTCCTTCTCTAAGAATCATCATAGGAAAATGATGCTATGTCATTCACCTACAAAAAATAAATCATAAAAGCACATAAGAGAACAGATAGTATATATTAAATCTATAGACCTCAGACATGAAGGCTATATTTGCTTATTGCACATAACAAAGTGACTGTGTCAATCTATTACACACTGGAGTAATTTGCAGCTGAAATGCCATGCGCCACATTTTTAAAAAAGTTTTAGGCAGTTTTCTGGCTTGTCCAAAAAGGGGAGTGTCCTCAGTAACTATGGTCTATGGTCCAGAAAATTCAATATTTCGGTGCAACAAACTAGGCCAACTAATAGGAGGTGAAAAGTACGACTGACCAGTCTTATACTGCACCAGATAAATTGGGGGAGATGTATTAACGTGTTGGGCTTTAGAACAATGCAGAGTAGAAGTAGACAGTTCTCTCCTGCGCCAGATTAATCTAGGTCAGATGCTGGATGATTCATCTGGTGCAACATAAGACTGGAGATTCATACTTTTTACCTCCTATTACTGTATATACTCGAGTATAAGCAAGGTTTTTCAGAATAATTTTTGTGTTGAAAAACTACCTACTTGGCTTATACTCAGGTATATAATAACATAAAACACAGTATTCACCATTCCGACACCCCAGGCAGCTCCTCTTCTATCTTCATGTGCACTTTGGCTGGCTGCAGGTTTGCTCCAGCTCCGTGTGCCAGCTGGGCCATGCACCTGGAGCCGGCGCACATGAAGATGAGCTGCCCTCTACCATCAATATATCTGAGGGTAGATGTCCTTTAAGGCCATCATTGTGCAATCCATATTACACATCCCCTTCATTCTTTGGGACAGTACAAATATGGCTATACAAAAATTATAGTTTTATTAAGACCTTTAAAAAAAATTGTATGCCATATTCTGACTGCAGTGTATGGAAATGAAGAGGTATTTTTTTTAAATAGAAAAAGCTTTATTGATACCATTCTGGGAAATGTAGAACCTATGAATAAAAACCCAGCTTGCCAAACATTTGAACATTTTTGTAAACCGATTTCAATATGGCAACAGTAGCCATTTAGGTGTGGGTTACCTTCCCTTTGTAAAGCGCTATGGAATTTGATAGCGCTATATAAATAAAGATTATTATTATTATTATTATTCTCTTGCAGCTATTAAAAGCGAGTGTCTGCTCTATAATAAAGCAGACACTCACCCTGTATAGAGAGCCCAGAGGGGAGGTTCACATGTGGCGTTTTAAAACGTGATGCTACAGCTGAAGAGAGTTTTGCCTAATTCAATTGCTGTTAACATTTGTGTTTACAAACACAGCTGTTAACACAATGTTAACATACTCCAAAGTCTTGGACAAAAACTGGATTTTCTTTATTTCAACAAAAATGAAAGAGTAATACATATGCACAAGGAACAGCAATAGACCAATGTGTTTCGACAGAATGTCTTTGTCAACTTAGAATATAACTACTATAATATTGCCTCCTATGTACAGGAATATAACTACTACAATACTGCCCCCTATGTACATGTTAAATGTATGTCAAAA
The DNA here is from genome assembly GCF_040894005.1 of Engystomops pustulosus. NCBI lineage: Eukaryota > Metazoa > Chordata > Amphibia > Anura > Leptodactylidae > Engystomops > Engystomops pustulosus. The sequence continues at coordinate 129,204,256 of NC_092412.1, read as the reverse complement.
CGCAGCTCATCGACTCACCCATCCTCCCTTCTGCACCTTGCATTATGTTTCCCCGGGACGTAGTGTGCCTTACTCTGAACTCTTGCTGTGTATCAGAAAATACCTAGTTTTAAAACATCTGAGCTCATGGAGAAGAGTCTGTGTTACAGCTTCTCTCCAGCTCCCTTCCTGGCACAGCATGATTAATCACAGGACGAGACCTGTCAATTCCCAATAAGCAGAGAGGGGAGAATCTGCTGACAGGATCCCTTTAATGTGAACATAACTTGTAGTTTTTTTTTTTTAAGTATTGCCATATCCAAGGAGGGTACCCCTACTCACAGACATTGCCATAAGCCCCATGTGATTGTTGTACAGACTTCCGCTTGTACAATGTAGCATCCTGCATGTCATGTGATTTCATGACATGCAGGTTTTTATGCTGCTTTCAATGGAAAGGGGAGGGGTGATGAGCGTTCACCCATCCTCCCTCCCGCACCTTGCTTTATGCTTACCCAGGACCCAGGTTTTTCCATGCCATCCTGTGCTATAGGACTTGGGATGATAATTCCAGGTCCTGTAATATAATGCAGTGTGCTTATTACACACTGTATTATAGCATATTTACCATTACCATTAATCCAAAAACACAATGATACCAGCCCATGGGGCAGTCAGCTCATCGGGAAAATCCCCAGCGAGTTGATTTGCCAGTGTACAAATATTTTAGTTTTCTTATACAATTGCAAAACGCAGTAATGTGCACAAGATCACTTTTTATTTAAATATTTTGGTCTTTGGTTTTGCACTTAGGTGTTAATCACTTATTTTTATATTTTGATAGATAAGGCATTTTGGACATGGGAATATCGAATGTGTTTTTTGTGTGTGTTTATTGTGTGAATTGTATGAGAGGCCTGGGATCATTGAAAGAGCAGATCATGGTCATAAATTGAATTAAAAGGCATGGAAAACATAACAGTAAGACACAGGTGTGGATGAATCCTCACTTGGGAACTTGCAGAATGGTTATTAGAGTTAAAGTTTATTCACTCTTGTACGTGCTGCGAAGAAAAAAAATATTTCAATAAATAATAAAAATTACAAAAAAAACCTGCCTTAAGGTCCATAAGAATTGCCATGGTTTAATGTGCTATACAGGCAAGGCGTTCTATAACTACACTGTGGGAACACTTCTGTGTGTGGTGGCTCTAGTACTTGGTTTACCCAAAAATAAGACAGTGTCTTATATTAATTTTTGTGCCTAAAGATGGCCCAGGTCTTATTTTCAGGGGATGTTTTATTTTGCGATGAACAAAGTCTTATTTTTAATTTAAACAAAACAAAAATTACATTTATGAATTTACTGTAGTCATGTCACCACAAACATCAGCATAACAAACCAAACTCTGAATTCAATCAAGAATTTGGTGTGATTCTATTTCCACGTACAACAATCTATGGTACATTTGCCAATCCTGGTATTTTAAAGGGGACCTACCACCACGAATCTACCTATAAAGGTAGATCGGGTGGTAGGTGGATCAATAGGACGTGAGGATAGCCCTTTTAAGGGCTAATCCTCACGTCCCCGCACTTTTTTGTGGACGTATATAAAAGGTTTATGCTAATTTTGTTATGCGGCTACTGGGGCGTGGAGTAGCCGCAGCTGTGGCTACACGACGCGGCTACTCCACGCCCCAGTAGCCACTTTACCCCTCCTACCCACAATCTTCGGCGCGCAGCTCCTTGCAGCTGAGCGCCCTCGTCCGGCGATCCTGCCACATGCGCAGGCGCAGAACATCAGGCCCGCGCCTGTTTCGGAGCAGTGACCTGCGCAGACAGCAGGATCGCCGGACGAGGGCGCGCAGCTGCAAGGAGCTGCATGCTGAAGATTGTGGGTAGGAGGGGTAAAGTGGTTACTGGGGCGTGGAGTAGCCGCGCCGTGTAGCCACAGCTGCGGCTACTCCACGCCCCAGTAGCCCTTAAAAGGGCTATCCTCACGTCCTATTGATCCACCTACCACCCGATCTACCTTTATAGGTAGATTTGTGGTGGTAGGTTCCCTTTAAGTCATATAATCATCTTCTCTAAACCCGAAATTTCATGTGACTCCATTCCTATTTGACTCATTGGCCCCGATCTCTCATGTGTAGCACTTTCCTTCCATGACCTCTTCTTATCCCGGTAAATGCTGGTATCACATTTGCAGCGCAACAGTCAGTGATTTTATCCCATGAATTCTTCACCCATGTCACAACCTCCTGCAGCATCTAAATAATCTACTAATACTCTTGTAAAGTCTGAGGGAGTAGTAGTAATAACTGCCGCTAGGTCTTATTTTCCTCCGGAGATTAGATTCTTAGATATTTCTAATCTTGAAAAAAACTGTGCTAGGTTTTTTTTTTTTTTGGGGGGGGGGGGGTGGTCTTATTTTCAGGGAAACCGGATATGTTACAGGACATGCAGACTACAGACAACACAAGAGGAGGGAATTATAGAATCCATGGATTACATGAAGCCTTGGCACTTCCCGATTCCTGAGTGATGAGGTTGTTATCCCAACTGTACAAAATAATGGGAACTTACCAAGTACGTACTGCCACTCATACAGTATGTAAAGTAGGAAAGGAGAGTTTAAGTTCAAAACTAATACACTGATAAAACACGAGAGACTCACGTCAGCTACTGCTCGGTGTTATCAGCCTAACCATTCTTCTGCGAAGGAATCACTCAGGTAATAGAACAAGCCTTCCTACAGACAGGAGCGCTTCAGCGATGCCATTGGTCACGTGCAGCCTGAGGTCATGTGACTTTACGCGCTAGAGCGCGAATCATAATACTGAGAGCTGAAGGACCAATGATGATGTCGCGATCACATGCACGCGCGGGAGGGGAGGAGCCTGTGCACAGAGAAGAGGCGTTTGAATCATGTGCACTGCAGTGACACAAGGAAGTAATTTGCCTGAATTACATATGGGTTACACATTTGTAACACTTCACCCTATCAATATGATCTGCACCTTAGCGTAGTCTCTCAGAGAACATACATGTGCTTGTCCGGGCGAGACACACTCCTTATCCATGAGATTGCAGCAGGTCTGACCAATGTGTCTCCTGGTGATCGGGGACGGAAAGAGATTGCAGCAATTTTAAAAGTCATCCTCTCTTCAAGCAATCGAATCCTGTCATTCCAGTTACCACCTACAGGAACTTGCAGAACGATTTATTAAAGGGCCTGTTCAACATAAATAAAAACTTTACTGGTGGGAGGGTTGTGAAAAAAGTAAACCTATACTTACCTCCCTCAGCACTCCTGGCATCCCACGCCACTGTAGGTCGCTGCTGTGCCCCTGTTTGTTTAGAGGGGCAAGGCTGCTCCACTCTGACAACACCGCCTGCTTGGCATGCCCACCCTATGTCCCATTGCTGTAGCATGCAGTTGTCAGAGGAGAGCTGCCGTGCCCCCCTAAATAAACGGGCACAGCAGCAATGAACGTCAGCACAGGACACCAGGAGCATAAGTATAGGTTTAATTATAATCAGACATTAGATACAGATATTAGTTGATACAGTTTACCCCAAAATTTTGTGGCACACGGCTGAATTTTTGCGCCAAGGCTGAGACCCTGCCACTTTTTCGGATGAGTTGGTAAAATGGTCTAAAATAATAAAAGTGGCGCTCTGCATTTCAGGAGGAAATGACGCATTAACCTGTCTCCGACAGAATTCTAGTGTAATTTACGCTTGAAATACAGAGATCATAAAGCTGCTCATCCGTGAGAACAAGGATTGCTAGGGGTCCTGGTTAGCTTTTTATTTTGAGCATAGTGGATAATTTAAAACATTGGTACATCCCCTTTAATTTTTCCTTGTGAATAAAACTGTCAGGATCAGTGGTAGTGGATCCTCTGTACCACCTCGGATGATGACATAAGCCAACACCTGCGACTGGAGTCTAAGTGGAACCCAGTTTTCACCAGAGCCCGTCACAAAGCAGGTTGGACTTGTTTTGGTGTGGTACCACCAAGTCGTTTCCACAAGCGCGACTTTGTCCGCTGTGGTGGCCAAGGCGAGCTCAGAATCATAAGGCAAGGTTTTGGTTGGGGACAGGCAGGAGGTTGAGACAGGCAGTACAGGATCAGAGTCGGGGACGTAGCGGCAGGTCAGGACGGACAGCACAGGAGCGAGGTCAGGAACAGAATCGAGGTCACAACGGGCAATCGGGATAATTAATCACACAGGGCATAGGGAACAGCTTTCACTAAGGCTATGAGGCACAAAGTAAGGCAGGGGACACAGGACGGGGCTGGGAATTTATCAGGGAAGGTGGCTGGCCAGCGGCAATTATCATCACACTGGCCCTTTAAATTTTAGAGAGGCGGCGCACACGTGCTCTAGGAGAAGGGGGCGCGGGCATCGGGGAGACCGCCACTGGAGCCGGGAAAGGTGAGTTACACGCTGGGGCACACGGAGGTACACGTAACTGCTCGTTACCTTGTCCAGGGGAAGGCACAGTTTTTATATATCTTTGGCACAGCGGTATTGCTCTAAAAACAACTGTATAAAAATTTGCTAATGAGCCTGAGGCACTCCAGACGATGTCACTAGAGAGCCCCTTGGCTCAAAAACAATCATTATTTCCCCCCTTTGTGCCTCTCGCTTTAGCTACAGATATAGTGGCGTTATCCGGCTGTCTGCAAGTCTTGCGCATGCACAAGAACACTCGTTGCACAGCCGTACTGGATTCCATTTAAAGTGTTTTCACGATTTGCAGACAGCCAGATGATGTCACCGTCTGTGGTTCAAGCTGGAGAGACGAGGGGGAGATATTAATTGTAATGGCGTGAATAAATTACAACTTCAGGCTCATTAGCATATTTTTATAAAGTTGTTTTTGGAGTTACAGGACCTTCCTGTAGATATTGAAAAAGTGCCTTCTCCTGGACAAGGTAATGAGCAGTTAGGTGAGGACAGTACACCAACAGTAAATCCGATGGTAGATGTCCTTTTAGTCAGTTTGTTTTATTTGTTTACCTATTCAATTTTATTTCACTTTGTTAACGTATTTCAATCCCTTAAAATATTTCTACTTCTTCATGACTCCTTTCAAATAGGAAGCACATGGTCAGGGAGTAAGAGTTCTCCTCACGGAGAGTTTTCCAGTTAATTAATCAGAGGTATGAGCATCTTTAAGACACAGGCAGCGCAATGGTACAATGGCCAGCAAGAGAGGACACCGGCAGAAGTATCATCACGCTGCTTTCTGCATCCTGTGTAAGAAGCTTGAGGCTGAGGAGGAGACTGCAGGGAGCATTGGTAGGTAAGCCTTAACTATTTTCATTTATTACTGCTGGTTATATATTGCTTGGGTTTGTGGGCCCTGTGTGCTTTATTAATGGATACCCTGTATGCTCTATTTCTTAGGGGGTGGCTATGCTATATTACTGGTCGGTCTGTGCTGTAGCGCTAAAGGGGGGGGCTTGTGCTATGTCACTAAGGGGGCCCCTTTTCTATATCACTAAAGACCAAACACATTACTAAGGGGGGGGGGCAGCACTATAATACAAGGGGGACCTGTACTACATTGCTGCATCAATAAAGGGGGGTCCGAGCTACATTACTATGGGGAGGGAAGTTGGGTCATGAATACTGGGCTACATTGCTCAGGGGGACTGCTGTTCTAACTAAATTAATGAGGAGTTGCTACATATGAATTTATAAGGGGTAAATTATACTGTGGATTATTTTATAACATATTGAGAGATAACAGCTTATAACATGTATATCAGTAGGGAAAATAACATGTTATGTGGGACATACCCATTATCAAGAGGATATTCGTAGACTGTGATGTTTTTAGGGATTCAGTGTGGAGATGAGCTCAAGAGGCCAAAATCACAAAGGTGGCAAATTCTGCAGGGATGAGTCACGGAGGGGAGAATTCGCAATTACGGTACGTTCTGTACATGATAGAGAATAAAGAATTATCATTTGTGAGAAGCCCTCCAAGAAGAAGACCAGGACAGACAAGACCAGCACAGAGAGGAAAGGACACAGATACAACCCAAGTTCAGCAGTAAGTAATGTGCGTATCTACCTGATAGCAGCCCTAGTGTGCAATACATTTATTGCTGGTATATTTAGGTGTGGTTATTCACTTCTGATATACATTTATATGTGCAGAATATATTAATTTGTGCTATACAGTATATTCATTGCATAGTCACTGCATGGATCTTTGTCTTTGGTATAATTCACTGATGGTATGCACCATATATACTCGAGTATAAGCCTAGTTTTTCAGCACAAAAAAATGTGCTGAAACCCCAAACTAGGCTTATACTCGAGTAAAAAAAAATATAGGTTTTACCAGGTTTTGTGGTAAAATTAGGGGCCTCGCTTATACTTGGGTCGGCTTATACTCGATTATATACGGTATTTATGTTTTTGCTATATTTATTGTAAGTGCGTGTTTTATTATATTATTTTCATATTCATTTCAAGTAGACCCTAATTGTAAATGATCGCATAGCAGTTGACCTATTTCTTATGATTTTTCTCCTCAGGAACTTCTCTGATTCTGCTGCTTTTTAGCTGTGATTTTACAGTCTGCGTATGGTAGTGTGTGTTTGCGCAATTTTGCTTGTCTGCTTAGGGCACCAAAATGTCCTGGCCCTGTTTATCATAGTGGATGCAGCAAAGGCTATTTAGATGTCCTTTTTAACCCCTTCCCGACGCGCGCCGTACTAGTACGGCGTGTGCCGGGTCCCGGTGCATGGAGAGGGCTCGCGGGCCGAGCCCTCTCCATAGCCGGTAAGTCTTTGCTGCATATTGCAGCAAAGGCTTACCGGTAACACCCGCGATCAGTGCTAGCACCGATCGCGGGTGTTTTCACCTCGATCGCCGCCGGCAATGTCACGGGGAGCGGTGATCCGTCGCCATGGTAGCCTCGGGTGTTCCAGATACCGGAGGCTACTTCGTTTTAACCCATGCATTACAATGTGCTAATTGCACATTGTAATGAATGGGGAGTAAAATCTACATATACTGCCATACAGTAGTATGGCAGTATATGATAGGATGAATCAGACTATCTAGGGTTAGAGTACCCTAGGGAGTCTGAAAAATAGTAAAAGTAAAAATAAAAAAAAGTAAAAAAAAAAAATTATAATAAAAAAAACTAAAATTCAAATCACCCCCCTTTCCCTAGAACTGATATAAATAAAACCGTAAAAATCATAAACACATTAGGTATCGCCGCGTCCGAAAATGCCCGATCTATCAAAATATAATAACGGTTTTTCACTGCGTTCAACCCCGTAACGGAAAATAGCGTCCAAATTTGAAAATGGCATTTTTTTGCCATTTTGAAAAATATAAAAAAATTCATAAAGAGTGATCAAAAGGTCGCACAGTCCCAAAAATTATAGCAATGAAAACGCCATCAAAATTCGCAAAAAATGACACTACCCACAGCTCCGTACACCAAAGTATGAAAAAGTTATTGGCGCCAGAAGATGGCCAAATAAAAAAAAATTATTTTGTACAGGAGGTTTTAATTTTTTTAAATGTATGAAAACATTATAAAACCTATACAAATTTGGTATCCACGTGATCGTACCGACCCAAAGAATAAAGTAGACATGTCATTTGGGACGCAGAGTGAAAGCTGTAAAATCCAAGCCCACAAGAAAACGTCGCAAATGTGGTTTTTCACCATTTTCACTGCATTTAGAATTTTTTTCCCACTTCCCAGTACACGCCATAGAATATTAAATACCGTCACTATGAAGTGCAATTTGTTAAGCAGAAAATAAGCCATAACACAGCTCTTTATGTGGAAAAATAAAAAAGTTATAGATTTTTGAAGTTGGTGAGTGAAAAATGGAAGTGAAAAAACTAAAAAAGGCCAAGTCGTTAAGGGGTTAAGTAATCCCAATAGAAATAAGCAATCAAGGTTTTAAAGTCAAAGTTCAAAGAGCACACGCTACATCCAGGAAAGGTTGTAAACTGTGTAAAAGTTCATTCTGTAGACATCTGTTATTGAATTGCTTTGTACTGACAGGGAAAGAAATAAAATATGTTCCAACATTATTGATGATATTGTGATTACTTTACAGTTTTCCAATCTACAGGCGGTCCCCTACTTAAGAACACTCGACTTACATACGACCCCTAGTTACAAACGGACCTCTGGATATTGGTAATTTATTGTACTTTAGTCCTAGGCTACAATAAACAGCTATAACAGTTATAAAATGTGTCTGTAATGAAGCTTTATTGTTAATATTGGTTTTTATGACAACCCAACATATTTAAAATCCAATTGTCACAGAGACCAAAAAAGTTCTTTCTGGAATTACAATGATAAAATATACAGTTCCGACTTACATACAAATTCAACTTAAGAACAAACCTACAGACCCTATCTTGTATGTAATACAATACATCACAATTTTCACCATCTCACATTTCACCTTCTCACTGCACAATTCTTGTCTGCAGCTATAATTTGCTTTAGATATGTTTTCTACAATACAAAGCATCATTTAATTGTCTGGAAGCTGTTTTTTTCCTTGTAAAAGTCAAAGGTCATGTTTTTGCTGTTTCCTGGGAAACCCCTGATCAGAGCTGAAGGGAAACCCAGACACCTGTGTACTCAAGTTGGGAAACACTGATCTGTGTATTTGATTATGTATGCAGTTTTTGGAATAACATAAAATTATCTTTATTTATATAGTGCCATCATATTCTGTAGTGCTTTAGAAATCCAGTCAGGTTGTGTTTAGAAAATTAAAATTCTAAACTTTTTATTGACTTTTTGTCTATCTTTAACCCAATAGCGCAATAAGACGTACCTGTATGTTTTGTTACGCATGGGGGAGTATGAGGAGGGCTGATGGGCTGAGCCCTCTTCATGCTCACCGGGTGTTTTCTTCACAATGAAGCAAACATTCATAGCTGACCCTTTGATCACCGCCAGCAAAGCTGACGGCGGCATTAATGAGCTGGTGGCCCGTGGGTGCCGCCATGTTGGCTCCGATCGTCGCTCCTTGTGATATCATCGGGGAGCGGCAATCCATTGCCATGACAGCCTCGGGTCACACAAAGATACGAGGCTATCATGTTTTAGGCTATCTATTATAATGTGCGATATGCACATTATAATAGATGGTGTGCAAAATCCCCATATACTGCCATAAACACATTAGAAATCGCCACATTCCAAAATGCCCGATCTATCAAAATATAATAACGGGTTTTCACTGCGCTTAACCCCGCAACGGAAAATAGCAACCAAAGTCGTAAAAGGCATTTTTTTTTGCCATTTTATAAAAAATTTAATAAAAAGTGATCAAAAGGTCATACAGTCCTAAAAATAGAAGCATTGAAAACATCAAAAGTTGCAAAAAAATTACACCACCCACAGTTCTGTGCACCAAAGTATGAAGAAGTTATTAGCGCCAGAAAATGGCAAAATGAAGACATTTTTTTTGTTATAATTTTCACTGCATTCAGAATTTTTTTCCCGCTTCCCAGTATACGGCATAGAATATTAAATACCACCACTATGAAGTACAATTTGTTACGCAGAAAACAAGCCCATACACAGCTCTTTACATGGAAAAATAAAAAAGTTATTGATTTTTGAATGTGGGGAGTGAAAAATAAAGACGAAAACCCTTAAGGGGTTAAACAACAATGTTATTCACATAGCCAAAATGTAAAAACATTTGGCTACCTAGTTCCAGGACAGTATCTGTCTTTGAATTGTGGATGGTATTTCCGCTGAAGCAAATGGTTCTCTGATGCAATACGATGCAAGCCTGTGTCAAGGTGTTTTGGGGGTGTGGTAGTATCAAAACACCCCTATATTTTAAGTATGCTCCTGCAGCAATGGTACATAAAAATTGCTCGCAAACCAATAAAAGCCTTTACATCTTTCATTAGACTTGTGATCTTCTAGTTGTAAAATGTACATGTGGCTGGTAAATATTTTACTATGAGTGATTGATGAGGTTTTAGTATTAAAGAATGAACTAGGTATTGTCATAATACCATCTCATCATCCCTCCATTCCTAATAACACTCCTACATTGATGTTAAAATATTTAAAACTACTTTATTATTTCTTCATAACTTTCTCTGCACAGGAACATTTGGAAAGACTTGAAATAATTCAGATTTTTTTTTTAACTTGAATTCACACCAATGGGATGACCCTTCAGTGTGAGGATACTAGATGGGGGCGGGTCTTCAATGCCTTGTATTTACATGGAAATTAACCTGGTTTTGCAGGTTATCTCTAGGAGTTAACAATTGTTGTTCAGTTTAGTCTGCTAGAGTGAGGTGGCTGGTCTGCTGAATACTCACTGTTTCATAACGTCCTCTTCAGACACGGTAAGAGACCTTTATTTTGATATGTGTTTTGGGCATATTGTATTTTACCATGTTATCTTTTGTGCACATATGATAAGTTACACATCCTTGAATCATATGTATAAGTGAACCCTAGCCTTTGGTTGTTTTTAGTTTGTTTTTTTTAGAAAAAGGTTGGTGAACACTTTGGCTTTGGGTAAACAGAGCAACTCATTTGTTATTATTATTATGAACAATTGAGTGAAAGCTACAGTCTATAAGTCTTATCCCAACTCCTTGCTTCACTTGTATTACAGCTGTAGCTCAAGCTGTAGGCCAACAAAACATTTTAACGTGGGCCTAGCTTAATGATGTTAAGGTTAACAAACCCTCTTCTATACAATAATGGAGGAAAATAGGATTCTATCAGATTATTTGAGAAACTGCTCACACTTTCCACAACTCAAGCACAGGGTTGTTAAGAAATAGTGTAAGGTAAGAAATGCATAAAAAAGGAAAAGCTTTTTACATCAAAACTGCAATGGAATCCCCCCTTGTATGAACAATACTACTATGTTTTCCCCTCAAAATCAGGAAGCCCTTTTAATATACAAGACTTAACATTACTCAAGTTCATCAGTATCTGAGCATTGGGGTATTCCCCTAGAAAGTCCCACCAATCTGCTGACTGAAGGGGCTGCTGTGCTCCCAGAATAGGATTAAATTACATGCTAGTGTTATTCAGTCCTTGGCTCTGGATATCTCAGAATTATCAGCATGAGGACAAAACCAAACAAAACCAAAAGCACCCTACTGAGAGGTGAACAATGAATGGGAGTCACACTGAAGAAAATGCAGTGTTTTTGGTCACTTCCATAGTCATGCTGGAATCAGGTTTTCAGTATTGTTATTAAAATAGGCTTTGTTTCAGCTGCCCCAGGGTCATTGTAAAAGTAACCTGTAACCATTGTTCTTTATTTACAGTTTAATTGGCCATTGATATTAAACTAGAAAGTAGGCATTGCATAACAATCCACCCCAGCTACCAAACTGAAAGCTTATGCGATCAGGCTAGCCGATCAGAATCCGCGTATAGAGTGGTTTTCCCAATTGTGGCTCCACATGTGTTCGTTTACTAGGTGTTACATAGAAACAGCTGGCAGAAAGCTTTCTTATCTGAGAAACAAACATACCTCTAGGCTGGAATTGTGCTGAGGTAATACACAAACATTTGGTGGGCACAAAGTTGTCTCTTTGTCGCTTTCTACAAATAACAAACAAACCTATACTTACCTCTGTTCTCCAATCAGAGTCCAATGCAGAGCTTCCAATGACCTCATCTCTATTTGCAAACAGAGGCTACTGTGGTAAAGTCATGTGGATATTGTGTCAGTGCTGCACAATAATGCTGACCTAAGCCTGATTCGAGACAAGTGGCTCAAACCTTGCTCAATATATTAAGTTTATTTCCTGCCCTCAAATCTTTGCCAGCTTGGAAATAGTGAAGATTTGAGCTATAATATACTGTAGTTTCTGGTGCAAACTAAATTATTGGAACTCTGGGCATAGAGAAGTCTGGATACCTGCACACATACATGAGCAATATCGGGCCTCAAACAACTGACCAATTGTCCATTGGTTCCAGCTCGTGTATTATTGAAATATAGTTACATGCTAGCCATTGAAACAACGGCTAGCATGTAGCCCAAAAATACATTCAGGAGTGTGCAGCCTCAAATGCTGTGGGCTGAACAAGTGTTATGCCTTTAGATAATGCAGGGACGTGACTTTTTACATTCATATTTAGTAAGGTCAGGATAGGAATTAATATTTTTCAGCTACACAAAAGCTGGACAGAACACATAATTTATATAAAATTTTTGTGTATTTTTTTCTAGTACTTGCCCTCAAGTTTACTATGTCTATTGAGTCATCAGAATGTGTACCAACTGGTAAGTATACACTGTTTATTTGTTAATTTTGATCTTTTGAGACTTTTCACTAATATTTTCAATCTTGTAATCCACAAATGGAAAATGGCGATGCAAAAATAATACAGTTTTTCCCCACATTAGGTTTTATTCAACATAATTAGTAAAACATAAGAAAAAATATAGAAACTTGGTATATATCCATAATCGTACTCACCCACAGAATACAAAATAATGGGCAAAATTAGATTATTTTACATTTTTCCTCCATTTGTTTTAATTACTATGAATATCTGAAAGGGTTAACAATTTTCCTAAAAGCTGTTTTGAATAGATTGAGGGTTGCAGATTTGAAAATGGGGTAAATCATAGCATATATCTATTTTATATATTTCAAAGCTCATTAAAAACAATGATCCCCAAAAAAGTCAATTCTGAAATGTTGTTGAAAATACAGAAAACCAATGTTTGATTTGTAAACAGGGTGATGTAATAAAATATAAATTTTCAAAATGATGAACTTAAAGCAGAACTATGGGAATTGTTAGTAACTAATTGGGGTGTCAACATTGGATTGTAAAGTGGGGTGAAGTAAAGGAAAGATTCTAATTACGGTATCTTTTGATCCACTCAATGTTTTGGTTTTGAAAACTCATTCTGCTGATAAAAATGAAATGTATTATATTTATAATACAATTAGTGAATGTTTAAAGTTGTGTTTTTTTCCTTACTATAGCTTATTTCTACATTGGAGCTATTGACAGTGATGAAGAAGAAAGTTTGGACTACGAGTGAGTAAAACTTTCACTCCATGTACTTTCCATTGAACCTGTATATGTGAGCACCTGCTTTTACAAATGGGTAGATACTGGGAGCTTGGAGGGGTATTCTTTATTGATGGGTTTATTGTATACAAGGAATTGTATGACATTAGAAAAACATTGGTAAATCATGATAACTACAATGATTTGTTTTTAATTTTCCATTTCACTAGTAAAAATACTAAATCCTGTGATTTTCAATCTGGCTACTAAGACACTAAATCCATAGGGGTTTGGTATGCAGCAATTTATGTTAATTGCAGGGTTAGAATATAACTTCTCCATAGAGACTTCCATATAGTAGAGAGAGGAATTCTCACCAGTAGACAGTATGGAACAAGAGAAAAGGGTGACAAATCATAGCCCTCCTTATGGTTGAAATCAATGGCTGCAATGAGCCAATAGAAAAACATGGAGAAGTGTGTTAGCCATAAAATAAAAAGGCTACAACATTTTCAAACAATAAAATATTTGTGGGTGAAGCCATAGATGATGTTTGTAAACATTCATACACACATACATAGAGATACACACATAGACAAGCAGAACATACACATTTCTTGCACTATGGATGGAATACACAACCATTGACATGTACATTGTGGTTGTGCATATATATTCTTACCCCCAATCCAATACCGAAATGTACATTATTAAATATATATTTAATCTCATTGTACCATGAATAATTTGGTAGCAATTTAGAGCTCAACCTAATATTGGACTGCTTTTGCTTGCAATCCCTGATTGCCTAATACTGTAGCAGATGCTAAAACATTTTTTTTTCAAATGCATTAATAAAATTTATTTTAACCTCCAAAATAATTATTTACTTTTCCTTTATGATAGGTCAATTTCAGCTTCATACGTTTCTATGTTAACTCAAATCTGGAATGATATAAGCAATTGGGATAACGGATATAATCCACCACTTGAGATTGCAATTAAGATTCTAAGAATCCTAAAAGGCCTAAGAATCAGTTCAAATGACAACAAACAAACTGTGGACTCCTACAATACGTTTTTGGTAAGTTAGCTCCATCTTGAAAATAAAAGAAAAAAAAAATGAGATGGAAGATACTTGTAGTACAAGGAAAGGTATAAGGTATTTTAATTGCAAGTTCTACACATAGGAAGATTACTGCATGAGTTAACAAAGAATTATGTGATACTTTGACTTGCAATGCAAGCAATGTTCCAATGTTCCCTTCCATAGTATGGCCCAATCCACAATTGCGAGTGTGGTGCGATGAACTCGCATCACACTCGCAATGCATGCTGCCGGGATCGCACGGCCCGAACGCTGCACACCGGGAGTGAACTGACATGCTGAGTTCACTTCTGGTGTGCAGCATTCGGGCCGTGCGATCCGGGCAGCATGTGTTGCGAGTGTGATGCGAGTTCATCGCATCACACTCGCAATAGTGGAACGGTCCTAAGAATGAATGTTCTGTTGCATATTCAAGTTGCAGCTACACTTTCGCTGTTGGATAGATGACCAATAGTGGAGTTTATATACAAAGGAGTTCATGGTGGACTAGACACCTGCAATTTGCCCAGGTCCCATGACTTCAGAACCAGTCCAAATCATCACCCTCCGCTACCATACTTACCGCACCGTACTAATCAACAACATATACTATATATATATATATATATATATATATATATATATATATATATAGTATATACTCGAGTATAAGCCGACCCGAGTATAAGCCGAGACCCTTTAATTTTAACACAAAAACCTGCAAAAACCTATTGACTTGGATGGATCTTGTTTTATATCTTGAACATTTAATGTGCCAACTGAGACATGTAGAGTCTGAGATGTAACTTTTGGGTCATTTAGTAACTTCTGTCTTTTCAATTTCAGAACAACCGCATTGCTAAAGTCTCAGCAGCACTCCAGGAATACAAAGAGCATTTATGTACAAAGGTATCTAGCGTAATGACATGTTTGTACATTCTTTCACTGAATGATAAAGTGTGGCACATAACTATAACTTTTATTTATGGTTAACGCAGGGTTCCCTACCAGTTCTCCCCCATGTCTTTCAGTAAGGCATATGATAAAAAAAATTGGCCTGTGCTGCCCCCCTTCTTGGTGGGTGACCTTAGGTGATGTACACAGATTCATACATTAGTCATTAGGAGGACTTGGTGAAGCTAAGGCATTGCTCTTCTTATAAATACAGCTGATTCTTAAACTTGCTATAGCTTTAGACAAATGTCACCATAATTGTGTTCTTCAATATAGAGCTTTAGGTAAAAGAGTATTATAGTAAAATATCAACTTTACTTTCTAAGGAAATGTATTTGTATATATCTAATTATTCCATATGTTGTCAAACGAGTAAATAATAACTGCCTGGCTTACTGAAGCTGTAAGCAGAGAACAATAAAAAGCATATGCATACTGTTTATACACTGGCCAACATTTAATAAAGCGTTTGAGCCAGTTTTTTGTCTGACTTTGCACTACAGAGAACTTGCAAATTGCTTGCTCATGTATTTAAGAAGTGTTTGCACCAGTTTTGTGACGCAGCTGCAATGTGTCTGACAAGATAGAATAAATGTGCATGAATAGTGTCTATGTCAGAATTCTGCAGATTAAAGAAAATGCACCAGAAAAAGATTGGGGGCACCATGAAGAACGTGCACCACATTTCATGAATCTGTCTCACACTGCACCTTCTGCAGGCAAACTGCATATATGTTAAATGTGGGCCACTGAGTTAATAACTGCTTCATTGTACCTGTTAGAGGTAAACATCGGCGGAGACAGTGATATACGTGGACAAATAAGTTGCCCAGGTTTCAAAAAATATGGCTGTTTATTCTAGAAATGATGCATATTGGGCTGAAACAAAGTGTAGGGAAGTGCTACAATACTTATGTATTTTGCTGTTTTTGGAATAAAGAAGCCACTTTTTTAAATTCTGGACAAGATCTTAATCTTGACCTAGAACTTAAGAGCTCCTGACTTACAGAGGAACCATGGTTACAAACGGACCTCTCTGGCCACTGTGACCTCTGGTAAGGCTCTCTGGATGCTGGTAACTTATTGAAGTTAAAGGGGTTTTCCCTTGAAACAAGTTAGGGATAGGGCCTAACTTGCTGATTGGTGGGGGTCTCCATGATGAAACTCCCACAGATCACTAGAATGAGGGGTCTGATGTACCCCAGTTGGATGCACTGTCAGTTACAATGGTCAACATAAGTGTTATGAAAAGGTTCCTGCAGTGGTGGTTTATTGTCAATCCTTGTTCCCATGATAGCCCAAAATGATAAAAGTCCTATTGACAAAATCTATATATATATATATACAAAATATAAAATACACAGCTCCTTACAAATAAAAAAAATAATAGGAAAACTGATAGATCCCGTTAATGTTTGGTTATAAAATGTATCTGTAATACTTACCTATCATATCACTCAAAATAACAAATGTGCTTATAATGTGTGTGTGTAATCTAATAAAACAGGTCTGTCTATAGAGAATGTATAATAATTTGTCTTACTCTTGTAGAACACAAATATTTTTTGTTTGACACTGGGACCTTTTAAACTAACGTATATAATGTTTTAACAATTGTATTATTTAGGTATGTTCTGTTCTGGAGGAAAAGGATGAACTTGAACATTCTGAGATAAAACAAGAAATACAGCAGATAAAGGTAATGAGCTATGTGTCTATGATGCATGCAAATGTTTTTACACAGGTCTGTTCTGCAGTTAACACAAGTTTATTTTACAGACAGAGATTGAAAATGCCAAACTATTGTCTAATGAAAAGAAACACAAGATACGCAAAGTAAGTAAAATTTGTGATTCATTTCTTAAAAATGACTTATTTGTGACCAAATTAAAATTCAAGATGTGTGATAATTGTTCACTGTGAGTTGACATTGTTTGTGTAAAAAAAAGTTTACAGTTTTTCAATAAACTTTCTGTATCAGTTCCCTAGGGTTTTCTAGATCTCTGCTTGCAGTCATTCTATAGGAAGCTTCATTGATAATCTCGATTGGTTAAAAATCTGTACCTAGTCACGTGATGTCACACAGGTCCAAGGCTCATTATATCACATAGAGTAATCAGAGCTATGTTTTATAATGAGCCATACACCTGTGTGACATAACATGACCATGAACAGATTTCTATCAAGTAAGTAATCATAGAAGCTTCCTATAGAGTTACAGCAAGCAGAGATCTAGAAATCAGTGTGGAAAAAGTATATTGGAAAATTGTATAAATATCAGTTATTTGCTGAAAGTGAACAACCCCTTTAATTATATGATTTCTTGGCCAATAAAATGGTATGGAATCTTTTTGACTAGAATTTTAATGATAAAAGTTATTTTTCTTGAGCTGAAAAAAAAATCACTTGTTGCATACATATCATATAAGTTTTCTCCATGTTCTTTTATTACAGCGTTCTTTATTAAGACACATTAAAGAAGCATTTTTCCGATCAAACCCGCTGAACTCGGTAAGGAAAGAGGTAAGGTGATCGTTTGATTTACATGTCAGCAGCATGTCATGCAGAATGCAATAATAGCAGCTTACACTCCAAGCAGTACCTACAGCATTCTGACTCCGCTTGCACAGCAGCGTTTTTCCCTTTTACTTCTATTAGTCACAGTAGTTCTGGAATTACCATTAATTTTTGAAGTGCAACTTTCCGTTTAGGCTTAAGATTTGGCACAAATTTATACCAGTCCCCACCCTGGTCTATGTGCTGTGACTTTTGATGTTTTTTTGCAACTTTTGATGGGGCATTTGCAAACAACACACAAAGCATAAGACACTGCCAGCAGATTTATCACGGGTCAAAAAGCCACTTTAATGAATGTGATGGCAGCTGAGCTCCTAAGACAGTAATGATAAATTACCCCCACTGTATTCTTGTGATTGTGCCTTGACAAGGTATTTATATTGTTTTAGCGTTTCAGTAATGAGAGAACCGACTATTTCTTATTTAATACATTCTCTATTACAGAATTTGGGTAAAGAAACAGAAGACTTGCATTTAATCGGCTCCCATGAAAAACAGTAAGTATTTAGATAAAGTAGCGGTGAATTTATTTTAGAAACCAGCCCAACGCTGACTTCCCCAATGCTCCCCTTCATAAGTTAAATCACCAGTTTTTATTTCCTGTAAAGATTCACAGCATTAAAAGTTTATGCAGGCAGATTGAATTTTTAACTGTATGTAGAAAAGTATGTGCGCTTAGTAAAGAGATCAAACTCAGACCCCTGCAACAATATATTCATTCAACACCACGATAAAGGATTGTAAACCTAGCACACTTACATTTAGGTATGTGCCCCCTCTGGCAGGATCCACTCTTCTTTTAGCTTCACCATATAAAGGCTTTAATAATTATGCAAATAAGCCTGAGGGACTCCAGTTTCCAATAACCTCTATGGAGCATAATTTTTGAAGCCTTATTTTGTAAAAACAATTGCATCCTGCCGAAGGGAGCACACACTAGTATGTCAATGTGCTAGTAGGCCCAAGGTCCACAGGATAGGGCCTAGCTTGCTCATTGGTGGGCGTCTCAGTGACGAGACCCCCACAGATCACGAGAGATCCCTGAGACAAGGAGAGCAGCCGGCTGCCCATGTCCGTTCTGCTCCAATCATCTCTATGGAGCTGATGGAGATTACCAAGTATGGCGCTTGGCAATATGTCAGCTTCATAGAGATGAATGGGCCATGCCTAACTTGTTTCCTGGGAAAACTAATTGGGAATTAAACATTTAAAATAAACCCTTTACATTGAACAGTTTGATGTTGGATGATAAATCTGACACACTAGAAGACATTGGGTTACATCTGGCACTATTTAAGACTTTGTAGTCTTACTATGTTCTGTGTAATATTTTATATTTTTGTATGGTTATTCTGAGATTGTATTAAAATTGTATATGTTTGGCTTGGTGTGTTCCTTACATTATCAATAATGAGTATTACCTGTCTAATATGACAAGACACAAATGTATTAGTTTTAGATTCACTTTAAGAAGGAACATTCAAGCCGTTTCTCCATTTATTATGTCTTGTAGTGAGATTATAAATGCCCCCTTTGGATTTTTTTCTAAGGCATTTGATGAGTAATTTCGGTAATAGAATTACAGTTTATTACAGTATTGCAATCTCTGAAGAAACTATTGTGCCTTATAGAGAACATGTCATGCAAAATAACCCACCCAAAATAAATACTTAATTAAAAAACTACGTTTAAAAAGCCCTTGTCCTTAAATGGTTCCTTTCCATGGCTGCAATGTTAAAAAATCAGTTTGTAAACTTATATGCAACTCACCTTCTGTGAGTCCAGCACACTTATTGAGTCCTGCATAGTAAATTTTACTTGCATTATCCTGCCTCATTGTTCCTGATTGACAGACTATGATATTCTGTTGTATATAGAGCTCTGTTACATCATTGGGTACTTAAAGTCATACCAGGATGACATCATCTAAGGTTCTGTTACATATGCAACATCTACCTCACATATCTATCTGATCACATGAAATCACAGCATGCCTGTTAGCTTAGGAGTAGAAGTCCATGTGTTAAAATGTAATGACAGGTTCTCTTTAAATTCCCAATCGGTGGTGATTGAATGTTTACTGAGCGCTTAATATTCTCATTCACTTTTTTTTATCTGTTCCACCTCACAGACAAGATCAAAAGCCAACTAATAATGAAGAGGAAGAAGAGGAGTCCACTTCTAAATGCCTTAAACTTTGCAAACGCAAGGGGAGAAAGTAGTAAAGAAAAAGACTTATTATTGTATCTTACTATTCCAAGAAGTATCAAGTCATTATTGTATTACTTAATGAAAACAATAAACCATGGAAAAGCATGTAAAACTAGAAGATTGAGAAAAGAATACTTATGTAACTTGATTTACAGAACATGGAAGTTATTTTGCTTAAACTGGAAATATCATTTATCTTTATTCAATATTGAAGTACAAATAAAAAAAACAAGCATTTCCTCCATTCCCTTCCCTTAACCTCTCATTTCCCTGCACTTGAATACAGACTGCAATCAACAAAGTTATACCTCTCCACAAATGGTCTCAACTCTATGTCCAAAATCGGCAGTGAGTAACCATAATCAGACTGCTGGGCCCTTAGTTCGATAATCAAGGTTTAAATGTAACCATTGACAGTGACCGTATAACCATTCGTCCAAAAACTGCGGCACTCCAGAGAAAATCATTTTCGAAAAAGTGGGGTTACTTGTGAAGTCAGAGCACAGAGGAGTTCTGGTAACCCCCAGGTTTCTGGCTCGTTAGCATAAATTTAAAAGTTGATTTTAGAAGGAAGGAGGCCTTGAAAAAGAAATATAAGAAGATTACCACAGTCACAATTCTTGGATATTTGAGTAAGTTCCCCTGGTTTGTCATGCTTGATTTGGATGGTAAATTTCCTTTCAAGAAGGACTGTATGCAAAGAAGCCTGAGGAGCTTCAGGCTCCATAGGTGTTAATGGAGCCTGGAAGCCCTTAGGCTCATTTGCATCCTTTAAGTAATAAATAGCACAGTCTGAGAGTCTGAGACACATTTCTTGTGCAAGCGTCACAATTGGAGGTGCACACGTCACTTTGTGGCACACACTGCACAATATCCGATGCAACACACAGGGCTTTGCCCAGCACTCTTGTTGGACCATGCACGTTCTTCATGACTAAAACGGCTTGCACAGGTTTTTGCATTTAAGAAGTGTCTGTGCTATTATTGTGTCGCACGTGACCCTTTTGTGGCGCAGCTGCTCTGGCTTCCATGCGATACAAATTGGGTCGGCGTACCATAAATGGTGCACTCTGTCGGAGTAGTGCAGGGGCACCAGATTCATGAAGAATGGGTGCCACAAATCATGAATCTGGTGCACCCTGAACACTACATAGTGCAGTTCGCACTGTTCTTCGTAAATGTGCTCTTTAGTGTACATGCATACTAACGTAAGCACACATCAGCACGCTGCTCACCCCTCCCTTCTCCTTAGAGAAGCGCAGGGCCAACACCGTAACACAGAGAAATACAGGATATATTTCTCTATGCATGGTGTGTTAAAACAATGTTTGCTCACTGCATCGTGGCCAGACACCAAAGGTGTCTATGGTAACCAATATTAAGTCACAAATGGTGCGACCGGATGGATATCAGTCCCCATTACGTTCGTGTGAATGAGCTCTTCTGCAGGAGTTCAAACTTCAGTTATGAGTGTTCCCGGGGCTGAAAGGGCTTATGTGTAGCTACTAACTGTAAGTAATAATTTCAGTCAGGCCTGAACAGGCCTTATGAGATAATTGTGGTTACTAGGCACACGTAATCCTTTAGACCTTATTGGCACTGTGGTAGTGAGAAGAGGCAGGTACAATCTAGATAATCTAAAGAGGCTGGAAATGATAAATTATCATTCTAAAGATATAACTTAGACATATTGGGCCTCATTAAAACTGTCGGAACGCAAAAATGTTCTATTTGCCCAACTTTCATTTTATTAAATAAGGTGGAAAAATCTGATCTCATTTGCATTGTTGATAATAATAATATAAAATCAATTAACAATTTCTAACTACCCATATTGATGGCTTGCATGTTTTCTTACTTACTGAAATCACAAAAACTTTTAGTGTATTTGCCCCACAATAAAGTTTATGGCCTCCAAAATGTAATTTCCAAAAATAATATATTGCCTGTATAAAGAGCATATAAAAACACTGTTTATGTATTATATTAAAAATTCTCTGACCAAAATAACCTAAAAGATGGAAGCCCATTCCCAAATTAAAATAACAACAGACTTAAAGCCACCTAGGACTATAAGTGTACACAGAATGCCAAAATTAACTAAGTGTTGGAGTGTCCTAGATTTATATTCGAAATTAAACTGGATCTATATTGTATCATAACACCTAAATATAGATGCCATATATCCCAATGTCACACGTCATTGTCATGGGCACCCCCGTGATCCATACCACGGATTGCGGGTGCACCCCTGTCCCTCTGCGCTGCCCCAGCCCCACTCCCGTGGACTCCCTCTCCACACTCCCGTCCGGACGAAGGGCTCATTCACACTGCCGTCTGCGGGGCCATACATGCGGCCGCATATACGTCCCCATAGACGGCAATAGCGGCACGGCGGGGATCAAGGCCTCACACCGCAAAAAGATAGAGCAAGGTCTTCTCCCTATTGTTTACAAGCCTGCTCCTCCTCCATATTTACACATCAGAGGACTTCTTCAAATAAATAAAGAAACAATGTTACGGATATAACTGGTAAGTACCCTACAGTAGTGAAATATCCCAATAAGACTCAACACAGTCTCAGGAAGTTCTTCTATTCAGAGTAGGAAAACCGACACAAATCTATATCAGCATAACCTCGCTAAAATAGCGGAATCGATAAATAAGAGCTTAATAAACAAAATGATCAAAGGTTGAAAATGTCATTTTAAATAGCCTCTCAATGAATCATTGAATAGAACACACATACACAACTGGATATAGTAGATGTGTATTTATTAAAGGGGTTGTCCGAGAGTTATGAAAAAAACAAAAGGTGGCTGGGAGGTTGCTGCTTAAAAAAATAAAGATGTACTTACCTTCCAACGCCCTCCTCGTGTCCCGTTCTGCTGTCACTCCGGTCTGGAGCAGTGCTGGATTCAGCTTCTGGACAGACCCGACTACCATCCGGCCCGCATACACAGTGCTGTGAATAGGGACGGACAACCTGTCCACGTGCGGCCGGAAGCTGAATCCAGCAATGCTCTGGCGCCCATGTTTGCTTACATGACGTGTGGACGCATTGGAAGCTAAGTACATCCTTTTGTTTTTTTCATAACTCTCAGACAACCCCTTTAAAATATTTCGGTGTCAGGAAGGGATATGAATGATTAGTGGGGAATACCTACTGGTTGCATGTCTGGCCTCGCCCTCAGGCTACTACTTTAAAGAGAACCTGTCAGCAACTCAGAGGCTGGAGGGGGAGCAACACTTTATATACCTTTATCTTGGGTTCTATAGCAGTTCTGGTTTTGGTAACTGATTAGGGAAGCTGACAAAGCAAACTCTTTGGGGCAGATTTATCAAGTGTCTGAAAGTCATAATATTTCTAGTTGCCCAAGGCAACCAGTCACAGCTCCCCTTTAAAATATTCATGAACACTGGTAAAATGAAAGCTGAGCTGTGATTGGTTGCCATGGGCAACTAGAAATATTCTGACTTTCAGACACCTGATAAAGCTGCCCCTTTATCTGCTGACCAAGCAACACTTACATTGTCCATGCTGCTGTTTGATTGACAGACAAGGACTCCTTGTGTCATAATTCACTGTGGTGCAAGGACTCTGTGCTCTGTTCATGGTATCAGACGAAAAAAAACATCCGTTTTCAGGGGCCAAGCATGTTTATATGCAGGTTGCCTAAAAAAGAGAATTTTCTTTTACAAACTACATCAGACTTGTGGTTCTGTAAGCTACAGACCCAGAGATTTTAGCAGGTGAAGTCATAGTTGAGAATGCAAGTTCCAATTCCTTTTTCGTCAACTGCCTGTAAATCTGTTTCTGGAGCTCACATAACCACTAGCCTTAAATTTGAAGATGAAGATGAGTTTCTCTTCTATAATCTGGTCCAGCATCCTAATATTAACTGCTATAGAACCCCCTGATATACATGTCAAAATTGACACTTCCCTCCAGCCTCTTTGACTGACTTGCTCATTTTCATATTATTTTGGAGGTGATTTTTTATGGGTAGTCGGGTGAGATTCCACCTCTCACCCACTTTTCTACACCGTTCATGAGTGTCTATCAGCCATATCCTGCTTTGTCTCTTCCTGCTTTCTAAAACTTAACATGGACAAGATGGAATCCATAATCTTTCCCCACCTAATGCAATCCTCACCATCAACATTAATGGCTCTACACTTTCCCTGGTTCTAAAACCTTTTTCATTCACATTAAGAACATCTCTCACATCTGATTTTTCCTCAAGCCAGAGTCTACTAAATTGTTTATCCATGTCCTCATTGTCAGGATTCGGGATGAGTGGATCCTCTGGACCACCGCGGGAGGTGGTACTAGCCGACACCTGGAACCGGAGTCCAAGTGGCACCTGGTCTGCACCAGAGCCCACCACAAAGATGGTCTTGCTGCGGCAGGATACCACCAGGTCGTTTTACAGGTGCGACTAGCCCGCTGTGGCAGCCGAGGTATCTTAGCAGGAGACATTCGTCTTGAACCGCAGTCGTGGTCATGTTCAGTCACAGTGTCAGGGCAGGAGGCAGAGATGTAAGGTCAAGTCCAATCCGGGGTCAAGATGCGGTCTTCAAACAATGCTGGGTTTTAGTATGACATACACATGGCAGCTGCCACTCTTAGAATTGCTTCACTCTTCAATTCCATGGGCACTTACAGAGGCCAACTTGACCATATAAGTGAAGCGGGAATGCAGCCTGACAAGGTAAGGTCTGTGCCAGCTCGGACCAAGATCCCACTATAACATCAAAGAGGGCACTCTTTTTACACTGACATCAGATGATTCCATAGATTACAACAAAACCTGTACAGTTAAACGCTGAAACATGTAGAAACCCCCCAAAAGAGAGGGTGTCGGCAGTAATTTTGCACCGACGACACTGTTCATTTTGCCCTTCTTTTCATCCGTCAGTGTCCGTTTTCAAACGGTCAATAATCCATCAGTATTGCTTAAGCCAAAAACAAACAGAAGTTGATCCAAAACAGAGATGATTAGTAAATGGGATATTTGCATGTCCTCTGTGTTCTGTATCCACTCCTGCTTTTGGCTATCAACCCTGCAGCTTTTCATTCCTTCTGACAGATAAAATGAAGGGGAAAACCAAACATAGTGGCAACGTCATAGAAGTGGTGGAGGGTGAAAACAGCATTATGGAAATCACAGGGTGTTCCAGGGAGACAGCGGTCAGTTGGCAGCAGCACAAGATGAGGGAGATATGAGAGGAGCCATATGACAAGGGAGAGAAGAGGGGACACATCATAAGGGGGGGGGAGGTAAGTTGAAAGGCCACAAGATGAGGGGGAGATGAGAGAAGGCCACAAGATGGTGGGGATAAGTGAGTGGGACACAAGATGAGGGAGAGATGAGAGTGGCCATAATATGAGGAAGATTAGAGGGGCCACAATAGGAGGGAGAGAAGAGGGGGTCACACTACGAGGGTAAGATGAGAAGGGACCACAAGATGAAGAGGAGATCAGAGGGGGCCACAATATAAGGAGGAGATGGTGGGGCTACAGTATGAGGGGCCACAATATGAGGAGGAGATGAGAGAGGCCACAATATGAGGGTGCCACAGTGTGAGAGGGAGCTGGTGGAGGCTCTGATTGGTTTCAATAAAAGGTCCTACCTAATGTGCTGGACCCCAAGTCCATGTTCACATGACACACCTAAATTGCATTTTAAAATTAATTTCAAACACATCTGGAATACTTCTTCCCTAAACATATAAATTTTTAGACACAAAGGCTTGCATGCAGTAAGGGTGTGTTCACATGTTGCAGTTAAAACTGCATCGCAATCAGCTTTGAGGTGGTTTTAGGTGCAGTTTTGTCAACTGAACAGGTGAAAGACATGAACTGAACGCGTGAATGACATTTGTGGAGCAGGTTTCCCCTTCAAAATCAAATTCACTCGTTCAGTTCATGTCTTTCACCTGTTCAATTGACAAAACTGCACCTAAAACCACCTCAAAGCTGATTGCGATGCAGTTTTAACTGCAACGTGCGAAAGCACCCTCAGAATCAACAAGTTTTTTAACACTGCAAAACACTTGTTGCTACTTACCAAGTGCAAGCATTTAGCTCTAAACACATCTGCGTTCAGAGAGGATATTCTGCTAATGCATATGCACTTGGAATGCATTTTAAAATGCAATTCAGTTGCATCTTGTAAACATGGTCCTAGGCTGCATTCATATGTGCATTGCGTTTAAAGCACATTGCAAACACAACAGGAAAATGCTACTTAAAATACATCTGCATTAGTACCGATATGTTTTGTGATGAAATTTACCTGACACATTTGCAGTACATTTCAAAATGCTATGAAAACACATCATGGTAACGAGGCCTATGAACGTTCAAGTAATATTTCTATGTAGCATTTGTGGGGCCCCAGAATCATTCTCACTAGTGTATCAAAGACCCCCAACCGACACTGTAATGTCTGTGAACCCTCATTGTGAATGTGTAACAGCCTACTCGGTAGGTCCGTACTAAATAAACTGCTGTTTCCATCTACTAACATATGGCCTACAATTAAGGTCTCTGTAGATCTCTATCTTCAGAAGTCTGCATCATCCTGCTGCTGAAGCTATTCTTCTCCGGCCTGAAGCTACCTATCTCAGGCAGTGAGCATCTGGCTAGGCCCAGTGAGGGATGTTGCAAATGTTGTACTCAAGCAAATTTTGTCTGAAATTTGAATCTGATTCACTAGTCTGAACGTATAACTGCTAATAACATATGACGTATTACTAGCACGCTTCGTACAATTCAGCAGTTCTTCATTTGGACTTAGTAAATCCAGCAAATAAATAGCTAATTTCTCGTACCAAATTCACTTGTGTA
Organism: Engystomops pustulosus; assembly: GCF_040894005.1. Classification (NCBI taxonomy): domain Eukaryota; kingdom Metazoa; phylum Chordata; class Amphibia; order Anura; family Leptodactylidae; genus Engystomops; species Engystomops pustulosus. Next base: position 129,177,535 of record NC_092412.1, on the reverse strand, counting down.
CAACCAGCTTTATACTGCTTCCGATATATTAAAGTGATAAATTTGTTGCGCTATTGCACTGTATAGTTTACCTTTATATCTCAGGGTATCACTGACTTTCCCAAAGTCTTTCCCTGGAAGCTGCAGAAAAATCTAAAAAAATGTCTAAAATTTTTTTTTAAAACCCATAATATACAGTATGTAGAAGAAGAGTTAAGAAATCATGTGATATCTGTTTTAAGCTGAGTATATATATTAATATGTTTATACATAGGTATCGCAGTGTATGCTACCGTATAAGGCTTGATACACACTATTGTTCCTTCCCTTATGTCATACGTTATGATCAGTTTGGCATGGATCCATTATCCGTGCGTTTTTTGGATGGAAAAAGTGTTGGAGAGTGCAGTACTTTTCCTCCGTTTGAAAAAAATGCCTGGATAACGGATCCATGCCAAACTGACCATAACGGATTACATAAAATTTACTTTGACGTCAATGGGAATTTTAACTGATATGGAGGTATTATTGGAGGTAAGCAACAGAGTTAAAGGACCCTAGTGTGAACTTTACTCTCTGTCAAACCACTAAAATTACCTATCTACCACCCTGGCTAACACATTCTGCTTCACAGGCATTCCACATCTTTAAACACCTGGGGCATAGTAATTTGCCAGCTATGGCATGATCAGTTTTAATGAATCACAAATACTTTGTCACAACAGAGGACAAAGAAAACTAGGAGTGGATCAGTGTGACCCAGTGACATGGGTACACTTCACTTTCCAGAAGCTGCTAGCCACTTCCAGCAGTGACAGCTGCTCTGGATCATCTCCCACTATATCAGCTCCATTCCTTCTGCTGTCACTGTGGTCAGCTTTCAGTCACCTCCATAAATGGCAGGGCAGGTGGGATTGTCCACTCGGGCAGGGGGGTCTTCTACTACACAAAAAGCTTACAACTTTCCATTATATTAAATCCTCAAAATGAATACAACAAGGACTTATTCTTTATTTCTTTATCTTTAGTCTAATATTAAAGCAATTTGCATCTTATTGGTTTATAGTTAAGATAATTCTTTACCAGGCAAACCTCCCTGTGCCAGTCTGACATGCCCACATTCCAAAGAACTGGACCATTTCATTCAGATCTATATATAACACAGAGGGCAAAATCTGTCTGTAGAATATACTGAAGAAAGCGAAGTGCAGAGAAGTCCCCTGTTACATATGCCTGCAAAGGTAAGTTCATACACTGCGGTTACTGTGTGAAGGTTTTTATTATTATTTTATTTAGCCGTCTCATATCTATCTCTCATACAATTAAGATGAGCATATGTAATGTACTCAACTACTTATTTATTTTACATTGGACGTTGCTAATGCCAATATTTTAATGCAATATGAATATATTTTAATTATAATTCCCTTTTTTATAATAATTCCTTTATTTATATAGTGCACACAGATTACGTAGCGCTGCACAGAGCTTGCCATTGAATATTAGCTGCATGATATACTATAGTGCGACCGACATTTGCACCTGAATAATGCACTTCCCTATATTATATTGAGAGCCTGTGATGAAACCCTAGATTAGGGCAGGGACATAAAACTGTTTTATATTATATTGACCGGCTTGATATTCTTTAATGATTTCCTGTCAGGTAAAATGTTCATTTCACATAGAAATTACCCAGTATGGCTAGAAGCCATAGATCAATATTACCCTGCTTCCTTCCTAAACCATTTTGTTTCCTATAATGCTTAATTCATTCTTACATCAGGTATATAAACAGCAAGCAGAAAGACATTTGTGTGTTACAAGCTCTTAGTAAAACAGGTGGCCATGACACATGGTCCAAAGTGACCAGTTCAGTTTCCATATATGGTCAGTACTGAGTCAGCTGAATAGACACTTGTGTTTGTGGAGACACATGTGTGGTGGGACATACACTTAGCAGACCCCCCAGACCACTGATATCAGCATGTCTTTTAAAAACCAAATATGCATTATGGACATAAGTAATAGTGATAGGTAGCGTCATAAATTACAATTATATGTCATTTGCAATGATAAATTATCCATCAGACAGTTGGTTATATTATGTATTAGCATTTCCTATGTATTGTACAGTTAATGTATATGCTAAGGCATAGCTCCCAACCGTCCCGATTTTGACGGGACTTTCCCGTTTTTCGTACCCCTGCCCCGCGTCACGGGCAGCTATGATATTGTCACGGATTCTCCCCCCAGGTCCCGCTGTGTCCCGCTGCTGTGTCCGCATAGTAAATACTTTGAAAGTCTGAACTCACAGTACAGAATGGCTTCTACAGACATCGGGAGGGAATCCTTTTCAGAGAAGTGTCGGGCTTAGCGCAGAGCAGGGACCACGTCATCAGCTTCAGATCTGTCCATATATGGTCACTGCATCTCCTAGGGTTCTCCAGAGCAGACATCGGGCAGGGAATCCTTTTCAGAGAAGTGTCGGCTTAGTGGAGAGAGCAGGGACTACGTCATCAGCTCAGATCTCAATCTGTCCATATATGGTCTCCAGGTCTTCCCCAGACACAAGCTCTTTATATAATTAAATTAAATAAAGTTTTGCCCAGGCTGAGATTCGAACCTGGGACCCTCTGCACCATAGACAGGAGCCTAACTAACTGAGCTATAAGCCCAGTGATACAGAGCTGAGGATTTCTGGTAAGTAAGACATGTTATCAGCCAGTGTTACATTGTGATACAGACTAATGCACTGATATATAGTGAGGGATCTTCTCAGAGATTATTATTGTAATTATTGAGACTATTATTATTATTATAAATTTTATTATTATGGAGATGATTATTAATAATGGTAAAAATAATAATAATCATCTCAATAATAATAATAATAATAATAATAATAATAATAGTCTCAATAATTACAATAATCTGAGAAGATCCCTCCCTATATACCAAGGCAGTATATAGTTCTTAGTTACCAAAATTCTCCACTTGTTAATCACTGAGGTTATAGCTCAGTGGGTTGAGGCGCTGTGTTATTATTGTACATGGACACTGCAGGTTCTGGGTTCAAATCCCAATGAGGATAATATTTTTATTTTTTTTTTTTTTAAATTATGATTTTTATTATTTTTAATATGGCTAAAATTTGGGGCGTGGCCAGGGAGTGATTGGGGGTGTGGCTTAGGGGGATCGCCGCGGCACGCTACGCGTGCCGCCATTTTGTCCCTCTTTCCTTTTCCCAAATGTTGGGAGGTATGGCTAAGGCTATTTTCACATACTGTATGTACCTTGTTTCTGGAACTTTTTTAACTGGACACAACTGATGATGTTTACCAGTCCAGCATCCTTAGCACCTTGTGCGATGCAGCACATGGAGATAACTGAGAGAATGGGACCATTTTTAGCATCTGTTTCCCTCCAGTGTTTATGTATCTTGCCACTGAAAAATATTAATTAAATATACAGAAAAACCGGATAACTGCCAGCATGGTAGACATGGCACTAGGACATACTACAGAGCTTCCCCTGATTCCAAAAAGGAAAACATGACTAATTATGCAGTAAATATTCTGCTGTATTACTAGGGCATAATTAAGCAGCTCTACCACTCAGCAGTATGAGACAACTGAGTAGAATTATGTTGCAATTGGCACCACATTTAACAGAGCTATTTGGCGCCCCTGATTGGATTTTGGCTAAATCATGGCAACTTTCATGCGACAAAAATCGGGGGGCATGGCCGCCAGACAACCTGACTGATTCGGACTAAGTGCGGGATTTAAAATTCAAATTGTGTCGTAAGACATGCACTCACATACACCGGGAAGAAAAGGTGAACTCTGGCAGACCTGAGCGGGGAAGCGACACATGCAGGATATCGGGCACACGATCTTGGGGAATCGTGGCAGACTTCATCCTCAACAGACAGTCCGGATCGGGGATCGCGACAGGACCGGGTAAATAAATGTGCCCCAGTGTGTCAAAAATATTATGAATTTGGGTGCAATTTTTTGTATGTGTTGAAAGTAGCAGCAGGACAGTGAAAATGCATTTATATTTCAGTATTGTAGCTGGACTTTGGTACAATGATATGTGAGATTTACACAGTACCTCCCCCTGAGTAACTGCTGTAGTTACTAACAGAAACCTGCTGCTTCTCTTAGGCTTCAGAGCAGGAAAAGTGTTTTGTTTTTGGGCTGCAAAAAATGGAGGACATCCATGTGGCATAGCTATTTTTCACCTATCTATGGGAAGGCCCGAGAAACAAACACAGGCAGGAACAGGACTACTCAGCTACAGCCTCCACATGAATCACGTGAAAACTCTTTCATGGATAGCACGCAGACATAAACAACATTTGTGTGCATGTAGCCTTATTCAGAGGAGATGGGAGAGGCTGTGCTGTGTACAGTAAAGAGGTATCACACACTTGTACATCAAAGTGTTCCAAGTACAGCTACAATCCTTGAATATAAAAGGATTTTCACAGTTCTGCTGCTACTAACACACACGAAGAAAAGTTAACACGGATATTTATGTCTGCTACCTAACACTTTTTTGGTTAAAACTGCTGACGTATGCAGATAAATGTCCACACATAAGGGCATCAAAGTGTTCCGAATCCAGCTACAATCCTGGAATATAAATGTTTTTTCACAGTCCTGCTGCTACTAACAAGCACAAAGAAAAGATAACACAGATTTTCATGTCTGCTACATAACACTTTTTTTAATTAAAACTGCTGAACGATAAATGTCCACACATAAAATGAATCCTAACTCACTTTACTGTACAATCGTTTATGTGGCCTTGGTTCATGAAACGCCTTGTGCATCAGCCTATGTGCAGACTTTACAAACAGACACCACGGACATGCTACATTGATGTCTTTGCATCTAAAAGTTGCCAATAATGTAACTTCACAGGGCTCTATCTCAAAACTTCAAAATCTTCTCAGGTTACCAATACTGTTAAATTGAACTTCTTTGCATGGATAGGCCATTGGTTTCTGTGAAAAGCATTAAACTTTTTGGATTTCCACAGTCACAGTGCCTGGATCTACTGTATGTGTAAGTGTCCACGGTTTATCATAAAAAGAAAAAAGTTTTTTTCAGTTCAGCTCACCTCCGTGATAAATGGCTGATACATGGATGCACGGACATCTGAGTTAGGGAACCAGTGAGAAATCCAAGCAAGAAAATAGGTGAATCCAGATGCCAATTGTAGCGGGAAAATATATTGTTAAATATACTTTTTCATTTAGAAAAACCATGATATAAACATCAATAGACGTCCATTATTTCATAGTCTAATCATGTATATTGATGTTTTTATCATTGTTTTTCTAAATGAAGTGGACTTTTAACAATATATATTTTTTTGCTATGATTGGAAGCTGGATTCACTTGGTTTATCATGCTTTCTTAACAGATTTCCTTTAAAGGGAACCTGTCACCAGGAGACCCATTTTTAGCACTCCCCCAGTCCCCACAGAGCATAGTACATACACTGCCAAAGTGTTTTTGTATTTACAGAAAAAAAGATATGTTATATTGTACCTTTCATTAGCATCTGCTGTGTGACTAGGCAGTTGCCCAATAGCAGGGGCTGGAAAGGAGCAGTTCCTCACCACCCTTGGGAAACATGTGACCGGGATTGGCTGTAGAGGAGCAGGGGGCGTCGCTAAGCCATGTGATGGGTGTTTTCATATATTTGAAAAGGTCACATGGAGTAGCTGTTCCCCAAGGGTGAGGGGGAACTGCTCCTTTCCAGACCCTCCCAAAAGGCAACTGCCTAGTCACACAGCAGAAGCTAATGAAAGATACAATATAACATATCTTTTTTCTGTAAAACCAATTTTTAAAACAAAAACAATTTGGCAGTGTATGTACTATGCTCTGTGGGGACTGGGGGAGTGCTAAAAATGGCTCTCCTGGTGACAGGTTCCCTTTAAGCCACAATTATTCATAAGGTAAGGGTAATATTACATTTTGATGTGGCCTTGTTTTCTTTCTACAGATGGAGGACCCAATACAGCTTAAGGAGGATGGAAACAAATATTTCAAGGCCAATGATTATGACCAAGCCATTGACTGTTACAACAAAGCCATAAAGCTTTTAAAAGATAAGAAAATGTTGGCTGTTCTGTATCGAAATCGAGCAGCTTGCCACCTTAAAAAGGTAAAATCCTTAAGAAGAATGTTTTTAGCTATTGGTAGTAAATTTAAAGGGAACCTGTCACCAGGGACCTCATTTTCACTAAAGACAGGTTGGAGAAGCTTATTACACCTGCAGTGCAAATCTGCCTTTCTGCCTTTTCTAAGCATTTGCATTACTATATAATTGTGTGTTATAACTTACTGTTGCTCCATGACAAAATCCTGGGGTAGTCACAGGGGCTGGACTTTGGTTTGGATGCATTTCAAAAAACAACATGTGACTTGTCTGTTACCCACTCCTCAGAGCTTGGCCCCCCTCCTTTGTGCTCCTGTATAGCTCCACCTCCTGCTGGTTCTCAGAGGTTACAGCCTGGTCAGCCTGACATCAGTGGGGGAGGGACAAGCCATACAGGAGCACAAACATGGAGACAACCTGCAGCTCAAACAGGTCACATGTTGTTTTTTGAAATGCATGCAAACCAAAGTCCAGCCCCTGTGACTACCCCAGGATTTTGTCATGGAGCAACAGTAAGTTATAACACACAATTATATTGTAATGCAAATGCTTAGAAAAGGCAGAAAGGCAGATGTGCACTGCAGGTGTCATGGGCTTTTACAATCTGTCTTTAGTGAAAAATGAGGTCCCTGGTGACAGGTTCCCTTTAAATAAAAAGTACATTTTGTAAATTAGTACAAAAAAATCTGCACAATATATGCCTAAAATAAAGCAATTTCTCTTGTTGCGAGTAAACACACTTGTAGGCAATAATGAGTATTATAGTTCAATAACTAATTAGGGAGTTCTTAATGAGGCTTCCTTTTTGATCTTCAGCTATTAGTTAGGGTCATCAATGTCTACAAAAAACGGTTTCTTGCTCTTGAGTATTTGGCACATCTGTATACAGACATCCCATTTTAATTTTTTTCTGAAATCATATTTTGGCCAGTAGCGCAATACTGTGATTAGTTTTTCAACAAGCTTCTTATAGAAAGATAACCTCTGGAATACCTTCCATTCTTCCATCCTTTGAGAAAATAAATTAAAGAATAACCAGACTGCATAAACTAATAGTGCAGATAATACCGGTAATATACTCTATTAAAGAAATAGGTTTGGGTTCCCTGTTATTCCTGCTTTTCTTCATTATTTTAAGCAGTTGGTCTGAATCAGCTTTTTGTCCTGTCCACTGACAGCTGAGAGGAACCTGATAATGTTTCTAATTCCTTAACTCTTTAAAGACAATCACTAGATAGTCTTATCTTAGAGAGCGGAATCAAGGCTAATATTCCCAAGTTTTTAAAAGTTTTAGCCTCCTTTCCTATCTATGTTGTGTACTTGACTTCATATATACTGCTAAATGAACAGCAGAAGAAAGGAACAGAGAAAAGGCAACACAAATCTGTAACCAATTGTCTTATTGTATTATGTGTAATGAAAATAATGTAAACATCAGGATGGGTTTTTGGATGTACAAAAAAACTAGTTTTTTAAATATGAAACGATAATGTGTGCACATTGTATAGAGGAAAGATTTAATAACAGACATAACTACCTGTTATGTTTTTCATATTTTCATAGGAGAACTATGTTCAAGCAGCCTCAGATGCCTCCAAAGGTATGTAGACCATTTACGTGACTTATTTTAACCTATCAAATCCAATCAGAATGTATAACATGATACGGCCTGTCTATAATACGGTCTGTGTACTGAATTCCTGTACCAAAATTTTACTACATTCTTTTATTAGGATACATCTTTCCCCATTTGTGATATGACATCCTGATCCTCTCTCTATCACTGTCTACCACCTATTGTTTCCCAGCCCACACAATTAATAAGACAACATCAACAAAGATTTGCCACAATTTTAGTAGGGCCACATAAAAGCAACCTACCAAATATTTTGTTTTCATTTCAGCTATTGATGTAGATGCAAAAGACATAAAAGCTCTGTTCAGACGCTGTCAAGCCTTGGAGAAACTAGGGAAACTGGACCAAGCATTTAAAGATGTTCAAAGATGTGCAACACTTGAGCCAAAGAATCAAACATTCCAAGAAACTCTACACAGATTAGGGGCTGATATCCATCAAAAGGTTAGTCTAAATGAGAAGCTACATTAGTAGACCACAGGCATTGGAGGCAAGCCCTGGGGATTTTCCAAAATGTTATGTTAAACTGTTTTCCTATGAAGATTGTGAATTTATGCAGAATCACGACATTGTTTTTTGGTGTTTTGTGCTTCAATATTTCAGATTATTTTACTATTTAAAATGTAAGTATTGAAAGTGGTTAGCACTACAGCCTTTAGCCCTGGTATCCTGGGTTCAAGTCCCATCCAGGTCAACATCTGCAAAGAGTTTATATATTATCTCTGTCTTTGCGTGGGTTTCCTCCGGTTCCTCTGGTTTCCTCCCACACTCCAAAACATACTGGTAGGTTTCTTAGATTGTGAGCCCCATGGGAATAGGGACCAATCTGACACGCTCTGTGCAGCGCTGCATAATCTGTGTGCGCTATATAAATAAAGAATTATTATTAAAGAGAAAACCCCTGCCTCTTGTAAACAATAGAGATACTGTGGTTGCTATTGAGAATGGCATCTATGGGGGAGATTTATGATGATTTATAATGAAATCCCTACCCCTACGGATACATCATGAGACTTAGGCCTCTTGATGTATCAGACAAAGCTGTCATGCAGCTTATATTTGTACGCCAGGTCCTACCAGCTGCCGGCCACACCCACCTTTACGACCCTCCATGTCCCTTTCGGTTGGAGCTGGCGTAAAGGGGATACTAATTGCAAAGCCTGGTGGCTAAAAAGGAATTGTGATCATTTCGGGGCTTCCACTCCAGTTTTCTGGTGTAAAAGCCCTGATAAATGCCCCCACAGTATCTACGTCACCTCCAATTCCATCAGTTACAGCTCAAGCATGTATGTTAATTCAGGAAAGACCCATATATACCTATTGACTAATATATCATTAGCTGAGTATAATTAAACAGCTGGTCGTGAAGGGGCTCAATAAAGAAATAACAGCAGATTAATATTAATATTAACAAAATAATGAACAAAATAAACCCAAATCAAAGCATCAATGAAAGTATTTATTATTCATATAGCAGCATATTGTATTACACTTGTTCCTTTATGAATCCAACAGCAAGCATAATCTTTAGAATTTTCTATGTATTGACCTATTCTCCGGGTACTGCTGTACTGTATAATTCACCTGGCATTACCATGTGCATAAGACTCTACCATGCATGTAATATTATTTTGTGCTGATCTTGTATCATAATGTGCATTCTCTCTAAGCATTTCCACCATGTTTATCTTTCACAGCTTCATGTTCAATTTTCTACTGACTCACGGGTTCAAAAGATGTTTGAACTTCTACTAGACCCAAATACTGAAAAAGAAAAAAGGGAAAAGGTGAGAAAAAGTAATCATCTTGTTTTAAAAGTTTGGGTTTCTAAATTCATACTGTTACAGGCCTCATGTAATACCACAGAATTGATATTTATAGAGGTTGCAAGGGGCCTTATTGCCCCTGAGAATTTTTCATTGGATTGCATATAAACAAACATCATTCAGATGTCTTATGTAGAGACATCATTTTCCATAGCACCATTGCTTTTGAGGTATAATAACTGTGTACATATAGAAACCTTTGCATGGCATGGAGTGTACCAACTGTAGCCACCTATATAGCCATCTGTATAACCATTTGTAGCCAGAAGAGAAAACAAAGTTCCCTGAAAAATTTATTCTACCCAAATTCTGAATTGGTCTATGTTTAGTTTTTTAGTAAGCATGGCATCAATACTCCTGCATCATTTCTGTAGATGTAGCACGGGCTAATGTCAACTTCCTGGAAATGTGGGAAAACAGTTTCCACAGTGAGTGGACAAATAGAAACAGTTTTAGATGAAAGACAGTAGAATGATGGATCCTTTGCCTGAATATGTGTCATCATAGTTCGGAAAAAAAGGTTGTAAGAATAGCTTTTATCTATGAACATAACCATTGCACCTGTGTATTGAAAATGTGTCAACTGATGTCTGAAGCGGAAATAGGATTATCATCACTGATGTCTACAGTCAAAAACCTAACATCTTTTCATGAGTATTTATCCTTTTTTTTTCTTCAGGCAGCCAACAATCTGATAGTTCTGGGCAGAGAGGAAGCAGGTGCTGAACGGATTTTCCAAAACAATGGAGTAAATCTTCTCCTGCAGTTAGTGGCAACTAAAGATCCAGAGCTGATTCTTGCAGCAGTGAGAACTATGTCTGGAATGTGTACTGGGCATAGAGCAAGAGTAAGTCTCTTCTATTTATTGTATCCTAGGTGCCATAAGATATTAAAGTGCAAACCTCAATTATAAAGCAAAAGTAAACTTTCGACAAATCAATAGTGCAGATGATAATTCATTTTTCGTTCCCCAACTTCAGAAATTCACAAGCCATCAACAAGAGCCCACTGACTGGAGCTGACTTAGGTTCAGGAAGGGAGCCTGCCCCATCTCACTGAACCATGCTCTGACAGCTCTCTGCCCTCCAAGAACCTGAACGCTCTTAGATGCCCCCACTCGTCATATATAGGCTGATGAGAAACCTAGGATATGTTATGCACCAATACTATATTACAGTCACAAATTAGGCAATCAATGTAGGTAACGTCTCCTTCATTGGAATCTTTAGAACACAAGAAAGCTCTTATTAAATGGAAGTTTAATCAAAAGGATAGGGTTTACAATTAAAAGGGTTATTATACATAACAGGTGAGAAATTAAACAGACATAGACATACAATGCAAAAAATAACAGTTTGGTAAAATAAAAAGGGATAAAGAAAACAGAAGTCTGGCCCTTAGGGAATCAGAAATGCCCAATGAAACTGTCCATCCGGGATCCAATGAATGATAATTTTTAGACGGAGACCTTCAACTAAATAGATTCTAACATTCACTGACCAGCCCCCTGCTTCAATACACCATGAGGCCTGGCATATGATAATTGCCTTTTATTGCTAGAAGTTGTACACCAACTTTTTATGCCTTAGAATCTTTCTCGGTTAATATATTGCCCTGTGGGCATCCTATAATCTTGGTTTTAATTCCAATTTTGCCCTCATAATATCCCGCACGCATACATACTAGGCATGATGATGCACGTGGTAATAGTTTAGGACATGGGAACTGCAGAGGCCTGCCATGTAATATATTATTATGACATTAAGTAGCATGAAGGTTATTCTGGTATTTCTAGACCCTACGCTATTATTTGTAATTATTAGGAACTTTCTCATAATTTAGATCAGTGACAATTTGTACTTCATAGTGGTAGCATTTAATATTCCATACTATGTAGTGGGAAGCTGGAATAAATCTCCAAATGCAGTGAAATTGATTTAAAAAAACGCATTTACTCCGTTTTCTTGGGGGCTTGTGACCCAAATGACACCTCCCCTTTATTCTTTGGGTCAGTATGATACCAAATTTATTGGGCTTTAATAGATGTAATCCCTTACCAGCGTGTGTTGTTATAGTAGGTCATCTTCTGCCACTTTATGGATAGGGCTTATTGCAACACCCACAGGTAACACCAGCGGTCGGTGCTGGCACCGATCACGGGTGTTAACCATGTAAATGCCTCTGGCAAAAGTTTTTGAAGGTGAAACCGCAAATGAAAATGGAAACAAAAAAAAACAAAAAAGGGCCTCGATGTTAAGGGGTTACGGACCTGTGAAAGCTGTTATTTTTTCATGATGAGCTGAGATTTTCAAGGCTACCATTTTGGGAACTGTAGACTTTTTGATCATTTTTTTTTAAATTGTTGTGTGCTGTGAAATGGTAAAAAGTGGTGAGACATTTGGGTGCTATTTAGTATTCTTGTGTACCACTTTTCCTGCCCTTTATCCATTATTTAAACAGTTCTGTCCCTGAACTCCACTGACTGCTGTGAGATAATAATAATTAACCTAATAATCAACCTCAGGACATAAATATTTTTATTTGAATATTAATTTCAAGTACATAAACAAACAAATAAGGGTTAATACCAACAAGACATGTAAGTCAAACCAGGATAAAGAAGAGGGGCAAGAGAGGTGGGTAGGAGAGGGGAAGAAGGGTGAGTTATGTCGCATGTCTGTGGGAAAAAATGCTGAGGTGAACCAGTCTTTCATAACAGTTGTGTTAGGTTGTTGTAAGTGTCCTTGTGGAGGCATGGCTGAGGTAAATAAGTACAGTTCTTTGACCTTAATTTCCATTGTGGAAAAAGTCCATAAGTCAGTTTAGTTGCCGATGTTTGGAGATCTTTGTGTTAAACAATAGGAGGGGAGGGGTGTAAAGAAAGTAAGGTAAGTGGGAGGGGGATGGAGGTCCACAGGATCCTGGCGATTGAAATACCATCAGTGGATACAGATACTAGAAATATTAGCACTTAAGAGAGGCTAATATGGATTTTTTTGATCTTCTAAATACCGGTTCGTATATTGGAAACATGTTTGTAGTTTTGTTATGATTCTCTGTGAAAGTATAATGGTTTCCAGAGGGTAAGAACTTTTTGTACCCTTCTTTCTTTATGTAGTGCTGCCTCTACCCACACATTCCTAAATGGATATGTTAGTTTTTGTATGTAAATTATGAGTATTAGTCCATCATCCAGTTTCATATATAGAAACGGCAATGGTTCTTTGGCGACAAACTACAATTGCTGACATTTGTTTAGGCCTTAGTCATATTTGTTTACACAGGTTACGTTTTACATATGTTTGTAATTCATATAATCATTTATTTTACACAGGCAACTGCTATCCTACACATGGTGGATTTAGACCGGATCTGTCGTATAATGGCTATTGACAATGAAGAAATTGCACTGGCAACATGTAATCTTCTGCAGAATATTGTGGACTCACTTACCAAAGAGGATCGGAAAGAACATGGCAAGGAGGAGGCTCTTGTATTAGGTATATGTTCATCACTTGATAACTTTTTGCATGCATAAATAATATATGTTTCAGGGCATTTTACATACATTAAAGGGTTTCTAAAGAGAGGTCATCTAGCAATGAAAGTCTTAGTGTTGTAGAAAGCATAAGAATGTAGTTTATATTCTACTGAGGTAAGAATTTACTGTACAGAGATAGTCAAAAATAGACAGAGAGACTGTCAATGACAAACAGAGAGAGACAAAGACAGACGGAGAGAGACAGTCGAAGATAAATAGAGAGAGGCAGTGAGAGAGACAGTTAAAGACAGTCAAAGACAGACAGAGAGAGACAGTCAAAGACAGACAGAGACAGTCAGAGAGAAATAGTCAGAGAGATACATATGAAATATTTTTGGTAACCCCTTTTATTTTGTTATAGCTAAGAGCAGTTATTTGATATAACAGACAACACTACAGCTAGTATATTATAAAAAGAGAAACATTTGTGGTAAACAACTATTTTTTTGTAAACCAGACAAATTATTGGACTATGCATTTTATTGTTTTATTTTGTAAACAACTTTAATATTCTGCTACACTTTTTGTTAAAAAAATGTAAATGTAATCTTACCATATTTGAAAGAAAGTTCCTCTAGATATGATAATTAAATGCTTGAGCTATACCTGTACTAAAATAGTGAACACTTGTATTTTTTTAAATAGATACAAAGAAAGACCTAAAGATGATCACCACACATTTGTTGGACATGCTTGTTAGTAAGATGGTTTCTGGACATGGCAGAGATCAAGCTCTAAACCTGCTTAATAAGAATATCCCTCGAAGTGACCTGAAGAATAAGGATAACACCAAGACTCTCTTTGTGATTGACACAGGTGACAGTGCCTTCTGAGCCATCGTTATAATTTAAAAATGTGTAATTTTAAAGGTTTTCAGGATCTCAGGAAGAGGATTAAACTTGCAGCCTCCTTTTGCACATTGTCCACTTGGTCATGGGCGTAATTTGAGGTGTTGGTGGAGATGCAGTTGCAACCAAGCCCAAGGGCCTTGAAGCGGCCTTCACTCTTCTCTTGCTTATATGAAGGACCACTAATATAAACAATACAATATAGTTGGGTAGTTTGGTACATATTTTGCACTAAGCCCAGCACTTCTGTCTCTGCCCCTGGACATCTTTGCCCACATTTATCAATACTAGTGCAGTCTGTACTACGTGCATTTTGCCTGTGGAGTGTTCCGAGTGTGTCTATATTAATCTGATGGACCCTGCACTGCTCTGCATTTTTTGGGTGCACTTTTTTCATGCTGCAAAATTGCAGTGCTGACAGAATTTTGGTGCATGTCAGTAATAATTATGGCACAAACTCCAACTAAACACTCACATGCTGCTTTAGGTGCATGTTTTTCCTGTCTTGTCGGACACAAAACTCGCGTAGTCACCTCGCAAAAATAGCCCCACCAAATATGCCCCCCATAATCCTCTCCCCAGACCCTTTCTATTTATGCCATTTTTAAAAACAAATTATGTTGGGAAAGTATGTTTTAATAGATCCGACCTCTTACCAAATAAGAGGTTATATCCTCTTTTCCTGGGCACTGCAGTCGGCGTTATTCATGAGCGGGCCGGCCTACACTCCACCTCTATGCCGCTGTCAGCGCATATATTGCACAATTGTTGCCGGCTCTCTCTGACAGCGACATGCCATGCTTTTTGACAGCGCACACTGGACTCGGCACACTGACAGAGGCTGCGGCCCCAGTGTGCTTATTCACAGCGCCAGCCGGCCACACTGACATTGGCCGCATCGGAGAAAGCCGGCAGCGATTGCGTAATATATGCTGCTGGCTATTCTTACAGGTCCCCGCTGACAGGGGCATAGAGGGGGAGAGTTGGCCGGCCCCCACAAGAATAACGCTGACTGCAGAGCCCAGGATACGAAGATCCGACCTCTTATTTGGTAAAACCTCTGATATATAGTATGTATAGTTAATGTATGGATATTGTACAGCCCACTCAGATGTAATGAAATCTCTTATATTATGTTTCTTTCAAACAGGTTTAAAGAAGATTCTTAAAATCTTAAGTCAGATTCCAGAGTTACCAAATTGCCTTCCTTTGACATTCAATACCAGGTTAAATGCTTCAATCCTTCTTAATAAACTTTACGATGATCTGCGTTGTGATCCAGAGAGAGATAACTTCAGACAGATCTGTGAGGAGTTTATAACGTGAGTTACCATATGTCCAAATCACAATTTTTTGATAATGATATGATAATAAACTATTAGTTTATTAGGTAAATAAATCATTATATGTCATATACCATAAATAATATGTCCTTAAATTTATCACAGTGGACAATTTGACCCAAAAAATATGGAAAAGAACCTTCATGCTATACAGACGGTGTCAGGAATCTTGCAAGGACCCTTCGATTTGGGAAACAAACTCTTAGGATTGCAGGGAGTAATGGAAATGATGGTAGCATTGACTGGGTCAGAAAATGAAATAGATCAATTGGTTGCAGTGGAAGCTCTTATTCACGCCTCTACAAAACTCAGCCGTGCCACATTTATTATAACTAATGGGGTATCAATGTTAAAAGAGATTTACAAGAAAACAAAGAACGAGAAAATAAAGATCCGTGCCTTGGTGGTGAGTATAAACTATACGTCCATATATATGGAGCATGCAATAGACATGTCATGTGACCAAGATCTTAAAGGAAACCTACCACTTGAAGTGGCAGGTTTCCGATGGCAATACCCGGAAGTGAATGAGAGCCGCACGCATGGTAAGCGCCGAGCGCGTACCTGCCTGCGCCGGCCATAAAGTTTAAAAAGTGTTTTAAACCGCGATACCGCGGTTTAAAACACTAACTAAAATAGGCTCCGGCACCAGCTCACCCTGAGCTGGTGCTCGGTATTGCCATCGGAAACCTGCCACTTCAAGTGGTAGGTTTCCTTTAACTTTAGGGTATTTCCAAAATGCTGGTGCATATGTACTCTTTAGTGGGCATTTATCACAGAATTTTCTTAGCTTTCTGGTATAAAAAAAAATCACAATGGTTTTTTCCGCCTTTTTAAAAATAGGTAACCACTGCTAGTGCAACATTGAGTAAAGCCATATGGAGGTGCAATAAATATGCACTTACCTTTTTGCCAATCAGCAAGCCCACAGTCAATGGTTATGTGCTGGGAAATGGAGGTGTAAAGGAAACTGCCAGGATTTGTGTCTTTTCCCCCCTCTTACACCACCTATGTGCCAAGTAGGCATGCACATGCATATAGCCTTAGCCAGGAACTGGTGCAGGCAATAGCAGAATTCTGTGCCAGGTCTGGCAGAATCAAGAATCGCCTGACAGCACAACTTCCGTTGGCTTTATCAGGAGACTGGAGACTTCTGATGGATCAAACAGGTGTTTAGGGGCAGGGCTCACCAAAAATATGCACATTACTGCAATAGTACCAAAGTACCAATAGTACTTTTGTATGTACTATGTATGTTTTTTTGCAGTGCATGGCCCTGTTAAGGCCCTTTACACAGATGAAAATTGCATGAATCCACCATTTTTTGATGGTTAGGATGACATTTTCCCCTGATAGCAGACACGGGGGAGATAAGTATTAGGGATTTTGAATACAACAGCCTGATCCTTTTGTTTGCAACACTTGCAGCATTCCCTCCATTAGTTATATATGCCCTTTTGGCTGACCCCACATGTGTATAAGAGATTTAGTTGTCAGCTGAATGTTCATCCACCAGCTACCTGCTGCATATAGAAGGTGTTAGTTTTTCACTATTGTCTTCCCTTCCACAATGTTTTAAAACATTCATGGTCATACATTTTAATATTTAAAAAACCACACCAGTGACTTGTGTATAGCCGATATTGAAACATCTGAGCAGCATAAAGTAAAATAATGCTTCTACTGAAAAAGAAAAGAAATGTGCATTGTTATTTAATATGCATCCAATCTCCACACTAAAAGACATCCAATTCTGTTTAGCAGAGGTGAAATTACAAGAGCATTCTATTACAATTTCTTTTTAGGTTCTTTTTATTTAGAAAATACAGATCATGTAAATATAACACTTACATAAAGGAGGAATTATGCCTTAATCATACTACTTACTTAATGAATTTCAGGGTCTTTGCAAACTAGGATCAGCTGGAGGTACAGACTATGCTTTAAGACAATTTGCAGAAGGATCTACTGATAAACTCGCCAAGCAGTGCAGAAAGTAAGTAAATATTTAAAATGAATAGTTTCCCATTAATTGTATAATTATAAATGAGAAAACCTGAAAATATGCAGCTTGAAAAGATGATAATTTCTGTACATTATCCCTATACACTCACAGGCCACTTTATTAGGTACACCATGCTAGTAACGGGTTGGACCCCCTTTTGCCTTCAGAACTGCCTCAATTCTTTGTGGCATAGATTTAACAAGGTGCTGGAAGCATTCCTCAGAGATTTTGGTCCATATTGACATGATGGCATCACACATTGCCGCAGATTTGTCGGCTGCACATCCATGATGCGAATCTCCCGTTCCACCACATCCCAAAGATGCTCTGTTGGATTGAGATCTGGTGACTGTGGAGGCCATTTGAGTACAGTGAACTCATTGTCATGTTCAAGAAACCAGTCTGAGATGATTCCAGCTTTATGACATGGCACATTATCCTGCTGAAAGTAGCCATCAGATGTTGGGTACATTGTGGTCATAAAGTGATGGACATGGTCAGCAACAATACTCAGGTAGGCTGTGGCGTTGCAACGATGCTCAATTGGTACCAAGGGGCTCAAAGAGTGCCAAGAAAATATTCCCCACACCATGACACCACCACCACCAGCCTGAAGGCATGATGGATCCATGCTTTCATGTTGTTGACGCCAAATTCTGACCCTACCATCCGAATGTCGCAGCAGAAATTGAGACTCATCAGACCAGGCAACGTTTTTCCAATCTTCTACTGTCCAATTTCGATGAGCTTGTGCAAATTGTAGCCTCAGTTTCCTGTTCTAAGCTGAAAGGAGTGGCACCCGGTGTGGTCTTCTGCTGCTGTAGCCCATCTGCCTCAAAGTTCGACGTACTGTGCGTTCAGAGATGCTCTTCTGCCTACTTTGGTTGTAACGGGTGGCGATTTGAGTCACTGTTGCCTTTCTATCAGCTCGAACCAGTCTGCCCATTCTCCTCTGGCATCAACAAGGCATTTCCGCCCACAGAACTGCCGCTCACTGGAAGTTTTTTTCTTTTTCGGACCATTCTCTGTAAACCCTAGAGATGGTTGTGCGTGAAAATCCCAGTAGATCAGCAGTTTCTGAAATACTCAGACCAGCCCTTCTGGCACCAACAACCATGCCACGTTCAAAGGCACTCAAATCACCTTTCTTCCCCATACTGATGCTCGGTTTGAACTGCAGGAGATTGTTTTGACCATGTCTACATGCCTAAATGCACTGAGTTGCCGCCATGTGATTGGCTGATTAGAAATTAAGTGTTAACGAGCAGTTGGACAGGTGTACCTAATAAAGTGGCCGGTGAGTGTATATTTAGTATACATTACATTGCTCTTGTTTTCATTTGTGGTTTTTTTGTATTAATTATTGGTTTTTCATCAAAGGTGGTTGTGTAACCCAAGCATTGACATACAGACTAGGAAGTGGGCAGTGGAAGGGCTGGCATATCTGACGTTAGATGCTGATGTAAAAGATGAATTTGTTGAAGATGAGCAAGCTCTGCAAGCCATGTTTGACATGTCAAAGGTGTGTAAGTTCATACATAATTTGATTTATATTATCATATAGATATTTACAGAATTATGAACTGTATAACTTTACTTATGCGCAGACAAGTGATAAGACCATTCTGTACTCTGTGGCTACAACTCTGGTCAACTGTACAAACAGCTATGAGGTGAAAGAAGTCATTCCAGAGCTGGTACAGCTTGCTAAGTTTTCTAAGCAGCATGTTCCTGAAGAACACCCAAAGGCAAGTTGTGTGAACTAATGTCTTTCTATTTGAATAATTTATAACTCTAAGGCAATATAGCAACATTAATAAAATGTGACAATATAAAAAGTATGCTTACAAGTTTACTGTAAAGGAAATCTAACACCAGGATGATGAGTTATAAACTGGTGTGTGCCATTAACACCTATGGAGCTTGCAGCCCCTCCAATTTGCAATTGCACAATTTTGAAAGACTTTGTTTTGTTAAACTAGGGCATAAGAAGGTAAAAGAAGAACTTGGTTTACAATTCTTCATCCTGGTGGTAGATGTCCTTTCAAGAAAGAATTGTTGTTGCATCCCACTAAAGTAGTACTTGTACTTATTTTGCTTGTAGGATAAGAAAGACTTTGTGACAAAACGTGTAAAGAGACTACTAAAAGCTGATGTCATCTCAGCTTTAACCTGCATGGTAAAAACAGACAATGCCATACTTACAGACCAAACCAAGGAACAGCTAGCAAGGTAGTATCCCTTAAACTATTATGCATTAGGGGGGGATTTACATTGGTGTTTTTTTTCACTGAAGCATTTCGGCTTATTGACACATATAGATTGGTTTTCCCTTCCTGGTTTCAGTGATTTGGGACAGTGATTTCAGCGCTATGTAATCTGTAGGCACTATATAATTAAAGGAATTAATTATTAATTATCATTATTATGGCACTGATGCCTTACTGAACCAGTCTTTTCAATGGGCTTTTTCAAACTTCAGTTTTTTCCACTGAGTAGTGGGAAAATAAATTCAAACTCTGTCCTCTTTGGTTTCACTGACAACATTGGATCAGTGGAAAAATACTAAAGCCAGGAAGAGAAAATCTGTATGTGTCCATTAGCCAAAATTGCTTCAGTGTGAAATTATGAATGTGAAACCACCCATAGTTATTCTTCAAAACTTCCCGACTCACATACATGTTGGGTTCAGCTATTTATTTAGTATGGAGAGTGCAGTAAGGAGCCAGACTCCTCACTCTAACTTCAATGAGAATATAAGAAACAGTCACTGAAATTCAGCATCATCTGTTAGAGGGGAATCCAGGAAGCCCCCTATATATTACATAGTCTTATTAAAAGTGTATGGTTTCCATTAAAGAAGAAGATGGAAGGTGAATTTATGTTATAATGTTCACAATAACATTTATGTAGCATTATTTAATAGCATGTCATCCAGTTATCTATCAGCACAGCATTTTGTAAGTGCTTGGAATTAATTTTCTCAGTTGACCCCATTATTGCTGCTGTTTGTATCAGCCTTTATAGAAGGCCTATGCATTTGTGTGCTTGGTGCTTAGATTTCACTCCATCAGCCTGTTTAAGACGGCCTTTGCTGAATAGCAACACAAAGCTTGTTTTGCAAAACAAAGATGCTTTAATAATGGATATATTTGTTTTAGAGTTTTCTTAGCATTGTGTGAAGATCCGAAGGACAGAGGATTTATTGTTGCACAAGGTGGAGGCAAGGTAAAACTATTGATTTTACAATTTCATTACATACTGCTGTATTGGGATTAAAGCTTTTTTGTAAGTAGTTTATGTTGATCCAGGGAGTTATTCTGAACGCCACTTTGGTCCAATTTACTTCAGTCTCGCAGGGTTACATCAGCCTTGCAGAGCCTTCCTCTGGCTCAACAATGTATAATGTAGAATTAATAGGTTGGACTATTTTTATAACCTTATTTAATGATACTATTGCATTCCTGTTTCTATTCACCTGTATAATGTTTGCACTTTGTTTGGACAGGCCATGATTCCACTAGCCCTGGAGGGTACAGAAGTAGGGAAAACAAAAGCAGCTCATGGTCTGGCTAAGATAGCAGCTGTATCAAACCCTGACATTGCATTTCCTGGAGAGCGGGTATGTGATATTGCGATCTGTAAAATGTATCAGCCCACAGCCTTTTGCCAACAAGCCGGCCCAAACGTTCCAGCAAGCTTACGATGCAACTTTGTTATGAGTTTGACACATCAAACTCACTCATGGGCAAGAGGCCTTACGGCTCATACACACAACTAGGACTAAAAGACGTATACTAGACCATGTCCTTCAATGAGATCATACTAAAGGCAGTGGATTCCACTGCCCCCAGGATAAGTCCAGCATGCCAAAGATATGATAGGTACTACTGCTTTCTTGTCTTTTATTATTGTCATTGACACGTGAGCAGTGCTTACCCAAGAATGACACTTGGGCTGCGACCTTTGAAATCGCAAACATCTTGTGCAGGTATCTTTAGGCTGATAAAACGTTTGGATAAAAGTTGAATTTTCTAGTATACATTGGCCCGCATTTATCAAAAATAGTGCAAACTGTGAAGTGTGTAGAGTGCGCCAGATTCAGGAATTGTGGCATCCATTCTTCATAAATCTGGCGCCCCTGCACTGTTCCGGCAGAGTCCACCAACTTTCTTTTGGTGCACCTTTAACATAGGGCGTGCAACACATCTCTGTCGGACACTGCATGATAAATGTGCCGCATTGTCTGACAGTGCACTGGAACGGCCCGTTTAGTGCAGAAATTTGTGTTCAGTGAGGAATAGTGCTGCATGTGATACATGTGTTGCAAACACTTCTTAAATACCAGTGCAAGCAGTTTGCACTGAAAAAAAACGTCCAAAGTCCTACCGAAAACTGGCGCAGGGGCTTTAGTAAATTTGGGCCATTATGTTTCAAGTCCTCAGATGTTTAGGATCTGAGCATTGCTGTTTAGGGACTAAAAACCTTCACAGACCTAATACTGTCTCCAAACTGTATGCTCTTACACTGCAGCAAACCATCAGAAAGAACACCTATTTATGTTGCTCTGTGTCTGGCTCAAAATTCTTAGGTGTATGAAGTGGTGCGCCCGCTGGTCAGCCTCTTAAACACAGAGAAAGATGGTTTGCAGAACTATGAAGCACTCCTCGGCCTGACCAACCTCTCTGGGAAGAGTGACAAATTAAGGTATTCAGAGTAATCCTCTGCTGTATATGGAGTAATATTTGTGAATATATTCCAGTAGGGGTAGGGTAGAATAGCAACCTGTTCAGTAGTTAGAGACTTTCGGGTGATTGTGTGCCAAACCACATAGACCGTTATTGCAATCTATTTTCTATAAGAAAGTAGTATTAAGTATTTTATATGCCCCCCTTTTTACCTACATTGTTCTGTAATATTCATCCAAATAACGTTTTGCCTTTAGATATACGATACCTATCAAGTGGTGGTGATCTGTTCAGTCCGGATCCTCCCCATTTGTGTCACATGACATGAGTCATGTGATTGTGGATTGGGGAAGTAGATTCTGCACATGAATGGGTTCTAATGTGGGTGTGTTTCAATGACTAAGTTGTGTCATTTAGGTGTCTTTTATTTAGATATGTGTGTTAAGTAAAGAGTGATTAGAAAGAGCCACATGAGAAAGAGCCACATGTAAAGGCCTGAAATGTATAGGATTGCCTACTTTTTACACGATTGTTGGATTTTATCTTTGTACTGGTATGGATTAAATAAAGGATCCTTTGGATCATAAGTATTCAGACCCTTTGCTCAGTATTGAATATAAGCACCTTTTGAGCTAGTACAGCCAGGAGTCTTCTTGGGAA
Organism: Engystomops pustulosus; assembly: GCF_040894005.1. NCBI lineage: Eukaryota > Metazoa > Chordata > Amphibia > Anura > Leptodactylidae > Engystomops > Engystomops pustulosus. The sequence goes on along the minus strand of NC_092412.1, from coordinate 129,154,826 downwards.
TGATGCAACAAGTTTATCACACCTGGATTTGGGGATCCTCTGCCATTCTTCCTTCTAGATCCTCTCCAGTTCCCTCAGGTTGGATGGTGAACGTTGGTGGAAGCCATTTTCAAGTCTCTCCATAGATGCACAATGGGGTTTAGGTCAGGGCTCTGACCTAAGCAAGCTTTTTTCCATCCTGCTTTCTCCTGCTGAATGATGTATAAATTCAGTAGATGCAGCAGTACTGCATCACCCCCTGGCCTCTGCTGAGTGCATACGTTGCTCAGCAAGAGGGAGCAGGATGTAAATACGTAGTGTGTGCAGACGAGGGATCCCAGTGATGTCACTGTTCTTTTGGGGAAACATCCTAAATATCAGCAGTCAATCACTGGCTGCTTTTGATGATCATTCCACCCCCTGAATTCAGGAGGGAGAAGGAGGCTTTGGGCAACCTATCCTATTGTATAAACATATGTCAGCGCCATATATTGTAATTCACTCAACATGTCCTTTACAAGTGTGTGAAAAACTAGATGTGAACTTAGCCCAATGGCCGTCTAACCGCTGTGAATCTGTGAATGAAAGGGTAATTCTCAAGATAGGCATTATAATGCAGGGCACTTTGCCTACAGGGTTATTTTGTTTAGCTTATATATGACCCCTTAGGTGACAGATGCCCCATTAAGAAATAGCACACACCATCAGCAAAAAGGTGTTATTGCTTCATATACATTATGATCTTCTCATAGCAATTTTTATTTATATAGGCAAAAAATTATTAAGGAGAAAGCTCTCCCTGAAATAGAAAATTATATGTTTGAGAATCACGAACAGATCAGACAAGCTGCCACTGAATGTATGTGCAACCTGACAGTGAATAAAGAGGTAAGAGAATGTGTTCATGGTAGATGGTACTACTCATGTGGCTATACTAACTACCTGACCCCTTAAACATATATTATGGGATACACAGCACTAATATATATATATATACACACACACACACACATACATACATAGGAACTTCTTTGCACAGGAAAGGGATGGTCTGCAGATAGGGGACAGCTAACATAAAGTCTAATGGCAAAAACTAAAAAATCAGACATCAACTTAAAAAACAAAAACTGTTTTAGAGAGGAGTCCTCTCAGAGAGGTGGTCTTCAGGAGAGGTTTCACTGTATGTTTGTATACAGGCGGTCCACTACTTAATGGGAACCTACCACCACAAATCTACCTATAAAGGTAGATCGGGTGGTAGGTGGATCAATGGGACGTGAGGATAGCCCTTTTAAGGGCTAATCCTCACGTCCCCACACTTTTTTGTTAACTTTTATTAAACTTGTATGCAAATTTACTTACGCGGCTACTGGGGCGTGGAGTAGCCGCATCTGAGGTTACACGAGGCGGCTACTCCACGCCCCGGTAGCCTCTTTTCCCCTTCTACTCACCATCTTCGGCGCGCAGCTCCGCGTAGCTGCGCGCCCTCGTCCGGCGCTCCTGCCGTCTTCGCATGCACAGAAGAGCAGGCCCGCGCCTGCGCGGTCACTGCTCCGAAACAGGCGTGGGCCTGCTCTTCTGCGCATGCATAAGCCGCATAAGTAAATTTGCATACAAGTTTAATAAAAGTTAACAAAAAAGTGTGGGGACGTGAGGATTAGCCCTTAAAAGGGCTATCCTCACTTCCCATTGATCCACCTACCACCCGATCTACCTTTATAGGTAGATTTGTGGTGGTAGGTTCCCGTTTAAGAACACCCAACTTACAAACGACCCCTAGTTACAAACGGACCTCTATAGCTATAACAGTTATCACAGGTGTCTACAATGAAGCTTTATTGTTAATCCTGGCTCTTATGAGAATTCAACATTTTTAAAATCCAGCATACTCACACATACACTGTGATGTTGTCATGTATTTATCTTTGTATTCCTATGTAGGTATTTTATGGTGTAGGTGGACATGTTTTAATATATCTTTTCTTTTTTTGTGTAGTAGATTACTGTATGATCATTTTTTACTATGATACAGAGATCCAGTGCTGTGCGCTATCGGCTCGGTGTCTCCCCTGCCTTGCTCTGCACTATATCTCTGTACACACAGTAACACTGATTCTGTGTCCCGATATGCTGGCTGTTTGTGCATGTTCATGTGAATACCCTCAGTGCTCTTAGCTGATGTCACAACCAGGAAGTCCAACCCACTTTAGAAAAAGCTGAAAGGATTTTTTAGATAGGTCTGATAGGACCAGGCTATATCTCATGGCAGGAGGAAGCCAGAAGCATGATATAGGCATTGTTGGAATTTTTGTTGAAGGCTCTTGCCAGCTGTCCTAAAAGTATTTTTTGTCAAGTAACTTTACAGTTACTCTAAGTTTTTCTGTTCTGAATTTATATATGATATAATATGATACTATGACAAGGATCTAAAAAACACTCTTGTATTCCATTGGAATAGGTTCAGGAGAGGTTCATGGCTGATGGGAATGATCGACTGAAATTGGTGATATTGCTTTGTGGAGAAGAGGATGAGGTAAAACTACAAAGAGCAGCAGCTGGAGCTCTCGCTGTTCTAACTGGTGCCCAGAAGAGGCTTTGTCATAAAGTGACAGAAGTAGTAAGTACAACCAGTAGGCCATTTCTAACACAAAAAATGGAGTTTCTCTGTTTTGCCACAGAAGACGTAAACCTTGGTACAGGGCCATCTGCATATCCCCTCTACCTCCAAATAAACTTTTTTACATTTGAAGTAATTTTAGCTGCACAAGTTCTTTTTTGCACATTGAGTTGACATTTTTAAACCCTTAAATTTGGTGGAACTTAAATTCTGGCAGTTTTCTTACTCAGCTTTTTATATGTGTAACCATTTTATTGATTTTCAGAGTAAAGTAAAGAACTCGGCCACTAAGGGCAAAACATACCCAGGATTTAGGGAAAAAATATACAGGACACACAAACCTTTTTTTTTTTTTTTAAATCACTTTTACTGTGAGGTCCACATATTGTGCTACAGTCATAGACAAGGTTGCAACAGATGTGGCAATACCCAAAACCTTTTTCTTATATTACATTTTTTATTCATATTCTTTATTTATTATTTTTAATAAAATTTTATTTTTTGCACAATTTTAATTTGAACATGTGATCAATTGATCACTTGTATAATACACTGCATAGCTCATGTATTGAAATATATTACTTTAAGAAAACCCATAGGGACAGACCTTGAAGCCTTTATTAGGCCCCACACTGTCCTCTACTACAGAGCAAAGGCTCCCAGTGAAAGTATGGCTTGTACACTTTAAAGTGTAACAATGTGACCAGAAGTGTGTTAAATTTCTGTTGCAAAGCTAGCCAATTAATATGTGCTATGAAATAGTCAGTCAATAAATGGACCAAATGTATTGTCTACTCTATCATCTATTCAATAGAGTTAGAGATTATGTTATATAGTTTAAGTATTCTGGTTAGTAATTTACATGTGTATTTTTTTTACTCCCCAGACAACACAATGGTTGGAGATTTTGCAAAGACTTTGTCTAAATGAGGACCTACAGATTCAACATCGAGGACTTGTTGTTGTCTATAATCTTATCTCGGCAGATAAAGAGCTAGCAAAGAAACTGGTGGAATCTGAGATGTTGGAGATACTAACAGTCATTGGAAAACAGGAGGACAATCCTAGAAAACAACATATCATAGATGTGGCCAGAGAAGCGCTGGTTAAGTGCTTAGATTATGGGTTTATCAAACCAATGTCATGAATTTAGACATTTGTTTTGAAACAGATTCAGTGTGGCAAATGTGCATTCCCTTTGTAAGGTGGGGTATTTTGATGTGCTAAAAAGATAATTGATGTGTGAATAGATGACTATATATAGTGCTAAAAAGCAAATTAACTTTTTTTTTTATTTGGAAAAAAAATATTTTACAAGTTTAGAAAATAAATGCAAAAAATATATAAGGACTAATTATTCTGTTAGGTGACCTGGTGTATTTACTCTGTGGTCTTGGGTTTCTTCATATGGCAATATTCAACTAAACATTTTGCAACACTTTTATACTGAAGGAAATTTTGGAATAATAACATACCTCCCAACCGTCCCGCTTTCGGCGGGACATTCACGTTTTTTAACGCAAGTCCCGCCGCCCCGGGAGGCTAAGAGATTTTCACGTTGTTCCCCGCATTGTCTCGGGCCAGGAGACTGAGTCCCGTCTCCTGGTCCCGGGACCCGGGTCCGAGGGTCGGACTGGCCGGCTGAGCGTAACCGCGGTAACCGCGGAGGGGGGGGGGGGTCGGCAGCGGCACATCTGCCATGCAACTGCTGGCTGATACACACGGAGCACACACGGCTCCAGGGATCATAACTTAACCAGTAACTGCAGTGAATATTGTCAAGGACCTTCGATGAGGTCATGACCATGTGACGCCTGTGTGGGAGGAGCTACTGAAGACCCGGGTAGAGGTTGCTGCCATGCATGCCGAGGTATGTGTATGTGAAGTTATACAGAAGCAGTGCAAGGAGGGTGAGACAGGTATATAATGTGTGGGGGGCAGTGTGACAGGTATATAATGTGGGGGGGGCAGTGTGACAGGTATATAATGTGGGGGGGGGCAGTGTGACAGGTATATAATGTGCGGGGGGCAGTGTGACAGGTATATAATGTGTGGGGGGGGCAGTGTGACAGGTATATAATGTGTGGGGGGGGGGCAGTGTGACAGGTATATAATGTGTGGGGGGCCAGTGTGACAGGTATATAATGTGTGGGGGGGCAGTGTGACAGGTATATAATGTGTGGGGGGGGCAGTGTGACAGGTATATAATGTGTGGGGGGGGCAGTGTGACAGCTATATAATGTGTATATATGTGATCTAGTGAAAGGGGGTTGCTTTAAAATTTTCCCTTTTTTTTCAATTTTTAAAAAAATTTCAGACCCTCCAGGGTACTGATTGCTAATATAATATACTGAAATACTAGTGTATAGCAATATTACTGCTGATCTCTAATAGCCTCTCATCTGCTATTAGATAATTAGATAATTACACATGGCAGGCCTACTAGTCTCAATGGGACTTTAGGCTACCATGGCAGCCGATCGCCAGGAGGAAGAGTTTGGGAAATCAGGAGGAGGACGGGGGGCTGCCGGAGGAGGACGGGGGGGGGCTGCCGGAGGAGGACGGGGGGCTGCCGGAGGAGGACGGAGGATGGGGGGTTGCCGGAGGAGGACGGGGGGCTGCCGGAGGAGGACGGAGGACGGGGGGCTGCCGGAGGAGGACAGGGGGCTGCCGGAGGAGGACGGAGGACAGGGGGCTGCCGGAGGAGGACAGGGGGCTGCCGGAGGAGGACGGAGGACAGGGGGCTGCCGGAGAAGGACGGAGGACAGGGGGCTGCCGGCGGAGGACGGAGGACAGGGGGCTGCCGGAGGAGGACGGAGGACAGGGGGCTACAGGAAGAGTATGGAGGACAGAAGGAGGAGGATAGAGAACAGGGACCACACCATGTGAGGAGGGGTGGGGGTAGGAGTACAGATAGGATTATGTGTAAGTTTGGGGAGATAAATAAAAGCGGAAAACCAAGCGTAAAGGCAGGATAAAATTAAAGAGGTTTTATATGTTTTACATGTTGCAGAGTTGCATTAGGGGTTATAATATTGGTCCACGGGAAGGGGGGCAAATTAAGGGGGGTTGTAGCATTTGGTTACCATCAAGTTCGATATTGTACTATGCTTGAGGGTGGAGCAATGGGCGTAGCTTAGAAAAAGGGGGAGGGGCTTTGTGTCCCTCTTTCTCTTGCCCAAAAGTTGGGAGGTATGTAATAAGATTAACAAATTTGGACTTGTATTTATTTTTGAACCCACTCTCTGGCTTACAAAAACTGATGCAAAATACTGAGCACAAAAGAATTGAATATCAAACAGCTTGCATCAAAATATTGCTAACATATACATAGAATAGCAAATTGTCCAACAGATCAGATCCTATTCAAGCAGTGACACAGTTCAGCTACAATGAGAACGGAGCAGTCTGCTTGGTATCTCACTTTCCCTTTATTAGCTACTGAGATCAGTTCATCTGCGGGGCTGCTGGATATAAGACCAATCTGAGAATGAGGAATTTTCAATATTTTTATCCTATTTTAGTCGAATGTAGTGTGTAGTGAACTGGCATAAAATGGGGCACATTTACTAAGGGTCCGCACACCGCATTTCTGTCAGGTTTCCCGACTATTTCCGATTTGAGCTGCATTTAACAGGGGTGTTTGGCGCACACAAATGGATTTTGGCGCAATCGCTTTCATGCAACACAATTCGGGGGGAGGAGGGGGGTGTTTTGGCCGTCGGACAACCAGACTGATTCGGACTAAGCGTGGGATTTAAAATTCAAATTGTGTCGCAAGACATGCACTCACATACACCAGGAAGAAGAAGGTGAACTTCGGTGGATGTCAGCATGCAGGATATCGGGCGCACAATCTTAGCAAACAGAGCCGGACTTCATCCTTGTCGCACAACGCACCTCGGGGATCGCGACAGGATTGTAAGTAAATGTGCCTCAGTATCTGCAAAACAATTCATTCACAGTGGGTATGGAAAATATTCAGAGCCATTTAAATATGTCACTTTGATTCATTGCAATCATTTGGTAAGAGCAAAAAATGTGCTCCCCATCTTGACAGCAAAAAACAGAAGTGTAGATATCTTTTCTAATTTATTAAACAAGAAAACCGGAAATATCACATGGTCATAAGTATTCATACCCTTTGCTCATTATTGAGTAGAAGCACCTTTTGAGCTAGTACAGTCATGAGTCTTCTTGGGAATGATGCAACAAGTGTTGCACATCGATTTGGGAATCCTCTGCTATTCTTCCTTGCAGATCCTCTCCAGTTCTCTCAGGTTGGATGGTGAAAGTTGGTGGAAGCCATTTTCAAGTCTCTCTAGAGAGAGATGCTAAATTGGGTTTAGGTCTGGGCTGTGGTTGGGCCAGTCAAAAATGGTCACAGAGTTGTTCTGAAGCCACTGCTTTGTTATTTTAGCTCTATGCTTAGGGTCATTGTCTTGTTGGAAGGTAAACCTTCGACCAAGTCTGAGGTCTAGAGCACTCTACAACTAGTTTTACATCCAGGATATCTCTGTACTTGACCGCATTCATCTTCCCTTTAATTGCAATCAGCCGTCCTGTCCCTGCAGCTGAAAAAAATAGCATGATGCTGCCATCAACTATTTCACTGTTGGGATTGTATTTGGCAAGTGAGAAGCAGTATTTGTTTTTCTGCACATACGCCGCTTAGAATTAACATTCAATCCTCATCTCATCAAACCAGAGAATCTTATTTCCCATGGTCTGGGAGTCTTTCATGCGGTTTTTTTTTTTTTTTTTTAACTGTATGCAGACTTTCATATGTCTTGCACTGAGGATAGGCTTCCGTCGGAACAGTCTGCCACAAAATGGATGGCTGCCATCCTTGTGTGAGTAAGAAAGAAAGCTCAGCAGCACTCTAAATGTAGTTCAATCCAATGTCCCTCTTTGCTGATGAATTGTTACTTTATGTGACCAACCCAAAGATCTCCCTTCCTTCCATACTAAAGGAATTTGAGATTTGGCAAACTTAGTAATTTACAAAAATCTGAGTAACTAAACATGTCACTTCCACCTGAGGAAATAGCTCACTTGGCTTCGGTCTTCCCTTTTAAATGGGCCAATATCTACATTAAATATTTGGGAGACCACATTTCTTCGCGCCCCTCTAGCCTATATTCTATCAATCATGAACCCTTGCAGAAATCTATCTCTGCTGAGCTGACTAAGAGCCGTCGACTAGCCCTGTCGTGGTTTGGGAGAATTAATGTACTAAAAATGGATATCTTGCTTGGTTACTGTACCTGTTTCAAACTATACCCACAGACATACCACACGCTTTTTTCATGACCCTTCACAATCTTGTGTGCCAATTTGTATGGAGGGCCTCTCCCCCTCGAATAAGAAGAGGCCTTCTAATATGACCTAAGGATGCTGGTGGGTCGGAACTGACTCTTTCATCCCACCAAACCTTTGGCTCTTTCTGGCTGCCTCAGTCCATCTTTTACAATGCATGGACAACCTGGATGACTTTCAGAGACACACCTGCCTTTGCTGATTGGGTCTTCTCTGGAACTCTGCCCTAGCTCAGATATCCTGACTACATTCTTTCTCTTTCTTCCCCTCCACTTACTCTCCCCCTTCTTGATTTTTTCCTTGCCCTTAAGTAACCTAATGTTCTTAGCTACCCCTATCTGTTTGGATGTCTGTGCATGTGTGTTGAATCCACATGCTGTTGATGTTATTACTACTTTATTACTAGACTGTTTTGAGAAAATATATAGGCTACATAACGTAAATTATATTTTTTTAATATATACTTCTCAAATGGGTGACTTTTTCCCAGCTGCCAAGAGGGAGGAACAACTGGCTCACTATAGAGCAATACTGTGCCGACAATTGGCCACTGCTTATGCGCGCCATTGTCCATCCTCTTTCAGGTCTGACCAGGGGATCCCTGGCAGTCATCGCTCACGTACTACTGCCACAGCTGCTGTGGGGGAATGGGTGGGGGGGATTAGGGGTCGGAGCAGTAGCAGCTCCATCAGCAGCAGCTTAAGTCTAGAGTCCTTAATGAACAGCTTCCTTTACCCGCCTAGTAGCCGCCACCAGCAGCAGCAGGACATCGAGCAGACCCTGCACCAGCAGGTGTTGGTGGCCTACTTGGACAGCACTCTACCACCCCAGGTAGAGGATCCCCTGGACTACTGGGCAGCCATAACTTGATGTGTGGCTGCACCTTGCGGAGTTTGCAGTACAGAAGTTGTCCTGCCCGGCCAGTTGTGTGGCATCAGAGAAGTTGTTCAGTGCGGCGGGGGCCATCGTTATCTCAAGGAGAACCCGATTGTCTGGACCTTTATCAAGCGTGGATTGGCCAGGATTTCAACACAGCAATGCCTTATGCATCTGATTAGCTCACCCATGACGCCTCTCCCAAACTGTGAGAAATGAGTCTGGATTCTAACAACCCGCCTCAGCCACTACTCTAACGATGCCACCCTCCTGATGCCACACATCTGTTGCCAGTTGCTCCATCTGCCTCCCACCATCTTTACCAGGGACTGGAATTGTCACCCAGCTCCACACTGTGTCATTGTGCCACTCTGTGGCCTACCTTGTTGCTGCCAGCTAAATAATTTTCATTGTGCCACTTTCTAACCTCCTGCTGCTGCCACCTCCACACTCTGTCACTGTGCCACTCTGTGGCCTACCATATTGCTGCCACCTCCACACTCTGTCATTGTGCCACTCTGTGCCCTACTATGTTGCTGCCAGGTAAATAATTTGTCATTGTGCCACTCTGACTTCCTGCTGCCACCACCTCTACACTCTGTGATTGTGCCACGCTGTGGCCTACCATGTTGCGGCCAGCTCCCGAATTTGTCATTATGCCACTCTCTGACCTCATGCTGTTGCTGCTGCCGGCTTTGCAGTTCTTTTTTGGCAAAGACATTATATTTTCAGGGAAATTGTAATGAAGGACGCATGTAGCGTCTCTAAGCTTCAAATTCAAAATGTGAAAATTCAAATTCATTTAAAACTTCGTCATTGTGCCACACCATGGCTTACCATGTTTCCGCCACCTCCTTCATTTGTCATTGTGCCACTCTGCGGCCTACTCATTCTGCTGCCAACTGACCGCTGTCTCCCAGAACACCCTGTGATTTCTATAATGCTGTTTTCACCCTCAACCACTCTATGACGTTTCCACTATGTTTGATATTTGCATGTCCTCTGTGTTCTGTATCCACTCCTGCTTTTGGTTTTAAATCCTGAGTCTTTTCATTCCTTCTGATAGATGAAATAAGGGTTTCCCTTATTTCATCTATCAGAAAGAATGAAAAGACTCAGGATTTAAAACCAAAAGCAGGAGTGGATACAGAACACAGAGGACATGCAAATATCCCATTTACTGGTCATCTCTGTTTTCGATCAACTCCTGTTTGTTTTTGGCTTTAGCAATACTGATGGATTATTGACCAATTGAAAGCGGACACTGACAGATGAAAAGAATGTCAAAATGATCAATGATGTCAATGCAAAATTACTGCCGACACCCTCTCCACTCTTTTGGGGGTTTCTACATGTATACGCATTTAACAGTACAGGTTTTGTCATAATCTATGGAATCATCTAATGTCCGTATAAAAAGAGTGCACTCTTTGATGTTATAGTGGAATCTTGGCCCTCAGCTCTGTCCTTTCGAGCTGGCATAGACATTACCTTATCAGGCTGCGTTCCCGCTTCACTTATTTTGTCAAGTTGGCCTCTGTAAGTGCCCATGGAATTGAAGAGTGAAGTGAAGAATTGAAGAGTGTCATGACTAAAACACAGCATTGTTTGAAGACCAAACCATGCTCCCCATGCATATTTGAGCATGGCACAATGGTCTACAACACCCTACACCAGTGGTGGCGAACCTATGGCACGGGTGCCAGAGGCGGCACTCAGAGCCCTTTCTGTGGGCACCCGGGCCATCGCCCCAGCACACCAGACAGGACTCAAAGAATCTTCCTGCAGTTCCAAGCAACTTAAAAGATGCAGGTTTCAGTCATATTTTGATACTTCCTTCGCTACTTGGGACTGTAGGAAGAGGGAGAATGAGTAAACAGGGGCGAATTATCTTTGGAGGACCTCCTGCTGGCCCCACGATTTTTTCTGTACAGCGGGACACTGGAAAGAAGCTAAAATGATGATAATTTTCCATCTTTCTACTGTGTTGCTGTCCTCAGGAGGCTAATATGATTGAAAGTTGTTGAACAGGGAGCAATAAGTTACTGCTTTAATTTTTGGTTGGAACCTCGCGATAAATAAGGGGGGTTTTGGGTTGAAGTTTGGGCACTCGGCCGCTAAAAGGTTTGCCATAACTGCCCTACAGGCTCTCTGCGGCCAGGATATACCCATTTTTTAACATGATTCGATTTAGGTCAAATCAAATATTTTCAAAACATTCTGCGAACCTGGTCGAATAGACTTTTGACAAATTCGCCATCTCTACTATAAAAACGGTTATTCCCAGCAGTGAACCCTGTAATGGAAAATCATGCTCAAATGACCAAAACGCTACTTTGTCATTTTGCAACACATAAAAAATGTAATAAAAGTGCTTAAAATGTTGTACTCTTTCCAAAATGCTAGCAATGAAAAAGTCATCATGTTCCGCAAAAAAAAAAATGACACCTCACACAGCTCCATACCTCAAAGTACGAAAAAGTAGACTATAGCAAAATGAAGAATTATTTCTTGTACAAAAGGTTTTAATTATTTAAACCCTATTAAAACCAAATAAAATCTATATAAAATTTGGTATCCTAGTAATCGGACCGACCTAAAAAATTAAGGGGAGGTGTCATTTGGAGCGCACAGTAAAAGCCGAGAAAAATGTTGTATATTCTTTGTAGGGTTTAGTGCATTTGGAATTTTTTTTCACCCTTCTCAGAACATGGCATAGAAAATTAAATACTGCACTAGGAAGTATAATTGGCTTGTAATCCAGTACATGGATTTTTAACCCCTTCCTGCTCAGTGACTTAGCGCTCAGTGGCAGATATATCCGCCGCAGAGATGATTCCACCTCGGCTCTGGATCGGAGCCGAACCGGCATTGGCAAACACGGGGTGCCGGCTGTAACATATAGCCGGCACCCCAGTGTAACACCTCTGGGGGGGTCTTTTCCCCACGACCCCCCCCCCCCAGAGGTGTTACACTGGGGTGTTACACTGGGGTGCTGGCGACGATCATTGCTGTGGCATCACTGGGGTCCGATCTGGACCCCAGTTTTGCCTGCAAGAACTGCCGGTAAGATGGCGTCTATAACATCATCTTACTGGCACAGTGCCAGCCTATGCAAGTGCATAGGCTGACACTGCTAATACCCTGCAAAACAAGAGTATTGCAGGATATTATCATGAACAAGCAATCAGATGATTGCTTGTTCATGTCCCATGGTGGAAAAAAAGTGTTATTCAATAAAAAATAAATAAATCAATAAAAATGCCCATAAGCCCCATAACATATAAAGAGACATATAACCCCCCCAAAAAAAAGTCTAAATCATAACAAAAACCCCAAATATACAGTATCACCACGTCCGTAACAACCCGTAAAAGTAAATCATAAAAAAAAAAAAAAAACTGGTAAAAACCCACCAAATGCCAACCCCAAAATGGCAACACTGGAAAAAGCATCTCATCCCGCAAAAAAAAATTCTGTCACATGGCCCCAATTACAAAAAAGCGAAAATTTTATAGCCTACAAAATGAGGCAACAAGAAAACTAAAATCCTGGCAGCTGCAGGGCGCTTCTTCCCTTCTGCGCCTCGCCGTGCGCCCATAAAACAAGTAATGGCCACATGTGGGGGTCTCTGTACTTGGGAGAAATTGCAGAACAAATTGTATGGTGGGTTTTCTCTTTTTATCTTTTGGAAATGTGTAAATTTTAGGGCTATATGAATGTATAACCAGCACAATTTGACCATTCTAAATTTCACCTCCATTTTGATTCAATTACAATGCAGATCTCAAGGGGTTAATGATCTTCCTAAAAGCTGTTTCTGATAGTTTGAGGTGTGCAGATTTGAAAATGGGTTGTTTATAAAGGGGGTTTTTGATGCTAAATATGTAAAATTTCATTCAAACGGTATTTATCCCCAAAATGGTCAATTCTGAAAATACAGAAAAGCGGTATTCGATTTGTAAGCCGCTCAAACTAAATTTACCAGACATTTCAAAAATTATGAAAATGTAAAAGTAGACATATGGGAAATGTTATTCAGCAACTTATTTAAGTGGTAAATCTATCGGCCTGAAAACACGGTGACTTTGAATTTCAAAAATGGCAAATTTTTCAAAATTTTCATCATTTTTTTTTTTTTGGTAAATAAAAACGCCAAAATTTACCACTAAAATGAAGTACAACATGTGGGGGAAAAAAAAACAAAATCTCAGAATCGCTTTGATAAGTAACAGTGTTCAAAAATTATAACCATATAAAGTGACGCAAGTCAGAATCCAAAAAATGGGACTGTGCCTTAAGCTACAAAATGGCTGTGTCCTTAAGGGGTTAAAGAAGGGAAGCAAAAAACTAAAACACAAAATCGAAAAAGGCATCGGAGGAAAGTGTTTGATATCCGTAAGTAACCTTAAGGAGGGAGGGAGATATTACAATAGGTAAAATTATGGTTGTTTCTTTTTTTAAAACAAGTCATCTATCTAGTCACCTGCTTGGGACACGTGTATTGATGAATCTGATGCACTCTTTTATAGGAAAACCAAATCAGTTATTAGCATATCTTAATAAACTGACCAACCTTTATCAACTCCATCTTGCTGTGTTGTGTGTGTCTGTCCGTCGACTTTACAGGAGCCTGGGTTGGTATCTCTCAGGATGACGTCACTTGCAGCTTTTGGTAGCCAATCAGACAGCATTTATGCATAAAATTATGATATACACTAATGTCCATCTGAGTGTCTATAAAATCATAGTATCATAGTATAGTATCATAGTATATAAGGCTGGAAAAAGACGCAAGTCCATCAAGTCCAACCTTTAAGAATTAAATAACTGTTTTATCCCCATAACCCGTAATATTTTTTCTCTCCAGAAAGTCATCCAGGCCTCTCTTGAACATGTACATAGAGTCCGCCATAACAACCTCCTACGGCAGAGAGTTCCATATACTCACTGCTCGTACAGTAAAGAACCTTTGTCTATGGTGATGGTAAAATCGCCTCTCCTCTAGGCGTAGAGGATGCCCCCTTGTCCTGGTCACAGGCCGAGGTATAAAAAGATCTTTGGAGAGATCCTTGTACTGTCCGTTCAGGTATTTGTACATTGTAATGAGGTCTCCCCTCAGTCGTCTTTATTCTAAACTGAATAATCCCAAATTTTGTAATCTGTCATTGTATTCTAATCCCCCCATTCCCCTAATAATCCTGGTTGCTCTCCTCTGCACCCATTCCAGGTCTACTATATCCTTTTTATACACTGGTGCCCAAAACTGTACACAATATTCCATGTGTGGTCTGACCAGGGATTTGTATACGGGCAAAACTATGTCTTTATCATGAGAATCTATTCCTCTCTTGATACATCCCATAATTTTATTTGCTTTAGCAGCGGCCTGGCTCTGATCACTAAAATTAAGTTTACCATCCACCAATACCCCCAAGTCCTTTTCAGCTCCAGTTTTACCAAGTAATTGACTGTTTAGAACATAATTATACTTTTTGTTTCCACGGTCCAAGTGCATAACTTTACATTTATCTACATTAAACCTCATCAACCATTTCTCTGCTAAACTATGGACCTCAGTAATTATTACTTTACACAGCTTGGTATCATCTGCAAATATTGAAACTTGACTGAGTAAACCCACTACAAGTTTATTGATAAAAATATTAAAAAGAAGTGGCCCCAATACTGACCTCTGTGGCACTCCACCGGTAACGTCAACCCAATCTGAGAATGTGCCATTATTAATGACCCTCTGTTTTCCATCACTAAGCCAACTACTTACCCACATACACAGATTTTCCCCTATTCCCAGCAGTCTCATTTTATATACCACGGCACGGTGTCAAATGCCTTTGAAAAGTCCAGATATACAACATCCACAGCGTCCCCCAGGTTCAATCTTGAACTTACCTTCTCGTAGAAATCAATCAGATTAGTCTGACAGGACCGATCTCTCATAAACCCATGCTGACGCTGGGTTATAAGGTTGTGCACAGTGAGATACTCCAGGATAGTATCTCTAACAAACCAAAACTCAAATATTTTCCCCACCACAGCAGTTAGACTCAAGGGTCTGTAGTTACCAGGATCACTTTTTGATCCTTTTTTGTATATTGGTACCACATTTGCTATGCGCCAGTCCTGTGGAACATAACCAGTCCTCAGTGAATCTTCAAATATAAAAAAAAACGGTCTTTCTATCACGGTACACATGCAGAACCTCGGGATGTATGCCATCTGGCCCCGGTGATTTATCTATCTTAGTAGTTGCGAGGCGGTGACGTACCTCTTCCTGGGTTAAACTGTTGACATTCCAAAGATAATTTACATTATTCCTCATTGTGTCTTCCACCAGGGGATTTTCCTGGGTAAAGACAGTTGAGAAGGTGACATTCAGTAGATTGGCCCTTTTCTCATCTCCTTCCACCATGACCCTCATGTTATTTCTAAGGGGACCCACACTCTTAAACAGCCGTAACAGGGACTCTTGTGCACCATCTGTTTTATTTATGACTTAATACTCATCACAAGTATTCCCACTTATACTTCTATTTGTAGCTACCTGGAATATCCTGGTCTACCC
Source organism: Engystomops pustulosus (assembly GCF_040894005.1). NCBI lineage: Eukaryota > Metazoa > Chordata > Amphibia > Anura > Leptodactylidae > Engystomops > Engystomops pustulosus. The sequence goes on along the minus strand of NC_092412.1, from coordinate 129,139,449 downwards.
TCATACCCAGGGCGAATGACTATAAGATCACTGCACTAATGTCTACTTGACTACCAATAAATATCTCTACAAAGTCTTTGCCGACTATTTGTTTTTGCTACTGTATGCAGCCTTTCTGCCAAACTAATTAGAGATTGTATAACACTATATAGCTATATGTTAGTATTGAACTTTACAATTTACAGTATCTGATGGAGGTCTATTTAAACCAAAACGTCATGTGAAAAACGTTGGTTCGCTCTGATAAAGCATTTGGATAATTATTTTTGGTTGAGTGCCATATTCCTAGGTTATAATCCGTTTCACTAACTTTTGTGTATAATAGCAGTCAATGGGTCAATGAAAAAAAACAAAAAATATTGCCAAACCAATACAAAACTTCTTAAAAACAGGCACTGAAACAAATAGGATGTCAAATAGATGCTAATTACACAGACAGTGCACTCTCCATGCAGGGCATGCAGTGCCGGATTAAGGTTGGTGGGGGCCCCTGGGCGCAAAATATGGTGGAGGCTCCCATTGAATGTAGTCCAGACAGGGAACAGCAATCGCTATATACCACTCCCCAGCAATAACTGTATACATCTCCCCCTATAACAACTATATACACCCCCCATAACAACTATATGCAGATTCCTATTATTGCTATATATACCCCCCATAATAAATATCCCTCAATAATCTACAGACCTAGATAAAATACTAAAATTGTACTCACCCTCCATCGTTCCCCCGATGCGCGCCATCCTCCTCCCTCGCGGTGTCAGGGTGGATGTAAACAAAGATGGCGGCGCCCTGCTACAGGCCGCACCGTGAGTCGCAGCGCGGTTACGCCACCATCTTTATTTACATTCGATCGTCTATGGCAGAGCAGGGAACTTATTGTTCCCTCGCTCTGCCATAGACTAAAGGCAGACACATTGGCGGGATTAGGCCCGCGGCCCGGGGAGCCTGGCGCCAAATAAATCGTTGTCGATTCGGGCGAATGGGACCGCCCGATTTGCCCCAATTTGGTGGGGGCCCTCTTAAAGACAAAGTGGTGGGGGCCCCTGGGCTCGCACCCCGGGAGCCCCCCTATGATCCGACCCTGAGGGCATGTGTCTGCTATATTATACAGCAGCATTAACAAACACTAGGGGTTAAAATGGGATTAACAAAGGGTTAAACAAATCTAAAGTTTCAAATCAACCCCTTTCGATAAATAAAATCAATATCAGTTATTTTGGCACGTGGGTATAACTAATTAAAACCTTCCCAGTGCAGGATGATATAGTACTGCACGTGTCGAGGTAACTTCCCGACTCGTATTATTACGTCCTGCTTCTGGCACCAGCTCACAAGCAGAGCGGATACCAGAAGCTGCAGGTGTTAGCTGTATATTATAGCTGACACACACGATCGGAGTGATGTCAGTGAAAATCACTACATGAGCTTATGGGACTGTGCCTTAAGCTACAAAATGGCTGTGTCCTTAAGGGGTTAAAGAAGGGAAGCAAAAAACTAAAACACAAAATCGAAAAAGGCATCGGAGGAAAGTGTTTGATATCCGTAAGTAACCTTAAGGAGGGAGGGAGATATTACAATAGGTAAAATTATGGTTGTTTCTTTTTTTAAAACAAGTCATCTATCTAGTCACCTGCTTGGGACACGTGTATTGATGAATCTGATGCACTCTTTTATAGGAAAACCAAATCAGTTATTAGCATATCTTAATAAACTGACCAACCTTTATCAACTCCATCTTGCTGTGTTGTGTGTGTCTGTCCGTCGACTTTACAGGAGCCTGGGTTGGTATCTCTCAGGATGACGTCACTTGCAGCTTTTGGTAGCCAATCAGACAGCATTTATGCATAAAATTATGATATACACTAATGTCCATCTGAGTGTCTATAAAATCATAGTATCATAGTATAGTATCATAGTATATAAGGCTGGAAAAAGACGCAAGTCCATCAAGTCCAACCTTTAAGAATTAAATAACTGTTTTATCCCCATAACCCGTAATATTTTTTCTCTCCAGAAAGTCATCCAGGCCTCTCTTGAACATGTACATAGAGTCCGCCATAACAACCTCCTATGGCAGAGAGTTCCATATACTCACTGCTCGTACAGTAAAGAACCTTTGTCTATGGTGATGGTAAAATCGCCTCTCCTCTAGGCGTAGAGGATGCCCCCTTGTCCTGGTCACAGGCCGAGGTATAAAAAGATCTTTGGAGAGATCCTTGTACTGTCCGTTCAGGTATTTGTACATTGTAATGAGGTCTCCCCTCAGTCGTCTTTATTCTAAACTGAATAATCCCAAATTTTGTAATCTGTCATTGTATTCTAATCCCCCCATTCCCCTAATAATCCTGGTTGCTCTCCTCTGCACCCATTCCAGGTCTACTATATCCTTTTTATACACTGGTGCCCAAAACTGTACACAATATTCCATGTGTGGTCTGACCAGGGATTTGTATACGGGCAAAACTATGTCTTTATCATGAGAATCTATTCCTCTCTTGATACATCCCATAATTTTATTTGCTTTAGCAGCGGCCTGGCTCTGATCACTAAAATTAAGTTTACCATCCACCAATACCCATATCCACCAATATCCACTGCACTAATGTCTACTTGACTACCAATAAATATCTCTACAAAGTCTTTGCCGACTATTTGTTTTTGCTACTGTATGCAGCCTTTCTGCCAAACTAATTAGAGATTGTATAACACTATATAGCTATATGTTAGTATTGAACTTTACAATTTACAGTATCTGATGGAGGTCTATTTAAACCAAAACGTCATGTGAAAAACGTTGGTTCGCTCTGATAAAGCATTTGGATAATTATTTTTGGTTGAGTGCCATATTCCTAGGTTATAATCCGTTTCACTAACTTTTGTGTATAATAGCAGTTAATGGGTCAATGAAAAAAAACAAAAAATATTGCCAAACCAATACAAAACTTCTTAAAAACAGGCACTGAAACAAATAGGATGTCAAATAGATGCTAATTACACAGACAGTGCACTCTCCATGCAGGGCATGCAGTGCCGGATTAAGGTTGGTGGGGGCCCCTGGGCGCAAAATATGGTGGAGGCTCCCATTGAATGTAGTCCAGACAGGGAACAGCAATCGCTATATACCACTCCCCAGCAATAACTGTATACATCTCCCCCTATAACAACTATATACACCCCCCATAACAACTATATGCAGATTCCTATTATTGCTATATATACCCCCCATAATAAATATCCCTCAATAATCTACAGACCTAGATAAAATACTAAAATTGTACTCACCCTCCATCGTTCCCCCGATGCGCGCCATCCTCCTCCCTCGCGGTGTCAGGGTGGATGTAAACAAAGATGGCGGCGCCCTGCTACAGGCCGCACCGTGAGTCGCAGCGCGGTTACGCCACCATCTTTATTTACATTCGATCGTCTATGGCAGAGCAGGGAACTTATTGTTCCCTCGCTCTGCCATAGACTAAAGGCAGACACATTGGCGGGATTAGGCCCGCGGCCCGGGGAGCCTGGCGCCAAATAAATCGTTGTCGATTCGGGCGAATGGGACCGCCCGATTTGCCCCAATTTGGTGGGAGCCCTCTTAAAGACAAAGTGGTGGGGGCCCCTGGGCTCGCACCCCGGGAGCCCCCCTATGATCCGACCCTGAGGGCATGTGTCTGCTATATTATACAGCAGCATTAACAAACACTAGGGGTTAAAATGGGATTAACAAAGGGTTAAACAAATCTAAAGTTTCAAATCAACCCCTTTCGATAAATAAAATCAATATCAGTTATTTTGGCACGTGGGTATAACTAATTAAAACCTTCCCAGTGCAGGATGATATAGTACTGCACGTGTCGAGGTAACTTCCCGACTCGTATTATTACGTCCTGCTTCTGGCACCAGCTCACAAGCAGAGCGGATACCAGAAGCTGCAGGTGTTAGCTGTATATTATAGCTGACACACACGATCGGAGTGATGTCAGTGAAAATCACTACATGAGCTTATGGGATCTCCCAAACTGAATGTCTGATCACTAGAATAAAATCGGCATGTCAGTTTATTCCAATGTTCAGAGTTTGGGGTTGGGGATCCTTTCAACACACACAGCGATTTTTCCTGACTGCACTCGGTCATGGGCAAGAGGCCTAAAGGTTGATGTGTCAATTGGACTGCACAGTGATGATGGCACTGACTTTTTTTTCTTACTTTAAAAAGTCCGAAAAACCCAATGATAAATCTTCCCTAAAACCTTTGGACAAATAAAAAATAAAATGTTCCACCATTTAATTCCACTTCATTTTATGCTTGCTAAAATTAAAAACTAAATGCAAAACCAGAAAAAGTTAATTTTATTAATTGTTTTCCATAATTAAACATGCTAACGGATTCAATACATTATATATTTATTTCCTTAACCTTAGTTGCCAGGATGTTTTAGATATGTTACAACTCTGACAGTATTTAAAATGTTTACCATGTACAAACAAACCCAAAATATGACAGCCTAAATGATTATCCCCCTATAAAACATAAGGGACAGCGTTTGATACTGTGGACCACCAGCGCCTCCTCAGGAAGCTTCGCTCCATTGGCCCAGGTTCTCTTCTCTTTTCCCTCTATACTGCCCCCATTGGGCAAAGCATTGGCAGATTTGGTTTCCAGCATCATTGCTATGCTGTTGATACCCAGCTATACATCTATACTTCTGCATATAACTGCTTGCTCTTTCTGCAGCTCTAGAATCCGCCCATTTTTCACAATGCCAATTGGCTCCCTTATTCACTCTTGTCTAGACTACTGTAACTCCCTACTAGTCGGTCCTGCAATCACTAAACTCCCCTTTCCTAAGGATTATTAACGCAGGAGTGAGGCTGGTTTTTCAGACCAAACACTGCAGTCTGTGCCAGGCACTGCACCGGCTGCCGTTTCCTTTAGAATACAGTTTAACCCCTTCCCGCTCAAGGGGTGCCGGCTGTGACTGACAGTGTAACATCCGCAGTCGAAGTGGGCTCCGATCGCAGGTGTTCAACCCGTTAAATGCTGAGGTCAGTGCGACCGCAGCGTTTAACTTGCCTTTGGGGGGGAGTAGGGGGTGTTCTTTCCCCCACGATTGGTCCCCCAATCATTGGCGCCAATCATTGGTAAGGCAACTATGTGGTCCAATCAGGACCCCAGAGTTGTCTGTAAGAACTGCCTGTAAGATGGCGTCAGTGACGTCATCTTACAGGCATAGTGTCAGCCTATGCATGTGCATAGGCTGACACTGCTAATACCCTGCAATACATAAGTATTGCAGAGTATTATCATGAACCAGCAATCAGATGATTGCTTGTTCAAGTCCCATGGTAGAAAAAGTAAAAAAAATAAAAAAAAATCAATTAAAAAAGGCCCATAAACCCCATAACACATAACGCAAAAAAGTCTAAATCAAATTATGGTTTTACCTATTCAATCCCACAAAAAAATGCTATAAAAAGTGATCAAAAAACATATGTACTCCAGAATGATACTGGTGCAAAGTACAACATGTCCCCCCAAAAACAAGCCATCAACCAGCTCCGTAACCAAAAAAGTAACAATGTTATGCCACTTGGAAGACGGCAATGCAAAAATGATCGATTTTTCCCACAATAGGGTTTTATTTGACAAATTTAGTAAAACGTAAGAAAAAATATTCGTGTATGGTATCCCCAAAATTGTATCGATTACTATAAGGTGAACACAAAAGGAAAAAAAAAATCCAGTAGAGAATTTGTGCTTTTCTACTCCTGCACTCGAAAAGTTAGGAACTTTTTTAACAATAGGGGATATCAACCCCAAAATGGTAACACTGGAAAAAGCATCTCATTCCGCAAAAAAGAAAAAATGCCATGCCCAATAACGCAAAAGCTAAAATTTTATAGCCTACAAAAGAGGCCAATGAGGAAACTAAAATCCTGGCAGCTGCAGGGCGCTCCTTCCCTTCTGCGCCTTGCTGCGCACCCATAAAACAAGTAACGGCCACATGTGGGGGTTGGGGGGGGTCTCTGTACTCGGGAGAAACTGTATCTCTTTTTCTCTCGTTTTCTCTTTTTATCTTTTGGTAATGTGTAAATTTTAGGGCTAAATGAACGTATAACCGTCAACATTTGACCATTCTAAATTTCACCTACATTTTGATTCAATTACTCTGAAGATCTCAAGGGGTTAACAATCTTCCTAAAAGCTGTTTCTGATAGCTTGAGGTGTGCAGATCTGAAAATGGGTCGGTTATATAGGGGGGTTTTGATGCTAAATGTGTAAAATTTCATTCAAAACTGTATTTATCCCCAAAATAGTAAATTCTGAAAATCTGGAAAAGAGATATTCGATTTGTAAGCCGCACAACATCAAAATATATTATCCAGATATTTCAAAAATTATGAAAATGTAAAGTAGACAAATGGGAAAATTTTTCAAAAGAATCATCATTTTTTCTTTTTTTTTGTAAATAAATACAAAACTTATCAGCCAAAACTTACCACTAAAATTAAGTACAACATATGGAAAAAAAAAAATAAAATCTCAGAATCACTTTGATAAGTAACAGTGTTCAAAAGTTGTAACCATATAAAGCGACGCAAGTCAGAATCCAAAAAAAGGGGCTGAGCCTTAAGCTATAAAATGGTTGCGTCCTGAAGGGGTTAAAATAATCACCCTCATCTCAGTCTATTGTCCAACCCATGGGAGCTGCCTGTGATCTTAGATTATGCTCTACCTTAATGTGAACCTCTAGCTCACGTCTCCAGGTCTTCTCCCAAACTGCACCAATTCTTCGGAACGCCCTACCCTGGGCTATTAGACTAAAACCAAACCTCCAATGTTTCAAACATGCTCTTAAAACCCATCTCTTTTGGTAGTAGTAATCACACTCACTAACTGCTTGAGACTTCCTTCTCCGGTCTGTTATCTGGCAAGCAAAAACAAAGCTTTAGGCTTCCTGCAGTCTCTTTGACCATGGACTTTGTATAGAAATAGCGGCTGATGGATTGTTCAAGCAGCAGCATTTGTATTTAGTAAAATTATTTTGTTCTGTTCCCTTAGACCATTATTCAAGCTCTTAAACCTCTACCCCTCCCCATCTTCATAGACTGTAAGCTCTTGCAAGCAGGGCCCTCACTACTATGGTTCCACATGAACATTTGTACTCTGTAAAGTCTCATTTTATTTCTATATGTCCCCTACGATTTGTAAAGGGCTACAGAAAATGATGGTGCTATATAAATTATTATTATATTATCAGTGTCTATAAGCAAAACTGTTTAGCTTTACTTTTAAAAAATTAAAGCCGAGCGCTAACAGTTTTTCACATTTCTAAAGTGCCTGTTATAAAATAAAAATCTATACAAGTGTATATCACAAGCAAAAGATTATGCACTGCACTTTAATATACAAGCTAAAAGTTAGCAGAATTCATGCATACTACAATTATATATCTTCAGAAGATCACTAAATCTAAAAGGACTAAAGATTCTCAGATTTAAAAATGGCACTTGAACTGAGTTCTCACAGTAAGGGCAGGTTACAGATGTCCTCGGCTACTTATATGTCACTCTGCAAGGATGAATTGGATATGTGCTTGACAGAGAAAGGGTCAGAAACCCTGCCTACTTGGATTTACCTCTAGCTTTTCTTTCATAAAGCATGTGTAGACAAAAGCGCAGACAAAAGGGTTGGTTTTTTTTTCCCGATAGTAATCAAGTGTATTGTTAATTACAAACACAGTGCAGCATTCCATTCCAGAAAAACGACGCACGCTGTCAACAATGATACCATCTTCTGTGATTTCTTCTGCATTTCTGAATTTCCCCAGGATTTTATGTTTTCTTGCTGGTCTCTCCATCTCCTTGTACAGCAAGGCTTTAAATTCTTCAGCTGCCTCTTTTTTACTGCATAAAATAGCAATATCTCTCTGTGTGTAACCATCAACTAGATATTTCACACAGCTTTGAGAGACAAAACGTACAATTTCTTCCTTTAACAGGCGCCTCTCTTGAAAGAATCCCTCAATTCCATGGCAACACAAACTGTTCTATCTGCTCCTTTAAAAATTTTGAGGAGGCAAGTGTTTGCATTTTCTGAATAATTTTTTTATGTATTGACTCAGGGTTCCGAACCGACTGTGTTAAAAGGTATTTATTCTGTGATGTGTGTTCTGGTAGACCAGTGGCTTCTTTCTGGTATGATTGAAAATAGTCTAAAAAAACCCAAAACACACCATTAGATTTTTGACAAATATCTTTAGCTTTTTTGTACCAGTTGATTTTATCTACACGAAAATTTTGAGCCTCATCGGCCACAAGGTGCTTGACTTTAATATGTTCATTAGTTTCAAACATCTCACGAGTCATGGCCTGGCAGATGTTAAGACTCCTGAAAATGAAAGACAATAATATGATTAAAATCAATATTTAAAAGGGATTTTACTACTAACTTAAAAGATTAAATACCAGCACGTAACAAATTACTGGCTCTCAGTAAACACTTCTTCACCAGAATCCTGGGTATACATTATAACCAGATTCTGTAGCCAGCATTGTTTAGGCTAGTAATTGATACGTTTAATTGTTGCAAGCATAGACATTATACATACTTTATAAACTTGAGTATAAATAATTTTAACACAAAAAAACTGGGAAAACCTTTTGACTCGAGTATAAGCAGAGGGTGGGAAATGCATTAGTCTTATTGGAAATCTATACATGTTCCTCAACTACTCCTACATACTACCACCAAATACCATCCAAACCAAAAAAATATGAAAAAACTTAATGCAAAATATATACTACAAATATACATATACACACACACACACACACACACACACACACACACACACACACACAAAACTGGTCAACTGGTTTATACCAATGTTAAAGTGCCGCAGTTTGGACTCTGTTAATAGTGGTTTGTGCCAACTAGTGATTATGTGTAAGGGGCTTTTCAGTGATCAAGCAAAAGACAGTAAGAGTTCAGGAAAGCTCCTACAAGTGGTCATCTGTAATCACAAGCTTTTTTTTTTTTTTGGACTCTCTTCTACTTGAGGATTTCTTTAGCAGCTGTAGTCTCTGCTGTGCATTGGGCTGTATTTACTTCAGTGGAGCTTCTAGATAACAAAGAAGGCGATGAGCATGGTGGGGGAGAGAAGTAAGTAATAGAACAGCATAAGCTAGTGCAAGGAAGAGAAACCACAAAACTGAACTGCACTAACTTTACCATGAAAGAAATATCAGCAGCAGATTAAAATTTTGACAGACATGGAATCCCACAACTGTACTTCTAAATGTTCTAAAACTTCTAAAAATATAAAATGTTTAAAGAAATCAACCATTAACAATTTAGTAATTTACATTAACCATACTTACCTGTCAGCGTTTTCTCCCCGATTCTGGTATGTATCTTCATATATCTTGAAACGCTGGGTACCTATAGAAAGAAAGGCTTAAAAAAATATGCTAACTAACTTGGGGCACTCATCTGATGATTATGAATGTCTCTAGCGTGACATCACTGGGCTCCAGCAGGGAAGAGCATAATTGTGATGTATACAGAGTGACCAGACTAATTAGCATATTATTAAAAGTCATTTTTTGCTAAAGGTACCAAACATGTCAATGTTTAAGGAACATCACGGCAACAGGGAGAAGACCGGTATGTATGGTTAGTGCAAATTACTAAATTGGTAATGGTTGCTTTCCTTTAAGGCCAAACAAGAGTGGACTCTATATTTAAACTTTATGAGTGTACAAGACGAGCAATACAATGGCCATGTAGTTCGGTTGTATTTATTTATTTCTTTTTTTCAGTTTATGTTTCTACATGTCCTATAAAAATGCTGTGGGATACGGTCCTCCTCCTCTTTCTTTCTCCATGTGTCTTTGATGCAATCTGAAACCTTCCTGAGTGTCCATCTTACTAGCAGTTTCTGGAGAGATTTTAAGAGTGAAATTATCCAAAAGGGAAGTAGCATAAAAATAGCCACAAAAAAAGAAAAAAAAAATGTTGTTGTATTTTTTTCTAATATTGATTTATGTAAAATTTGTTGTAAGGTTAGTGTCCATTTCATAGAGATAAACACACACTTAAAAAGACAAAGTACTTAAGGGTTTCAAATAGATATACTTACCCTACATACTCTTTTAATGGTCTATTTTCACAAATATAGAGAATGTCATCAGTTGAACAATCATATATATTTCTAATTTTCTTTATAATCTCCAAAGCAATAACAGTCTTTCCTGTTCCTGGAGGTCCATGTACAAATAAAGCTGGAATCATTTTTAAATTAGTTGACAATAATTTATACTGTTCTATGGTAAGAAGGTTGAATAACTCAATTCCAAACTTGTCACCAAGTGTGTTTCTGAAACAGAGAATTACTATAGTAAGAGATGGCAGCAATTCCTTCACAGAGCCCAAATCAGGCAATTTGTATGTCTCTGGATATTTCATCTCAAGCCAGGGAAAGCTAGAGTTGTCATCTTCAGCATTAAGGCACAACATTTTAGGAATTACACATAACTTTCGTTTGTAGCCTCCAATATTAACCAATCTTTCCTTCAAAGCAAAAGCTGTTTTTTGTGCATAAAAAAAGTCATTTTCTGAAACCTCCGCACTGAAGACAGAGTACAATGTTGGGTAGTTGTTCGGGGATAAAAGCAAAATGTCACATATAACATTTGGGTTGCTCTTCTGGTCCACATCCACAGCCCAGCTCCTGGATACCAGGAGAACTGCCCCAGAATCTGGCACTAGGTTATTCAGCTGATATTTCAAATCAGGATACTGTGCTTTGAGATCCTCAAAAAGTTCATCTGGTTTTATTATGGTCCTATCTTCAATATCTGTGCCATTAAGGAAAAGAAATGAGAAATAAAAGAGCATATTTTAAATGATTTAACCACATACCAACAAACCTAGAGTTATTTTTTCCAAAAATTATTATTTCCATCTCGAGACAATACTTGAGTGACCTCCAAGATTGATATAAAGACTACACCATAAAATTTACGTTTTCCTAAATGTGCCACATAAAACCCTAAAAAAATCGAATCATTTTTGCATTGCCGTCTTCCAAGTGGCATAACATTTTAACTTTTTTGGCTACGGAGCTGGTTGATGGCTTGTTTTTAGTGGGATAAGTTGTACTTTGCAACCGTTTCATTCTAGAGTACATATGTTTTTTTGATCACTTTTTATTGCATTTTTTGTGGGATTAAATAGGTAAAAATCATAGTTTTGGGCAAGTTTTTAACAGGTTTTTTTTTAAAGGCGTTCATCGTGCTAGTTCAATAATTATTCACTTTTATTCTATGGATTGTTATGGATGCGGTGATACTAGATATGTGGGGTTTGTGTTATGATTTAGACTTTTTTGTGTTATATGTCTCTTTATATGTTATGGGGATTATGGGCATTTTTATTAATTTTTTATTGAATAACCTTTTTTTTTTTTTTTTTAAACTTTTTTACTATTTCCACCATGGGACATGAACAAGCAATCATCTGATGTATTGCAGGGAATGAGCTGTGTCAGCCTATGTACATGCATAAGGTGGCACTGTGCCTTTAAGATGACGTAATCAACGCCATCTATCAGGCAACGATAGGCGCCCCCGAAGACGGCGTGGGGGGACAATCGTGGGGGAACCCTCCCCCCAAAGGCAGGTTAAATGCCACTGTCACTCTGACCGCGGGTGTTACACTGGGGTGTCGGCTATTAGTTACATGTCCCGATGCTGGTTCGGCTCAGATCTTGAGCTGAACCGGCAACAGTTCTGCGTCCCATATATCAGACGCTGAGCATTAAGGCACTGCGCTCAACGTCCGATATATCGGACGCAGAGCGCTAACAGGTTAATAATATACTAAATTGCAGAAAAGCAAACCGGCAAGGGTGCAAAAAAAAAAAAAAAAGTAGTAAATGTGTAGATTTTTATTCAAATACTCGTAATACTGGTACCTAATAGTACATAAATATCTTAAAAATCACAGACAGCTGTTTATAGATGCCAGCACTTCATTATCTCCTAACACTGGTAATTCTACAAAAGCGGAAACCAATTATCACATGCTGTTACATAGTCTTTGATATATGGAGGACAGTGGTTAAGGGTTTGACACGGTGGATGGCGGCTCTATCTGGCACATGCGCAGTCCAAAGTAGTGCACGCCGGAGTCATTCCAGCAGCATAACCATGCCACATCTGTATTTAGTACAGTCCAGACCACTGCTGGCTACTAAATTAGGTTTATGTCTATCTGTAGTTTTGCAGTGTAGCTGCTAAGCCTCTTATGCTTGAGATATGCAATCATAACAAAACAAATGAGGCAATTTTACCTGTGGCATAGGGTGCATGCATACTTATTTAGCTGTGGACTGTCCTTGTTTAGGACAGGAGTCTTAGGGAGTGCCAGGAGTCCGTAGTGAGTGGACAGGGAGTAGGTAGAATTGTGTGTTACTACACCTGTAACCCAAAGTATCCCCTATGCTACAGTATTGGAGGTCTCTGCTACTGTAAGACAACTACAAATTATATATGGACTGTGGTGGTTTAATGTGACCTGTGATTTTTAAGCTATTTATGCACTATTAGGTACCGGTTTTACGAATATTTGAATTAAAAGCTATGCTTTATTATTTTTTCTTTCACCATTGTCAATTTACTTTATGTATTTGTCTGGTGTGGTACAGAGCCACACTGACTAAAGTGGTATATGTCAGGAGCAGTGACATAAGCCGACAACTGGTACCGGAATCTAAGTGGTACCCGGTCTTTACCAGAGCTTGCCGCAAATCAGGTTCGACTTGTTGCGGTGCGTCACCACCAGGTCGTTCCACAGGCGTGGTACAAATCATCAGGCAAACTCGTAGTCGGGGACATAGCAATAGGTCAAGGCAGGCAGTGGAGGCAATGACAATATCAGCACAGGGCATGAGACAATATATTCTCTAAGGCACGAAGAACCGGCAGGGTTTGCGGGGAGATGCAGGTTTATATAGGATTCTGGCAAATGGCCAGCGCCAATTATTGGTGCGCTGGACCTTTAAAATTTTCTGAAGCCAGTGCATCTGCGCCCAAGGAGACTGGCACACGTATGCACGGCCGGAGTGGGGAGAAGTGAGCGCTGCGCCACGAATGTGGAGGGGCATGGGTCACGGGAGCACCTGTGACAGTATACATTGGTACCATCTTTTGGCCCCATTGCGGAGTTCTTCTTCTTCTAGGTGCAGAAAAAGTGCCCAGTGTTGGAATGTGATGTCTAGGGTCTCCAGTGTGAATGGTGCATTAATCATGAATTCTACTTGCGAGTTTACTGTGTAGGATTTATAGTGAGAATTATTTGTGAATCATGCATTTGTACTTTGCATGTGACAATTATGTGATGTCTATTAAATGTCTGTTTCCAACTTCCTACGCTGAAGCGGCTTTAGAACAAAAACTATTTCATATATCTGAGACACAAAATATGGGCAATGTAATTAAATCATCATAAAATTAGATCTAAGCATTAAGACAAAGTAAAAATTAGGTAGACTCAAAAAAAGGGACAGAGTCAACATTTTTACTCCAGATAACTACTAGCACCATCAGGAACAGTATGATAAATACTTTCTAGAATTACCCCTTATGTTAAAACTTTACCATTTACACACACACATATAATTCTCCTTCAAAGTCATGTGAAAATGAGCAAAGAAGAGTTATATTTCATATGAGACAAGTCAAATTGAGTGTCACTTCAGACACCCATGAAAAGGGTCTAGAAACATTGTCATATAAAAGAATCTATTTTTTTTAGATCTCATTGGACTTCTGATAGCTACAGAACAGGAGAAACAGGCAATTACAAATAAAAGTGGCTACCGCATTTTATCTGCAGCTAACTATATCTTTAGCCACAGGGAATTATAGGAAAGTAATTTTAAATCCTGCGTGATGATGCTAGTAGTTGAAAAGGGGACAATTTTTGTTAAAATTGTGCCAGATTATCAATGAGAATATTCATTATTAAGACTGCATAGCCTAACCTAGTAACCTAGTTAAAAATTTGAATTAGAAAGCGGAGCAGAATTTTTCGACATTCAGGTTTCTAACAAATTTCTAATAAGTGTTCAGGACACTTGTGAAGTTTATCTTCCCAAAAAGATTTTGTAACGGTTTACATACTGCCAAATAGATTGTTCTGTAACTTCAGTAATGTTTTCATCCCCTTCTTTGTGTAGACTTGTTTAGCCAGTGGTGGTCTTTCCTCAATAGTAAGTCTTTCAAACTGCACCTCCAGAGCAGGCTCTGTAAATGCAAAATAATGAAAAAAGCATTGAAAAAGTATAAATTGTGAAACAGAACTGAGAGAAGGCAGGAGATTCTGAGCATCCATGGTCAGATTGAGGGAGATTTAAGGCGGCTTACACTGCCAGATTGAATAGAACCTATTGGGGCAGATTTATCAAGCTGTCTGAAAGTCAGAATATTTCTAGTTGCCCATGGCAACCAATCACAGCTCAGCTTTCAGTTTACCAATGCTCATGAATATTTTAAAGGGGAGCTGTGATTGGTTGCCATGGACAACTAGAAATATTCTGACTTTTAGATAGCTTGATAAATCTGCCCCAATGTGTCCACACAATGTGAACAAGCCAAAGTATAAATCACATACAAGAGATAATATGAAAAATCTTTATTAATTAGACATACAGAAAGCTATTTAGCAAACGAAGCATTAAAATGTGCAGCCACCAGGTTTGATGGGTGGACAATAGAAGTCTAGCCCTTAGGGCAGTGGTGGCGAACCTATGGCACAGGTGCCAGAGGTGGCACTCAGAGCCCTTTTTGTGGGTGCTCAGGCCATCGCCCCATGATAGAGTTCACAAAGCAGGACCAAATCCACCGCATCTTCCTGCAGTCTCAGGCAATTTAAGAGATGCTGCTCTTAGCACTATTTTAAAGCGACACTTCATTGACTGTTTGGAACGGAGGGAAAAATGAAAACAGTTTGACAGAAGATCTTTGGAGGTCATCCTGTTGGACCAACCATTCTTCCTGTACAGAGAGACCCTGAAGGGAAGCTACAATGATGGTCTGAATTTGCCCTCCTTCTTTCAACTTTATTGGTGGCCTCGGGCAGCCGATACAATTAAAAGATGTAGAAGTTATTGCTTAAAATGCCATGTTGGCACTTTACGGTAAATAAGTGGATTTTGGTTGGTGTTTGGGCACTCGGCCTGTAAAAGGTTTGCCATCACTGCCTTACGGCATTACATAAACCAAACCATGTTCCTTAGTGAGGGCTTATAAGGCTCCAATGAGCCTTCGACCCCCAGACGAAGGCTCATTGGAGCTGAAATGTGTGTCGGGGCTGGAGTCACCCAGGGCACAGATACCAACCAAACCTACGATATGGGTAAGAAAGCTTTTTTGCTTCATTCAGGCTTCTCACACGGGTGAGCTCTACACAGGAAGCGCTTCTAGCTTCAGTTGGCATTCTCTATACTTCAAGTATGTATGTTCTAAGCCCTCACTAAGGAACATGGTTTGGTCTCTGTAATGCCCTAAGGGCTTGACTTCTATTGTCCGCGCATCAAACCTGGTGGCTGCACATTTTAATACTTTGTTTGCTAAATAGCTTTCTGTATGACTAATTAATAAAGATTTTTCATATTATCTCTTGTATGTGATTTATACTTTGGCTTGTTCACGGTGTGTGGACACAATAGGTTTTTTATGTTTTATTTCAGCCATAGTATCTCTGGTGTTTTGACACTATAGGAAGCAACATTGAGTCCAAGGTGACCCATAGGTGTGACGTGTATACACGGTGTGCCTCAGTGAGCAGTTTCACTGTAAGTGTTTACCTAGAAGCAGGTGTAGAGTTGAGCTATAAA
The DNA here is from genome assembly GCF_040894005.1 of Engystomops pustulosus. Classification (NCBI taxonomy): domain Eukaryota; kingdom Metazoa; phylum Chordata; class Amphibia; order Anura; family Leptodactylidae; genus Engystomops; species Engystomops pustulosus. Next base: position 129,123,544 of record NC_092412.1, on the reverse strand, counting down.
TTTACGCCACTTTCTGGCGCAAATTAGATTATATTTAAGAGGACCAGTCACCCTTTAATAAGCAGCTCTTAGTGCGTTTTTTTTTAAGTCAGCAGCTCCTAGTGCTACAACAGATCTAGCAGTGTTACATTGCTAGCATTATTGGAACCCTCCGATAATGCTAGCAGGCACTGCAGCGCAATAAACACAGAATGCTGTACCGAATTTACAGCGGTCCAACGTGTTCATGAGGGTGCTGTATGAGGAGGCAGTCACCGTCGGCCTATGGCTTGGAAGGCGCGGTCCGGAGCAGAAGCAGCGTCGCGGACCACCCTCTTATGAATACGCTGTCCCATTGTGAGCTTGGTCCTCTATTCAAAGGCTATGGCCCTGCAGTGTGAGGGTTCCGATAAAGCTAGCATTTTAACACGGTTAGGAGCTGGGAGCTGCTTACTTTAGTAAGCATTTAAAAGATGGCAGCGCGTGGGTCGTCACCATCTTAGATCCGATCGTCTCTTCCCCGAATAGTTTAAAAAAGTTATGGATTTTTTTTTTAAGGTGGAGAGCAAGAAATGAGCGAAAGAACCTTTCGTCCTTAAGGGATCAAGATACTCCCACTACTAAACACCACAATAGTTAGACAAGAGGGTTGTCAATATTCAGACTTAATATTGGCATAAAATGGTCCTCTGCCAAAATGTTCTACTAAATTCATGCATTTCATAGATCAAGTATGAAAAATTATGAATTAAAAATTTTCCATTGTTAAGGAAGAGAGCAAAATACTAATGAATCGACGTCTAGTCCTAAAAGTCTTTTTAGCACATTTTAAAATGCATTACAGTTAGAGTGGCTGCTGCTAGATGATAAATCATTGCAGATTTGAGGATAGGGAAATAGTGTATGAATCTTGTGGTCAAAGACGCAATGTCACTTTACACCATCTCATGTGACCAAACCCCAAATTTCTAGATGTTAGTCACTGTGAGTTACAATCAGTAAAGAGCCAGAGAATGGTACACCTCCAATTAAATGGCTCAAATGTAAATTACTATCCTTGTCACCACTCAAATAAATATGCAAAGCAGAGCATTCATGTTCTGTTAAGTTCAAGGGAGATGGAGGTCAAACCTGTTCCACTAAAGTGTAAAAACTCTATGGTCTCTTTTAGACTAGATTAGCGTTCAAAATCTTCACATATTGTTTGGTCATTTCCTTTAAGGGTCTTTGCTCCCCCCTCATACATCCCTTTTCTTTTTGCGTATGTTAGCAATTTTACATTTGCCATTTTCCTATACATTTGTACTATATGCAGCTAGATGTTTTCATTTGACATGGTGTGGTTGCATATTATCAATTTGTATTTCTTTTGGATAACCCTACAAAAGCTCAATAAAAAACAATGTGAAACAAAATCTTTACATACTTGTTCTTTCAGGCTACACGTTAACAGACTCTTATCCAACCACTGTGCCATAAATGTAATTTGGTGGGATAATGCAATCTAATGAATTCTGGAGTAAAGCACATCTTTAAACTGTAGGGAAATGTTCAGGCTTCTACATAGCTTACTTGTAAGTAAACAAAAGTAGAACAAAATTTACCTGAGCCATGGGCAGCCACGATCTTTACCCACTCAGATGCAGACAATTGCACAGGTTTGCCGTTAAAGATCCAAGACTGCGGATCTTTGACAAAGCAGAGACAACAAACTGGCTTTATTTCCAAACAAATTACAAATCCTGAATGATTATTCTCATTCCGAACATCTTTAATTGTGAGAGTGTGAAACTCATTCTTCTGTTTGCAGTCGCCAAGGTGGACAAATATCATACGTTTTATATATTCTTCAATGTAACATTTAAGATCTGAACGGTTGCTTTCTCTTGCACAACCTTTTACTGTTCCTTTATCATCTACTCCAATTATCAAGTATCCTCCACTGCTATTTCCAAATGCTGAGAAATACAATTTCATTTCTTCTCTGATTCTCTGTAGATACTTTTCAGAACTAAAATCTTTAAAGTCAACATAATTTGATTCTGAGAACTCAAGTTTTTCATTCAGACACAGATACTCTCTTTTTAGCAAACTTTCTATGACACTTTTATCCACTGGTACTGTAGAAGAGCAGAATCTCTTTCCTTCCCCTTGTGACTTTCTTTCTATAAGGTCTTCCACCTGCATAGCGGTTGCAATTTTCTTTGAGGTGAAATTTCGTATGTATAAACCAGTATCTGCAGTACATAGCTTTGGATATTTTTTTTGCCTGCCCCAGGTTTTAACAAATATAATTAAATCTGAGCCTTCTTGAGAAAACTCATAGTAATCAGGTGAAGGCAAGCCACATATCAGTTTATTTAATTCATTTTCAAGGTCCAGTCCTAATCCATCTGTACTATACTTAAAATCCTTGTCAGAACTTGGAATTATTACTATTCCGCCACCAGAATTTAGTACAGCACACACTGCTTCACGTATATTCTCTCTCTGGTGAGTAGCAGTGTCTTTTCTCATTCGTTTTCTTCTATGCTGACCCAGCAAAGCTTCCTCTGTGAAAAGCACATTATCAGGATATTTATTCATTTCTTAAATTGTGGTCTCTGAGGAGTGAAAAAGAATAAAAATAATGTTAAGGTGTGCTTACATTTCCAGAAAGCTTCAAATTTGCCACAAATTTTAACAGATGCAAAACATGAAAATGCACCCCCAAGCCAAAACACCATAAATGAAACTACTCGTAGTGTTTTCCCTTGACTTTTTAGATACATATTTAACTTGGTCAAAGACGAGGCCAAATTAGTATCAACCCACCCTGGTTCCCTGGTGTAAGTGCACCCAGTGATTTGTCATGACCCCCCCCCCTCACCGGGAGTCCAAGCACAAGGTGCTCCTATGCTAAGGAACCACGTAATTTATCCCTCAAGCTCCACCCATTTACACAAAATGCCCTTATGCTATTTCCTACTCCCAAGCACTCAGCTAAATTCTCGTGTCAGGGAAACCAAATGCATTCGTATCCCAGTCACCACATACCATGTATGCAAAGCCCAGGGGGCGCACAACCACACCATGTACGCCCCAACCACTTACATGCCTATGGAACACTACTGCTCCCCGCTACAGTCGCACGCCCACACATTGTCACAGCTGCCATCACTCGCAATTACGGCTTACAAGACGCCCCCATACACACACTCTTCTAGCTGTCGTACAGTTCACTGGGACCCACACTGTCTATAGCTATTGCAAACAGGCACACACAAGGTAACAAGGCTTAGTGGTAAATCATCTCTACAGAGTTATGGGAGCATATAGAGCACAAGGAAAAACATATTAAATGACAATTTAATACGCAAAATACGTACAATGCTTAATAGTTACAAAAATGGTGAAATATCGGACATACATAAGAGTAAAACAGTAAAATAAAAAGGGATAAAATAAAGAAAAAGCAGACCTCTTACAAAATGGATTGGCATAGAGATCCTTGGTGGAGAAACCGATAAAAACCTTGGACCGCCCTGCGAACAATGCATTTCCATGGACTGACCCCAATTACTTTTAACTAACCACCTAATCCGCCTCTTTGGTCATGCGAGAGGGGCGTGGCTACACCTGAATCAAGGAGGAAAGTTGGGGACATATTTCCAAATTATGTCATATCTTCTACCATGGGTCTCCTGAGAAGAATGAATTTGTTAATTCAACAATATCAAACTTGTTGACCAGAAATTGAAATATTGGATTTATGACCAGGGTTTCTTTGAAGTATTTTGTCATGTTCTTAAGTAGCCATTTTAGGACACATGGTTGGTGCATAAGGGACTTGGTGCCACCAAGTCCATATCAATAAAAAGTTCAATTCAAGGGACACAGGAAATCAATTTACATTTCTATTAAAAGAGAGAGGAAAATCACAGAGGGGGTGGGAGCGGTTGGTCTACGGACCAGGCGCTATCTATGTCATCTTATAGGGCAAAGGTAACTTCCCCATAGCACCTAACATAAGGGACCTCATAACCCATAATTTATTACAACCATATCTCATCTAAGCTCTACATTTCATAGAACCATGCCTTTTAACCCTTGCCTCTGCAGTCAGTTTTCACTTGGGTGATTAGACAATATTTTTATAGAATCTGACAAGTGTCATGATTAGTGGTTATACCTCTGTAATAATTTAACGACCTGGCTCTTTTTAGTTTTTTCACTTCCATTTTCACTCCCCACCTTCAAAAATCTATAACTTATTTTTCCACATAAAGAGCTCTGTGACAGCTTATTTTCTGCGTAACAAATTGCACTTCATAGTGACAGTATTTACTATCCCATGCTGTGTACGGGGAAGCAGGGAAAAAAACCCCAAATGCAGTGAAAATGGTGAAAAAACGCATTTGCACCGTTTTCTTGTGGACTTGGATTTTACAGCTGTCACTGTGCGCCACAAATTACATGTCTTCTATACAAATTTGGTACCTCAGTAATCATACCGACCCAAAGAATAAAGGTTTTATAATGATTTCATACATTTACAAAAATTACAACCTCCTGTACAAAAATATTTCTTTCTGATTTTGCCATCTTCTGGCACCAATAACTTTTTCATACTTTGGTGTACGGAGCTGTGGGTGGTGTAATATTTTTTGCGACTTTCTGATATTTATATCAGTTCTAGGGAAAGGGGGGGTGATTTGAACTTTTATTTTTTTTTTTTATTATAATTTTTTTTTTAAACTTTTTTTTAATCTTTACTTTCACTATTTTTCAGACTAGGTTGTCTGGTCGATCCTATCATATACTGCCATACTACAGTATGGCAGTATATGGGGATTTTCCTCCTCATTCATTACAATGTGCCATTAGTACATTATAATGAATGGGTTAAAATGAGACAGCTCGCTGCTCCCCGATGATGCGTATGGGCAGCCAGGCCATCACCGCAGGGCAGGGTTCGCCAGACAGGACTCAACTTTTCTTGTGGTCCCAGGCAGCCCAGGACCCCAAAAGGAAACTACAATGATAATCCAAACTACGTCTTCTTTCTATTGTATTGGTGTCCTCAGGTGCCTATATAGTTTAAACCTGTGACAACGCAGGAAGTAATAAGTTACTAGGCACTTTGTGAAAAAAAAAGAGTGGGTTTTGGTTGTAGTTTGGGCACTCTGTGTAAAAAAGGTTTGCCATCACTGGTCTATACTAAACATTTAACTGTACTGGCATACGGTTTACTTTGCACGCCTATTCTTATAATCCATCCGATGTTTATGCATATATTCCTATGGAAAAGACCATGTATGCATATCGTACAAATGGATAATACTTTCTTTTTCCTTTCTCTTCAATGGGTCCTGTGAGACCACATTAAATGCTCCTTGTCTGCTGTGTAAATTGTACAGGAAGTCCCTTGGTTACACACAAAATGTGTTCTGTAGGTCTGTTCATAAGTTGAATTTGTATGCAAGCAGAAAATGTATATTTTAAATTTGTAGCCCCAGCAGAAATATTTTTCTCTGTGACAATTGGATTTTAACCGCTTAAGGACGCAGGCTTTTTTTTTCCGCTCATTTCTCGCTCTCCACCTTCAAAAATCCATAACTTTTAAATGTTTCCGTGTACAGAGCTGTGTGAGGGCTTATTTTGTACGTAACAAATTTTAGTTTCCCGTAATGTTATTTATTTTAACATACCACTGTTAAGGAGGTCGCACTGGTTTCGGACGCCATCTTGACTACTGTCCGCCATCTTAGATACAGCGGCCACCTTGGGGGGGGGGGGGGTATGCTTCCCTCTTAGAAGCTATAGGGTTAAATGTTTTAATTCAGCTATTTTTCTCATTTAAACTGTTGTTTGACTTTTCACAATATCCTTGGCATTTCTTACCGTCCTTCGGGCCTCTGTATTCTTGTTATTTATTTTGGTTATGAAGAAGCTTCTAGGAGCCATTGTGTAGATAAACATGGCTGTAAACAAAGCCTAGTCATTTTTCTCAGAATGTGCTGGTACAAAAACATAATGGCCAATAGGATCTAGGTATCTTATCAACACCCCAAATGCTGATCTTCATGTGTTAAAATATAGCTGTATCTGTTTGAAATAAACAGTTTGATTTGAGTGCATTGGAAGACCGACTGTGTTTTTCATTTTACTCTGTCAGCTCGCTGCCGGCAGCTATCTCATCCTCCCTCAAAGGGTTAATTAGGACTCACCTTACAAAAGTCAAGAGGGCTGTTGGGGCCCTGCATAAAAATCCCTAACAATATTTGGCGTCCATCTGGGTGGGTTTAGGAGTAAACAACAACAGCACCGAGACAGCCTCCGTGAAGTGTCCCCGTCGGCTCGGTAAACAGAACTGACCAGAGAGCTCTCAGGGTAAGATATTAATTTTTCTTGTCTACCTTGATATGTCACTTCTGGTTCACTGGTTGGACGGACCGGGTAAGACTGTCTCTGTGTTATATATTTGCCACCGTTGTTCACTGTAACCTAAGCTCATAGTTTTTGGCAAAGAACCACTTTGTAAGGTGATGGACAGAGACTGAACAGAGACTGGACAGTGACGGATGCTCAGACAGTCTGTGGTGTTAGCTGAAACTGTGGGACGGGAGGGAGTAGCCCTTAGAGGTCCGCACTGCTAAAGTAGGAGATACTTTGTTGTGATTGTCAGATTATCATAGTGTCTATAGTACTGTTTGACTGGTGCCAATAGGGTTGCCCATAGAGGTATAGAGCTCAATTTGTGCACGTGCAGCGGAGACCCACTCTGATCAAGTGTGCGTTTAGCTTCATTTTGGAGTCTGAACGACTTTGTGGATGACTTTAAGAACTAGTAGTGACTTGGTAAAGAGTCAGTAAGAGAGTTGACTTGGTAAAGAGTCAAGGAGAGAGTAGTTCAGTGAAGAGAGTTGATTTGGTTAAGAGTCAATAAGGGAGACTTGGTAAAGAGTCCTCTGTGGAAGTCTGGTATCTAGTTTCTTTGGGGTCGGTCACACAAGGTGTCGGATTCGTTGTATCTGTGGGGGACAGGTTTGGCAGTGTTGCAGTTGTAGACATTTGTGATGGGAAGTAAGCAAAGTAAAGTAAGCCAAGGGTGCGGACATAGAAAAGCTACTCAGATTGTGTCCCACATGGAGGGGAAAGATGATGTAAGTAGACAAAAGGTTGTTGAGTTAAGTAGGACTGATGGAAAAGTGCAAGTTGACATGATCGGACATAAGGGCTGGTAGTTTTGGGTTTGAAGTAAAAAGTATTGAAGGTTTGAAGGTTTTGGGATGTGTCAGATGATCTGATGAATGTACAAGTGAGAAAACTTTGGAAACAGACACTTAGAGCCTCTGACTTTGACGGACGGACCAGGACAGAGTGACAGGAATCCTTCAGAGTGCCCAATGAAGAAAGAGACAGGCGATAAGGGACATTTCAAAGTTTTTGATGTGGAAAGAATTTGAGAAAAAAGAGATTTTATTATATTTTCCTTGGAGAGAAAAATGGCCCCTGTAACCCAGACTCCACCCCTGTATCTGGTGGTTAGAGAAGATGACACGCCCTACCATCCTTCAGTGGCGGCCATCTTAAGACAGTTTATTTTTCAGTGGCGGCCATGTTGTGGGGCTTTGTAGGATAACAGCTGACCATGCTTGGGGCGTCTGCTAGGGGTCTTTGAGTGTGGGAGTATTATTAAAATTTATTGATCCCGACAATTAGAGAAAAATTACTATGAAAAAGTGTTACAATGTCTCCGGTACCTGCTTTCTGGCATTTAAGGGGTTAACAAAAGGGTGGGGGCTGTTGGAGCTGCGTTTTGTTTTGTAAAGGACTGACATGTAAGTCTAAGGCCTTGCCTGAATGCTGTGTCTGTCTTATGTGACCTTGATGTTCACGGAAAACTGAATTTCTCCATATTGAGTTGCTTGGAATCTGTGTTCTGTTATCTCGTGGTTTACAGGCTAGTGAGAACATTTACATTTGGGAGGGGTAGATCGCTGCGTTTGGACTTCTCCCTGACAATCTAGGAAAGACTTGAAGGAATTTATTTGGTTGTGGAACAAGAATACAGTATGATGTGATGTCCTCCTGTGTACCCCATGAACAGACTAAGCAAGAATGAGCCCCCCAACTGTATTACAGAGCCTATGACTGACTTTTGTTCCTTTTTGATTAAAAACCATCTTAAGTGTACCTGGATTTTATTGAGACGTTGGAGTCTGGCCAGAACTTTATAGGTAGCACAGAACACTGGGCTGGAGATGTGGTGGAGGGACTCTGACATTGACGTTCAGAGGGAAACAGAGACCAGTTTCACAGACCATGGCAAAGTGACACTGACAACATCTCCGGAAGTCTCAACCGACCAACCCAAGTGGGCGTTGCGGGGAGGAGACATTACTGTAGTGAGTGGCGGAGACGGCCCCGACAGGGCAAGACAAGGGGGGTGGTTATGGACAAGGATGTCAGCGAGAACAGCCCCCCCAAACAGAGTTATCGCCTTGCATTGTAGAACTCTCCCCTGCTAGTCCGATGATGATTTTAGCCCATTCCCGGTCAAGAAAAGACTCAGAAAGAACAGCCGGATACATGTAGCATGGTCCATGACCTCCAAGCTGCCAATGAGTGTACCGAAGCCCAGTGGTCCCTAGCCCAAACTGGCAGCAGTCCCTGAGCGTGACATATTATTCACTGTTATTGATTTGGCAAATGTTTTCCTCTCTGTGCCCCTACATGAGGATTGCCAGGACCTATTTGCCTTTACCAGTTCAGTATTCCAGTACCTGATGTAGATTCCCACAAGGGGGGGTAAAACTCACCCAGCCAATACCCCACGGCCCTACAGGGAGTAGACTGGCAGACTGGCCCCTTACTGGATGTTCTCCTTTCAGTATGCGGATGACCTACTGTTTTTGTTTGCCAGGATGCATTTATTGACCTTATGTGTTTTCTGTTCCAGAAGGGTTGCAAAGTTTCCAGAGACAAACTCCAGTATTGCCAGGAGAAGGTGGTCTTCCTAGGCCACTGCTTCTCAGCCACAGGCAGATACCTGACAGAGGGAAGAAAGCTGGCAGTCCAGAATGTGCCCCTGCCCTGAGGCCCTAAGCCTCTTCACATGTTTCTAGGACTGGCCAGCTCCTGCAGCCTGGGATAAGGTCTGTTGCCTCCAGCCTAATGCTGCCCCTTTCTGACTGAATTGCCTCTTCCCCATTTGCCCTTAGTCAGGAGGCAATTGATGCATTGCATAGCCCTAAGCTGGCAAGTCTGCCCTGTACCTAGGCACATGCCACTGAACCAGACCTTTTATTTTATTTTACACAGAGTATCTAGGAGACAGGTGTCTTAGCCCAGGAACGTGGTGGCCTCCCCAGTGACCTACTCTTAGGCCCAGTTAGACTCAGTCGTGTGGGGAGCCCCTCATGTGTCAGTAGCTGCAGCCAGCAATCTGCTCAGCAAGACCAGTGAGTTGATCCTAAGAGACCCTAGATCACTCAGTTACTGTGCAAACCCCACATACCTTGCACAGTGTACTAACCCAAGTACAGCCCAAGCATCTGAGCAAAGGCCAGACAGCTCAGACTCCAGTGTGCACTCCTGATGCCCCAGGATACACTGATAAGGTGCACAGCTCTGAATCCTTCGTTCTATCGCCAGTCTTCCAGGATTCAGAGAGGGGGGAGAGAAGGGTGATTAACCCAGATGTTGAGTTTTTTCTCATAGATGGCTCCAGGTCTGCGGGAGAAGACAGAAGGTTCTACACTGGATATACAGTGGTCAGTGGCGCACATGAGGTAGTACAAGCAGAACCACTCCCTCCACACAGGTCAGCGCAGGAGGTGAAGTGACGGCACTCAGGGAAGCGCTACAGCTGGTGAAAGGTAAAAGGGCGAACATCTATACTCAAGGTATAGTTTTGAGGTCTAAACACGACTATGAACCCTTATGGAAGGCTGGAGATTTCCTCACCTCTGCAGGGACCCCCTTTAAGCATGGCACGCTGGTTATAGAGCTCATGGATGCTCTCTTACTTCCACAAGAGGTGGGGATAATAAAAGTAAAACCACACACAATTTGGTGACTCCACAAGCCAAGGGCAAGTATGTGGCTGACGGGATGGCGATGGCAGCTGCACAGATGGGGCCCGGAGACTGTCCTGATGTCTCAGCGGTGAGTTCTGAGCTAAAAGTTTGATCCACAGGTGTTCCAGTCCCTGGTGGTCCGAGAGTCATCAGAAGTGAAGGAAGTGTGGAGGAAAGCTGGAGCCCAGATGCAAGCTAATGGGACCTGGATGCTGGGAGAGAGGGTGTGCCTGCCCGGAGCCCTGCACCCGACAGTAAGTCAAGTAGCCCACGGACACACACACATATCCAAAATGGCCATGCTAGTGCTCATAAACCGCAAGTGGTTTGCCCGGGCGTTACTACCCCTGTCACTAGACTAGTGAAAGCCTGTATAGTCTGTGCCCGCCACAACCCGGGTAAGGTGGTAAAGACCCCACAGAAGGTGACACCCAAGCCGCTGTATCCCTTCCAGAGACTGCAGATGGATTTTATCCAGCTACCAAAAAGTGGTACGTAGGAATACGTGCCTGTGTGCATTGATCTCTTTCCAGGGTGGCCAGAAGCTTCTCCCATGACCAAGGCTACTGCCAGAGCTGAGGCAAAGAAGTTGGTGAGTGAGATTTTTCTGCAGGTTTGGACTTCCGGAGACCAAAGAGTCCGGTCGCAGAACCCACTTCACTGGACAGGTAAAGACCTGAAACCTTGTCCCTCCTGGGTGTAGAACAGGCCCTGCACACCCCATACCCTTCCCATGTTAGTGGTGGGTTTGAGAGACTAAATGGCACTCTTAAGTTAGAGATCCGGGAGGCCATGGAAGTAACAGGGAAACCATGGTGCGAGTGCTTTCCTGCTGCCCACCATACAGTTAGGACCACACCCACCAGAAAGATGGGATTGTCCCCCTTTGAAGTACTTTTTGGCTGTGCACCCAGGCTAGGCCCCTACTTCCCACAGACCCTAGAGATGATGGCAGGAAACCAGGTGGAACATGCCACAGTTGAGCCAGGCCTTGGAAAAGGTCCGCAAAAGTGTTTCTGATTCCTTTTTTTTAGATCCAGACAGAGACCTCAGGACGCATAACCTGAAGCCTGGAGACTACGTGGTGGTGAAGAGAGACATCAGAGAGAGAGAGTGAGAGTCTGGAGCCTCGCTACGACGGTCCTATCCAAGTCCTGCTGACCGGTGCCACGTCTGAAGCTAGAGGGAAGTCAGCATGCTTCCACGCTTTCTATTGCAAACTTACTTATTCTTCTTGCTAGCTGGTCTCTTCTGACTGACTGTAAGCTCAGGGACACCCCAACCATGACTATCACTGTATCTATAGGGCTGACCAGGATGCCCCCAGGGTAGGAGACTTTACCTACGGTTGGTGCAACAAGACAATGACCTTCTTTAACATTTACAGCACAGGTAACCCTGTATTAGCAGTGTCTGATGTGTACTGTATTTGTGGGGATAGGAGAGTCAGGTCAGGCCTAGAGGCTGGGAAGGTGAGTGTACGGTGATAACACTTGTGTATTCCTTCCTCGTGATCCCCAGGGATAAGGGTGATCAGACACATAAGAAAAGATAGAGAATCCCAAAGGATTCTGGAGGTCTGAGAGAGAAGCACCTAGATGACAACGTTTATATAGATACAGTGGGAGCGCCAAGGGGGGGTCCCAGATGAGTACAAGGCCCACAATCAGATATGGACAGGTATTCCCCATGACAGATCATTATTTCCCAGAGAGCTATGAGCAAAGATGTTGGTTGGGTAACTGTTTTTTATTGTAATCAACAGAGATTTGTGAATTATATCGGAGATGCTTCCCAGAACCGCATGGCTTTGGACATGACCCTTGCTGAGAAGGGAGGAGTCTGTAAGATGGTGGGAGTGGCTTGTCACATATACATCCCAGATGACATCGCCCCCTATGGATCCATTACCCATGCTCGTGAAAAGATTGAAGGACTGTCCAGGGAACTCAAGAGAAACTCTGGGGTGGACACTTTGTCCTTCCCTTTGTGGTTGGGGGATTGGAAGGGTTTCCTTTAAGTGGGGGTGATATTGGGGATTGTGATTTTGCTCTTGTCCCTTATTGCGCGTTGTGTAGTCCCCCTCATCAAGTCCACCATGTCCCAGATGGCCGTCCAAGCGGTAAGAACCACGACAGGAGAAGTGCCCGGAGCGGAGGATGATGCTGCCTGTTTAAAAACCTATGGACTATGAGAACTCAGTGATGTGATTTGAGTGTGCAGACCTTTAACCCTTTTAGTGACTGGCCTCTGGGGGATCTGGTGAAGAGTTAACAAGTCCAGCAGGTACGGGCTTAGCCTACCTGTATGTACCTGGAGCTTGAGGAGGTCGCTTTAAGAGGTTGTAGGTCTGCAGTCTCAAACAAGGGGGGAATTGTTAAGGAGGTCGCACTGGTTTCGGACGCCATCTTGACTACTGTCCGCCATCTTAGATACAGCGGCCACCTTGGGGGGGGGGTATGCTTCCCTCTTAGAAGCTATAGGGTTAAATGTTTTAATTCAGCTATTTTTCTCATTTAAACTGTTGTTTGACTTTTCACAATATCCTTGGCATTTCTTACCGTCCTTCGGGCCTCTGTATTCTTGTTATTTATTTTGGTTATGAAGAAGCTTCTAGGAGCCATTGTGTAGATAAGCATGGCTGTAAACAAGGCCTAGTCATTTTTCTCAGAATGTGCTGGTACAAAAACATAATGGCCAATAGGATCTAGGTATCTTATCAACACCCCAAATGCTGATCTTCATGTGTTAAAATATAGCTGTATCTGTTTGAAATAAACAGTTTGATTTGAGTGCATTGGAAGACCGACTGTGTTTTTCATTTTACTCTGTCAGCTCGCTGCCGGCAGCTATCTCATCCTCCCTCAAAGGGTTAATTAGGACTCACCTTACAAAAGTCAAGAGGGCTGTTGGGGCCCTGCATAAAAATCCCTAACACCACGTACTGGGAAGCTGGAAAACATGCATGTTCTTGTGGGCTCAGGTTTTACGACTTTGACTGTGCGCTCCAAATAACACCTCTACTTTATTCTTTGGTTCGGTACGATCGCGGGGATACCAAATTTGTACAGGTTTTTTTGCATTTTAATAGATTTTCAAAAATAAATGAATGTGTACAAAAAAGAAAAATTGCCATCTTCTGACGCTAATAACTTTCATAGTTTGGTGTACGGAGCCGACGTTTTCATTGCTACCATTTTGAGGTCTGTGCAACATTTTGATCACTTTTTATTCCATTTTTTATGTGATGTAAAATGGTATAAAAGTCGCACATTGGACATTTGGGCGCCATTTCCCGTTTCTAAGGTCACCGCCGGCAATAAGCGTTTTTATATTTTGATAGATCAGGCATTTTGGGACACGGCGATATCTAATGTGTTTGTGATTTTTACTGGTTATTATGTTTTATATCAGTTCTAGGGAAAGGGGGGGGGTGATTAGAATTTTTTATATTTTATAATTTTTTTTTACTATTTTTTTATTTTTTTTTTTAAACTTTTTTTTTCACTATTTCTTAAACCCTCTAGGGTACATTAACCCTAAATAGTCAGATCGTTCCTACCATATACTGCAATACTACCAACGATCGGAAGAAAGATGGCGGCGCCCACGGGCCGCCAGCTTTTAAATGCCGGGGGTATCTGAAGGGTTAATAGTTATTAGCGGTGCAACATAGCAATATGCAACATCCTCCACTCTTGTATGAATGGGGCTCAGCCCGTGAGCCCCCTTTACACACCACGAGCACCTCTGCGCCGTAGAGGGTTAAGGGGCTAAAGAGGACCGGTCAGCAGATTTTGACCCCCCTGACTAACAATGCTTGCTGATAAAGGGTTACAAGTCCTTCCACATATCGCTTAAATTAGCTGCCATTGGGGGCACTGTACCTTAATTACAGATGTTTTTGTAAAATGCAAATTAGCTTTTGTGACTCATATCTAGTATCTGTGACTCTTTCAGGTTGGCAGTAAACCATGCTCAATTATTCTTACTGACAGCTCTGTCTCTTCAAAACACTGCTCTGCCTCCTTGTACTTTGGGACCGTCTGTTAAAATTCAATTACAGAAGTATAAAGCTCTATGTACAGATGGGAAATATTGTGTCAATCTTTTTACACAGTTCCTTGTGTTACATTGACATGTGACCACAGTCACAGGTCCTCTAGCATTTTAACAATAGTAAACTGTACACCATGCATGTGGTTACATGAGCTCACAGCAGCTTGCATGGAGAGGAGTAGAAGTCAATGGAGGCTTCTGTGACATCCTGTGGTTAGATACATGCATGGGGTACAGTTTGCTATTGTTAAGACGCTAAAGGACCTGACATGATGTCACTCTGGTCACATGACACGAACTGTGACCAGTAAGGAGGCGTAAGGCATGGGGAGGACTAGATGGGAGGGGCCGTCCGAGAAGAACAGCTGATCATTGTGGCCTGGGACTAAAGTATAATAAATTACCAACATGCAGGAACAGAGAATTCATTCATATTGGCTCAAAAATTAAATATTCGGAATGGATTAACTCCTTTTCATTTTTCACTTCCCACCTTCATAAAAGGTAGGAAGGAGCGTGTTTTTTATGCTCAGGTTTCCTGTCCCTGGGGAAGATCCCTCTCTCTGGTTGGTGCAGTTGTGGTACCGGGGGAAAAAACCCTCTTACAATACCCTGAAATAAATTAACTTTAGGTTTTTAAGTCACCTTTAATTTGTTGTTTCATAGTGATCATTCTCTTATTTTTCTTTTTAATTTGAATCAATAAAAGTTTTAAATTATGACTAATGGCTTTAAGCGAGTTCCTGGGACCTCTTTAGTAATATTACATTAGCATCTAGGCACAAATGCACTGCTGTTTTAGGTCTTTCACTTTTCCCCCTGTGAGGGGTTTATTGTGCCTTCATGCGATTGTTAAAAAAAACTAAAAAACTGTTGAAAGAAAAAGACTGTTTTATGTGACAACTAACTCACAAAGGTGTGGAGGGTGAGAGACACCTGGCTAAATGAAGAGAAATTAACCTCATGCTGCCCACAGGAATTTTCTTCAGAGTCACATGTCTATTTATGTCCAATGGTGGCACTGTGTGTGGGTTTGCTGGTGACAAGTACTCTCTAAATACACCCAACCACTAGTTACAAACGGTCCTCTGCCCACTGATCTCTGGTGAATCTCTTTGGATGCTGGTAATTTACTGAACTTTAGCCTCAGGCTGCAATGTTCAACTGTAATAGTCAAAGGTTTTTGCGATAAAGCTTTATTGTCAATCTGTGTTGCCTTGGCAATCCAATACTTGGAAAGTCCTATTGTCACATGGACAAATTGTCACATGGACAAGTAACACAAACTTATGCTCGTCTGGGCACACATACAGCCACGCACAGGAGAGAGCCAGGCCATAGTACCGCAATGGTGGGCGCGGCTTTGTCTGCGTTTGCGGTTTCAAACGCAGACAAAGCGGTGCGTGTGGCACCGGCCTAAGAATGGAGCTGACTTTGGTTAAGGGCTCATTCCCATGGCCCTGTCGTTGCCGAGACTGGATTTCGGGCTAGCACATGGCCAGGAGGGGGAGCTGTTGTAATGCATTTTAAACTCAATGAAAACGCAACCAAAATGCAATGTGTGAACGCGCCCTTCGGCCGGTTTGAAAACGCAGACAAAGCCGCGCCTGCTGGGGCGAGCCGCGGCTTGATCGCATTGTCGTTTCTACGGAAACGCCTGCGATCGGGAATAAGCCGCCGGTGTTTTGTGGTAATTAAATGCAAAACACCGGCAACTTGTTCCCGATCGCAGGTGTTTCCATAGAAACGCCGATGCGATCAGGCCGCGGCCCGCCCCGGTAGGTGCGGCTTTGTCTGCGTTTTCAAACGCAGACAAAGCGGTGCGTGTGGCACCGGTCTTACGGTGATGGAGTTTTTATTTTTTGAAAACGCATGCGTTTTGACAGGTTTGACCATGTATCTAAATTCACATGCGTTTGACAGACTGCTTAAAAACACCACGTGTGCCAACACCCTTAGGGTGGTTGCACATTGGCCAGGTTTTTTTTTTTTTTTTTTTTCACTGAAACCATTTTGGCTGAAACGTTTGGCATTGAAACTTTTCAATTGGCTTTTTTTCACACTTCAGTTTTTTTTTCCACTATTGTCCATGAACTCGCCGATGGTTCTAAACAGAGGACTGAAAAAAACTGAAGTGTGAAAAAGTCCACTGAAAAGAATTCTTCAGTTAGGCGTCATTGAAAAAAAAAAAATGGGGGATTTTTTTTAAAAAAGGGATTTTACCTCTTTAAACTACTAGCACCCTCAGGTTTGGTATGAAATGTAATTTCTAGAATTCACTGTTATGAGATCTTGACCATTTACCTATGAAAAAGAAAAAGTCATGTGAAAATGAGCAGAGAAGAGTCAGTTTTCTAGAAATTGAGTGGCAGGGCAAGTATAGACCGCAGGGGCGTCGCTAGGCTAAGAGATCCGGGGCACGTGCCCCGGATATACTGCACACCACCTACACAGAGGCACAGCTAGCTGAGGAAGCAGAGTACTTGCCCTGGCACGTGCACTGCTCAGGGCCATCATAGCGCTGCTCTATTCACTCTCAGTGCTTCTGCCCTACACTGTGTGACTTGGGACGCTTAGTGTCCTGCTGTTGGTCAGGTTTGCAGTGAGGGTGAGCTGCCTCCGTCCTAGAATAAGGAGCAGGTTAGTGAGTGCAGGATGCAGGCAGACACCCTGCTCACAGCTACATGAAATAAGTCACTCCAGGTCAGTGAAAGGCAGTAGTGACCTACAGCTCAGCACTCCACTCCCTCACTTCAGTGACCCGAGATGTCACACATACATGTGTCACACATTATATAGGGAAGGAATGATAAAGAGCATTTTAAAGTGTGGGGAATAAAATGGGGGTATGTTACAACATGTTATGCTGGGGAACATTATGTGTTACTACTATTTTCAGGAGGCGCTCTCTGAAGCAGCATTGCAGTATTTGGTGGGGCGGTGTTGGGGATAACACTACTAGGGGACCAGGATGTATGGAACAATGTGAAAGTGAAGAGCATACTGCAGCACATTTATTAAGAACAGTGCAGTCTGTACTCTGTGCAGTGTCCAGTGTAGTGTGCAGGGGGAGCCAGATTAAGGATTTCTGGCGCCCGTTCTTCATGAATCTGGCACCTCCTGCACTGCCCCGACAGAGTGCACTAACTTTTTTTAGTGTACCTTAAACATAGGGCGTGCAGCACACTTCTGTCGGACTTTGCATGTTAAATGTGGAGCACGGTCCAACTGAGCACCGGAACACTCCCTTCGGTGCAGAAATTTGTGTTGCGATACAAAATGGTCACGTGTGACACAAATGTGGTGCGGACACTTTATGTGCAAGCAGTTTACACTAGAAAGAGCGTGCAAAGTCCAACAGAAAACTGGCGTACGGCCCTTAATAAATGTGCTCTACTGTCTGTGTGGTTAGCTCCACGGGAACAATGTGTGGCTGGGAGAAGAGACATGGTAGTTTTGACCTAATAGAGAAAATAAATAACAAGAACAACTAGAATGCGAAGACACGTTGGTCCACATTTATCAAAAACAGTGAAGTGTGTACTATGAGCAGTTTGCCCGAAGATAGTGTAAAGGGCGCACGTTCTTCGTGAATCTGGCGCCCCCTGCACTCCCTGACAGAGTGCACCAACTTTTTTTTGTAGCACCTTTAACATAGGGCGTGCAATTCAATTCTTTCAGACAGAATCTGATCTATAAATGTGGCGCACGGTCTGACTGTGGCAGGGGCTTTAATAAATGTGGGCCATCATAAAGCAGTCACTAATTGTTCTCCTGGGTATTCTGTAGCCGTACATAAGAACAGTTTTTGATGCAACCACGTATTATGGTGGTAGATGCAGGACAGGACACTACTGTACTATCCGGTACATAAGAATTTGGGCCCGTGCCCCAGATCTTTTACTACCCTAACAACGCCCCTGATAGACCGCACAAGCATTCCCGATAAATCGGCTTATATCATCTACTTATGGGCAGCAAAAGGGGAAGTAGGAGGAGGAGGGAATGAAGGTCTGAAGAGACACGAAGAATGACACAGAAGGAGGAAGCAGAGCCTCCTGTCACGCACACAGTAGCACAAGCCAAACTGCAACAAGCCAGTTGACAAAATGCGTCAATTTCGCGCTTATCCAAGATTCATTTTCAGCAGGCACACACCTACAAGGGATCTGAGCTGAAAATGTGCTACATTTCTTTTAACCACCTTCACTGTTAGCAAGTCTGCGATACATGACAGTACGGTAGGTGAATTCCACAGTCACATATAATGCAAGAAAATTCAATGGAACTATAGCACCAAACTTTAGTCATTATTACAAAAGTTAGCACCAACCCTGAGAGACCTATGTGTATAAAACCGTCTACTAAAACATATAGCATGTAATGTATGCAAATATTAAACATAACAGTGCTAAAGACCTTACATACACTTACATCAACGCAAGAGGGAAAGAACTGCAAAGTGCTACCCGCGGGGTACAGAAAGAGCTCCAGCTGTTCTGGCACTGGCAGGTCTCGGAGTTATGCTTGAGTTTCCCGCCTGTGTGAGTCATGACTAGGTAGGAACAGAACGTTCCCACCTATCACAGTGCGAGGGGGGTGGAGCCGAGCAGAGAACTAGTTTCGTTTGCATAGTTTGGTTTCAATTCTTCAGTGTGACGGTGTGATATGTTCACAAAGCGCTATAGGCGCAGGACATCTGCCCCCTGCCCAGGCACCCCCCCTCTCTCATCAGGATCCCTGTACTCAGGACACAGATCCTGATGAGAACATTACCTTCCCCTGCATGATGATTTCATGATCACCTGACCGGCAGGGGAAAGTAATGCACAGAGCTGCACACAAGTGAGATTAGGAGGAGACACAATAGCAGCTAAGGGAAAGGGGAGAACATGGGGCTAACTGTGTGGGCACATTACTTACTGGGGGGCTCTGTGGGCACATTACTTAATGGGGGGGCTTTGTGGGCACATTACTTACTGGGGGGATGTGTGGGGCACATTACTTACTGGGGGGCTGTGTGGGCACGTTACTTACTGGGGGGCTGTGTTGGCACATTACTTACTGGGGGGCTGTATGGGCACATTACTTACTGGGGGGCTGTGTGGTGACATTAATTACTGGGGAAATGTGTGGGGCACATTACTTACTGGGGGGCTGTGTGGTGACATTAATTACTGGGGAAATGTGTGGGGGACATTACTCACTGTGGAAATATGTGGGGCACATTACTTAGTAGGGGGCTGTGTGGGCACATTACTGGGGGGGGGGTCTGTGTGGGCCCATTACTTACTGGGGGGCTTTGTGGGGGTCATTACCGGGGGGTTGTGTGGGGCAAATTACTGGGAGGGCTGTGTGGGCACATTACTTACTGGTGGCACATGTGGCATTTTGAACCCATTTTGAACTTGTTTTTAGGCCTTTTTTAAGCATTCCCTTAAAAAATGAATGTGTGGGCACATTACTGGGGGGCTGTGTGGGGGACATTATTGGTGAGGGCCGTGTGGGGCACATTAATTACCAGGGGGCTGTGTGGGCACATTACTTACTGAGGGGCTGTGTGAGGCACATTACTGAGGGGGCTATGTGGGCACATTACTTACTGGGGGGCTGTGTGGGGCACATTACTTACTGGGGGGCTGTGTGGGGCACATTACTTACTAGGGGGCAGTGTGGGCACACTACTGGGGGGCTGTGTGGGGCACATTGCTCATTGGGGGCCTGTGTGGGCACTTTACTCACTGGGGGGCTGTGTGGGCACATTACATACTGGTGGCACACATGTTTTGAACCCGTTTTTAAGCAGTCCCTTAAAAAACGCATGTGTGGGCACATTACCGGGGGGACTGCGTGGGGGACATTATTGGGGGGGGGGCGTGTGGGCACAGTACTTACTGAGGGGCTAAGTGTGGGACATTACTGAGGGGGTTGTGTGGGGCACATAACTTACTGGGGGGCTGTGTGTGGGCACATTACTTACTGGGGGGCTGTGTGTGGGCACATTACTTACTGGGGGGCTGTGTGTGGGCACATTACTTACTGGGGGGCTGTCTGTGGGCACATTACTTACTGGGGGGCTGTGTGGGGCACATAACTTACTGGGGGGCTGTGTGGGGCCACATTACTTACTGCTGGCACATGTGGCGTTTTGAACCTGTTTTTAGGCCGTTTTCAAACAGTCCCTTAAAATACGCATGCGTTTTCGTCTGTTTTTCCCAATTATCATAATTGGGGAAAAACTGGATGCGTTTTATAACGGACTGCTTAAAACTGGTGGTGACCCCTCCCCTCTCCATAGCGATGCACGGCGTATGGCGCCTTAACACATGTAAAGATATCACATGTGCTATCTTTTCCCCATGTGTGGAGCGGTACAGTGCTGCACATGCAGAGTAACAAAACATTGGGGGACATTTACTATGGCGTTTCCGCCAGTTTTGTGGCGCTCTCTCCACATGTTCTGCTCTCAGACCTATTTATTAGCTGTCGGGGACAGAAAAAATTACTTTTTCCGTCTGCTCCGACTCTTCTCCGAAAAGGGGCGTGGCTTTGGCGGAGTGGAAACTCAGACAGAATTAATATGTGTCACAGCCATTTTTGGGCGCTGAAAACTGGCGGAAAGTAGACCAAAAGAAAACTGGTCTAGCAGGGACTGTTGGACACATTTCTGGTGCTCGGGACAGGAAATGGTCTCGGGGACAGAAATGTCTCTGCACAGCTCTACAATATTAAATGTGTGTCTTCTTTCCGAGAGCAGGTCGGTAACAAAGCCAATGCAGACACCGACACTTTAAGTAAATGTCCCCCATTATGTTTAAAAAGCCGCTTTGATGCACGCTTCCTGATGCATGCATTTGGACGCATCCGAAATGTCACGTGTGAGTGCACTATACTTTTTAGCAAAACCTGTTAATGCTTTCAAAAACTAGCAAAGAAAATGCAAGACTGGTTTTTATACATTTATTCTAGATGAAACTGGCAACTCTATTTTATGGTACAGTTTATGAATCCAGTGTAACCCAAGCACAAAAACTGCAGCAAAAACTTGAGGTGGGTTCACAAGTGGCGTTTTGGATACGTCAGGACACGTGCGTTAGAGCGCATTGAGTTTTTAATGTTACAATGCGTTTTTCTCCATTGCTGTATGTGTAAGCAACTGTGTAAACATTATCACAGCTGTTTATGCTTACAGCAATGAAGAAAAACGCTTCCAAAGCAACCAAACACATTGTGACATTTAAAAATGCATGGGTTCTGACGGACGCATCCAAAACGCAACACGTGAACCCACCTCCAGTTGTTGCTGCAGTTTTTGTGCTTGGGTCACACTGGATTCATAAACTGCACCATAAAATAGAGTTGCCAGTTTCATCTAGAATAAATGTATAAAAACCAGTCTTGCATTTTCTTTGCTAGATTTGAAAGCATTGACTGGTTTTGCTAAAAAGTATAGTAATATATAAAACACAATGGGGCACATTTACTTACCCGTCCCTATCCCTGAGGTTCGTTGTCCGACGAGGATTTGGAGCTGCCACGATTCACTAAGATCCTACGTCCAATTTCCTGCATGTGTCGCTTCCCCGCTGAGGCTGTCCGGAGTTCACCTTCTTCTTCCCGGTGCATGTAAGTGCATGGCTTGCGACTCAATTTAAGTGTTAAATCCAGCGCTTCGTCCGAATCAGTTGGGTTGTCCGACGGCCACACCCCCCCAATTTGTGTCGCTTCCCCGCTGAGGCTGTCCGGAGTTCACCTTCTTCTTCCCGATGCATGTAAGTGCATGGCTTGCGACTCAATTTAAATGTTAAATCCAGCGCTTCGTCCGAATCAGTTGGGTTGTCCGACGGCCACGCCCCCCCAATTTGTGTCGCATGAAAGTCGTCGCGATTGTGCCACAATCCGATCGCGTGCGCCAAAAACCCCAGTTAAATGTGGCACAAATCAGAAATTGTCGGGAAACCCGACGAAAATGCGGTCCGCGCACCCTTAGTAAATGTGCCCCAATGTAGTGTACTTTGCAACTGCAAGGGGATATATCTTTGCTTGCAACAAACAAGGTCTTGTTTAGACAGCTTGTGTGGTCCATATTCAGCAGTTCATTGCAAAAATATAAAAAGTATTGCCTGCTCACATGTTTTCTGGTGTACAATCTGAGAGATAAATGCAATTCTTTGCAAATTGCCAGGATCTTTGATAATTCCCCCTTTACGGCACCTGCTACCAACACTGTATTAGATACTGAGACTGGAAGGGGTGTAACAATCGTGGCTGTTGGGCCTGGGCTGTCACTTAAACTTTTGCCACGATCGTAAAATGAACTGTGACAACCGCGGCCCGGGCACCCCTGTCAGAAGCTTTGCCCATGGGGTGGACGGGAGGAACAAAAAATGTATTCATTCCGTTTTGCCAGTCTATCACTACCCAGCAGTAAGGCTCCTTCCACACTTGCGTTTTTCACGCACATTTTCTGCATGTGCTTTTGATGCGCAGAACTTGCATTGCACTCTGACCCATTGTAATCAATGGGCTTTTTCAGACTTGCATTTTTTTTCACGCACACACGCGCGGTTTTTTTAATGCTCGTTTAAATCTCGGCGTGCTTTACTTTTGCAAGTCATGCACGTGAAAAACGCACCATACAAGTCTATGGAGACGCATCAAAAACGCATTACACTCTGAGACACATGCAAGTGCAATGCGTTTTTCACGCATCAATTGCCATAGAAAAGATAGAGCTCAGTCCTGAGTCATTTCACGTGCATTATCTGCGCTTGAAAAACGCATTGAAATTGCGCGTGAAAACAGAGACACTGAACAAACTCTGACTGAAAACTGATTGAACTCTGATGCAAAATGTCAGCTTTTCACTGACCAAACCCTGATCGCACCCTGATCAGACTCTGGCGTGATCTGCAACGCAGGTGTGGAAGGGGCCTAACGGGGGCCCACTGCCCATCCACACAGCCGCCCCTCCCACCTGCCGCTCAGCACAGCAGCCTGTTTACACATAACACACTAGCCAGCTTGCCCACAACACACCTGCCCGTCTTCCCGCTGAGCTGCGGGCAGAGCCACCTGGCAGATCCGCTCACCCACATGGCACAGTTGCCTGCCCGCCAGCAGACTCACTCGCCAGCCCACCGGAAATGTATGTACCCTAGTGTGAGCCCGCTCCATACACCCGCAGACAAGTGTGACGTACTAATACGTCACATGTCGGTAAGGGGTCCTTCTGTGAAACCTGAGCTTTAGTCCTTTCCATGGATTTTTTATTGGATTTAGGCAAGACGATCCATTAATGTGGATCTGATGGTAGGCTCCTATTAACCTTCTAAACCCCAATCTATCTGTAGCTAATCCTATACATTATCATATCTCAGTATATTTGTCCATTCATCCCTCCTTCATGATCCCACCCCTAAACTTTACTATTGTTATATTTCAGTGAGGATTTCAGTCCACATATCACCACCAACCTGTTATCCAGGACAGTGACAGGATCACAATGATGTCCTCCAATATTCTTGGAGGTTTTGCATAATACAGAAATAAATCTGTAAGCAGTTACAGGGACAGAAAAGATTAATGCGAGAACCTGCATAACAGCATGGAGAAGGAATGTGTGCCTAAATTCTTATGACCAATTTCCTTCAATTGTGGTCAATTTAAAGTCCCAATATTTTACAGTCTTGAATAAATGCAGTTGAGCAAACTTCAACCCTTTCATGAAACCTGGTCATTGGTAAATTTTTTAAGTTCTGTTACGCTTGTCTTTAAATGACAATATCTTTTGAATAGCTTCACAGATCATTATTTTTTTTTCTTTTTGTATATACTTGAGTATAAGCCGAGGTATCTAATTCTTTCACAAAAAACTGGTAAAACCTATTGACTTGAGTATAAGCCTGGGGTAGGAATTGCATTGGTCACAGCCTCCAGCCAGTATATAGCTAACCATCCGCCCCCCCAGCATATAGCCAGCCCCTTGCCCTGTAGTATGAAGCCAGCCAGTCCAAACTCTCTAGTATACAGTTAGCTGGCCTATAACCCCCAGTATATAGCCATGCAAGCTCCTGCCTCCAGCATATAGCCAGCCCCTGCCCGGAATATACCCAGCCTATAAAAAAAATAAATAAATAACTCTTAAAAAAAAAAAAAAACTTTTTAAAATTGCAAAAACATGCTTTTTGCTTTTTCCGTTACGGGGTTAAACACAAGTGAAAAACAGTTATTATATTGTGTAAGATCGGGCTTTTCAGACGCGCTGATACCTAACGATTTTTACGGTTTATTTATATCAGTTCTAGGGAGGGGGGTGATTTTAATTTTTATGTTTTTTTATTATTTTTTTTAAAACATTTTTTTTTAATTTTACTATTTTTCAGACTCCCTAGGGCAGTGGTGGCGAACCTATGGCACGGGTGCCAGAGGCGGCACTCTGATCTCCTTCTGTGGGCACCCAGGCCATTGCCCCAGGACACCAGACAGGACTCAAATAATTTTACTGCAGTTCCAAGCAACTTAAAAGATGCTGCTTGGGACTGTAGGAAGAGGGAGAATGTGTAGGCAGAGACAAATTATCTTTGGAGAAGCTACTGCTGGCCCCATTGGTTCTCTGTGTAGAGAGGGATACTGGATAGAAGCTACAATGATGCAAATTTTCCCTCTTTCTTTCTACTGTGTTGGTGTCCTCAAGAGGCCAGTATGATTGAAAGTTGTTCAGGGAGCAATAAATTACTGCTTTAATTTTTGGTTTGCACCTCGCGATAAATGAGGGAGGTTTGGGGTTGCAGTTTGTGCACTTGGTCGCTAAAAGGTTCGCCATCACTGCCCTAGGGTACTTTAACCCTAGGTTGTCTGTACAATCCTATCATATACTGTCATACTACAGTATGGCAGTATATGGGGATTTTCCTCCTCAATCTTTACAATGTGCTGATAGCACATTGCAATAAATGAGTTAACACGAAGCAGCCTTGGGTCTTTGGAAGACCCAAGGCTGTCATGGAGACGGATCGCCGCTCCCCGATGACATCACGGGGAGCGACGTCACATGTCGGTAAGGGGTTAATGGAGCAGAACGGTCATGCACATCCATTTGCTTCATTAGTCTGAGGACCGTCGAGAGGTCGGTCGGACCCCTCGTTTTTGCGATCTGCGGGGAACTCAGCACTGAGGCCCCCACTGATCAGCAAGTTAGACCCTATCCCATGTAAATGGCCTAACTTTGCTTTGTGGGAAAACCCTTTTAAAGGAAACCTACCACTACAGATCTACCTATTAAGATAGATCTGGTGGTAGGTGCATCTTACGTATGTGAGAATGCGTATGTGAAGATGTCTAGGTAGGAGGATCAAAGAGGCTACTGGAGCATAGAGTAGCTGTGCCGTGTAGCCTCAGCTCCGGCTACTCCACGCCCCAGTAGCCTCTTTAGAAAATCTGCATATTACCCTGATTAAAGTTTAGAAAAGATAGCGGGGAGTAAAGCATTAGCCCTAAAAAGGGCTATCCTTACGTACGTTGGAAGTACCTACCACCGGATCTACCTTAATAGGTAGATCCATATTGGTAGGTTTCCTTTAATGATCTTGTCCTTTGCATGGTGGAGTTTGTATAATAACAATATGGCTGTAAAGATCATCAATAAGTGGAGTTTATAATTGATAAATTATTGGTAATACTGGTCTGTGTATAGAGTCTTGTATCA
Source organism: Engystomops pustulosus (assembly GCF_040894005.1). NCBI lineage: Eukaryota > Metazoa > Chordata > Amphibia > Anura > Leptodactylidae > Engystomops > Engystomops pustulosus. The sequence continues at coordinate 129,097,735 of NC_092412.1, read as the reverse complement.
CAGTATATCAGTATGCTGGTATTTTCTTTGTGTTGGGGTGTTTTTATCCAGTGGCAGGAGCTGTACACAAGATTCCATGATTTTTTACTATGCGCTATCCATTATGCATTTTATTTGGGGTTAAAATGGGGGTTAACCTGTGGTGTTAAAATGCTCAATACACCTCTAGATTAATTCATTGAAGGGTGTAGTTTCCGAAGTAGGGTCAGTTCTTTGGCTTCTACTGTACTTGTCCCTAAGGGTATCTACAAATGCTTTATGATGCATGGGGTATTGCTCTACCTAGGAGACCCCGCATAATGACTTTTGCCATGTTTGTCTAAAGTGGCATGAGTTGAGCAAATTATATTCAGCACTAAAATGGCATATTTGAGGGGAAATTTTTTTTTTTTCCTCTGCTCCATTCCATTACTTTGTATTAAATTTGGGCCAGCCTTAGGGGTTAAAATGCTCAATCAACCCTAAATAATTTATTTGATGGTGTAGGTTCCAAAATGGTGACACTTCCCTGGGTTTTCTATCGTACTGGTACCGCAGGTGCTTTGCTAACACGACATGGTACCCCAAAACTAGTGAAAACTGAGCTACAAAAGCTACATTTAGGTCATACCCTTATGAGCCCTGCAGTGTGCCCAGCCTGTAGATTATTGCCACACATGGGGTATTTTCTAAGGATTTTTTACTAAAGTGGCATGAGTTGGGCAAAATAGATTTGGCATATTTGAGAAAAGAAATGCAATTTTTACTCTGCACCATTCACTTTGTAGTAAATTTGGGCCAGTACCTCTGGGGTTAAAATGCCGACGACAACCTTTATGAGGAGTGGTTTCCAAAATGGTGTTAGCTTTGGGAGTTTTCTATTCTACTGGTACTTTAGGGGCTTTCAAAGTATATTGTGGCATTTGATGCCATATGTAGCCAAATTGGCCCACCAAAAACCCAATAGCACTAATTCCCTTCTGCACATTGCTGTCCCCGAAACACCAGTTGCCATCCATATGCAAGGTATTGACGTACTCTGAAGAAACAGGCCAAAATTTTGGGTTGTATTTTTATCTCTAATGCCCTCTGAATGTATACATATAAGGGCAAATAAGAATATTCTTATAAAAATATTGAAATGTAATCATTTTTGTTTGATTCCTAACAAGTAAAGGGTTTACAGACTTCCTAAATGTTGATTTGAATAGATTGAGATGTAAAGTTCATAAAATGGTGTTACTTGTGGGGGCATATAGTAGATAAATCTCTAAAAGGCATTGCTATACTAAATTGGTCACCAAAATTCTAGCTTTTTTTTTTTTTTTCTTAAAAGTCTGAGAACTTGCTACTAAAATTATAAGCCTTCTAACATTTGTAAAAAAATAACCAAATATATAAAATAAAATATATATATATATATAAATATATAAAATATAAAAACCCTAACTCGGCTTATACTTGAGTTAATGAGAAAAAAACAAAACAAAAACAGGTCTGTATTCACTGTCTTCGGGTTTCCCCGCAGTCCCGTTGCACAAACCATTACATCATTGAGCACACACTGATGACAGCAAGCGGCTGACGTCATGGTGTGTGCAACGGGACCACGCGGGGTGGTGGAGATGAAGACAGAAGAGGACCTGCAGGGGTTGTTGGGAAGGTGAATACAGAGTTTTTTGTTTATTTTTTTTTTAGGCTGGGCAGGGGACTGCTGACCTGAAAATAAGGGTTAATATGGAAATTGAAAAATCTAAATGGCACAAGTTTTCCAAACCAAAAAATTTTTTTCCCTAAATTGTTGAATTATACTACTAACAAACTACAATGTGTCCCAAGAAAACTATCTCAAAATCACTTAGATAAGTTACAGTGTTGAAAAGTTATAAGCACAGGAAGACACATTGGTCAGATTTAAAGGCCAAGCCTAAGAGTACAAAGGGGTGAGTAGAACCAACTGTTATATACTGGCATCCAGTGGCATGTTTCATACTAAATAACCTCTCCCTTTCCATGACCCTTGCTCTCTCTCTGATGTGCATGGACCTTGATTCAACTCCTGTCCTTCTGCTCCATACATGCCTGTAATGCTTTAATGTCTTTCGGGTGTCTGCTATTGATTTCTATTCCTGGATAAAAACACACTAAACATAAAGCAAATCTGCATTACAAAAGTACATTAAAAACGTTCATATTTGATGAGAATTTATACGAAGATTTTTCGCATGACATCCACAAGGTGTAAAGATATCCCCAGGCTTTCTGTTGTCAAAATGTTGCACAAGCTATTAAGAAACTGGTTCTGAAGACAGGGGGAAGTTGGCACGCATTTGTGCTAAAACATTTGAGAAAGCAAGCATTATGCAGTTCCCCTCCAAAAATGTGCATATTTGAAAAGTCAAAACCTACCGCAGAATTGTACTGCAAATCTATTGATAAAGGATTTTCTATATGTACACAAAGTCTAAGAGTCTCTGCATCAACAATGGAGGTGTACGGTACACGCATTAATGGTACATGAAGAAAAGTCTATCAAACCCAATGATATTTGTGGGATCTTTAAAATATGTATATTGGTGTTATACTTGATTCATACAAGATAAACAGCTGGCAGAAGATTCAGGCAGTAGCTTTTTTCCCCAATTTCCCACCAAAAACACACAGATGCTTAGCACAGTTGTTAGCATGTGTATGGTCATCTGTTGGCTGACAGTTTTAAAGGTTGAAATTGAAATATGCATGGACCCCAAGATGCATTTTACATTAAATGGATAAACACAGCTTGTCCAAAAATAGTTTATGCAAGTGTTAATTTTCCACAATAGCCATCTAAGCAAAACATGACTCCTATACACTGGTATTGGGTCTGATTTTAACAGTATACTAGAATGATATTTATCAGAATTTTTGCCTCTGCAAATCACAGTATTGTACATTTAAACCTAAAATTACAATAATATTAAATACTCATAATTTCCATTTAAAGTTAGACAACAGGTAACATTTTCTGACACTACATTGTGAACTATAGATGAACACAATTTATTAATATACAAATATTGTGTATGTGGAAACACACAATCGCAAATATATTGTTTCAAAATTTGCTAGAATAGAGGTTCCATCAAACATCTGCATCTATATTTCTAATCGAGAGGTTGTACAGCTCATTTTAGTGTTTAGTGATACTGCACTTTGCATTTAGTCTTTGTGGACCTAAACATTTGCAGCTCTTGGTGTGGTGCATATATCTACAACTGTTACTGTAAATTCTGCTGATTGCCAATGTTGTTATATATTGTATATTATTGTCTTTAATAGTTTCTATTGCCAGACTTCTAAAAGTCAGGTTGCTCCTAAAATCTACATTATGTCATTCAATCCGTTACCCATCGGGTGTGTAGAGACGAATCAGATGCTGTAGCTCAGTTGGGTAGCCACTTACAGGGCAGCGCTGGTGATTTTTTACATAGTAATAAGCACACCGGTAGCAGAAGACATAGCCTGAAGTACCAAGAGCTGTATCGTTGACTCTTACTTTACGACAAAGGGGGCAAACAGTCTTTAATTTTGGCAGAAGTGGAGAATAGGTTTCCAGGTCAAAATGAATAGGAGCAGAAGGGGCTGGCAACGTACTCAGAGACTTGACGGTCTCTTGGTTTTCTGCCGAGTACCACCATTCTAGAAATTGCAGGAAGAACACACCCAGGGATAGGCTGGAAGATAACGTCATAGATACACCACCAAGAGCTTTCTTTAGTACGCTGCCCACACTAGGAGAAAAAGCAATAAATGTCAGGCAAGATTGGGAAAACACACCAAAAACCTCACATTTTTCTGAATGCCAGGACTACTATTTCAAAAGAAGTTTAATAGTTTCCACCACCTTCACCAACCCCATCAATTTGCATCCCTAAAAAATAGTTGTTACACTATTTGACATAGCTGAAGTTTTCTCTCTAACCTCCACCTTTTCTAGAGTAATCAATTTAATTATTTTAAGAACTTTACTGTGAAATTAGGGGGAAGGGGAGGGCAGTGTGCTCCAGTCCACCCATCTGACAGTAGAAAGATTAATTACCATAGATTCAGTGTAGTTTTGTAGAAGAGATGTAAAAATAATTATATTGATTATTTGGGGGCTAAAGAGAAGACTTCAAACTACACCAGAATCAGTGGAACAATGGCTATTAAAATGTTTAAAGGATATACAATTTTCCAATGTACTTTCTGTAGCAGTTCCTCACAGTTTTCTGGATCTCTGCTTGCTGTCGTTCTATAGAAAGCTTCTAAAAACTGATTGGTAAGGGGGCACGGAGTAACTACTAGACCTAATTTTATGGTAGTTACGTGTGCAATGTTCACATGGAACAGTAACAATATATAGGAGTGCTCTGAATTAGCTGCCCTGAATGTGATAATAGGTGTTTTTAAATAAGTGTATATTGGGAATATGAGTATATAGATAATAGGTCTGATGTGTATGTGTTTTTAAAAGTGGTATTGGTATGCCCCCTAGTGGATTAAAAATATATTTCTATTTTTGAATAAAATTGAGTTGGTGTGCTTTTTGCTGCATAGGAATTATAGGTTGTAAAGTTTTCAGCGAGTAAAATATTTTAGGATATGCAATTATCAATATTAGGCTATATTCACACAAATGTATGGGGCACCGTACTGTTCCATAGCCTTAGAAAGATAGGACATGTCCTTTCTTTTTCCGGAATTTGGCGCCATATATTTCTATAGCTGCTCACCCCATAGGAACATGTACTAACAAACCATGGTTCCCCTGCTTACACTGCACGGTTTGCATGATCCTGCGCAAAATACGGTACTCAACGGCTGAATGTTCCCCCACCCTGTGTATAATCCAACCCCCCCTCCCATCTCCCGATCCTCTTTTTCTTCCTATGTATGCTTTGTTATAGTTCATGATAAAAGGAAAGTGTTTTAATTCACATTTAAGGTTTTACAGGAGCCTCCCGTTATAAATTACAAGACATTTATGATGGCTACCCCGCCCTGCTTACACAGGACATGTGTCCCTCTAACATATCTCATTGGTTTTATGCTCCATATTAGTCATATCCAAAGCCCTTGTAGTCTTTATGCTTAACCTTCATTGTGCCTATTCAATATTGTTTCTTATTGCTCCTGTATTTAGGTACATATTTAACCTTCTCGATTGCATCCTGCGTGATCCTTAACTTAATTGACCTGTACTGTTGTTTGTATTAAGGACCTATACTATTTGTTGTACGCAAACCATATTTCATGAATAAACTATTGACTATTGAAGATAAACATGTACTAACAATGTGTAGATTTCAAATCCATCTTGTAAAACCAGAATTAATGTGTGTTTAATTGTAATTGGCTCTACCCCAACTTACCCCAGAGCAGATTGTGTTGAAGGCATCTTTTTGGACACATCATCCATTGCTTGTAAATCTTCCAGTGTAAGTCTAGTAAGCTGCACTCCAGCCAAACGGAGCAGTGGTGAGTGATGACTGGTATTCCACAGAATGTATCTCAACTGATAATAAAGAAACCAGCCTTCCCAGGATAATTTCACAAAGGGGTATGAGGCGAGAAGTGCCCTATAACATCTTTTACTGAATGAAGTTGGGTTTTGTATTGAATAATCTTCTTCCTCTCGTAGTCTGTTAATAAATTTCTCTAGCTTCACCCGCAGGTAAGGTACAAGTGCCAGTAGCACAAGGGACCTCCAGTACTCCTTCCGTGGCAGAGCACATTGTCCACTGCTATTTCCTATGGCAACTCTCTTTAGTCCATAGAAGTTCTCAGAGAAAGAGGCACTAGCCCATGACAAATAATGTTGCTGGAGAAGTAGATCAAGCAGAGTATACAGTTCATCAAACCATCTCCATACAGGACCAAAAAATGCAGGGTTTGATTCAGCCAGGACCTATAAAAAGGCCAGAAGCACATAAAATTACAGGTTAAAACATTCAGTAATCAGAGTTGTCGATCTTACAACTAGAGTTGTTACACATGCCAAGTGCACAATGGAAGGGGCACAGCTCCAATTATAGGGGCCTACAAAAGTCTGAACATTTGGAGAAGAGTCTCCAGAAAACTGGGTAACTTGTCAAACTAAACCATTTTTGTTTCAGGTTTTTAGTACTTACCTTAACAATATGATGCAGTGCAGGCCTCACCGCTGCCATCAAACTTTCCTGAGCAACAACTTCAAAAATAGAGGGTCGATCATCATCTTGGGAAGCTGTAGTGATGTGTGCCCCACGTTCTGCCATTTTCAGAAATAGTGTATTTTCTTTTTATCAAACTCTTCTTTAGTACCAGTATAAGGTTAACCTATGAATCAATCTTTAAAACATAAATATTAACAGTTATTTATGATCCCCTAATATGATCCCCTAGATACCCCTATATTAAAGGGGTATTCCAGGAATAAGCATAATTCATACCCAAATGGGTCATTAAAATATAAGCTACCATATATACTCGAGTAGACGCCAAGGCCCCTAATTTTACCACCAAAAACTGGGTAAACCTATTGACTCGAGTATAAGCCTTGGGTCGGAAACGCATTGGTCAGAGCGTCCTCAGTGTATAGCCATCCAGTATGTAGCCGGCAGCTCCGTGCGCATGGCCTGGCCGGTACACAACTGTTTTCCTCTCCTGCACCTGCCCAGGTAGATCATGTTGGTTGCAGTGCATCCAGTATGACCAGTGTTGTGACGAGACATCATCTCAGTGAGGTAATGTGCAGTGATGGCAGTTACGCATTATTACTATGGTAACTGCAAGACAGTCTGTTACATCATCACTGGGAGCAGAGCAGGAGAGGGAGAAGGGGTTAATGACAACTAAAGGATCATGGTACTTTTAGTTTCCAGTGGCGGCCATCTTGCTGATTACTCGGCCTACTTTAGAAAGCCCATAACATTTGGTGAATCATAAAATCAAACTATTATAATGACATTGAGTTTTGTTGTATTCACTTATTATTATAGCATTATGGGGTTTTGTATCAGACATTCATATTCCCAAAATACCACTTTAGCCAACATGCAAGGAAAGTTGGGTTCATACTTCATAACCTAAAGAAAATCTACCATCAAAATCCATCATGATAAGCCAGGGACACTTATTCATAGATCCAGGCACAGAGATTGTGCTAATCTTCTTAGATTTGTTATCTATGGCCTCCTTTTTTCTATAATAAACTTCAAAATAGGCTAAAAGAGGGGCTCTGGTGGGTGTTTCCAAGCACATTAGTGCTGTAGCTTCATAGGTTGTTACAATGAGCAGAGCAGCTCTGGCCTCACCCTGTACTTCCTGCTGCTTTTATATTACAAAAGCAGAGGGAGGAGAGAGAGCGGGTGAGACATTGCAACAACTAGCGAAAAGACATCACTGAGGGGCTTAGGAAACACCCTTCAGCACAAGCATAATAGACGCTTCCAAAGGCAGTATTACGTCTTGAAAAAAAACATGCACTGACTTTTCACTGTATCTTCGGTGATTAAGGACATCAGGACAAAGTAGAATAGCTTCTGAAGCACCTGACAGCCCCATAGACACACAGGCACTGCTGTGAGGAGACTGAAGAGCTGTGAAGTTATCCTATTTTTTGTGCAAGGCCTAGACCAGTGGTCATGAACCTATGGCACGGTTGCCACAGGTGGCACTCAGAGCCCTTTCTGCGGGCACTCAGGCCATCGTCCATGAGCAGCGTTCACTGATTCTTTCTGCTGTCCCAGGCAACTTATGAGATGTTGTTCTCTTTATTGGCTGTTTGGAACTGTGGGGAAAGTAAGAAGGGTAAAAACTGCATTATATTTGGAGGTCTTCCTACTGGACCACCATTCTTCCTCTACAGAAAGACTCTCGAGAGAACCTACAATGATGGTCTGAATTTGCCCTCCTGTCATCTGTGTAGGTGGCCTCAAGGGGGCAATACAGTTGAAAGATGTGAAAGAACAGGTGGCAATAAGTTACTGTACAAAATGCCATGCTGGAACTTCATATGGTAATTTCCCAATTCTCCTACAATCTTTGTTTTTGCAGCTTTTACTCAGAGATAAAATTTAGATTTTTACTTATTCTTTATTACCATCATACACCAAATTATTATAGTTTTGTCATGTTGTTATACACCAATTACAACGCTTTATAAAAAAAAAAAAAAAAAAAAAAAAAAAGAATCCTTGGCTTCACCATATTCTGATACCTTCTACATTTTCATACTTTGCATAAGGAGCTATATAAGGTGTTAATATACTACAAAAACATCAGTGCTCAGAAGGTAGAAGCGTTTGATCAATTACAAGCAGAATTCCAATTGCCGTATGCATGGTTCTACCTCGTCATGCGTTTGATGCACAGGCCAAGGTCGAACCTATAGAGATGGGCTCCAATGGGGCGTGGAATAGGGTAATAAGAGCAAACTCTACCAAAGGTTTAATTTCTTACTCTTATACTGTATTGCTCAGTGACCCCGCTGAAATCTGGTGCTAAATGGGATAAAGACATGGGTCCCATTATGGAGGAACAGTGGACCGAAGCCTTAGAGCCGATGCAAATTCTTTCCCCTGGTGAAGCTTGTAGGATGTCCCATCTGCTCCTTGTGTGGCTGTATTTGTGCTTAGTTTGTGTTAAAATGTAATGATATTGCATTGGAAAAAATATTGTTATAATCTCATTGATGTACTATACATCACTGTACATGTTTACTAACGGTAGCAGTTTTTATTTGTTTGATTGATAGATGCATCTACTTGATAAATAATTTTCTTAATCCTAAAAATAGAAATAAAAAGTTGCACAAAAAAAAACACTTTTCCTGTGTCATTGCTTGTCTTATTTTATATAATGCCTTAGCTTGACAGATGTGGCACGAACAGAAACAAAGTGACTAAGCTATGTCAAAAAAAGTTGCTGGCGATGATGCCTTGTATAGCCTGTTACAGAAGGGGCACACACTTACTTACAGGAAGGGTGTCAAGTCACTGCAGCCTGACAGATAACTGGAACACAGTGCAGCGCCCATGGGCGTATAGTGCAGGTTTAAAGTTGAAGGCACATGTGCAGCAGGTAATGGGTCACAGCACGGCCACAGCTGCTACATATCCAGACTTCAGGTTACAGCAGAGCTATACTTCACACAGATCTTCGTATCAAGGAAGACGCTCAGCAAAACAATCTGCGACTTACAACATCGCTTCTACAAGCTTCCTAAGCTTGGCATTGGCACTGACAGCCGCAGAAAAATAACTTCCGGTATTTGAAACGCATACTCTGCTCTCGCGTGGAACGCAGGTGAGAGGACGATGACGTATTTCCGGTGTATGAAACGCAGGTGGGCGCTCTGCGTAAGGATCTCTTGGTTTCCGGAGCCGCTGTTTGGCAGCTTGGTATCTTCTATCTGGGCTTGTCTGTTTCCGGCTGCCAATTCCATCTTGGTGCTGAACCCCTGGATTCCAGTAGGTGAGTAGGATCAGGGAGAGTCGGGCACAGTGCCCCTTCTTTCTTTATATAACGGGAAGCAGAAGGGAGCCGCCTGAATGAAGCAGCATATCTATGAGGTCACATCATGCCCCTTTAAATTTCCTAGATCAACATCATATATGTATTTCATGCCATTGCTTTATACAATATCCTCCAATGCACATATGAAAACCACTGGAGCGCTGTACCAAGGTTGTCACACCCGAGCACCCGCAAGATGCTGATCAGGAAGAATGTCTGACCACAATATATCAGAATGTGTGTGCAAATATGTATATAATAATAATTCCTTTATCTAGCACACACAGATTACGAAGCGCTTCACAGACTTGTCTTGGAGTGTGGTAGGAAACCGTAGGAAACCCACACGAACACGGAGAGAACATACAGTATATTCTCACATAGATCTATGTAAAACACTACATGGCCGATACATATGTATTCTATTTACAACTGGATTGGGGGAACTTGTGTATCAATATGTCATTGTCATATTTTGTACAGTGCACTAAGTTTACATTACATCTATTTCTATATGTTTTCTTTATCTTCTATTTATTATTAAAATATTATTCATTACTACTGTATCATTATTGTTCAGTGTAAGGTCATATAATAGAGCCACTGAACGCAGTGGTTTCCACTTTGGTGAGATTTTCCAGATTTTTGAGGGAACCTCAAATGGTTTACAATGCTAGTTGTCCCAGACTTTTTGATAACTACTCCGTTCTGTCTAGTTACTTGGTGATACATCCCCAGCTCTTTTTTTGCTACTTGTCAACCCTAATATTATATTTCTCACTGTGTCTCTGAAAGTAGATAGGGGGATGGGCGCCTGTCCTTACATTTTTGTTTTCGTTAATACTTTTTTTTTATTCTTCATTATATTTCTGTAGCATCTTTACTAATAATTTTGTATTGCACGGTTCCTCCTTCTGGGATTGTCTCACTTGTATAGTATAATATTAGGCAGTGACACTAAACATTGAAAACACTCCAACCACTTTGGATCCGTGTCAAATCAGATTTTATAAAGATAAGCCATTGTTTTGATATCTTCACTCCTCTAAGCCTTCTGTGCTGAGCCATGTATATCTACTGTATGTTTATCAACTCTATATGCCAGTATTTTGTGCCTGTAATAAGGGAAACTCCCACTCCCTGTATCAACAGGTGAGTTTCTTCACTTTATGAAATTTGCCGCTAAAGTTTATTGGGACCAGAGGAATAATTTAGGGGCTCCAAACCTAATGGCCGGTTCCCTTTAGCTGTTCATATAATAATAGTATTAATTCCATGAATAAAAAAATGAATTTAGTAAAATGAATCTTATTTAGTTTCCTGAGCCCTCTCCTTGCACAGCGGGTGTTAATTACGTTAATCATTTAAAGTGCATCTACCACTAGGATGAAAGATGGATGCAAATGAGCTTGAGGGGCTCCAGGCTCCATTAACAGCTACGGAGCCCCTCAGGCTCATTTATTCCGATGGTAGATGCCCTTTAAGTGCCATGAACACCAACAATTGTACTTGATCAGCACGTCAAACTCGACCACAAACTCCCTTTCCTGAAAACATGAATTAAACTACACTACAGTGATCAGACTCCTAGGGAGCCCTATTCCTGCCAGGATTTGTGGCACAGCCACTCCGTTTCCTATGAAAAGAGGAGGGATGAGCAGCAAACCTAATCTAGTTTGTGTCCCATCAGTTGTGTGCATGTAACCTAAGGCTAAGACCGTTTGCTGCATTGGGGGAATTTTCTGGGCTGATGGAGATGAGAGGCCGGGCAGGAATCAGACCTGCTCTATGAGCTGGCCGCAGTTTGTACAGCCAGTTCACTGCATCCAAAACTAGGATGTGTGCATGAGGCTTTATAATTACATCTATACAATGTGGCTCCTCAAACTCCACTGATCTATAAAGGAAGGTTTGGGAAACCAAACCACTGGTCTATAAAGACCTCTACGTGGTATAGCGTCCCAAAATCCCCTGGCAGGTTCCCTTTAAAACCTTGAAGTCATACTCTGCTACATCAGAGATTGGTGAACATATTTTCAGGCAGAACAATGTATGAGACTTCCTTAGACACAGATATGCCTGAGAGATCTAATGGGTACCATACAGAAACATATATTTCTTTGTGTTGTATAATTATTTGTATAATTATAATTTGCATGTTAACATAGTTTGAGCTGGAATAAACAATTGGCAACTACCTTCCTGTGCTCAGTTCCAGCTCCCAAGTTTTTTTTATAGTATGCAGAGATCTTGCTTTGTGACTGGCTAGTCACAGCCTCTATTGTGTTGCTATTAAATTAGGAAACTTGGTTATTTGCAGTAGTTTCCCTGTATTTGCTACTTTGCATGCTGGCCCCATTTCTACTACAGTGTGATCCAGACTGTTTAGCATCTTGATTTGCTGGACATCTTGTCCCTGAGACACAAGAGCTTATTATCTGTGTATTCCAGCCAGAACAATGAAGCTGACCATGTGGGCAATGTTACAAGTAGTAAAGGAAAAAGGTTGAAAGCTAAAATTTGCATGTGGCACATTTTTTGGAAGATGTTTCTGCCCTTTTCCTCTGAATAGGGATGAATTAATTTTTTTTTTTACTCCAAAGCAAAATTATATATTATCTATTCTTGGAAATACAGGAACACTGTATTGCCATTTTTTCTATATCCTAATGTCCATGATGTATCTAAAGGCTTGTTGTTGTTGGAGAATACGGTAAAACATGCTAGACAAAGTAACAGGTAATTGGAAGTGATCTTTTCCACGATGGAAAGGAGTAGATGATCGGCGCTCCAAGGAACTTGAAGCGTAACTGTAAAGTTGTGATTTTACCAAATTATTATGTGATTTACCCTTTAAAAACAAACAGAACAAGGCTCATATTGTGCTACTCATCATTTTCCTTCCAATTAACAATTTCTGTTCTGAAAAAATCTTTCTTACCAGAGGTGAAGTGGGTGCAGACTAATGTCTGTCAGTGTATGCCCACAAGCTGAGGCCAGTTAGCTTGCCCACAGATCACATGATGCCTTGTGTTCTCTCTCAAAGTAATTAAGCATTAAATACATATAGTTTCCCACAAGTAAATCAACTTAACACTGCACAGTGCACATACAGGATGTATAAGGTGACAGCCTGGCAGCTTTCATCACATGGATGAGGAGGGAACATGTAGTAAGTGGTAGAAATCATTAGTACATGCAGTCTATAGCCTTTGCTGTGTGAGCACTAAGGGTTAATTGCTTATCTGGACAGAGCTGGTACTGCTGATGACAAGATAGGGTTAGGGAGCAGCACAAGATGCAAAGTGAGACAGAGAAAGTTCTGTAGAATAACAGACTGGGATGGAGGGACTGATGGGGAACAGGGGAGAAATTGTATCTCACTATTCTGTGTAGGAGACATCTGTATTCACTGTCATGGACACATCCAGCTCTGCTACATACACTATCTCTTGACCTCCTCCTCCGCGAGCAGGGAGCAGCGGCTCCTCCCCTCCCATGAAACGACTGAGAAACAAAGTGTAAACAAAGGACAGATCCTCAGGGCTTATCCACAAATGGTGCGGATGCAGCCATTGCAGCACAGAGGTAATCTGAGGGCTACAGCGTGGAAAATACTGGATATAGGTTAAGAAGATAATAGGCAAAGTTGTAAAGTTGTTTTACATCCCAAGAGCTATTGATTTGTGGAAAAAAAAACCCTTTACAGTTACTCTTTAAATCCATCACCCAAGATAACTATTCATTGAATACTTTATAGGGCTTTTCCAACAAATCGGCGGGATCTCGGTGTTTGGATGTACCCTGTTGTACTCTTTGTTGCACCACCGAGATGGCTAGAGCAGCCAGTCGCTGCATTCATATACTTGTACATTGTAATGAGGTCTCCCCTTAGCCTTCTTTTTTCTAAGATGAATAACCCCAAGTTAATCTAGTCCAGTTCTACTATGTCCTTTTTTATACTCTATACAATCCTTTATACCAGTGATTTTCAACCTGTGTGCCGTGGCCTTTTAATTAGTAAAGGGGGGCCTCTAGGGCCTTTTAATTAGTAAAGGGGGGCCTCTAGGGCCTTTTAATTAGTAAAGGGGGGCCTCTAGGGCCTTTTAATTAGTAAAGGGGGGCCTCTAGGGCCTTTTAATTAGTAAAGGGGGGCCTCTAGGGCCTTTTAATTAGTAAAGGGGGGCCTCTAGGGCCTTTTAATTAGTAAAGGGGGGCCTCTAGGGCCTTTTAATTAGTAAAGGGGGGCCTCTAGGGCCTTTTAATTAGTAAAGGGGGGCCTCTAGGGCCTTTTAATTAGTAAAGGGGGGCCTCTAGGGCCTTTTAATTAGTAAAGGGGGGCCTCTAGGGCCTTTTAATTAGTAAAGGGGGCCTCTAGGGCCTTTTAATTAGTAAAGGGGGGCCTCTAGGGCCTTTTAATTAGTAAAGGGGGGCCTCTAGGGCCTTTTAATTAGTAAAGGGGGGCCTCTAGGGCCTTTTAATTAGTAAAGGGGGGCCTCTAGGGCCTTTTAATTAGTAAAGGGGGGCCTCTAGGGCCTTTTAATTAGTAAAGGGGGGCCTCTAGGGCCTTTTAATTAGTAAAGGGGGGCCTCTAGGGCCTTTTAATTAGTAAAGGGGGGCCTCTAGGGCCTTTTAATTAGTAAAGGGGGGCCTCTAGGGCCTTTTAATTAGTAAAGGGGGGCCTCTAGGGCCTTTTAATTAGTAAAGGGGGGCCGCTAGGGCCTTTTAATTAGTAAAGGGGGGCCGCTAGGGCCTTTTAATTAGTAAAGGGGGGCCGCTAGGGCCTTTTAATTAGTAAAGGGGGGCCGCTAGGGCCTTTTAATTAGTAAAGGGGGGCCGCTAGGGCCTTTTAATTAGTAAAGGGGGGCCGCTAGGGCCTTTTAATTAGTAAAGGGGGGCCGCTAGGGCCTTTTAATTAGTAAAGGGGGGCCGCTAGGGCCTTTTAATTAGTAAAGGGGGGCCGCTAGGGCCTTTTAATTAGTAAAGGGGGGCCGCTAGGGCCTTTTAATTAGTAAAGGGGGGCCGCTAGGGCCTTTTAATTAGTAAAGGGGGGCCGCTAGGGCCTTTTAATTAGTAAAGGGGGGCCGCTAGGGCCTTTTAATTAGTAAAGGGGGGCCGCTAGGGCCTTTTAATTAGTAAAGGGGGGCCGCTAGGGCCTTTTAATTAGTAAAGGGGGGCCGCTAGGGCCTTTTAATTAGTAAAGGGGGGCCGCTAGGGCCTTTTAATTAGTAAAGGGGGGCCGCTAGGGCCTTTTAATTAGTAAAGGGGGGCCGCTAGGGCCTTTTAATTAGTAAAGGGGGGCCGCTAGGGCCTTTTAATTAGTAAAGGGGGGCCGCTAGGGCCTTTTAATTAGTAAAGGGAGGGCGCTAGGGGTTTTTTTATTAGTAAAGGGAGGCCTTGTATGACTGTTTTAGTGTCATTTTGTGCTATTTTGGTTGGTGGTGTGCCCCAGGAGATGTTGTATTTTTGATTTTCCTTGTTCTATTACACTGACATTGGGTTTATCTGTTTTCTTTAGGTGCCTGAAGATAAAGTGTAAAAATGACAGACTCTAAGTATTTCACCACAAACAAGAAAGGTTTGGAATTTTTTGTTTATACAGAATTTTCCTTTGGACTGTTGTAGAATTGTTAAATATCCCTCCAAAGTGACTTTTTACGTGGTTGATAATTTAACACTTGAATATTCAGTAAAATTAAAGGGCATCTGGGTCACATAGAAGTTAAATGTGAAGGCGTGTAAGTAAAGTTACACAACCACACATTTCTTAAAAAAATGGTGGGGCCTGAATGCTGAGAAATCATAGAGGGAGATTAATTAAATGTGTCTTAAGAGCAGAACATTTCTGATAAATATCCCACTATAATGTTTATTTAAATGCAAATTAGCATTTTGGTGCCCAATTGCCTTTGTTCACCTTTCTTGTCCTGTTTTACCACCCTGCATCTCCCTCTGATGCATGTCCTGCTTTCCCTGTGAAGCTAGGCAAGAGGAGTGCAGCAGACTGTATGGGCATGGTAATACAAATGAACATTTCTGCACATTCAGGCCACAGATTTTCTTTAGAAAGGTATGGGTTTGATGATGCACACTTGTCCTATTAGGCTATATATTCAAGATAAAGAAATAAGTATTGCAGGCTTCTGCAGGGACAGTCACAGGTTACCATAGAGCCATGTTAAGTAAAGACAACTTTCTTTTAGTCTCAAATTTGTTTCCCTTACATCGCCATAAAGCATCTTTATCATATATTACCTAGAATCAAAGGGGGCGTGTCCCGCTCGGCTGGCTTCTCCCATCTACTCCTCCCCATGTTCCATGCCTCTTCTCAACACGTCATATAACCAGGGTGACATCATCTAAGGTCCTGTTACATTTGCAACATCTACCTCATGTTTGTATCTGATCACATGAAATAACAGCATCACTCCATGGACTTCTACAACTCCCCATCCTCCATGATTTCATGTGATCAGATACATACATGAAGTAAATGTTGCAGATGTAACAGGACCTTAGATGATGTCATCCTGGTCACATGACTTTAAGTGCTCAATAATGTGACAGAGCGCTCTCTCAATGTTCCATTCAGCAGAATAGTACAGAAAGGCGGACAAGGAGATACCGAGTAGCGCTCATAGACATAGAGTAGTATTGTTGTTGGAGAGGTAATTGGAAAGAGACTCCATTTCCCAAGCTGCAGTCTCTTTTCACTTGATAAAGGAGTTATAAACTCCAAAACGCATTGTGACCCGAGATAGTAAATAAACTTTTTCATCCTCTCCACTCCATGACGTGACCTGTGTGCGCCTATTCTGACAGTTCCCAATACCTCCCCATTCAGTAGAATATCATAGCAATTAGATCTGTCAATAAGGAACAAGACGTCAGAGCAATAAAAGTAGATTTTAATATCCAAGACTCAATTAGAGTATGATTTACCTCAGATAAGTTGCATATAAGTTTACAACAGTTTTTTGTAATATTGCATGAAAAAATAAGTCATGACAGGTTCTCTTAAAAAGGACCATGCAAAACTGTCAAGTGTGTGAAGTAGCAGTCCTGAAGCTCTTTGGATTATGCCATTGCATGTACTGTTGTCTGTTGTTAGTAGTAAGACTGTTAAAAACGGATTTACATTTCAAAATTGTAGCTGGACATGGAGCACTGGGGAATCCCCCCCCCCCCCCAAATGCTTTCCAGCTGCTTTTCTCTGCTGTAATATCTAACCAGGAGCCTAATGAGAAAAAAAACCTACTGCATCTGGATGTCATTCGTGTGCCATCCGTTTTTTTTTTATTTTGCAGATCCACTGACTTCTATGGGGGTCCGTAGTCTGTATGTGAGAAAGCAAATTGTGCATGATGCTATTTTTTTCTCACTTTCATCCATGAAAATAAACATGTGTATGAACAGAGCCACAGGATTCAATGGCTCAGTATGCCATCTGCAATAAAAAATGCATACTGACCTCAAAACGCCTGTCTGAATAGGGGCTGTCTCAGAGAATTGGGAAGGGGCTGTGTCCAGTGAAGAGATCTCACATAAAAAGTCCATCTTTAATCCAAGAATGTAAGTTCATTTCTCAGTCTTTCTGCTTCTAACAACATACACAAAGGTATGCCTACACAGATCTTCAGGGCTGATACCCAACCCTGTCTACAGTTTTCCATTGTTGATATATCCTTTAAACATGTCTTGGGTTAAAGCAAATAAAAATTATAATGTAATCCTCTATTTTAATATCTAGTTTTAGCTGCTTGTTTAAGAAAAGGGTATCTGATGTTTCCCTTCATATATGACATCTGTTAACGAATAAAGTGTCTGATTTTAGGAGAGATCTTTGAACTTAAAGCTGAATTGAATAATGAGAAGAAGGAGAAGCGCAAGGAAGCAGTGAAGAAGGTCATTGCTGCCATGACTGTAGGCAAAGATGTGAGGTAATAGATTAAAATAAAAACTTTCATGATGATTTTAGCAAAATAACCACATTTGATTGGCAAATGCACCTGTTGTCTTGTCGTGGCCAACACAAAATATTAATATACCGTGTGTGTATATATATAGATAGATATATCTATATAGATAGATAGATATATATAGATATATCTCTCATCAAAAGTAATTAATAACCCCTTCCCTCAACTACTTTCACAAATAAAGTTTCTATAAAGTAATCAAAAAAATGATGGGCCCTAAAATAATACTGAAAAAACCAACTCTTTTTGCAAAATAAAGCCCCCAACAAACTCTGTCAACAGAAAAGTAAATAAGATGTTCTCTAATTTAGTATTTATTTAGTAAAATCGAGTAAGAATTTAACTATATAATTGGGTTTTGGCTGTTATCATAGAGAAGCAACCAATACTAAACAAAACAATAAGTGATTTTCTTTTCTTCCACCCAGATAACATTTTAATGAGCTATATTCAACCCAAAATGAAGTATCCTGAAAGTGAATCTCATCCCACAAATATAATGTCTAATCTTTGAGCAAAAATGAATGTACCCTATTTTTCAGGCTATAAGACACTCCCAACTATAGAGCACACCCCAGATTTAGACTTCCAAAAAAGGTAAAATATATTTTACACCAATTGAAATATCTCTGTTGCTCACACAAAAGCACAGCACACAGAGCTCTGCTACATCCATGCATTTACACACACAGCCCAGCTACAACTATACATTTACACACACAGCTATACACACATAAACAGAAATAAGAACACACTCTTCACCGCTACTTACACTGAGCACTGCTATACACACATAAGGAGCACACTGGGCACAACTACACACACACACCTCTGCTACACACACATAAGGAACACATGGGGAACTTCTCTACACATGAATACACATACAGCTCTGCTACACACACATAAGGAACACATTGGGAATTGCTCTACACATAAATACATACACACAGAACACCTCCCTCCCCGCCTCTTCTTCTTACCCTGTCCCAGCCCAGCAGGTCCCCATTCTCGGCAATATCAGGGCCTTGAGTGATGTAGGAAGCATGTGCTCAATCACAGGTCCTGTAGGCAGTGCATAGCCATGTCAGGACACGCAGGAGAGGGGGAGAACAGTGCAGAGGCTCTCCTCTCTGGGAGATGGGTGCAGAGCTAGGTCAGCGCCTCACCCGATCTCCTTTACAGCAGTCAGGATGGTCTGGCAGTGCTGAATCCTCCTGACCTTTGGTCTATAAGACGCAGGCACTTTTTAGCAAAATTCTGAAACGTGTTTTTAGTTCATGTTGACTCCCAAAACACTAAAGTGTTCTGCTAATTCACACCAATGAAAATTTCTTCTCCTCATGTAGCCCTTTTCGCACATACAGTATGTTAAATAAATGTTTGTATTGTGTAAACCCTTTAAAGTTATATAAATTTAATATCATAGCATTGTCATCCTTACAATCAGAAATGGCTTTTCGGCACTGTGCAGGTGCTTTGTCGTCTTTTCATTGTGCATATCAAGCAGATTTTGCTGATGCTGCAGCTTGTGCTATTCAAGGAATTGGTACAACAAAGTGTGAAGTGTCATGAGTTACACACTAGACCTGATTTTGCAATTAAAAAATAATCTGACTAGATGTGCATTCTAGATATACTGGTACCAAAAAACCTTCTAGAGCAGTGATGGCGAACCTTTTAGCGGCCGAGTGCCCAAACTGCAACCCAAAACCCCCCTTATTTATCGTGAGGTGCCAACCAAAAATTAAAGCAGTAACTTATTGCTTCCTGTTCAACAACTTTCAATCATATTGGCCTCTTGAGGACAGCAACACAGTAGAAAGATGGAAAATTTACATCATTTTAGCTTCTTTCCAGTGTCCCTCTGTTGAGAGAAAATTGTGGGGCCAGCAGGAGGTCCTCCAAAGATAATTCGAACCTGTCTACTCATTCTCCCACTTCAAACAGTCCCAATTAGTGAAGTAAGTATCAAAATATGACTGAAAGCAGCATCTTTTAAGTTGCTTGGAACTGCAGGAAGATTCTTTGAGTCCTGTCTGGTGTGCTGGGGTGATGGCCAGGGTGCCCACAGAAAGGGCTCGGAGTGCTGCCTCTGGAATCCATGCCATAGGTTCGCCACCACTGTTCTAAAGTGTGGTCACGGGTGCTGCTTGTATTGCATTTACAAGGCAACACGAGCGCGTTTGTACTTCCTTTTTCCTGCAACTCCGTGTCGGTGCTATACCCCTGTTTACAGGGGCAAGCATGCTCGGCCTGTCAACTTCTGCCTGCCTGGCATGCCCACCCATCTCCTGTCCAAGGGCCTGGTACAGTATTTATTTCGATGTGTATCAGGCACGGGGACAGATGAGCATGCCTGGCAGGTGGAAGTTGTCGGAACTGAGCACGCCTGCCCCTGTAAACAAACCGTAAACAAGGTTTACACACAGTCCACAGTTCATCGCCCACCTTCTAGATTTTTTTTTTAATAAACTTGGACAACCTCTTAAATTATATGGTGTCTTTTTTTTGTTTCAGTTCTTTATTTCCAGATGTGGTGAACTGCATGCAAACCGACAACCTGGAGCTGAAGAAACTTGTGTACCTCTACCTGATGAACTATGCCAAGAGCCAGCCGGATATGGCCATTATGGCTGTGAACAGCTTTGTCAAGGTAGCCATAAACTTCTGTCCTATTTTGATAAACCATACATTAAAATGAGAAATGGTGTTCTTAAAAGGTATTTCCTGTAAGCACCCTTCTATGATATTATGAAACAAGGGACCAATCACCTGTTGTTTGAAGCTCACAAGTGGCAAATATGTGCATAAGGTTATGATCCCTGCAACTAATCCCCCACCTGATTTGTTTGCTTGATTTCCTAAAACGAACAGTATGTTACAGCTCGTGTAGTGACGCAGCTATTTGCTTTTAGGATTGTGAAGACCCTAACCCTTTGATTCGGGCTTTGGCTGTACGTACCATGGGCTGCATCCGTGTAGATAAGATCACAGAGTACCTCTGTGAGCCATTGCGCAAGTGCCTAAAGGATGAAGATCCGTATGTGCGCAAGACTGCGGCTGTGTGTGTTGCCAAGCTCCATGACATCAATGCACAGATGGTGGAAGACCAGGGCTTCTTGGACTCTTTGCGTGATCTTATAGCAGACTCCAACCCAATGGTAAGGCCTAATTATGTTTTTAGTTTTCTTTTACATACAGGAAGATCAAAAAGTGATCTATTATAATGAATATACTTTCTTTTGTTCCTGTAAGGACAATGGGGAACTTTATCAAAGTGTTGCAGAATAGATCAGAGCAGAGTGGAATTACACACTTATTCTGCGCCAGATTTATCATGCTGGATAATAAATCTCATGTAGTATAAGACTGTGGAGTTATACTTTAGACCAAGTATAAGTTGATCTAGTCTACTTCTACAAATTGCATCCCATTTGTGGCACAGACAATTATTTTGAAAATCCAATTAACAAAGGTGGTCTTATGTCCGGAGGATTTTTAATAAAACGCAACGGCTTTCAACTGTCTATCGGGGATGCCTACGTTTTATTTTGAGACAGATGTGGGATGCAGCATAAGTAATATGTTCCTATCATGTCACTCAATGGTTCATCTATTATGTTTGTAAGGCTTTAGATGGCAGGTCATGGCACTCATTGATAACATGTAGTTCACTGGCTGTCCTGGACATTGCTAGAGTGCATAGCAACACTCTAACAAACTCTAGTGTTCCTTCGCTTGGCAGGTCACCATCGTCAGCCTGTTGTTCAAGAAACCTTACTGCAATATTGTAGTACTGCAGTATGGTTAATTTGTGTTCCATCACCTAATTTTCCTAAAACACAAAACAAACTAAAATAAACATATTCGGCATTCCCACATCCGAAAATGCATGAGATGCATGTATTAAGATATAAAAATAATTTTTCCCATGAAGCAAACACTGAAACAGGAGAAAATGTAAAATATTGCTGCAATATTGTGCATTTATCCACCCTTATAAAATTTAATAAAATAGGAAATAGATTGTACATTTCCCAAAATGGTTTAAATAAAAACAGCAGCTTCTCTACAAAAAATGATCCCATGCACAGCTTTGTATTCTAAAGTCAAAATAATTATGCATGTCAGCTTTACCATTGAATTTAGGGAAAAAAAATAATTAAAGGGAACCTGTTACCAGATTGACCTGTATGAACTTCTCTTCTCTCCATGCCTCCATACAGGCATGCAGTGATTTCATGTGATCAGATACATGAAAGCGGTATAGTTTGCTTATGTTAGGAGGCTAAAGGACCTGAGATGATCTCAGCTCGAGGAGGCTACGCCCACCCTCAACTCACTATAGATATCCCTTGTTCCGTTATTGGGAAATAAAGCCCATGTGGTAGTTTTCCTTTAAGAAAGTGTCAGAACTGCAGTTCTTTTATTTAATAAATACTGAGGACAATATGACTGTATGAAAGACTTAAATTAAATACTTAAAGGAGTTTCCGGAGGTTAAAAAAACATACCTACTTTCTTCTAAAAAGGTCTCCTCTCCTGACCATGGGTGGTGTGTGGTATTGAAACTCTGCGCCATTCAGTTCTATACAGCACCATCCATGGCCATATATGGTGCTGTTTTTGGAAGAAAGCAGCCATGTTTTTAAACATTACGGACAACACCTGGGGTGTGTCCCAATAGTGGATTGTGAGATATTCTACATCCCTGATGTTAGGTATTATGCATATTTGGTTACTATGAACAAATTTAGTAGAAATAGTTAATGTCCCTGGTTTCTACGTGTAATTCAATGCGTTTATACCTGAATTGACTTTTGATGTTACTTTGGCTTCTCTATCTATTTTAGCATTTTTTCTCTCTCATATAAATTGGTGTCATATTACCGGTGCTCTTGAGATGGCCTTATTATGATTCTGTTGGGTTTAAGATGATTTTGTTCTTGAAGCTAAGTAGACTGGAATAGGTTTTGGCACACTTGGCCTGTGGTTTCTCTTGTTTTTGCATGCAACTGCAGCTGGTTGCCTAGAAACATGCGGTCTCTACGCTGGATGACTCTGCATGAAGTGATACTCGGGATGAAGACTGTGTTTACTGGTTGCTTGAGAACTTGACTTCTTCCTTTCAGGTCTTTCCCTCCTGTTAATATTTAAATCTTTTTTTTTTTTCTCTCCTTTTAAGAAATAAATACTGATTTAAACCTTTCTATATGTGGTCTGAAAGAGACATTGTCACCAGATTTTAATCACACTAAACTATTATGTCCTTTCTAGAATTACCTTTTATGTGAAAAGGAACCTGCCATTCAAATTAACTCACCCAAAATAAATGTCATAAAAACTATCATTAAAAAGCATTACCCTTATCCCTAAATGGCTGGTTTCCATGGCTGCAATGTAAAAGAATCAGTTTGTGTACTTATATGCAACTCGCCTAAAATGAGTCCAGTCTCGGTGCCTGTCCCTGACTTCTTCCACCATTTTGCCGGTATGGAACTAGTGCTTAGGAAGCATCTGGCAATAATCAACTACAGACATATACATTTCACACTACTTTCCCAGGCGCTGTTATCAGTGGTTGGAAATGCTACACAATGCCTTCAGAGAGAATTCTTGTGGGAGGGGTGAGCAAACCAGTGGTTGTGTGTGCTACATCATTAACCACTTCCTCAGGAAGGAGGGGGTGAGATTCATGTTGGCAATGTGAAGAGAAAACAACCTTCTTCCTCACTCCTCCCTCATGAATTCTCCTCAGTCGTATTAGCAGTGTCAATCTCAGTGAGGAGGCTGAGTAACTTGACTGATTTCTGTGGCTCTCCTGCCTCCATAACTTGAACAGAGGACAACAATAAAAGTATTTTTTAGAAGCATGGTGGCTCTAATCCCGTGGATAGTGTCATCAGTGGAACATGTATAAAGACAACTAAAAGGTACTGTGTGAGGTTTGTGGGCCTGTTTATAGCTAAATCTCACCCATTTAGCTATAAAACAAAATCGCCATATGAAAATGAGCTGGGAGGAGTCACTTTATGTCAGAAATGAGTCACTTTTAGTGGCTGAAGGGGGAGCATGACTTCGGGCACCCCTAACTTGGGCTCTTTAGTACTAATAATTATTACCATATATAACCATAATAACCATAAACCACCAATTGGTGGTATCTTAAAGGTCTGTGAACTGAAGAACCAGAGATGCAGGCAGTTTTAAATGTATTAACCATTCTCGCTGTTCAGCATGTATACAGGTATATGTGTATAAAAAGTTCTAATAAGTAGTACTAATTATAAAATGTACTTTTTACATTTATTTAAATAATACACAAGTTCTTCATGGGGTGTCACCAGAACCCCTACCCCTCTGATTCCTCAATGCTCCCCCCCTGGAGGGAGGAAGCTAGCCAGCACAAGTGCTTCAAGGACACAATCGGTGAAATAAAATAGACGGTTCAGATTTTTTTTTTTGCATACCTGTAAACTTCTATGGTTTCCAGCATCCGAAATAGGAAAGAATAGGACAGGTCCCTATTACTGTGTACAATAGGACAGACAATGGATTTGTGAAATAACTGTGAAAACACCCATTGAAAACAGTGGCTTTTGTAAGGCATCCTGAGCCAAACTGCCAATGTGAAAGAGCCCTAAATCTTCCGCATTGGAGGGGCTGCATTCTCTGCAGCCCTTCGGGCTCATTCGCATAATTTTAAAAGGATTTTAGAAGGAAGGAGGCAATGGATAACAAATTTAAGACTAATACCACAGTTATGCTGCCTGGAAATATGAGTAAGTGTCCCTGGTTTATAATGCTTGTAATCCATCATATTAAAACTGATTATTAAAAACATTTTTTAATGATAATATTACTCTGTTCATTTTGCAGAATAAAAAGCGATCAGATGGTTTGACCCATTAAGTAAAGTTTTTAAATCTTTTTTTGCTGATCAGGTGTATTAGTGTCTGACATTTTGAGGAGCTAAGCTTCATCCGTGAATTTGCCACTTATTTGTTGAAAAGTCACAATCCATTCTAATCTAGTTCCTATGCTTGATGAAGACAGAGTATGTTTTTGCGCTAAGAAAAGCCACTTTTTTGGTGACTGTTCAACTGTAAAGAAAAAAAAACAAACATCTTGAATCAGGTGACACTTAATATAATGGGGAAAATGAGTCAACGGACCACAACGCCAAAAAAATCCCTTACAACTGTCCTAGCGGACACTAGTGTGTAAATAGATGTTACAATGTCTACTTTGTTGCTCAGGTAAATGTAGGAAGTTGTACAATCTGTTTCACTTAGTTTCCCAACTAATAGTAGCTTTAAAAGCAGATTGCTAAAACAACCACTAGAGTGCGATGGAGCACCTCCTGTAGCAATGACACTGGCAGTGTAACCCTTTATAGTTACGCCACTGTTCACTAGCTGTAAATGGCTGCTCAAAGTGAATCTGGGATGTCAATTACATACAAACTTAGTCTCAACATGTTTCTTTACTTCCTATACAGCGAGGTGAGTCATTAGGAAACCTGTGCACATTTCAGGTATAAAGTGAATACCCTGACTATCTAGAATGGTGTTCAGACGCTGATGATGTATCTGGGAGCTGGCACGATGCTGTCTAGCTACAGACCACCAAATCTTTGGTGCATTCCAGCATTTAGTTGCGCAATACAGCATAGGACTGTATAAATAAACTGGCTGACTGTGACCAACTGTTACTGTCCATGAAAAGTCTACCTTCCAAGACCTCAAAGGACATCTACCACCAGGATCAAGGATTGTAGACCAAGAACACTTGACATACTAGTGTGTGCCCCTCTGTCAGGATCCACTTTTCTTTTAGCTGCTTATGCCCTTGTTTTTCAGAATAAAAGGCCTTTAAAAATTAAACAAATGAGCCTGAGGGGCTCTAGGCTCCATTACCTAAGGAGCCCGGAACCTCTCAGACTCATTTGCATAATTTTAAAATCCTCTTTTTGTAAAAAACTGTAAATAAGAAGCTATGAGAAAAGTGAATCCTACCAGAGGAGGCACACACTAGCATTTCAGTGTTCTTGGTTTACATGATGTCCTTTAAGAATGCTTTAATGCTGTCATAAGTTTCTGGAAAGTAGAACATACACAGATTGGCCCTGTACAGTCAGAGATCACATGACCCTCCATCTGCAGCCTTTTTATGGTTAGGAATGGCAGCTGAAGAAGTAAGACATTTCTGATCCGGGCGCTTGACTTTCATTTCAAGAAAGCGGTGTAGAACTTTTAATAAATGTATATGGGTAAACTACCTTATACACTGCCCCTCAGACACTTAATAAGAAACATGAAATACATTGGCCATCCCTTTAAATGGATTATGTAACCTTTTACATTTTTGTACATGAGTTACATACATTGAAAACTGAAATTTTAGCTTTTAGATTTATTAACAAGTATACTTTCCTACTCCAGAAAAGTTCTGCTGGCTTCCCCTTGTGCTGGCTGTTTCTGTCCTCTTCTCCGCCATCCCTGGCCGATCATGCGCAGAAAGAACATAATGTTAAAGACGGCACCACTTTTCTGCGCATACCTGCACTGCCTGTCTGCTAAACAACAGACGCCTCCCCTGGCACCATCACTCCTTGTATTGTGGAAGAGCTGGTCTGCCATTAAACCACAATGCAGACAACCTGAATGTCTGAACGCTGTCTGTGTGCAGAGACGGCTTCAAAACTTTCTTTGCTTGCCCCTGAAGTTGCAGACAAGTAAAAAGCATCACGAGGCTGCAATGTCCTGATTCTTCTGTATTACATTCCATCTGAACAGTAGCCTGTGAAGTAACAGGACGACTTTTACTATTGAGGTATGGTCTCAGTCAGTGAGCTGAGATGCTGGAGATGTGGTGGTCATTAGTTTGTTTAGCTCCCTCCAGGCCAGTGATGCACAGGACATATCAGCAGGTGTGTATAGGAGTAACAGCGTCCTGTTAGTCCTGCTCTAGAAGTACAGCACATTACTAAGACTCCTATCCTGTATATATGGGCACAGCACAGTACTACTATGTCTATCCTTTATGTATGGGTACAGCACAGTACTACTGCTTCTATCCTTTATGTATGGGTACAGCACAGTACTACTGCTTCTATCATTTATGTATGGGCATAGGACAATAAAACTACTAATATCCTGTATATATGGGCACAACACAGTATGACTACTCCTGCCCTGTATATATGGGCACAACACAGTATGACTACTCCTGTCCTGTATATATGGGCACAACACAGTATGACTACTCCTGTCCTGTATATATGGGCACAGCACAGTACTCCTACTCCTATCCTGTATATATGGGCACAACACAGTACTCCTACTCCTATCCTGTATATATGGGCACAACACAGTACTCCTACTCCTATCCTGTATATATGGGCACAACACAGTACTCCTACTCCTATCCTGTATATATGGGCACAACACAGTACTCCTACTCCTACTCCTATCCTGTATATATGGGCACAACACAGTACTCCTACTCCTATCCTGTATATATGGGCACAACACAGTACTCCTACTCCTATCCTGTATATATGGGCACAACACAGTACTCCTACTCCTATCCTGTATATATGGGCACAACACAGTACTCCTACTCCTATCCTGTATATATGGGCACAGTACTCCTACTCCTATCCTGTATATATGGGCACAGTACTGCTACTCCTATCCTGTATATATGGGCACAGTACTGCTACTCCTATCCTGTATATATGGGCACAGTACTGCTACTCCTATCCTGTATATATGGGCACAGTACTGCTACTCCTATCCTGTATATATGGGCACAGTACTGCTACTCCTATCCTGTATATATGGGCACAGTACTGCTACTCCTATCCTGTATATATGGGCACAGTACTGCTACTCCTATCCTGTATATATGGGCACAGTACTGCTACTCCTATCCTGTATATATGGGCACAGTACTGCTACTCCTATCCTGTATATATGGGCACAGTACTGCTACTCCTATCCTGTATATATGGGCACAGTACTGCTACTCCTATCCTGTATATATGGGCACAGTACTGCTACTCCTATCCTGTATATATGGGCACAGTACTGCTACTCCTATCCTGTATATATGGGCACAGTACTACTACTCCTATCCTGTATATATGGGCACAGTACTACTACTCCTATCCTGTATATATGGGCACAGTACTACTACTCCTATCCTGTATATATGGGCACAGTACTACTACTCCTATCCTGTATATATGGGCACAGTACTACTACTCCTATCCTGTATAAATGGGCACAGTACTACTACTCCTATCCTGTATATATGGGCACAGTACTACTACTCCTATCCTGTATATATGGGCACAGTACTACTACTCCTATCCTGTATATATGGGCACAGTACTACTACTCCTATCCTGTATATATGGGCACAGTACTACTACTCCTATCCTGTATATATGGGCACAGTACTACTACTCCTATCCTGTATATATGGGCACAGTACTACTACTCCTATCCTGTATATATGGGCACAGTACTACTACTCCTATCCTGTATATATGGGCACAGTACTACTACTCCTATCCTGTATATATGGGCACAGTACTACTACTCCTATCCTGTATATATGGGCACAGTACTACTACTCCTATCCTGTATATATGGGCACAGTACTACTACTCCTATCCTGTATATATGGGCACAGTACTACTACTCCTATCCTTTATATATGGGCACAGTACTACTACTCCTATCCTTTATGTATGGGCAAAGCCCAGTACTACTACTCCTATACTGTATATATGGGTACAGCACAGTACTACTTCTTCTATCCTGTATATATGGGCACATTACCACTATTCCATACTTACCCCTTGTGTCTTCTCCAGCTATCATACATAGCTTTCAAACATAGTGCTGTGCAGAGGCAGGTCCACTGTGTCTTTGCATCCAGCAGTCATATGATAAAATACATGACAGCCGGGTTCCTGGTGCTGAACAGCTGCTGCTGGGTCTGTATAGACAGACAGCCCGAACATTGACAGTTGTAATCTGGGCTGTAGAGCAACCGCAATCACAAAACTGTATTGGGGCTTGTAATCTGGTCACACAAATTACGGCTAGATCACAGCCCCCATAGTGGTCCTAGAGGTCATGGTGTGGTGAGCACACAGCTAACCACAATGTGACCAACCCAGACGACATGCTGTAAAATATATTGTGCAGGTCCTATCTTTGGATCAGTTTGCAGGGTGGCCGCTCTAATTAGGTAAATGTTATACACACACATACATTTTTTTTTCTATATCGCATTTATTTTGTTAAGTATATAGTTATATTGAATGAAAGCAATAGGGAATAGAAAATCAGGGATATATGATACAGTGCACACAGAATTTCGATAACAGAATCCTGCTGTGCTTGTTATCAGTAGGTGCAGGGACTATTGCGGTTCATGGCCAATCAATCAACCTGCACGACACAAATCCATCCTCGCCATTTATATGTATGTATGTATGTATGTATGTATATATATACACTCACCGGCCACTTTATTAGGTACACCTGTCCAACTTCTCGTTAACACTTAATTTTGAATCAGCCAATCACATTGCAGCTATGTGATTGGCTGATTCAAAATTGCATGTAGACATGGTCAAGACAATCTCCTGCAGTTCAAACCGAGCATCAGTATGGGGAAGAAAGGTGATTTGAGTGCCTTTGAACGTGGCATGGTTGTTGGTGCCGGAAGGGCTGGTCTGAGTATTTCAGAAACTGCTGATCTACTGGGATTTTCACGCAAAACCATCTCTAGGGTTTACAGAGAATGGTCCGAAAAAGAAAAAACATCCAGTGAGCAGCAGTTCTGTGGGCGGAGATGCCTTGTTGATGCCAGAGGTCAGAGGAGAATGGGCAGACTGGTTCGAGCTGATAGAAAGGCAACAGTGACTCAAATCGCCACCCGTTACAACCAAGGTAGGCAGAAGAGCATCTCTGAACGCACAGTACGTTGAACTTTGAGGCACATGGGCTACTGCAGCAGAAGACCACACCTGGTGCCACTCCTTTCAGCTAAGAACAGGAAACTGAGGCTACAATTTGCACAAGCTCATCGAAATTGGACAGTAGAAGATTGGAAAAATGTTGCCTGGTCTGATGAGTCTCTATTTCTGCTGCGACATCCGGATGGTAGGGTCAGAATTTGGCGTCAACAACATGAAAGCATGGATCCATACTGCCTTGCATCATCGGTTCAGGCTGGTGGTGGTGGTGGTGTCATGGTGTGGGGAATATTTTCTTGGCACTCTTTGGGCCCCTTGGTACCAATTGAGCATTGTTGCAACGCCACAGCCTACCTGAGTATTGTTGCTGACCATGTCCATCCCTTTATGGCCACAATGTACCCAACATCTGATGGCTACTTTCAGCAGGATAATGCGCCATGTCATAAAGCTGGAATCCTCTCAGACTGGTTTCTTGAACATGACAATGAGATCACTGTACTCAAATGGCCCCCACAGTCACCAGATCTCAATCCAATAGAGCATCTTTGGGATGTGGTGGAACGGGAGATTCGCATCATGGATGTGCAGCCGACAAATCTAATACCTAATAGGTGTACCTAATAAAGTGGCCGGTGAGTGTATATTATCTTCCTGTATCTTTTATATGTGATTATGTGTGTGTGTGTGTATATGTCTATATATAATTGTGTGCGTATATATGCAAGGAGCGCTGGAGGGTATATCTGAGTATATCCGTGTTTTATTTTTAAGGGAGGCCGCTGCTGGGACATTTTATTAGTGAATGGAGGCCGCTGCTAGGACATATCGGTGATATTAGTGAGGAGAGGCCGCTGCTGGGACATTCTATTAGAGAAGGGAGGCAGCTGCCGGGGCATTCTATTAGAGAAGGGAGGCCGCTGCCTGGGCATTCTATTAGAGAAGGGAGGCCGCTGCCTGGGCATTCTATTAGAGAAGGGAGGCCGCTGCCGGGGCATTCTATTAGAAAAGGGAGGCCGCTGCCGGGGCATTCTATTAGAGAATTGAGGCCGCTGCCGGGGCATTCTATTAGAGAATTGAGGCCGCTGCCGGGGCATTCTATTAGAGAAGGGAGGCCGCTGCCGGGGCATTCTATTAGAGAAGGGAGGCCGCTGCCTGGGCATTCTATTAGAGAAGGGAGGCCGCTGCCTGGGCATTCTATTAGAGAAGGGAGGCCGCTGCCTGGGCATTCTATTAGAGAAGGGAGGCCGCTGCCTGGGCATTCTATTAGAGAAGGGAGGCCGCTGCCGGGGCATTCTATTAGAGAAGGGAGGCCGCTGCCCGGGCATTTTATTAGTGAATGGAGACCCTTTTAGGTGTTTTGTCCATAATCCCTAACCCCTTATTGTAATTTTAAAGCTTTTTTCTTACAATTTATATATTGTTCAGAATGGACAGGGGAGGAGATGCTGTTGTCGGCAGGGAGGGGGTGCTCAACCAAAAGTTTGCTATGGGGCCTTCTCATTCGTAGTTATGCCACTGATTGAGAACACAATTAAAAGGAATTTTTAATTGCAGTTAACCTATTGAATACATTTTTATGAAATATTTTACACTCTTTGAGTCGTGGCATAAACCCTTTAAAGGGGACAGTCTTACTCCTCTTATGAGGGGTAGCTTTTTAGCGCACTAATGTGACTAGGTAAAAGGCTTGGCACACAAAAGCAAGATTTGTGGCTTTTCCTGGTAAAGAAATGTCTGGTATTGTGTAAACATAATGATCCTGTATGTAGATGAATGTGTAGTAAGATGGTAGGACCTATGGCAGAAGTGCCTAAATCTTTGTTCTTAAGAACTATACTGGGAGCTCTCCAGATCTGCAAAACAGCACATACGCAGTGCGGTGACCACAGTGATTTGATGTAGGCTGACAAGCCTTGCAAGCAAAAGAATCCATGTTTCGCTTTGTTACCGTGAAATAGCTCGGGCATACTGGGCAGCTGTAAAGTTAACCACTGCAGCTCCACAGTAGCCCCCCATTATGTTTGCTCTATATTTTCCTGAACTGTTTGTTTATAGTCACACTTGTTAGCCTGCCCATGAATGTTTTCGATAATGTTTTAATAGGTTTGTAAGAGGAAGATTCCCATTAATCGGGAGCATATTACACCTCATTAGCCGCGTTACACACTCAGTTAATTTCCCAATTACCCTGTGACAGTAACAAAGAAGCTTTTATTCATCCTGCTCTATATCTGCCTGCCGAATGCCCACTGTAGTGAGAAAGCTGTAGCTGTCTCTTAGGCACACTATAGGGGTACAGTATAATAATTCTTAGGTTGAACGAATGTGCAGTTTTATTGGGGTAAGCATTTTGGACTTCTTTCTCCTTATTTCCACGTTAAGGACCCTAAGCACCTTCTTTTGCAGGTTTATTTAGTTATTTGTTTAGTCATTTTGCATTGGTGATCAAGAAGACCAGTCTATTACTTAAAGAAGACCTGTCACCCCGAAAATGACCCCCACCAAATGTGCCCCAGACCCTTTCTCCCTAGCCAGTTTTTAAAAAAAATTTATGTGTGGTAAATTGATTTAAAACCGATCCGACCTCTTACTAAATAAGAGGTTGGATTCCTGTATCTTGTGTTCGGGCGGTCAGCCTTATTCATAAGGGGGCTGGCCGACACTCCCCCAGCACGCCCCTGTCAGCGGGGACCTGTAGGAGAAGCCGGCAGCATCGTATATATTGCATAATCACTGCCGGCTCTTTGCAATGCGGACGCGCCAAACTGACAGACTTTCTTCTGCATATTTGCGGCCGGCCGAGCAAGGCTTACTCACAGTGCCGCATTGTGGAGAGCCGGCAGAGATTACGCAATATATGCGAGGCTGCCAGCTTCTTCTACAGGTCTTACTCTTATGAGTAAGACCGCCCGCCCGGACACAAGATACGGGAATCCGACCTCTTATTTAGTAAGAGGTTGGATCGGTTTAAATCAACTTACCACACATAAATTTTTTAAAAATCTGGCTGGGGAGAAAGGGGCTGGGGAGAGGATTACGGGGGGGGCACATTTGGTGGGGGTCATTTTCAGGGTGACAGGTCCTCTTTAATAGATGTGAGGAGAGGTTCCCCAACTACAGCATGCATTGCATGTGGTCTTTGCCTCTGCTCTCTAGCTGCTCCCTGCCAATAGAGGGTAAAGAATAAGCAAAGCAGAGTTTGCAAGATATGCAAACTACATTTTCTCTAGGGACAGGACAGCCATTCAGCAACAGCTAATGGGTGCAGGCGGCCAGCCTCCAAATTTGATCTGAATGTGATTGTATGCATAGTAATTCATTCAATCCAAGATTCAGGTAGGTCCTGATTGGAGTGGTCTCCTAAGCTACACTCACTAAGGGTCTGCCTCTGAATTTTTCGGCTTTGGTGGCCTCTCCTTATATTAGTGATTTTTGTAGTTATTTTATAATGGTATTAAGTTCAGTTCTAAATTATTTTCTCATATGTACACAATTTATAAGAAGTTAATCCACTGTAACTTTACAGTATCTAGGAGCTTGTAATGAGAAAAATGTATGGAATGACAAACTCTTGCAGTCTACAAACTTCCGATCTTTATGGACTAATGTGCCTTTGTTAAGCCAGCAATTAGCATAAAATTCAACCCCCATAACCAGACATTTGTTATACCTGCATAGTAGTGTATTACATTTCTGAGAGTATTGGTAGGCCTGGTGGGTACTGTTGCTGGGTGGATGTTGTTTCCCTAGAGAAAATGTAGTTTGCAGAGTTTCCAGCAACAGCTAATGGGTAGATTAGCACACACCTGGCATTAGTCTCAGTAATTGTAGACAATTCAGCAACTACAGTAGCGACCCATAAGAGTCACTAGGACTTTAGTTTGAGTTGGAGAATTAAAAGGGTTATTTCAGGAACCATCATTATTGTGTGCACATCTATGAATATTAGGTTTCAGAAAGTACCAGTTTTTGACATGTACAAGCAATAACGCAATTAAGATTATTGGTCAGAAATTAACACTTTATAATTAAATGGATTACATGAGAAAGGGTATTTATGTGGCCACTTGCAAGTTGTTCTCCTATGTTAATCTCCTCTTAGGAGGCATCATGGACACCTCAAAACAACTCTCAAATGATCTGAATACAAAGATTGTTCAACATTTGTTCAGGGGAAGGATACAAAAGGTTTCTCATAGATTTCACCTGTCAGTTTCAACTGTGAGGAACATAGTAAGGAAATGGAAGACCACAGGGACAGTTCTTGTTAAGCCCCGAAGTGGCAGGCCAAGAAAAATATCAGTAAGGCCCGTGGCTCATTGTAATGAATTCTATGTAAAAACACCATATACTGCAATATGCAGTAAGTACCCTAGAGGGTCTAAGAAATGGTGAAAAAAAAGCTAAAAAAAATGTATAAAATATTAAAATTCCACCCTCCTTTCCCTAAAACCAATATAAAACTAAATAAACAGTAAAAATCACAAACTCATTTGGTATCGCCGCGTCCCAAAATGTGCTTGATTTATCAAAAGATAAAAATGGGTATTGCCAGAGGTGAACCACCTAACGGAAAACAGCGCCCAAATGTTTGAAACGTGCATTTTACGCCTTTTTACATGACATACAAAATGTAATAAAAAGTTTCTCAGTCCTCAAAGGGATAGCAATGAAAACTGCAACTCATTTTGCAAAAAATGACACCTCAAGCAACTCCTTACACCAAAGCATAAAAAGTTATTAGCCTCAGAAAATGGTGAAATTTTTTTTTCGTACACATTCGTAACAATTTTTCCACATTTAGAATATTTTTCCAGCATCCCAGTACACGGCATTGGAATAATAAATAACGTCACAGAGTAAAAAGTTAAATTTGTTACGCAAAAAATAAGCCCTAACACAGCTCTGAACACCTAAAAATAAAAAAGTTATGGATTTTTGAAGGTGGGAGAGCGAGAAATGAGCGAAAAAAAAATTAAAAAGGGGTTAAAGACATCCTTAAAAGGGTTTACCCATGAAAGAAAATTCTAGAGATTTCAATCCCCTAGTGATGTTAACAAAAAAAACGATTATTTTTAGCCCTTACTTAGTTTTATTTCTGTTTTAGCTCCTATCACTCCCTAAGCTGGTCAGTGTATAATTCCAGAGAGTGGACCGTCTAAGGAGACACATTATGATTCCTCTACTGCTTTGTGAGATAGTGTGCTGAAAATGTGGTTAGATTATAAGGGTACAGGATTTATATACACTTTAGCGTATGAACATTGTACTAGTATCAAAGAAAGAGAGAAAGTTCGTCTTTGTGTCTTTGCTGGCCACTTATAGGTCTGGCAGTTGGGTGGCAGGTCTTTTATTAATGAAGTAAAACATGTTCTAATGTAATATTGAACAAGAATCGGGTAACCCAGCCTAAGCAAATTTATGTCCTTCTTGACCTGTTTCTCTGAAGCAGGCCTGTTTTACAGCAAAGCAGTACAGTAGTGTTTATTGTTAAAATGTGTGTTTTCTTTCAAGTAAAGATGTATTTAGATCAGCACCTTATACCTTGTAAT
Organism: Engystomops pustulosus; assembly: GCF_040894005.1. Classification (NCBI taxonomy): domain Eukaryota; kingdom Metazoa; phylum Chordata; class Amphibia; order Anura; family Leptodactylidae; genus Engystomops; species Engystomops pustulosus. The sequence continues at coordinate 129,062,696 of NC_092412.1, read as the reverse complement.
ACAGGGACAGGAAGCCTGATGTAATTGAGTGCAACTACAGCACTTTTTTTACATGTGAGGTCAGTGATGGACACTTGAGAGGAAATGCAATCATAGGTCTTTAATAAATATAGACCTTCTTAGCACTTTATGTATTTAGAATGTTATAATGAATGCACATGGTCATTGTATATAAATGAATTTTATGTATGTCAAATATTGTATCACAAATATTGTAATATGGTGGGCGTGGGTCATGTGACCACGTGGATATGTATATAATGCCGCCATTTGCAATGTGTAGACTGCTTGAAAAAGGCTCCCTGGAGCCGAAACGTCACTGTTTTTGTTGCTGACTATGAAATAAAGAAACACTTTACTATTTTTTCCACCCTAATTTGGAGTGCTGCCCGCTTTCTTGCATCTAGATATAGATAGATATATATATAGATATATATGGATATTTAGATATAGATATATACGGATATTTAGATATAGAAATATACGGATATTTAGATATAGCTATATACGGATATATAGATATATATGGATATGTAGATATATATAGGGATATATATATACTCAAAAGAAAGTCCAAGCAGCACAAACCTTAAAAGAGAGGAATGGGTGCAGGCATCCCAGGACTGGGCCACAAGTCCTCCAGTTACAATATGAAGAAAGCGGGCAGCACTCCGTTGTAGGTAAAATTTACAAAAGTGTCTTTATTCCATAGTGGGTGACAATGACAGCGACGTTTCGGCTCTGCAAGAGCCTTTTGCAAGGAATATATATAGATATATAAGGATATATATATATTTATATATATATATATTATATTGAGCTTGCAATTGGAGGGATGAAGTGGCACTGTGAATACGGATTATATCCGAGGGTTGGGTGCAGGCTTGTAAAGGTCGGACTCAAAGATCCCAAACATCCAATAGGCAAAGAATAGGAAAGCAGCACTCCATGTCAAATAGGTGTTTATTTCACCAGTGGAGATTACAACGTTTCAGCTATCTCAAGTAGCCATTTTCAAGTAATAGCATCAGTGTTACAGGGCGGGTTTATATCCCCCGCAAGATGTGACATCATCAGTGAGCATACATAGATAAACAATTCATAATGTGACATTGTGGTCCAATTATGGTGTACAGATGACAATAGTGAATATACATATCGTAATAAATCAATACTCAATAAATAGATAAATAAATATTGCCACTAGGCATTCATTCCATCACGCCGTCCTGTGTTTGTATACAATAAAACAGTGCATGTCCACGGTGGTTGCTTAGCAACCACCGACGCAACTCGTTCGTGCAAAAATGGTCGGAATAACTCAATTATAATACCCGATGACGGCTCCGATGCATCAATCGCCTAAAATAATCCATGGCCTTACCTACGGGTGGCGGGGGCAAGACTCCGGTTTGTGTCGCTGTGACATCGCGATCTCGTTGCTGCACTGTTCCCAGCACAGCCAAGACCTCCCAGTCACTTCGCGTCAACACTTACCCAGGAATCATCATGCTCTCGCGAGATCCACACACATCGGTCAGTGGCCATCTTGGATATAATGGAAATTATAATGGAAATAAATTGTTTATCTATGTATGCTCACTGATGTTACATCCTGCGGGGGATATAAACCCGCCCTGTAACACTGATGCTATTACTTGAAAATGGCTACATTGAGATAGCTGAAACGTTGTAATCTCCACTGGTGAAATAAACACCTATTTGACACTGAGCGCTGCTTTCCTATTCTTTGCCTATATATTATATTGATATATATACTAATATATATATATTTATAATATTATATATTTATAATATTATATTGCTATTTGGGCTTTGATTTCATTGGACTTAAATTGTCATTCTGAAAATGGCCTCATTTCACAACAGAAGACTGCGGGATGCAAGTCCAAGTTAAAGGATGCCATTTCAGAGAACCGTTTATAAGGCCCCAAGATATTGCAAATGCATGTAATTGAGTTTATAAGCATGTAGTGTTCAAATTCAGCGGTCGCTCTGCTTGGTTAATGTGCCTTTTCATTTGTCACACTGTGAAGTATTAGAGATTCAAACATCCATCCTTCTCAGACGCTCCGGAAATCCTGGTTTCTGAGATAGTAATGTCCAGGCTTTGAATACTGTCTATCAATGTGAGACTCTTGAGTGTAGAAGTCATCATATGAAGTATAACTGATGGCTTTCTAATAAATGTCTTTGTTTTCATAATTAAACATTCTTCTCTTTCCACACTTAACAGATATGTGCACTTTATTCTATAACTCTTCTACAGTATATTGGGTTTTTATGTTTGCTGTAATCGCTGTACAACAGATGACACAGCATGTGATTTATTAGAAAGTAAGCAACAATAAGTGCTGCTATGTTGTGCTTTTATATTTTACCTTGTTGCTGATCCTGGATGTATGCAGTTTCTTTGGGCTGACACAGTCCTCTACGCGTCACAAATTAACTTGTCACTTTAAAAACACAATCAAAGGGCCTCTTGCATAAGGCAGTGTGCACACCCAGTCCGTACCAGGACAATAGGATACAGCCCGTTGAAAGAGGGAGGAGATGGTTTGAGCGCTAATTGGAAGCAGGGCAATGGCGCCAAAAAGGACCTGTCCTATCTTTTCTGTTGCGGACTCACAGCTCTGACACGGTACGGTGTGTTCCTCAAAATAAAATCGTTTCTGTCCCTTTTATTTATTTATGGATCACTATTAATTCCACGGTGCTGTACAATCAGTTAGGGGTTCACATACATTACAACAAATTCAAGTACAAAACTACAGAGATCTGGAAATAAGTGGGAAGAGGACCCTGTCCATGAGAGCTCACAACCTATATGGGAGGGAAGATGGAGACATGAGGTGAGGAAGCAGAGCAGTGCAGTTATTGTGTGTTGTAGGAAAACCCAGGTGGGTTTTCAGATTACATTTAAAGTTTTGGAAAGTGGGGGACAATCTGACACATTTAGGTAGATAGTTCAAGAGTATGGGAGATGCATGGAAGAAATCCTGGAAGGGGGAACAATACCTGTGGATAACGAAATGTTAGAGCTAAGCTAAAATTGTGAGCGGTGTTAAAGTTGGCATTACAAGTTAGGAATGGACGCCTCTACACTGACACTATCCAATTGTTGCAGATCATGCAGGACAAGTGGAATGCCTTGATGTCCATTTTAGGATGTATGCACATTTGTTTTTCAGGATTGGATAAGTAAAAACATTGCCTCTTGGCTACCTTGTAAGGAAGCCCCCGTAACAACAAGCATGACTTTTAGTAAGCCTAATTACTTGGTGTAGGATGAAAGCCAAAACAGTATATCTATTCCACAAGGAACAGATTTCCCAACTGTATACACCACTGTTTTGATGTGCTTAGATCTTTTCAGTACAGCGTAGGGATCTGGTTCAACTGAGTTACAGGATTTTCACTAGGGTTGGGATGTAAGAGCTCTACTTATAGAGACTTTGCCAATAAAATCTGCCTTTTAGACATGTGGAGACTTGCATCCATTGATGCTCCACTGTGGGATTCTGGGAAATATGTAAAAAAATAATTTCAGGATGGCATAAGGAAAATATTAACTTGGTTTCAGTTTGCTCATGAAATTCTAGGAGGTTTGTACTGTTGTAGAGGTTACTCTCATGAATTCTGACTAGGTTTTTATAATGTTTATTATTAATGTGTCTCCTTCCATTTCATGTTATTTATACAAATATATATATGTTCTTTTCATGCTGATTACTACTCCTTTCTTTATCCAGGTGGTAGCCAATGCCGTGGCTGCTCTTTCTGAGATCAGTGAGTCCCACCCTAATAGCAACCTGCTTGACCTAAATCCACAAAACATTAACAAACTGCTGACTGCGCTGAATGAATGTACAGAGTGGGGGCAAATCTTCATTTTAGACTGTCTCTCTAACTACAATCCCAAAGATGAAAGAGAGGCACAAAGGTAAGTAATACATTGGATTAAGCCCTTGTAGGGCAGGATAACTATATTTTATGTTCTGTTCTGTTATCAGAACAGTGCCATTAAAAATGCACAACTGAAAGAACAACTGATACAAACTGATATTCCATTGACTTCAGTGTGGAGTTGTATTGTCTTCATTTGTTGGTTGTTTTAACATAATAAAAAAACTCAGGATTTCTTCTGTTCTCAAGTACTGACCTTCTTTTCTACAGCATCTGTGAACGCGTTACTCCACGCCTGTCTCATGCCAATTCTGCTGTAGTACTGTCTGCTGTCAAAGTCTTGATGAAGTTCTTAGAACTGCTTCCAAAAGACTCAGATTACTATACCATGCTTCTTAAGAAATTGGCACCTCCTCTGGTTACCTTGCTTTCTGGAGAGCCTGAAGTACAATATGTGGCTTTAAGAAATATCAACCTTATTGTCCAGAAGAGGTAAGTGACAAAATATGAGAGGCTGCGAGAATACAGGTAACTTGACTTGTTCTCAATTTTATTTTAATTATCATTTTCAGATTTGATTGGCTAAACCTAATGATCTGAAACTGCTAAATTATATTTCTGCTTTCACATCTCACTTGAATACTTTACAGTGTTAGATTTTCATGCTAAATTATTATCAACCGTCAGTTCTTCATGACTATGGCTGTCACTTGCCATTGATACTATTTCAGTAAATGTAAGTGTGTTTTCTGGCACCACCTTCTTGGGCGTACATAGAAACCTCAAACATTTTATTCCTATGTAATAGTATATTGAATAGAAAAGGCTCATTTCTAATACTACATCTCTCAAATCTTTGTTATGAAGACAATAGGATACTGATAGCAACCTTTTTTGGCTTTTTATAAAACCTATATTTACAGTAAATGTTAAAGAAGATATGTTCTCTCCTGACTTTTATGTTTTTCCTGAAAATAATTATTCTCGGGCTCTTAATTCTCTGCATTGTAACATTTAAGGTGAAAATTTATACTTGTCAGTTGACCCCCTATAGAAGCTGAAATTATCAGCAGGGATTCCACTGTTGGAAATAATCCATACCTAGTAGAATCCAGTTTTACATCTAGTTTGCTTTTCCAGGAGAAGTAGAAGTTCAATGTAGAAGTATGACAACATACAACACAGAATTTTATGGAAGTAAAAGTATTTAAAAGACAAACAAGAAAATACAGCTCATAAGGACCCGTTTAATGAAGGGCCACTCTTAAATAAGGTTTACAGTAAAATGTTTAATAATAATTTACCACTTTGTGTTTCTATATCAGACCAGAGATCCTAAAACAAGAAATTAAGGTGTTTTTTGTAAAATACAATGATCCAATTTATGTGAAGCTAGAGAAGTTGGATATTATGATACGACTGGCATCTCAGGCCAACATTGCTCAGGTAAGTGTATCTTCACTTGCTTTTCTTCGCTAAAATGTGTCCTCTTTACGTTATCTATATAAAAGCCAATTATAGTCAAGCTGCCAGGTTACACGAAAATATCATAGCATGCTTTATTTCACTTTCTTTCTATCCCTGTACAAGTGCCAGACTTACTAATGGGTTTTTAGTATGACACAGCCGCCTTAATTTATATGGAACCACATTGCTAACTATACCTATAAATGTTTATTTTATGATTTCTGTTGGCACTACCCAATGGTCCAGTCTTGTGGCTTTACAGGAAAGCAAAGTTTTGACCAGTTGCTAGACTTGACTAGTAGCAAGTAATTTCTAAATTCGCTTGTAGAGTACAGTGAACGTCGGTGAGCGTATAAATGAAATTAGCAAGACTTGATAATGCCTTCATAGAGAGGGCTAAGCTTTGCCCTGTGGTGGATCAAATAAGAAAAATGTTGTTGGAGTGCTGTTTCTACTTGGAGTGTACAGGCGGTCCCCTACTTAAGGACACCCGACTTACAGACAACTCATAGTTACAGACAGACCCCTCTGACCTCTGATGAAGCTCTCTGGATGCTTTACTATAGTCCCAGACTGCAATGATCAGCTGTAAGGTGTCTGTAATGAAGCTTTATGGATAATCCTTGGTCCCATTACAGCAAAAAATGTTTAAACTCCAATTGTCACTGGGGCCAAATTTTTTTTGGTCTGGATCTACAATTATAAAATATACAGTTTCGACTTGCATACAAATTCAACTTAAGAATAAACCTCCGGACCCTATCTTGTACGTAACCCGGGGACCGCCTGTATTAAAATTACCAAGTGCAATCAGTCAATTTTCATATGACCGTACCCAGTCACTGCTGAATATGTGTGGTAGTGTTGACCCATAATATGATAATTTTGTGCTTGGTCAGAAAATTACCCCTGTAGTTTCTGTTTTCCTTTTCTTCAGGTGTTAGCTGAACTGAAAGAATATGCCACCGAAGTAGATGTTGATTTTGTTAGGAAAGCAGTTCGCGCCATAGGAAGATGTGCCATAAAAGTTGAGGTATGTTTTTATTTTATTGTGATTTAATTTTGATCCTTTGATTACTTTCTATCATTCTATTAAATAGAACAGGATTTTGTAGGCAGTTACATTCTTGAATATAATTGTGTGACCTTATTTTTAATTTCTCAGCAATCTGCAGAACGTTGTGTGAGTACCCTTCTGGACCTCATTCAGACAAAAGTCAACTATGTGGTTCAAGAAGCCATTGTCGTCATCAGAGATATCTTCCGCAAGTATCCAAACAAGTATGTTTGTTGCCTCGGTGAACTTTAAAAATGGATGACTAAGCTAAAGGGGTTTGCCCATGAAAGAAAGTTCTATCCCCTAGTGATGTTTACACAGTAAAGATTATTTTTAACCCCCTTATTTTACAATTTGAATAAGTTTTATTGCTGTTTTAGCTCCTATGACTCTGTGGTCATTGTAAAATTTCAGAGTGTGGACGAGGACTCTCTAAGGAGACACTTCATGATATCGCTGTGCTATGGGATGGTGTGTACTAATAATGTGCTTAGATCATCAGGGCACAGGGTTTATCTACACTTTTATTTAGCTTCTGAACACTACTAGTAATCTGACACATAGAAAATGAGAGATGAGAAAGATGAGAGATGATGAGATGGATATAACACAAAATGACACTCTCAGCGCTGCTATATCTCAGCTGTAACGCCCACTGTCAGTCTGCTATAAAGATCTTATCTTTAGTTTGTAGAGTAAGTGTTTGCACATTACTTGCTGGCAGGAAGTGTCTGTAAGTGCCAGTTTCTGAGCTTGTCTTGTAATGCAGGGGGAGGGCTGGAGGCAGAGACCACTGCAATGTGCAAAAAAGCTATTCATGAGAAGAATCTGACCTGCCTAACCATAGTCATAAGATTTATGGTCTGATCTTGGGGCAACCAAAATTGTATACACCAGGACTGATGGACACATTGGAATTATATTTGTGAAATGCCATATTTTTGTTAATAACAATGAATTAGAAAATGTGTTGTTTTGTTATCCTGAGTATATTTAACAATCTTGTTTTCAGGGGAATACCCCTTTAAGCTAGTTTATGAAGATGTAGTCACATATTTCCCTTTATTCTTCACAGGTATGAGAGTATCATTGCCACTTTATGTGAGAATTTGGATTCTCTAGATGAGCCTGACGCCCGGGCAGCCATGATTTGGATTGTAGGAGAGTATGCAGAGCGCATTGATAATGCTGATGAGTTACTGGAGAGCTTTTTGGAAGGATTTCATGATGAAAGCACACAGGTATCAAGTCTATTTATGTAGCACCAAGCTCTATATTAAAAAAAATAATTTATGTACTGGATGAGGTAAAAAAAAAAAAACAGGCATACTCTCATACGATGGAGAAAATAACATTTCAGTACTTTATCAAGACTGCATTAATATCAAACAGTAGTTTTCTTACGATATACCCCAATCGGACATCTTGTCGCTCCCTAAGATGACCGGATCAGCCTTTTGCACATTGTCAGACTGCCTGTTGATCTCTATGTTGCTGACAGAGAGTTCTGAGCGGAGCAGTCCAACCACGCGTGACCGTATGCTCTAGTCATCTCGGGCAGTGACTGGGGGTCCAACTGGGGTACATCAAAGCCCCTTTCTCGTAATCTGTAGGGGTCCTATCTGAGACACCCACTGTTCAGCAACTAACTTGTTTTGTGTGAAAATCCCTTTAAGGATCCATGAAGAGTAGGCTATGCCTAAAATACTCTAAGAGTTTCAACCAGATCACTAGCAAGAGACGAGCTGTCTAGTTCAACCTCTTAACTGCTGCGATCAAGCATGCATTCATTGTGTGACCCTGGTTAAGCAGATATTATGTTAATACACCCATACTGTAAAGGATCTATTAAAAAAACATTTTTTTAAAAACTATTTTTTATTGCGTCACAAAAAGTTTTAATAAACAGCAATCTTAAAATGATATGTACCCCAGAATAGCACCAGTTAGGGTTGTACTGATACCCTAAATCTGGGGTGCATCCTATAGTAAGAAGCGTCCTATAGCCCGAAAAATACGGGTAGCTGTATCAATAATATGTTTTTTAAAAAGGATAATATAGTGATATAGAGAGAGTGCTCTGAGAAGATCCATCTCTATATACCAGTGCATTGAGCTTTATGAGCTTTACTTTAGAGCTTTACTCTATGGAAGCACTAGTGAGATAAAATCATCCCATAGACAACCAGTGAGTCCATAGTCTAGTGTATAAAGGTGCTGTATCTCTATGGCAGGCAGAGAGTGGAAGATGTGAGTTCAAATCCCAGGCAAAATATTATTTAATTAAATAACATGAACTTATTTAGAGACAATGGGAAGGGGAAGCACTGGGAGATGTAGAAACTCCATATATGGCCAATTCTCATGATACTGGGTGACGTGGTTCCTGCTCCACCGCTAGCCCGACACAGTTATTCAAAGGATTCCCTGAACAATGTTTTCCTGAATTCCCTGCAGACAGCTAATAGGAATCTGTAGAACAGCACAAGTCATTCAGTACCGCAAATGACAGCAAGCCAATATTGAACAGTTCTAAGTTTGAAAGTATTGAACAAGTTCTAATACAACAGGTTTTGATACAACGTGCAACCATAGTACCAGTTAAACTGTTATCTTAACCTTCAATATACAAACCCTAATAATTTTATTGATTAAAGGGCACCTACCACCACAAATCTACCTATAAAGGTAGATCGGGTGGTATGTGAATCAATGGGACGTGAGGATAGCCCTTTTAAGGGCTAATCCTCACGTCGCCGCACTTTTTTGTAAACTTTTATTACCCTAATATGTTAATTTTGTTATGCGGCTACTTGGGCGTAGAGTAGCCGCATCTGAGGTTACACGAGGCGGCTACTCCACGCCCCGGTAGCCACTTTACCCCTCCTACTCACCATGTTCGGCGCGCAGCTGCTCGTAGCTGCGCGCCCTCGTCCGCCGATCCTGCCGTCTGCGCAGAACAGCAGGCCCGCGCCTGTGCAGCCCCGGCTTCGGAACACTGACCGCGCAGGCGCGGGCCTGCTGTTCTGCGCATGCGCAGACGGCAGGATCGGCGGACGAGGGCGCGCAGCTACGAGCAGCTGCGCGCCGAACATGGTGAGTAGGAGGGGTAAAGTGGCTACCGGGGCGTGGAGTAGCCGCCTCGTGTAATCTCAGATGCGGCTACTCCACGCCCAAGTAGCCGCATAACAAAATTAACATATTAGGGTAATAAAAGTTTACAAAAAAGTGCAGGGACGTGAGGATTAGCCCTTAAAAGGGCTATCCTCACGTCCCATTGATTCACCTACCACCCGATCTACCTTTATAGGTAGATTTGTGGTGGTAGGTTTCCTTTAATAACTGTTTTGATTGGGAATGCAAAAATTTATAGTGCTCAGAATATGGCATATGAGTTTTTCCCAAAGGGATGTGTGTGTTGTTTTTTTTAACTACAGTAGTAAAGCAAAAGAAAACCTGTGCATGTTAGGTGTCGCCTTAATTTAACCAACAGAACAATTTGGTATGTTTTTATACTGTGTGGTGAACTGCATAAAAGTTTTAATTAAAAGACAATTGGTGAAATAGCTGTATTCTATTCCCCATTCAGAAAATGATTTATTCATTGTAAGCATTATACTAATTACCTTACAATTTAACTAATTGGAAAAAACAACTCTTATCACAAAAACAAGCCCTTATATGGACTTGTGAGACCAAAAGGTATTTCATTTTGAGGCTGGGCATGGAAAAATGTAAAATGTACAGTTTCCTGAAGACCATTTTGGGCCGCGTCCTTGAAGTGGACCTGTCAGAGCGATTTGGGACACTAAACCACCCACAGGTCCTTATGCATGCAGTTCTTTACAATGCAATTATGGTGGAGATTAATTCATTTTTGTATGTAGTATATTCAGGTGTACCTGTTGTTTTTCTCTTTACTTTGCCCTGACTCTGGTACTGGTAGAACACCACTAAATTATTCTTCTTCTTAACTAGTGTCTTTGTTTGCCTATTACTTAGCCACAATGCAGTGGAAGTTATTGAAATATTGGGGTTTTTTTTAATTTATTTTTCATTTCTTCCCATCAGGTCCAACTGACTCTTTTGACTGCCATTGTTAAACTATTTTTGAAGAAGCCATCTGAGACCCAAGAGCTGGTACAGCAAGTCCTGAGCCTTGCTACACAGGTACGACTTCACTATTGTTAAATACCTTTATGAGTATATTTTCCAGGTCATGAAAAAAGTCCTTTCAAATTTTTATTCATTCTGCGGTGTGAAAAATGTTCTACTGCAGAAATCCATATCCTCTGGTATTTTAACCCTTTACTTTAAAATTTTACTCGGTTTTATTTCTGTTATTACTCCTTAGGCCAGTCATTGTAAAATCCCAGGGTGTGGGCGGAACCCTGCAGGTGTTACAGGGTCGTGTCTAAGGGAAACTAAAATTGTTGCCCTACACCAGGACTGATAGACAGGTTGGACTTGTATCTGTATTTTTGTTAATAACAGTGAATTAGAGAATGTGTGTGTTATTTTGTTATCCTGAGTACATATAAGAAACTTGTCTTCGTGGGAAGACTCCTTTAATAGTTTTGACTAATAGGCATCTTGCATACTCATTTGAGGAGCACTATTGTTCAGAATTGCAAGGGTTAAGTGAGCCAGCCATCAGTAAGGTAAATAGAAAATTACCATACATATATGAAGAGAAATTTATTATTAAAGTGTAACCGTCATTCTGAGCAAAAAAAACTAAAAAACATAATTCTGCTCCAGGTGTCCCTGGAATCATTCCTCAAAGTATTTTGCCTCTCGGTCCTCATTTAGTACCTCTTTTAGCCCATAGCAACCATTATTTCCAGCTCTCAAAAAAACTACAATCAGCAAGATGGAGTGGCGGGGCCTGCCTCCTGTCTCTTCATCACAAGCACCTGCTGCTGACCAATGACACCATAGCTATCTATCTAATATCTATATTTCATATCTAATATCTTTCCATCTCCTATCTATGTATATCATATCTATCTGTCTATATATCCCATATCTATGTATGTATCTACATATCTATCTATGTATAATCTATCTATCTATCTACCTATCTAAGTAAAACTTCAGCACAGCACATGAGGGGACAGCTTGAAGACTTGGAGAGTGTCTCCTGCCACTTCCTGCTGTGGAGTGTGAGGTGATGGGGGGAGGGAGGTTGTGATCAATGTGCAGTTTGTGTCTGTGTGGATTATTTGTTTATATACAAGTGCAGGGAAAGCTGAGTGAGAGATGAGTGTAGGTGTTTTGTTTCTACATAAGTTAGGGCTTCTCTCTGCACATGACTGACTTCTGGAGCAGTGAGACATGAGGTAAATCAGCTGTGAGTAGGGAGAGGACAGGTGGGCATGTCTCTCCCTCCTTAATCAGCTCCTCAGTGAAGACGGAATGTGCCTAGCAACAGCCATATGAGAGATCACTGACATCTAGGGGAAGTCTGAAGAATACAAGAGGAAGGAGCAAGATTTGGGTAACTTATCCAATTGCAAAAGGGCTTAAAATTACCTGCCCTACAACATATCAAAAGTTTTTTGAAATGACGGTTATACTTTAAGGATTCAGCAAATAAATACTAAAGTACAAATACAAATTAATCCAATTTTTCAAGATACTTTCTGTATGTTTTTTTTTTTGTGGGTTTATAGATATCAACAACTTTTTTGGTCCAATGGATGCTTTTTCTCACCACTCAACATCAGGGAGCCACACAGTGCCACCCAAGAAATTAATAACACCACAGTGCAGTACTAAATATAACTCTAGAAACCAGACAGATAATGCCTTTAGATGATAACTCGTACAGACCCAGACTAGGCAATAAATGCTTCTTTGCTCTTTGTGATGTTCTTAAAGTCCTAAAACCGGCACATATTACTAGCATCAGTATCTCGAGCACACCTGCGCTGAAAACAAGAGAGAAACAAAGATGATTGAGTAAAGCTGAAAGGCTCTGGGCGCCACTTTGCTCTGGGCGCCACTTTGCTCTGGGCGCCACTTTGCTCTGGGCGCCACTTTGCTCGGGGCGCCACTTTGCTCGGGGCGCCACTTTGCTCTGGAACCTGTTGCCCGTGCATACTATGGGAATCTGGATCCGGAGTAGAATGGCTCTGGCAGCATCAAAACAAAGTTAAAGGGAACCTGTCAGGCACATCTAGTCCCCATGCCAAAGGTCCTTCCACATTTACTGTAGTGAGTTCTTCATGATTATTGAAATAAGTCGTCGGCTCCTGAAAATTATACCACCTCTCTGCTTTCTAATCCTGTGAATTAAGTCAGACGGGTGTTCTGGCTGCAACGCACACTTATCCTCCTCTGTCCTCTTGTAAACATGCCCCCCTCCTGCTAAGCTGCTGCACAGAAAGGGGTGTGAATGATATATGCAGGAAGCGTGTCTACCGGAGAATAGAGAATGGAGGGGTTGTTGCAGCCTAACTCGGCTTAGTTCAGCTTAGTTCAGCTCATGGACTCGGCTGACTCAATTCACAGGATTACAATGCAGAGTGGAAGGGGGGGGAATCATTTTATAATTCACCAAAGTGGCTGACAGGTTCCCTGTACGTGTACACTATCCTTTTTTTCTTGCTTTGTATAATGAGGGGCAAACAGTCTGACACTTTCCAAGTTAACCTGACCACCCAGAAAACAGATGTTTAACTCAAAGGCCAATGTTTTATTCGACTGAATGTCTGGGCAACCACTTTAATACACAGTGATAAAATAGCCATGATATGCTTTACCTGCAAAACATATAAAGGCAGTTGAACTAGCTTGATCTCATTTCATTGTACTCTGATTTGCTCCATGTGGATCATATACTCTTACTTTGAAAGCAGTGAGGAGCGTGGGCTGAGTGGCACTGCCTCTTTTAGAACTACTTGTGCCCAGCTGTTTTGTACTTGCAGCCCCCTGCTGCAGCTAATAAGTGGTTCCTGTAATCTGCATATCACCATTTAAGATCTGTCATCAATGAGAATCACACAGATTTTGACCTTTAAAGAGACCAATACTGGGTATGTGCTGTTGTTTGGGTTAAAACAAAACTGTTTAGGGGAGAATAGACTGATATGTCCCTCGCTGCTGAATGTACAATGCCTATTTTTAAAGCATTGTGTTTTTTTTCAATATTCTTTTTATGGCGGTTTTTCCAGTTGGAAATTGGTTGGGCCCCCTGGAGAATGAACCAGAATCTGTTCAACACCTCCAAACCCAATCTGATTACACAGTATAGAAAGAAAATTAATTCTATGTTTGTCACCTATCTGTCACAGATTGCTTTTACATATTTGTAGGGGGCATGACAAGAGGCACGGAAGACTTAAACATTCTTTTAGTTGTGTGGGCATAACCAATTTCTTTTGTTAACTAAAATGATATACTTAAAGGTAGTTCCTAGGGTCATCTCAAATTATTTATTGTAAAAAAAGACAAATTGGTACTTTTTGTGAAGTTCATTGGTAAAAATTTGGAAATATAACTTGACATTCGGACCTAGGTTCTTGTAACATCTATAATTGTATTCCTGACATATTGTTACTTCTGCCTTTAAATTCGAGAAAAAATTTTGAATTATGGCAAGATTTTTGTATAGGTTCACCTTCTGTCAGGTCCCTTTTTAATTTAAAGGGTGCTGCTCCATTTGTGAAAACTGTTTGATTAAAAGGTAACATTTGAATTTAGGGGAGTGATCCCTACATGATCCCTCAGTTGTATGGTCATAATCCCTTAAACAGCTAATGTGTGTCCCAAGATACGTCTGTGTCCTGATATTTGGTTTATTTCAAGATAATATTGTTCGTGTATTGTATCACAATGTGCTATGCTATGTGACCCTGCAGTAACTGTGTTACAGCCTTTCAAGGGGTCTATAAGAATATCAGGGTATTGTTTAAAAAAAATTGTTTCACCAAATTCAAGCTAGCCTAATGGTGGACACATCTGTAGGTGATGCCCACCTACTTCTGATCCAACCTGTTACCTGTCTGACCTTTGAGGGGCCAGACTCTTGTTGAGCTTACCTATATAGAAGTATTATATACCTATAAGAATTTATCTGTGTACTTTCATCATACACTCTTTCTTGTAGCTAAGACCTGAACAAATTAGGATATGCACATTCATCATCTTGAGAAGATGACTGGTAATGAGACTAAATGTACCTGATGAATTTATGCCGTATAAATTGGTCTGCCCTTTACAGTGACAACTTGTGGTATTTCATCTCATTTTAAGGCATTAAAATGTGATTAACAGTGTTGATTATGTAACCATATTTTTAAAGACGCCTTTTTTTAAAAAAAAAAAACTCTTCCTCTATTTTGTAGGATTCTGATAACCCTGACCTGCGTGACAGAGGATACATTTACTGGCGCTTGCTATCTACTGACCCTGTCACTGCCAAGGAGGTGGTGCTTTCAGAAAAGCCTTTGATCTCTGAGGAAACAGACTTGATCGAGCCCACTTTGTTGGATGAGTTGATATGCCACATTGGTTCTCTAGCTTCAGTTTATCACAAACCACCTAATGCTTTTGTTGAAGGCAGCCATGGAGTTCATCGTAAACACCTTCCCATACAGCATGGAAGGTATGGATTGTGATCTATAAGAAACAGTGTACGCCTTCTCACACGTTTTCAGGACAATAACTTTTTCTGATCCATTTACAGTGTGATTTTAAATGAGTAGGCACATTGTACAGGCAGTCCCCAGGTTACATAAGATAGGTTCCGTAAGTTTATTCTTATTGAATTTGTATGTAAGTCGGAACTGTATATTTTATCATTGTAACCCCAGCCAAAAATTTTTTGGATTGTCATAAGAACCAGGATTAACAATCAAGCTTAATTACAGACACCTGTGATAACTGTTTTAGTGTCTTATTGTTGCCTAAGACTGAAGTACAGTAAATTACTAACATCCAGAGGTCCGTTTGTAACTAGGGGTCGTCTGTAAGTCCGGTGTTCTTAAGTAGGGGACCGCCTGTACTTCTATTCTGTGTCTGCCTAGAATGCACAAACCTTTATTTAATTGGCCTAGTACAATAAACTAGTTTCACATGACTTGTGTAAGATAGGGATATAATCTAATCCAAAAACTTCAATGGCTTTTAATAATTTAATAATGCAAGTATCTTCCTTTATCAGCAGCCACTGGCCACCATAAATGCAGAAAATAAGAATTGAAATGGAAATATATCAGTATATCTAAAAATTGGTTCTCTTCATTTATATTTTTAGCATTGATATTGGAGACAGCCCAGTAGGACCTGCTCCCACAGTCTCCCTTGAACAGCCTCAGGTCATTCCCTCACAAGGAGACCTCCTTGGTGACCTTTTGAATTTAGACCTTGGACCACCAGGAAATGTCCCACAAGTATCCACAATGCAGATGGGAGCTGTCGATCTGCTTGGGGGAGGTCTTGACAGTCTAGTAAGTAATCTAATGCTTTTTTTTTCTCCAAAAGATGAAAGAAGTCTGTTACATAAATATATTGTGCACTTTTAATTTAAAGTTAATCATGGGGGTAACCTGCCCAGTATGTCCAGCTGTCACCATTAGACATCCATGAATGTATGCTACCTGTGCTTTATGTTGTCTTTAGAAATGGATATAAAATTGAATTGCATATAAAACATTTTTTTATTTTTTTCATTTGGAATAGATGTAGTTAAGATACAAATTTGGTAGTCATAAGACCCCCCCCCCCTACCTCGTCTGGCTTATGTGTTCCTCCCTAGAAATTAGAAGCAATACCTGAAGAGGGGATAGTAGCTCCACTTTTGAGCTAGTAATTGTCCGGGGCTATAGATTGGTTGTTGTGGGCTCTGATTGTTCTTTTCTGCAGCTCGGCTGTCTCTCCGCTGACGGTAACCTTTTTGCTTCTTTCCTCTGTGTCCCGCCTACCCTTGCAGATGGGAGAGGATACACAATGGGTAATTGGTTCTCACTCAGTAGTACACTGATAAACTGGCATTATCGTTCTCCCCTCCTTTCCATTGGTGGTCATTGCAGGCCCTTGTTCCTTCTCATCCGACAGCTCACATGCATGGTCATAAGCATTTGACTGTGAACATCCAGTTTATCAGCCTGACTACACACAATCTTTTCCTGTCTTTGCACTAAGTGAGATACCATACACAACCTTCAAAATGTAGATGTAGAAACACCCTCATATCCAAGTGTCTGTCTTGTGTGGCTTAACATTCTCACCATTATTACTGCTTTGCTACTCCATACAATAAAGGAATTCATGACACGGTGGTGTGAAGCAGTTTCAGTCTTATATGGCTTTGATCATAAATGTTTGTTTCTTTTGGAGATCATAAGGAACCAATTAACTAAATGAGATTTGATTTGGGCACTTAGAACCTGGTTTGTTCAGATAATGAATATTCAAGTAAGTGCAGGATGAGCAGAATACGCAACTAAAATAATCAGGAATTTACTTGTTTACTTTCACTGGTTTTCATTTTATATTTTTAACATATGGAGACCAGAAAAATTGTCCCATACTGTTATACTGTAAATTGTCCCATACTGTGGCTGTACAGTTCTCCCTTCATTTTTTTAGTGGCCTTGCTGAGTTTTTGCAGTGTAGCTAACATTTGCTAAATTGAGCAGTATCTGCCAAAGCCTTAGATCATGATTTCCCCACCTGTAACACAATTTTTTCTTTTCAAGATTTTTCCGCAGTATGTAGATACAGACTTATATAGATTTATTAATAATATAACAGAAGTTGACTCACATTATTGTGACCATTGGGCACAGGCATTTAAAGCCAATGAACAAATTTATTTATTATTTATTAACAAATGCATGTGGGTTTATAAGGTTGGATATCAGAAGGTTGTTCAGAAGTTAAGAAGATATTGACAATGGAATGCTCACTAAATCTTTTTAGAAGGATTTTCAAAACTGTGGGATATGTGAACTATTTACTGGCTTTGTGGCTAAAGTGTACTGTGAGTGAATGAATTGAACCATTTCAACTATCTAACACAGAAACTGTAGTCGTATGACATGCCATTGATGTAAGATGTGAATGTTGGCTTCAATGGGTGGCTATAGGCCTACTGGCAAGGTGTATTCTTCATGCATTTCCATACATGGCCTTTTGAGCTCTGTTGGCGTTTCAGGCTTGCTCTGTTTAAGATGGGTAGAAGAAAGTTTGCCATTCTTTTTACCACAGATGTCAGGGACCCAGAATTATTTTGTTGTGTGGAAGCTTCTCGAGTAAGGAAGATCTGTGCTCCATCCCAAGTTTGCATTGTTCTGTTAGAAATCTGTGCAGGCAAATTGCAGAGGATTTGTTCTGTTGGCCCATATATATTAGCAAGTAGGTGCAACTCCACTGTCGCTTTCCCATGTTGAATTCAAGCCCAACAAATTTCTTCTTTGAAGCACATATGCTTGACTTTTAGATTGGTAGCTGCGGCAGAGGCATTGTGATTCATTTAGTTGTTCAGGGAGCTGACACAGCTTCTAGGCTCCCATCCCAGAAAGATGGAACAAGAGGACAGCTTGTTCTAAAAGGGCAACTGAAGTGAGCTTTGAAATACATGCCTGCCAAGATGAGAACTTTGTAGGAAAAATACAAAGTAAATTAAACTCGTATTGGACTGGATTGCATACTTAACACTATCAATATGCCCAATGATTCTATATTTGTAAAACATATTCATGACCTATTCTCTAAGTACACTTTAAAGGAAACCAAGCGCCCATGGGTCCTTATTGACAGATGGTTTAGTGCCCAAATTACCCTTCAGCTTCCCCCTGCATACCTGCAAAAACAAAAGTGCATACATACCGTGGTCTGGAGCACTCGGCACCTACGCCCTGATGATGTGAAGCTGTTGTTTTACTCCAGCTTCATTATATTCATCACTGTGCAGATGCAAGGAGTACAGAAGTGAGTCTGATGTGCCTTATTGTACTTATCTCTAGGTAAGTATTAACAATTTTTCCTTTTTTTAATGTGCCTAGATGGAGAACTGAACACCGGATGATTTGGGGCACTAAACCACTGGTCCATAAGGTTCTTTTTAACAATATCATAATGTTGTGTTCCAGTGTGCAGCACCCTCCGAGATCAAGTGTTCCCAAGCACACAGCTTCGTCCTCTATGTAGTGGCTGAACAGGGTGACTGCAAATCTGCAGCACCCTGGTCTGACCACTACTCTGAAAATGGAAATGTCTGAGAACTACTGATGTGTGGGTGCTGGATCCCCCATCTATCTAATCCACAATGGGCAAGCAGCACAGCAATGTCCACATGAAATAGAAAAAGATGCTGCATGCAAAACATAAAATGATCAGAATTGGATGCCTACAAGCTTGATAAATGTTTATGACTTTTTTAATAGAAAAGGAGACAGCAGGATGACCTGTTAGTATTACACAATGCAGTTGTACTTTTCAATGGACTTCTGGTACACTACTATAAGCTGTCATAAATCCTGCATTACTTTTAATGTTTTGTGATTGCAAGCAATGATGAAAATGTAACATTAATGTTTCTTTTACAGCTGGGAAGTGATCTTGGAGGTGGAATCGGTGGAAGTCCAGCGGTAAGTTCACCTTTCTTGAGTAAAAGCAGTGTCAGACCTTTTATTACGACTTTATTTTTGGCCAATTTTTGCTGTAGTTGTGTTCTTAATGATTTTTTTTAATCATTTTTTTAAGAGAAGCATTGAATAACAGATTGAAGGGATTGGGGGGGGGGGGGAGGTATAAAAACAGTAAAAACTTCCTCTGGCACTCCCGTTGTCCTGCTGGGTTGCCCATTTGTATAGCCCCCTCTAGGCCTGATAAACATTTTTTTTTTAAATCCCAGAAGTTTATCCACTATGGTGAAGACAATTGCAGATCATAGTACAGAAATTGTCTTTTTAATCGCAGCTTGCAGTCCCAACTATAAATATCTGTATCTCCCAATTCTGTAGCTCACTGAAGTACATGCCAGAAGCAGATCCTGATACCACAGCTTAGTTCTAGGTACTATAGAGTCTAAGATGTGGCCATCTTAAGTGACATTCCCCCTCTAGCCTCTTAACTGGACGCATCTCCAGCAAAAACATTTATATATAAACGGACTAGATGTCACAGAAGAAAAGTCAAAAGTATATATTTTATACACTACTTGGGATGGCTGTTAGGGTAAAATCTGGTGGCAGTTCCCTTTTAAGGGCTTCTGAAATCTCAGAGCTTGGTTTGGTTGCTATTCTTGGAAGGATATTCTGGATAGTATAGTGTCATTATGCCTGTTCTTTGTCCCTTAAGAAGATCTAATTCAATTTATTTGCTTGTGGTAGCTTGGCTGTCTTGTGATACTAAAAAGACTTATAAACAAGACT
This sequence comes from Engystomops pustulosus, assembly GCF_040894005.1. Taxonomy (NCBI): domain Eukaryota; kingdom Metazoa; phylum Chordata; class Amphibia; order Anura; family Leptodactylidae; genus Engystomops; species Engystomops pustulosus. The sequence goes on along the minus strand of NC_092412.1, from coordinate 129,042,860 downwards.
TAAAGGGGTATTCTGGGAATAAGAACGTCTGATAGAAAACCCCATAATGCTATAAATAAATGAATACAACAAAACTCAATGTCATAAATCACAAAACGTAGCTTAAATAGTTTTCTTTTATGGTTCACAAAATTTGATGGGCCATCTAAAGTAGAAGCACTCTTCAGGATAGCCGCCACTGGATACTATAACTTCCATGATCCTTCAGTTCTCGGTAAAAGCTCTTCCCGCTTATACTCTTCTCCCAGTGATCATGTAACAGACTGTCCTGCTCTGTTACCACAGTAATGATGTGTAACTGCCATCACTGCACATTACCTCACTGAGATGATGTCTCATTACAACACTGGTCATACTGGATGCACTGCAACCAACTGACTACAGCCAAATATAGTGATGATCACACGACGATCCCAGGCAGGTGCAGGACATGGACGTGGACATGTGACCGGCAGCCATCTTCTGTCCTGTATCTCCTCCAGAGGGGCAAAGTCACAGAATTTATTAAAGGGCCAGTAGCATTTTAATTCTCCTTTATAGTGTATAACAACACAAATATGCCCGTCTGTGAAACATGGACTGTATGGTGACTGCATTTCATGGACCAAAAACTTCTCCAGGGACAGGAATCTACTCATCTTAGTTTTCCATGGTGCATAGAGTCAACAGCACTGTCTTGAAAACATGATTAGAGTTAGGGTACAGTCACACGTTCATCAGGGGAGATGTATATGTGGCCGCATATACATCTCCATAGACGGCAATGGCAGCCAGGCGGCGGTATGTTCTGCTTCGTACACGGGAAAAAGATAGAGTATGCTGTGTGCGGGCTGTGTGGTGCTGTTCTCTATGGAGGGGGAGGGGGTCACCTCCTCCTCTCCAGCGCACAGCGGTAGGGCATACGGCTGTGTGAATGTACCTTAAGGGGCAGTGATCCACTATGATGCCTGACCCTGGACGGAGACAAAGGTTTGCTGGAAAGAAAAGCAGAGAAAGATACAAACTAAAGCTACATTCCCACCATGTTTTAGACCTCATGTCCTTAAAGACAATTTCCAAATAGTCCTTACAATGGAGGCCTAGGATATATCCTGCTATATACTATAAAATTAATACTTGCTGAATTTTTATACAATATTTGGTAATACTAAAAATTGTAAAACTTTTAAAGCTTACAGTATATTAATTTTTTGTCTTACAGGTTGGGCAAACCTTCATTCCTTCCTCTGTACCCGCTACCTTTGCCCCATCACCTACTCCAGCTGTGGTCAGCAGTGGACTCAATGATCTCTTTGAACTCTCTACTGGCATCGGCATGGCTCCAGGGGGATTTGCTGCACCAAAAGCTGTAAGTATATCTCAGACCTTTTTGCAGTGGTAGTAATATCTTTAACTCTGTGCTTGTCTTTGGTTGCCATCCATAAAGGGCAAAAAAAGTACACCATGATTAATAAGAACAGCGTTTACCTTCATAGTTCAATGAGCTACGATACAATGTAGTAGCAGAGGGAATGTTCTGTAATATTTGATGGCGTTCTTTTTGGTCAATTATCACAAAATGTGCTTAACCTTTCTCATATGGAGCACAGCAAGTATTTGATTTGTAAACAATTAGCTGTTCATCCCATGCAGTGACACTTTGTAAAATTTACCTGTTTTCTTCTTCTTACGGCGAGTCGGTTACCTGCAGTTCTTTGGCGTGCAGAAAAAGAATTGTAGTCGAGAAGGAAACTTCTTAGAGACAGGTTGTAAGCATGCATCTCTCCCACTCAGGAGATTCAGTGTCTGGGCGGCAGTAGTAACCATAATTGATAGTGAATACAAGAGGTTAAGCAATAGTCTATTTTCTATCCTGCAGGGGGAAAAAGAAAGGATCCAAGGGAAACGTCTGTTATTTGTAGATCTTGGATCATATATATTCAGTAAAATGGTTGGCCATTAAAAAATATGTATAATAGCTATGTCATTGAAAAGATAAAAATATTCAAATTGGACATGTAGGCCTTAACCTGGCTGTTAAGGGGTAAATATTTAATTCTTTTTTGAAAATATTTTATTACTGTTCCTTTGTCACTTGTCATGTTCCTGACAAGCATAAAAAACAATGTTAGTGCTCTAACTCCACAATAAAATGTTAAAATTAAGAGTTCCACAGAACGGTCTCACCCAGTTCCTTATAGATCGGAGAGTGAAGAAATTTCCTCAGTAATTCCTCCTGTCACGATGTTCACTTCTCTATACTGGATCCTGTGGGAGACCACGCTACACTCTTGTGCACGCGATCACAGCACGGGTCCTGTATCAGGAAGAATGTGGACAGATGGTGCAGATCACCAAGGATAAGAGTAAAAACAATTTTATTCCAGCATACTCACAAACAATATTAAAAGAGCGCATATCACAATGGTTAAAAAACGCCAGAGGACCTAGGTCGGGCATTAGGTCATCTGGCTTTTTGTAACCATTGTGATATACGCGCTTTTAATATTGTTTGTGAGTATGCTGGAATAAAATTATTTTTACTCTTATCCTTGGTGATCTGCACCATCTGTCCACATTCTTCCTGATACAGGACCCGTGCTGTGATCGCGTGCACAAGAGTGTAGCGTGGTCTCCCACAGGCTCACCCGACTTACAGACGACCCCTAGTTAGGATTAAGGACACCCGACTTACAGACGACCCCTAGTTAAAGACGGAACCCCTCTGCGCTCTGTGACCTCTGGTGAAGCTCCTAGGCTGCAATGATCAGCTGTAAGGTGTCTGTAATAAAGCTTTATTGTTAATCCTTGGTCCAATTACAGCAAAAAATGTTGAAACTCCAATTGTCACTGGGGCGAAAACATTTTTTTGTCTGGATCTACAGTGATAAAATATACAGTTTCGACTTACATACAAATTCGACTTAAAGGGAACCTACCACCACAAATCTACCTATAAAGGTAGATTGGGTGGTAGGTGGATCAATGGGACGTGAGGAGAGACCTTTTAAGGGCTAATCCTCACGTCCCTGCACTTTTTTAATAACTTTAATTTGGTATTTATTCAAATTTACTTATGCGGCTACCGGGGCGTGGAGTAGCCGCATATGAGATTACACGAGGCGGCTACTCCACGCCCCGGTAGCCACTTTACTCCTCCTACTCACCCATCTTCGGCATGCGCAGAAGAGCAGGCCCGCGCCTGTTTCGGAGTTGTGACTGCGCAGGCGCGGGCCTGCTCTTCTGCGCATGCGCAGACGGCAGGATCGCCAGACGAGGGCGCGGAGCTGCGCGCCGAAGATGGGTGAGTAGGAGGGGTAAAATGGCTACCGGGGCGTGGAGTAGCCGCCTCGTGTAATCTCATATGCGGCTACTCCACGCCCCGGTAGCCGCATAAGTAAATTTGAATAAATACCAAATTAAAGTTATTAAAAAAGTGCAGGGACGTGAGGATTAGCCCTTAAAAGGGCTCTCCTCACGTCCCATTGATCCACCTACCACCCAATCTACCTTTATAGGTAGATTTGTGGTGGTAGGTGCCCTTTAAGAACATGCCTATGGACCCCATCTTGTATGTAACCCGGGGACTACCTGTATTTGGTGAAAATTTGCAAATTTGCTCTATTTAGAATTCTAAATGTTCAACACATAGTCCTAACAGCAAAAAACATGATGACTAACATTTACCGAATGTCTGCTTTATGTGGACATGGTTTTTTATGCAACCTCTCATTTTTGTTATGGGACTTTTAACTTTAGGTGCAATTTTTCACATTTTCATAAAAAATGCAGAATTGTGCTTTTGAGGGATCTGCTCAGATTTCAAGTCACTCAGATTCCAAGTCACTAAAACCACATAAATTACTCCATTATAGACACAATATTTCGCAATGTATGTAAAATTACTTTTATGAAGTTTGTTAACCCTTTAATTGTTTTACAGGGGTTAAAACAGATTTGTGTGCAATTTTGAAATTTACATTTTTTTGGCTAAATGAAGGTATTTTTCAAAAAATTTACACATTCCCAGTGGATAAAATACCAAAACGCTCAACAAAGTTTGATCCCCAATCTCTCCCGAGCACAACAATACCCCATACATATGTGGTGGTTACCTGCTATATGGGCACACGCCAGGGCAATGAAGGGAACTTGCGCCATTCACAGCAGATTTGCATCATCACTTTTTAATGGCTATATTTATAATACTCGAGTATAAGCCTAGTTTTTCAGCACAAAAAAATGTGCTGAAAACCCAAACTTGGCTTATACTCGAGTAAAAAAAAATAAATCAAAACTCACCTTTCTGGCTTCCCCCGCTGCTGGCTATATACTGGGGCAGGGGGCTGGCTATATACAGGGGGATATGGGCTGGCTATATACTATGGGGCAGGGTCCGGCAGGCTATATATACTGGAGAGGCTGTGACCAATGCATTTCCCACCCTCGGCTTATACTCGAGTCACTAGGTTTTCCCAGGTTTTTGTGGTAAAATTAGGGGCCTCAGCTTATACTTGGGTCGGCTTATACTCGAGTATATACCGAAATTTTAGTAGCTTATTGATGAGATTTTATTTACTTTTGAATGTATGGTCGATTTTGGTTCTCTTTCTTTCTTGTATTTTTTGTGGGTCGCACACCACACAATAAAAATACTATATTTTCTTTATTCTATAGATCACTATGATTACTGTGATACCTCATTTATATAGTTCTTTTTGTATATTTTACAATTTTACTGAAGAAAAACTAATATAGAAAAAAAATCTAATTTATTTTGCATCACTATCTTTTTGAAAACATAACTTAAATATTTCTTGGTTGACAGAGCTGGTTTATGGCTTATTTTTTAAGTGTTGAGTTTTAAGTGTTGGACCATTTTTGTAAAGGATTTTTTTTTTTTAAATCGTACATTTTTTGCAAGTTTTCTGAGTTTCGTTTTTACTGCTTCCACCAAGCGGGTCTAATAATGTTACTGATTGGCCATTGATAACATATAAGAAGATTGCCACAGTCACCATGCCTGGATCTGTGTATAAGCATGGTTTATTCATGCTTGATTTTGATGTCAGGTTTCCTTTAAATCTGTATTGAAAACTTTGTCACATAACAATCTCAGTATATATCAATGAGAGATTAGTCAAATACCACCTTATTCTCCTCCTTGCAAGTCCTATGTGGGCACTTTCCACACTGCTCTCTACAGTTTGTTACCAGGAGCTCTTATTCTTGGCCCTTAACTACAGGTTTTGGAAAGGCAAATGATCATTCAGATGTTATGTACTTGGCATATTGCAATAAATCAGCTACAAATATTCCTAACATTTGACTTGTGACTGTCTTGGGTATATTTCTCTATTTAATAAGTACATTCAGCAACTTCTGTTAAATGCATTTGGTAGAAGAAACATTGAGTCAGTTTGTTAATTGGGTAATGTAGCAGTAATTCTCATGTGTACCCTTTACTAGGTTTGGCTGCCTGCTGTGAAAGCAAAGGGGCTGGAGATCTCGGGCACATTTTCACATAGACAAGGACACATTTACATGGATATGAACTTCACCAACAAGGCCCTGCAACATATGACTGACTTTGCCATTCAGTTTAACAAAAATAGGTAAGATTGCTGAATACTAACATTTATTGAACTAATTGAAAGAAAGTGTTTTACTTTGAGGGTTGCATGACCTGTCCTAAGTTAGCAACATGTGTCAAATAGCTGCCAGTGCTGTGGTCTCTTTAGTGCTTATCAAGCATAGCGCTGTGAATTGTATAGTTGCTGTGTTTGGTATTAGAGATCAGCAATGGACTGAAATGTAATCAAGTTATTTCACCAATAAACATGGCCTTCAGGCTTGGGAAGTTAAAGTACAACTGTAAAGTATGAAAACTTTTGCCTAACTCTTTAGTAAGCAAAAATAAGTGATTCTCTAATTTACTATAGTTGGCTATCTGCAGGTTTAGCTGCTAGCAGAGGTTTTACCTTGCCCCTCCATGCTTTCTGGTTACCATGGGAAACCGGATAGAACAACTAGAGACTCTTCACATGCTTCAGGCCGGCCAATTACAAACAAGCTGTCCTGCATCATTTAAAGTATTTAGTTTGATGCAAAGGACCCGTAATGATGTCACAAGCTTCAGATAGGCCAATTACAAACATGCTCTCACTATTGTCACAACCAGGAAGTGCCCTCCCACATGAGGTATAGCTGAATCTGAATCTAATTTTATATATACCAGATATATCTCAGGCTAGGAAGACGCCAGCAGCATGACATGGGTATAGTCCAAATTGTTATCAAAGGCTCTCTTTAGCTGTGCTAAAACTAATTTTTGTCAGTGACTTTACAGTTAACCTTTAAGGTCAATGGATGACCAATGCTGCTACGAGCAGCTGATCATTTGTATGAATTATCCAAAGTGATTTGATATTGATAACCTGTTCTACGGTTAGGCCTTTAATACTCTAATCATTTCCTGCATTGTTTTGCATGTGCCTTGTGCACCTTCCCTTCCCACTCCTTTTTGGCAGATAATTATATTTTCTAGAGGGTAGGACCATGTACACTGTGCAAAACTTGTTCTATGAAAATAAAGAAAAAAATAATTATTATTTCCTAGGGAATATTTATTATTTATCAACACGGATGTCTCAGGAGATCAGGTGCCTTTTGCAGCTAAAGCAAGTGATTTAAGCCCACCATGGGAAGCCACACTCTTCTTTTACAGCACAATAACTATTGTCTCTTCTTATCTTCACAGCATATGGGGCTGGAGTATAGTTTATTACATACATACACAAGCGAAAAACATAGAGAATAGATTATTGGATACAAATGTGTGTTGTGTTTTAAAGAATGAATGGCAGTATATCCTGCCAAAAGTGTAACGTATTTAAAGGGTCAGTAGAATCTCCTCCAAATAGTGGAGAATATTATTCTGAATAGTTCAGTCACTTTTCCAAAGGAGTCAGATCTGATAATTGTAGGTGCCTATATATCCAACTACAATAAACCTAAGCAACAAAGATTTTATTTGTGTAACATCTATTTAAAGAATGGAATCTGTACCTATTTTCATTGCAAAGCGGTGCTGTTCCTCTTTTGTTTCAGCTTTGGAGTAATTCCTAGTGCCCCACTGGCTATTCATACACCCCTCATGCCAAATCAAAGCATTGACATTTCCCTTCCTCTGAACACTCTGGGACCGGTCATGAAAATGGAGCCACTTAACAACCTCCAGGTAAATAATGATATCATTTTTTCTGTTAAAGTCCTGCAAATTTAGCGCTTGCTAATCTTACTATATAATTAAGGAGCCAGCTAGCGGCAGACGTTGTGAGCTTAGACAACAATAAGGAAATAATTTATGTGTCCAAGATGGGACTCATACCCATTAAAGCATATTCACTTTACAGAATAGCAGCTTAGCTGGGAGTGCTGGTTCATCTATTCCATCTGAACCATCTGCTTACCCAATTCATTTCTACGATGCATCTACAAAAATCAATTAGTTTGTACCACCCATGCCAGACATGCCATTACTGGCAGCCATCTCCCACATGACTGTTCTGCTCCCTTTCCTCTTTTGGCAACTATCCAGATTGGTGGCACAAATGCAGGTGGCAATCTGCCTTCGTTTTACATCCCAATCTGTAACAGTAATAATTTTCTGTAACCGTAATAATCTAGTTCCTGAAGTTGTAGAGGGCATTTATAAACCAGTGTATAACTGTACATCAAACACAAAACTTTTTTATATCGCTCTTCAATGTAATGAATTTTAGTTGTAGAAAACTACTTTACACTGGATTTGATTATCTTTTTTTCAGTGAGCTTATCTAGATGTACCTTATTGAACTGTATATTATCAATCTGTTGCTCACTCTTGCCAGATGCACCTTAACCCCTTCTACTAGGTCACATACCGGCTTCGGGGGTATGGAGAGGGCTCACAGGCTGAGCCCTCTCCATGCAAGGTGGGCAGTTGCTGCATATTGAACCAGTAACGCCCGTGACCGTGGTCGCTGTCTCTCTGTGTTTTTTTTATTTGTATATGTTCTCCAAAATCTGTAAAGCGTACGCAATAAAGATTATTTTTATTGAATGTCCTGCATCTAACACTTTCCAGTTTTTAAAAGGCTGAACAATGTTTTTCGAACATGTATAAATATTATACTTTAGGATAACACTCTACAATCTTCAGTTTACCAGAATATAAAATACACAGAAATGCTCACAATCTTGCCATTCAACAAAATCTTCTTTCGAGTATTTATTAGTACTAATAGAAAATCTTATTGATGAGCTAGTCTGCCCTTTAGTTATTTCACAGGGCAGAGAGCTGACATACCCTGAGTTCTCAATTTTATGTGAGTAGAGGGAATGTGCTAAGAAGACTCTGTAGTGTGAGGCCATTTTTAACCGCTGCGTTTGAATTGCGTATTGAAAAGTAATTCAAAGGCAGTGGGAGGAGCTTGGCCCGATCGCATATGCATTTATACTGAATACTATGTGATTCCAGCACATAGTTTAAATGTATCCTAGGGCTCAGTTCAAATCAAATATTTATTTTTATTGTGATCCAAAACCAAGTGTGGTTGAATACGCAGAACCTTTTGCTTGCACCTTCTTTTGTCTTACAATAACCGATGCAAATAACTGAAGGCCTAAGGGTGCTGGCACACGTGGCGTTTTGAACCCATTTTTAGTCTGTTTTTTTAATCATGCGTTTTCAGTCCTTGAAAAATGCATGCATTTTTTTTTAACTCATCCATCCAAAACACATGTGTTTTTTAACCGAATGAAAACGCATGAGTAAAACCTGATTCAAAACGCCACGTGTGCCACCACCTCCAGACATTACATTTTAATTGTTTTCTGGAATGCAATTAGTGTTTTGCACTGTTTATTGGTGAAACACTTGCTGCTCATTTCCACGCAAGTGTTTAAGTAAAACACTTTTACCTAAACATTGAATTGTGTTTCTAAACCCAATACAAACACAAATTGTGAATTCAGCCTAACAGGCTACATGCACACCAGTGATAACTTTGTGGCCCGCGTTAGCCGCTTGGAGATGGGAGAAGTGAGCATAGGAATAGGACTTGTAGCATGACTGCCCGGCTCGGTCACGGATTGGTGAGAAGCGTCTTGCTCACTGCACCTGTGCACAATAGAGGTCAATGTGGGCTGGGAGCTGGCTCTTGACCCAAAAAAACTGTTTTGTCATGTACCTAAGGATAGTATACGTACGAACAGCGGAGAAAGGCAAAGTGCGGCAAAAAATTAAAGCATAACTGCCAGTTGAGATCCTTTTTTATATTGTTTGTAGCGCAAAGGGGAAGTCTGGTGAACATTTTTGTAATATGCAATATTAACAATTTCTGCTTTGTATGTTTGTACAATTTGTGTGTCTATGGAAGCTGCAGGAGCACACATCTAAGGATTAACCCCTTCACATTCCATTTTATCTTTTGAAAATAATGCTCATAGCATATTGCAGCCAGGGAGAGAGAGCAGAAAAGACAGAAGAGGAGACAGCTTTGCTATAGAAATGTAGAGGTAACATTGCAACTAAGGGGCACATTACAGTCTATTTCTTTACAAACGAAGCAGAATTTGTTAATGTAGCATATTAGAAAAAAATTCACAACACTGAAATACCCCCCCACCCCCAATATCAAAACCCCCCCAAAAATAGTAACTCTAGAAAGTTACCAAGATGTACGCTGCTGTATCTGTAACATGTAATACTGTGATAACTTGGGAAGTAGTAAGAATTAGATTTGAGACTTTTTTTTCCCCCTAATCCGGGACCACTGCTGTGTGACAGAATTGAAACCTAGTATAGATAACAGTAGTGTTCCCTTGTCACATCAGCAGTATGCTGTATTGTATTTTAGCTTTTTATCTTAGTATGCTAAAAGACAGAATTTGATATGATCACCAAGTCGGCTGAATAGGCATGGTAACTGAATAAAAGGTTTTCTTACAGCATCATATCTCCTGGGAAACCCACCCAGTCAATTGTCTGTATTCTTCAGATTTAGCTTTGTCTGTGAGGCAATGACACAGGGACATTTACAGCACCAATACATGTTCATTAATGTGACAGCCGTGTAGATAGTGAGACAACAGTACACCCCCCTCCACCCACAGTGCAGTTAGCTGTAGGACATGTCCTTCCACCAGGACGCCACACATTGGTTTTACATACACGAATATCCGTAAATGTATAAGCCTCTAATTCCTATTGACATAATAGAACCCTTTATAATGTGACAGATATAAGTGGGTATAAGGAAATGTTTAGTGCTATTTTCAGCAAGTAACTGACTGACAAACCTTGAGAAAAATCTTATTCCTTTTTATAAATAAATCTGTTTTGAATGTTTCTAATGCGCTCCTGTCAGTAATAACCCAGAAGGGCTTTCTCTTATTTAGAGATAAGGGTACAGATGTCACTTTTGTTCACATGCTTGAGAGAATGATTTGGTAACAGCCAAGTAGAGATGAAGGGTTAATGGATGTTATGAACCCTTCATTTTAGTGATGAGATCTCAGCTGTCAGGGTCACAACGCTAGTTGTAAATCTAGAGAGTTAATTCATGTTTCTCGCTCTTGTGTATGATAGGTGGCTGTGAAAAACAACATTGATGTCTTCTACTTCAGCTGTCTCATCCCTCTGCACGTACTGTTTGTGGAAGATGGTAAAATGGGTAAGAGGCAATTTTGCATGCTGGGTGCATTACTGGAGACCTTTTGTACATCATGATCCTCATTTACATGCATTTAAAATGGATATTCTGTTGTCTTCTTGGTACACGGATTGAAAATAGACATTTCTACCTTGTATCTTTAATGATGCAGGATGAATCAGTACTACGCACATGGGTATTGATTGTGCCCATAACACAATCTGCTACTGACAACCTTCCGACTGACTACTCAGTCTGCGCAGACCCATTTGTAAGCTCAGAATGACACGTTATTGCACACAAATGCTGTTTTCTTTTTTTATTAACCATTACAAGCAAGATAAAATCCACAAACTGCTATAAGAACACAGGAAAGCATCAGAAGTTAAGGTTAAAAAGAGATCTGCCAGCAGTTTACTGATGGTAGATGTGTCCTAATAAGAAGTTCCAAAGGAACAATGTTCCATAATTATCCATACTAAGCCAGGCGTCAGACGAAGCAGGGGGCAAAATGTACGTTGGGGTTTCGTACAGTATGGTAGTGGTTAGTGAAAGATGGTGCCTGGTGGGTAACATGTTAGTTATAATAGTGGTATAAATTCTACAATAGGTATATGCTAGTGATATGATATTTATTTTTGAACAACAGTGATATGCACTACCCTACTGATATTTGAGTATATAGCCTGGTATTTTGTGGATAGAGCCAACGCCTTTTGGAAGAATATACCGTATATACTCGAGTATAAGCCGAGGCCCCTAATTTTACCACAAAAACCTAGGAAAAACTATTGACTCGAGTACAAGTCGAGGATGGGAAATGTGTTGGTCACAGCCTCCCCATTTATATAGCCTGCTGGACCCTGCCCCATAGTATATAGCCAGCCCATATCCCCCAGTATATAGCCTGCCAGCCCATATCCCCCAGTATATAGCCAGCCCCCTGCCCCATTATATAGCCAGCAGCGGGGAAAGCCGGAAAGGTGAGTTTTGCTATATATTTTTTACTCGAGTATAAGCAGAGTTTGCGTTTTCAGCACATTTTTTTGTGTTGAAAAACTAGGCTTATACTCGAGTATTTACTTGCCTCTCCAGTTATATCCACACTGTCCGTTTCCTTCTTATATGTTTTTATGTGTATCTCTTAATGTTGGTTTTTTTTTTTTTTTAGCAGATGTATTTTGTGATGAATTGTATGATTCCAGTAATAAAGATTAGATTTTTTTTTCCCCACTCAGTTTTGAAGTACCTTATATTTTGTGCTCTACTGGAGCTTTTTAGTATGGATAATTGTTGGCTTGTTGGGGTCCTCTAGATTGGGAGCAGGAATATTTGGTCAAACTCAGTGATTAACCCTGTTGTAGATTATTTGGTTTTCTTCTTTTATTATAACTCTATATGAAAAGATTGCGGAAATATAGAGTTTTAATAGTTATTAGTGAATTACCCTGGCGCACTCAGGCTACATCACACGAGCGCCTCAGGGAGCCTCATATTTTAATTTATGCACTCTCCCTCACTGGCCCTAGGTGCTGTGGGGTCGGGACCGCTAGCACAACAGGGGGAGTGCATAAATCAATTAGCATAACTTTTATAACTCTATATTTCTGCAATCTGTCATATAAAGTTACAATAAAGAAGTAATGAGGTAACATATTTCCTCAGGTACTTCTTATTAGGACACATCTACCATCATTCCTTTAAAAGAAATCTACCATGGGTTTTTATGCAGAACTGCAGACCGTGTTTGGCAGCAGTCCTTTAAAACTATATAATACCTTTGTGTGTGGTGATAGTAGCAGCAGGACTCTGAACTGTGACTGTGAAAATGGATGTAAATTCTAGGATTGTAGCTGGACTTTAAGTAATGGGGGAATTTCCTCAACCTGCTTTAAGATCTCTGTATTTGACCGCTCTTGTATTCAACTTAAAACATATTATAGTTTTTACTTGGAGCACAGGAGTGGGGGTATGGAGACCAGTTTAGAGATCTCCAAGCACATAAGTGTAAGAACACTCCTACAGTGCTCCACTTATATTCCTCAAATATAAATGCATTTTTCACAGTCCTGCTGCTACTAACAACACACAATGTAAAATGTATGATAATGCAGCTCTACAGAACTGCTACCTAACAATGAGTAAATTAAAGGAATGTTGTAATAAAGCTAAGGACTTTCTTGTGCAATGGAAGAGGTAGGGAGAGCAGTAAGGCACAGAGTGTACAGCAAACGCAAAGCCAGAGTCACATAAAATTCGGAAGCGGTATAAGTGAGTCAGTAATGACAAAGTACTGTAAATATGTCTAGTGGATAATAGGAATGACATATACCCTTGTATGCTACAGCTATGGGATGATGTCACCAGCCAGATGCAAGTTTCAGTATTTTTGTAGTTTTGTATTTCTCTGTAGCAGCAATTATCTTGATCTTGCTCTATGTGTACAATATTTATTGTATTGTGCTTTCATTCCTTAGAGAGGCAAGTCTTCCTGGCCACATGGAAAGATATACCTAATGAGAATGAGCTGCAGTTCCAGATCAAAGAATGCCACCTGAATGCAGGTAAGTTGTTAAGTTTCTGCATAGAAATAATACAATTCTATTTTAAAGGAAATCTGCCATCAAAATCATGCATGATAAATCAGGGACACTTACTCATAGATTCAGGCACTGTGACTTTGATAATCTTGTACCCCAGTAATAGCAGTGTTAAGCCGCTAGCTTTATCGGAACATAGCGATAAGCTAGGAAACTGTGCACTACATAGCGCTGCGATCGCCGCTCCAAGCTTACAGCGGTCTGAGATATTCATGAGGGGGCGGTCAGAGGCACTCCCCTCTCCTCAGCTTCTGCCCTGGACTTCCACACCATATGCTGGCGGTGTCTGTCTCATGAATACGCAGGACCGCTGTAAGCATGGTCTGACGTTCAAAGGGCTATTTAGTGCTGTGTTTGCTAGATTTATGGGTATGTTCCGATAAAGCAAGCGGTTTAACACTGCTACTACTGTGTTGGGCTAGAAAGCTGCTTACTTAAGTACGCAGCTCTTTGATTCATTACTTCGGGTAACAGGTCCTATTTAATTTGACTGACAGCTACCCTGAATACAGGTTTGTTCTTAAGTTGAATTTGTATGTTAGTCGAAACTGTGTATTTTATAATTGTAGATTCAGACAAAAAAAAAATTGGCCCCAGTGACAATTGGAGTTTAAACATTTTTTGCTGTAATGGGACCAAGGATCATCAATACAGCTGCATTACATACACCTTACAGCTGATCATTGCAATCTGGGACTATAGTAAAGCATTCAGAAAGCTTAACCAGAGGTCAGAAGGGTCTGTTTGTAACTATGGGTCGTCTTTAAGTTGGGTGTCCTTAAGTAGGGGACCGCCTGTATTAGTAAATGCTATCTTGGAGAGGCTATGTCATCCAAAACTCATCACTTCTGGTGTCCAAGTGGATTCTTGGCATCAAAGCACAGTTGGGATTAAAATCTAATATTTTCAATTATACTGCAAGTAGATATGGATTTGTAAAGTGGGGGTGGTTTGATTGATTCCCTTTAAAAGGCAAAACTAGAAGTATGCTGTTGTCACTTATGAACTTTATAGGCATCAACTACTTGTTCAATGGGGATCTGGGGGTGGGGGTTTGTTCCCCCTTGTCCCACCACAGCCAAGAAAAGCTGAATGGAGCGGTTGTCAAAGTGTAACTCCTCCTGCTCCCCCACTTCCAAATACACAGACAGACCTTTTGTGGCTAGCTATTATAACCTGTTCAAGCCTTATTGTTTGTTTCCTCGGATCAGTATTTTAGAAGATGTCTGCCAGAGACTCTGTAATAACATTGCACTTTAGTGTATCGGCGCTACTGCAAAGAAAAGAGAAGATTGCTGATCAATGCCCTATCCCGTTCTCATGGAAATACATTGTACATATACAAGGGCAGATGAGTTGGTAGTGTTATAAAAGTAATATGATGTACATTGTGGAGCAGCAACCATAGATTGCTATATCGATTCTTGTTGCTTTGATGTCATAAGCGTTGAATTAAAAAGCTAGAAAATTTGATACTGTAAGAAATATTAGGAACAAGTGCATATTGGTGTCATTTATGAATCTATGGTCCCTGCCGGGCAGTATAGTGTAGTCTGTAGGCAGTCTGTCATCTGTCATGGGCCATTAAAATGGATACCTTAAAATTTTTGTGCCTGTGTTTGTGACATATAAGAATAGTTTAAATTTTAAAGTTACAAATACTGGGGAAAATATTTTTTCGTAATTTCTTTATTGTATTGGGAAGTGTTTATTTATTAAATATTTATTAATGTTTTTTGTGTTTTTTTTTTATTTTAAATGTGAAGAAAGGAGAAGGTAGAAGCAATAATAAATCGCTTATACCGTCTCCTTAGGTTTCCTTCGGCTGTGTCTGACAGCCGCTAATAGTGGGATATCACTGCAGACTTGCTAACCTGCTTACGGCTTCTGTCAGTGGGCGTTCAGGATCAATTTAAACTAAGCATATCTTTGAAAACTGCTATTATACAGCTGTACACATATCACTATATTGTTCATCCTCGTGCCTGTGAAGTTCCATTCTACGTTCGTAAAGTTGACTCACCCGTCTATGCAAATGACCCCATGTGAGTCCAATCATCATCTTTCCTTTTGAGCTGAGTCTGGCGTATGTTCTTCCAGCTCAGCCTCCAGCTTCCTGGCTTGCTTTCTCTTCAGCCAAGTCACTGTGTGATTCCCCCCTTACTCAGGAGTGAGAGAGACGCTGGCTGTGTTTGACTCACTGAAGAGAATCCCTGAGGGAGGGGAAATGAAGGAGCTGATTTTTATTCAGCGAGTCACACACAGCCAGCGTATCTCTCATTCTTGAGGGTGGGGGAATGTGGGGTAGAGTCAGCACTCCCGTCATTAATCAGGAAGCTGGAGCTGTGGCTGACCTGGAAGAATTTGAATATGTATAGATGGCTGAGCTGGAAGAATATAAATATTGCATAGAACTTTACAAACAAACTGTGAAACTTGACAGGCCTGGGGAAGAACAACATAGGGATAGTTGTACTGCTGTATAATAGAAGTTTCCAATTATAAGTATAGTTAGTGTGGATTAGTTTAGCTAACACTAACTTTTTGTGGCAAAGGGAAATTTGTAGATGGTAAATTGTAGATGCTTCTTAATATTCTAGCGCTGGGACCTTGCAGGGCTCTTTCCAACAAATACAAATAGTTAACTAATTATGGATTACACTTTTCTAATAGATTGTACTGGCAAATCTTGACTTCTTGGCATCAGTTTTCTGCTTCTATAGAAATCAATTAAAGAGGACCTTCCAATTCTCCTGACATGCTTGTTTTAGTAAGCTGTACTGTATCTGATCAGTGTCTCCGCTTACTGAAAGCATACATAAAATGCACATTATTCAGCGATTAAACTTACATGCATAAAAACATATTGTTAAATGACTTTATTATTCTTCTTACTTAGGATTTACAATTCTCTTTGAATTCTCATCAGTATTTAATATGGATTTTATGGATGTTTTATTTTCTAGGTTTATAGTATAGTATATAGTATAGTATGCAGTGCATAGATAAAAATGTGGCTTTAAACTAAATTTACCATGTTGTGAGTTGTCGGCATGTTTCAAGGTGTTAGATCATGATTCCTTATATACCCATGTCCTCTACTTCTCCTGCTAGCTGCCCTTTTACATGCCCACAATCCTATCTATTGTCCTTTCAGCATCCTTATATGTGCTGTTAGTCGGTCCCTACATGCATCATGATGAAGAGTAGAGCGCATTTGTGGAAGCATGGAAGCTGATTTCCAGTTCAACAGCTCTGTTCTCAGAGAGAGTGCGTGATGCCAGCTAAAAATAGTCCAGGTCATGTGACAGTCTACTGGCATTATATCTGAGAAGAGTTATTAACCCATGGACTCCTAGGAATTCTTTGCAGTATTGCGGGAGGCCACACGATTCCTTTACACAGAACAAAGGCTGGCACAGCAGTGCAGTGAGTGTTATGCTCTGGGACTCTGGCACAGTAACTCGCTCTATAAAGGACAATTTCTCGGACTGCAGACCTGTGAATGAAACGTTATTCTGTTAGTAGTGTCTCTTGGCCTGCGGCAGGGTTAGACAAGAGGCCTGGTAATAACTCCTTGGAAATTACTCTGCAAGGGTGCTAGTAGGTGCACACAGTGTGCTGAGCAATAGACAGAGAAAGCCAGCCTGAACCCATTGTAGTGTGCCAGAGGTATTGTGGATTGCTATCCGTTATCACTAGATCTTTTCCCCTGATTCCCTTTAGAGCTCTTCGCTGTAAACACCTTCTACTACTATATATCTGCTTAGAGGAGTATTTTAAAATAACTGACTTACACAAAGAACTTCCCTGCTGTTGCTTCTATTGTACATAACAATTCTGTGTCTGATCCACATCTATTTGTTGATGTATAGACAAGTGGGTCATCATTCAGGCACTGTTATATAAAACACAAATCATCCCTGGCCAAACTGGAGTGTTTACTTTAGTGTTTTTTTTTTAAGTGGCTTTTGGCTGAAGTTTGGGCACTCAGGTTATTAAAGGTTAGCTATCACTGACCTAGGGTTTAAAGTACCGTATAGTAAAATAGTAAAAAAAAAAATCCTAAAAATTCTAATCACCCCCTTTCCCTAGAACTGATAAATATAAACAGTAAAAATCATAAATTTGTTAGGTTTTATTGTTATATTCTTCTCTTATTTGTCTTATATTACATAAGTTATATGCTTCTTGAAACCTCAATAAAATGATTGAACTATAAACATGTTAGGTATCGCCGCATGTCCGATCTATCAATATATAATAACCATTTTATTTAACCCCGTAATGGAAAATAGCGCCCAAAGTCAGAAACACAAATTTTTTGGCGCCAGGTTCATGAAAAATTTGTCCTATTACACAAACATAATTTGTACATAAATTTAGAACTTGGTTTCAGTGGGAGTTCATTATTCTCAGCTTTGCCATACTATTGGAAGTTGCTTTGTATTGAACATTCTTGTATCCTGTTGGTTAGTGATTGCAGTCATTTATGTTCTAAAGCGCTTTCCTCTTTTATTCTTTTTCATTATTGTCGCACAATCTTTTTGTAAATGCTTTTCAGGTTTTTTTTTAGTGCTTTAAAGATGAATCATTGGCAATTGCTTCAATTTGGAATGACATGGTTCACTGTGCTCCTTTGTATAGTTCATGAGCGCTGATCAGACATTTCTTTCTTGAATTGCTAAAAAACAAACTTACTGTTTCTATTTTAGACACTGTTTCCAGCAAGCTGCAGAATAACAATGTTTACACTATTGCAAAGAGGAATGTGGAAGGGCAGGATATGTTGTACCAGTCCCTGAAACTTACCAATGGCATCTGGATTTTGGCAGAGCTACGGATCCAACCAGGCAACCCCAATTACACAGTAAGTATCCAAGAAACCTGGTAAAGGGATTTGTGAGGCAGGTGATGGTGATGGCAGTCTGAGGGTCTGCTAGACCTGGGACAGAGATGTTGGAGATAACACAGCACAAGACTGCTGCTGGTGGACAGACTCCACAACTTACAAAGGACTGTGACCCAGGTCAGTGTGTATAGACTGGTTTTTCTTTCTGTTCTGTGCTGAAGAAAGCTATTTTGGTTTTGTTATACTGAAGGAAATAAAACCGTTAACTTAGACTACTGCAGGAGTGTAATTGAGTTGATCCACCACAATTTTTGGATTATATGACAATAATGGATTCTCAGACTTCGATCCAAAACATTCAAAAAATGAACACATAAGATGGGAACCATGTTAAAGTAGAAGGAATTTAATATGCATAATAATTGGTATTAAGCTTTTGTTGCATAACTAACATTCTTGATGTGGCCTTGAGCCTTTTGTCACAAAACACAAACACAGTAATAGGGAGTGTTATATTTAGAATTTTGCTTGTGTAGTGATATTAAACTGTAGAAAGTGATGGCGCTGTATATTCTATGTGACTCCAGACTGGAGCCTTTACTTTATCAATGAAGAAGGTTATGATATTTGTGAAAATTGTAAGCAAAAGTCTTTATGTCCAAGTTCTATACTGAAAAATGGCTAATCAGTTGTGTTACATCAAGGTATTTGCATATTTAACAGAATCATGTAGTGGAGCATCAATGACGTTAACAGTACGCTATGCTGATGAGGCCCAACCAGGTCGAAACAGGGTTGTCTACAATTGGGAATCTGTTTCTTGTGGATTAGATATACTGGTGTGGCTTAATCCCATTGTTTTCCATTTAACACCTTGGAAAATGTATTCGCATATTTTCCAGAATCCCCTAGTAGACCATAAGTGGCTATAAGTCTCCACACACCTATAAGGCGACGTTAAAGGAAACCTACCACTTGAAGTGGCAGGTTTCAGATGGAAATACCGAGCACCAGCTCAGGGTGAGCTGGTGCCGGAGCTTATTTCTGTTAGTGTTTTAAACAGCGGTATCGCGGTTTAAAACACTTTTTAAACTTTATAGCCGACGCAGGGAGGTACGCGCTCGGCGCTTACCGTGCGCGCGGCTACATAGGAAGTGAAGGAGAGCCGCGCGCATGGTAAGCGCCGAGCGCGTACCTCCCTGCGCCGGCTATAAAGTTTAAAAAGTGTTTTAAACCGTGATACCGCGGTTTAAAACACTAACAAAAATAAGCTCCGGCACCAGCTCACCCTGAGCTGGTGCTCGGTATTTCCATCTGAAACCTGCCACTTCAAGTGGTAGGTTTCCTTTAATTGGTAAACTCTCCATAAGGAGAACTATTACTTCCTGACCATATGGATAGTGAGACAGTGTGGATAAGTATAGATACCATTCTTCACCTCTGTTAAATTCACTTAGTTAGATACTAGGATTAATGGCTTGTAGATAGCTAGTATGGTGAACAGGAGGAGTCTCCATAACAGTCTTGATACTATATCACATTTACTAGTTGGTGCAGTTGTATGCCTGCTAGCAGATTAAGAAAATAGAAAGTATCCTATGATTTATCCTGCACATGCATAACCATTCGAGTTGAAATACATTACACTACATATGCAGTGCAATAGGTCTTCTTTGTGAGTTTAATTCTTGAAAAACCAATAACGAATTGAACATAACATTGCACATACATTTATTTCATTATTTTGGTAGTTATAGAATAATGGTAATTATTGTCTTTTAACAATTGTTTTTTTTAAGCCATGACCCTATTTTTCTTAGCCTACAAAATATGGAAGCTTCTTAATTACATTTTAAAATACTGTTATATGGAGTTATTTCTATATATGGAGACAGACTGGAGATCAAAATTAGAGAACAGTGTATGATCATTTGATTTTTTTGCAGAAATTCCATGGATACACATTTGATGGATTTTTTAGAAGGGGTACACCAAGATACTAGAAGAGTGTTTTACAAAATTACCAAAGTACATCAACATAACACCTTTATTTTGCTAAAAATGTAATCATCATAATTAGAGAACCAAAATGACTGTAAAACAGAGAAAGATTATAATATAATTTACTGAAGGTAAAAACAGTCACCAATCAGTAGTAGGAGGTTAATAGGACTTTGCTTTGATTGACCTCCGCACATCTCTAGCCACAGGATATCACCAGTCTCTCACACTTCTCTGCTGCGATTTTGGTCCACTCTTCTTCCACTCTTCCACAATTCTGTGACTTTTGTCACCATTGATTTTAGAGAGGTTTACTATTGGGTTTAGATTCGACTCTCCATTTCATTGTTTCAGTGTTTTCGGTTTCAACAAACTGCTTTAACCATTTTGTTGTATGATAGGAGGCATTGTAATCCTTGAAAATTGCTGGCTGATTGACTGAAGAATGCAAGGAACAACCATATGTTGTTAAAGAAGGTTCTGATACAAACTTCTATTCACTCTACTATGTAGTTGTATGAGACACTTCATGTCCATTAACAATTTTTTAATTAACAACCAGCCTGATTTGGCTGTTAATTAAACAAGTGTTCATGCAACTGCTGACAAGTGTATGGCCACCTATACTGTGTAGACTAGGACAGTATCTGTGGTTGGTAGGAAATGTATTGATAATTATTTTACTGCTGAAGGTGAAATCCATGAGACTTCCATTTTAATATTTGTGTGTGTTGTTCCTCTTGCAGCTTTCCCTGAAGTGTCGTGCTCCGGAGGTGTGTAACTATGTGTACCAAGTGTATGATTCCATCTTGAAGAACTAAATGTGATAAAAGTGCAGAGGCCAACCTCCTGTTGATGAAAACTCTTGCTCATATAAAATGCTAGTCTACCCTCCTATTCTACAGCATACTGGGTCGTACATTCCAACTCTTTAAAGCGCTAGTGGGACAAAGAGAATAGGGAAAAATACTTGTTAAGTTTCAATAGGGAGACACAATCTGTACAGGTGGCAGCCATCTTTGGAAGGTACTGACCACGTCTGGTTGCACAACCTCCTTATTCACTACACAGCAATATACATATAGACCAGTATCTCATTTGCAAGATATGTTATCTTCTTCAATATGTTGTGCTTAACATATTATTCCAGTTCTGCATTGTGTAGATGTTCTTTGCCAACATTAATCATAATCACTGATGTTAATTAGAAAACTAGTAATTGTATACTTGGGTTGGATATATTGTGTATGTCTTTGTACCTAAACTATGTCTGCTTACTGTGAATCAATTCTAAAGCATCTGATTCCCCCAAAATCTATATCCGCCTGATGGCCTTCTTATCAGCCCTACCAGTCTTGGCGTAACAACTTCTGATAAAAATCACCAGATAATTTTGCCCACTTTAGTGCCACTTGTGTTGCTATTTCATGTGTTTTATTCAACCATCCCAAATATGTGTACATTCCGTGCCAATGGTCAGTGCATTGCAGCCTAAGGGAGCATGTCAGTTGTTGTTTGTAAAATCCTATTTCCTGTGTTCTAAGAATTCCTCACAACATTGACCATATCAATAAAATGTATTTCAGAAAAACATGCTGAGTTGTGTTGTCCTGTTTATAATACATGTGAATGCATACATACATGACAATATAAAAATAAATTAGCTGGCCACATTCATTCTCCATATGGATGCCCCCTCCTAGAGACAATTTTTAGAGATTTGATGTCTCTAGAGTTGTACTAACCTGAAGAATATAATGATAAAGTCATTGTGTTGAAAGGAGAAAGAGAAGACAGCAATCCTAGACTCCAATTATAATTGGGTGGTGCTCGCAGCTGGGGGTCCGGTGCTCAGAGTCCCATAGTCAGCATAAGCAATAAAGGAAGCCACAGCACCCAGTACGGTTCAG
Organism: Engystomops pustulosus; assembly: GCF_040894005.1. Lineage (NCBI taxonomy): Eukaryota > Metazoa > Chordata > Amphibia > Anura > Leptodactylidae > Engystomops > Engystomops pustulosus. The sequence continues at coordinate 129,020,821 of NC_092412.1, read as the reverse complement.
TTCCAAGAAATCTTTATTGTAACATCATCCAAGCATAAAAATTGCAACGTTTCGATTCCAGTTGAATCTATGCTTGAGAAAGATTCAACTGGAATCGAAACATTGCAATTTTTATGCTTGGATGATGTTACAATAACGATTTCTTAGAACTGAACCGTATCGGGTGCTGTGGCTTCCTCCATTCCTCAAGTCATTGTGTTACCATCTAGTTAAGGGTTAATAAAAGTTCATTACTAAATTCTAATTTACCCTAAAATGCAACCAACTTAAAATTTCACACTTGTAGACATACGAGGGCTTGTTTTTTTTGCAGGTTAATAGTTATAGCTTTTGAAAGGTAAGGGTATAAAATTGCAAAAAAGTTAATGGACATCTTTGACCTAAACAGGCTGGTCGCTTATAGGTTTAATCAGCACCTGCTGTATAGAAGACTTGTCAACAGACTTTGACCACCCTGACTAACAACGCCTGCTGATATGGGGAGTACTTGTAACTGTTTATCACCACAAATTAGCTGCCAGTGGGGCACTGTTCCTTAAATTAGATCAGATCAGATATGCAAATTAGCTTTTCTGACTCTTCTCTCTTCTGGGCTACCAGTGAACCATGCCCACATATTTTGACTGAGAGCTCTACATTTCATTCATCTCTGGCACTTTAGCATGCTGTCGTTAGCAAACGGTACCCCTACTGTACTGTATGTATCTGATGACTTGAAATCACAGTAGCCTCCATGGAGGATAGACAGGAGTAGACACCCATGGAGGTATGTTGTGATTTCATGTCATCAGATACATACATGGGGTACATTTTGCAAATGTAAAGGGCTACAGAAACTTTGATGACATCACCCTTGTCACATGACGTGACCTGTTTAATAGTAAGGAGGCATAAGGCATGGGAAGGAGTAGATGAGTAGGGTCGGCCAAGCAAGCACATCCCCTTTGATTCCAGGTAATATAAGATAAAATTGATTTATTGGGATGTGAAGGAAACAATTTTTAGATAAAAGAAGGATGTCAGTTAATAGGACACTATGGGAACTTTCCACTAGCTGTATATGTGAAAATGTGGTGACAGATTCAATTACAGTTTATTTTGGCATTGGCATTTTTTTTCATATCTGTGATTTTTCACTGAAGCCATTTTGACTTATGGACACATACAGATTGGTTTTCTCTTTGTGGCTTCAGTATTTTTCACTGATGCCTCACTGAACCATTCTTTTCAATGGAAAAAAAGGGTCTCTTTTTCGTTCAGACAGAATTGGATCAGTGGAGTAAAACTGGTGTGAAAAAGCACTTTGTAGAGAATGGTTCAATAAGGCATCAGTGAAAAATCTATCCCCCCCCCATACTGTACAGTACAAACAAAAAGTTTGGACACACCTCATTGAAAGAGTTTTCTGTATTTTTCATGACTATAAAAATTGTAGATTCATACTGAAGGCATCAAAACTATAAATAAACACATTTAGAATTATAACACAAAAAAATGTTAAACAACTGAAAATACAGGCGGTCCCCTACTTAAGGATACCCGACTTACAGACAACCCATAGTTACAGACGGACCCCTCTGCCCACTGTGACCTCTGGTGAAGCTCTCTGGATGCTTTACTATAGTCCCAGACTGCAATGATCAGCTGTAAAGTGTCTGTAATGAAGCTTTATTGATAATTCTTGGTCCAATTACACCAAAAATTTTGAAACTCCAATTGTCACTGGGGCAAAAGAAAAAAAATTGTCTAGAACTTCCATTATAAAATATACAGTTTCGACTTACATACAAATTCAACTTAAGAACAAACCTCCAGACCCTATCTTGTATGTAACCCGGGGACTGCCTGTATGTCTTTTCTTCTAGCTTCTTCAAAGTAGCCGCCTTTTGCTTTGATTACTGCTTTGCACATTCTTGGTATTCTCTTGATGAGCTTCAAGAGGTAGCCACCAGAAAAGGTTTTCACATCACATATGTGCATCGTCAGGTTTAATAAGTGGGATTTCTTGCCTTATAAATGGGGTTGGGACCATCAGTTGTGTTGTGCAGAAGTCAGGTGGATACTGAACTGATAGTCCTACTGAATGAACTGTTAGTATTTGTATTATGGCTAGAAAAATGCAGCTGTCTCCTTTAGGCTCCAAGGTCAAACAGGACCGCTAAAGGGTTAAACAGCCGGGATCACAACTATCGTGATCCCGGCTGCTCGTGCAGAGGCTCGGTTGTCATGTACAGCCGGCCTCCTGTGTGATCAACATGCCGTTGGGGACCGTCATCGTGGCCCAAACAGAAGCTCACCATATCGTTCCCCAATGTCGCGGTGGATTAAGGGGTTAAGACTGTTTTTGTTGAAACGCGTTGATCTGGATGTACCTGCACGGTTGTCAGCATGTATTTTATTGAATAAAAGAAGTTATGACGTACGTTTAATCCTGAAGTGCTTCAGTGTGCCTGATTTTCTACATTTTATATACCGTAGATAGATATAATTACCATTACTTATTGCTTGAATATTATCCAATATATGACAAATGGGATCGGGGACCAAACATTTTTTTTTAAATAGATTATGAAAATATTTAAACATAAACATTTGGCAGATCTTCAATGGTGCTTATCTGTTTAATGAAAGCTTAAAATGGTCCAAGCCTTGTTTTTTTTAATCTATTATGGTGTTTTTTTCTCAGAATGGATGAGTGTTTTGTTTTTCTTCATTCAGTTCTTACAATTTCTGCTATTTATGCCACAATGTGACTTTTTGAAAAAACAAACAAACAAAAACTGTCTACTTAGCCTTAACCCCTTAACCCAAGGGTCAGGAACCTTTTTGGCTGAGAGAGCCATGAACGCCGCATATTTTAAAATGTTATTCCATAAGAGCCATAGCATATGCACATGCCCCCCAGTAGATTGGTAGCGGATTGCAGGCACACCCGTGCCCCTCTCCATGGCGGCCCCCCTTTCCGAGCTCACTCATCCCACCACTTTCCAGCTTCTGTCCTGGCTGGCCAGCGTGCGCTCCTGCACTTTCAGATTTAAAGGACCAGTGCACTCATTGGCTCCACCCACTTTCCGGGTTCCTATAAAGACTGGCAGCTATCAGATAGGTAGCCATACTCTAATAAGAGAGGTAGCCACAACATATACTCCCAGTAGAGAGGTAGCCATAGCACATGTCCCCCAGTATATAGGTAGCCACAGCACACACCCCAGTATATAGATAGCCATACTCTAATTAGAGAGGTAGCCACAGCACATACTCCCAGTAAAGAGGTAGCCACAGCAGATACACCCATGATATAGGTAGCCACAGCATATGCCCCCAAGTAGATAGATAGCCACAGCACATGCCCCCCATTAGATAGATAGCCACAGCACATGCCCCCCAGTAGATAGGTAGTCACAAAAAAAAAGAATATTCACTTACCAGCGCTCCCTGCGGCTAGCTCCTCATCGCTCCCACGCTCTTCTCTTTGACCCAGGCTTAGACGATGGTGGAGATGGCACCTTGGTAGTACAAAGGACGTAGGCAGCAGTAACATTGCTGCCTGTGTCCAGTGATTAGTCTAAGAGACACAGCAGCCATCACTATTTATTAAAGATCTGTCTGAGAGCCAGATGCAGCCAACAAAAGAGCCATATCTGGCTCCCGAGCCATAGGTTCCCTACCCCTGCCTTAACCCCTTAAGGACGGAGGGTTTTCCGGCTCTTTTCGCGCTCTCCAACTTCAAAAATCCATAACTTTTTCATTTTTCCGTGTACAGACCTGTGTGAGGGCTTATTTTGTGCGTAACAAATTTTACTTTCCCGTAATGTTATTTATTTTAACATGCCGTGTACTGCGAAGCTGAAAAAAAATTCCATATGTGGAAAAATTGAAAAAAAACCGCACGTGCGTCACGTTCTTGTGGGCTCAGTTTTTACGACTTTCACTCTTCGCTCCAAATAACACACCAACTTTATTCTTTGGTTCGGTGCGATAGCGGTGATACCAAATTTATATAGGTTTTATTGTGTTTTAATACATTTTCAAAAATTAAACGAATGTGTACAAAAAAGAAAAAAAATTTTTTGCCATCTTCTGACGCTAATAACTTTTTCATACTTTGGCGCACAGAGATGTGTGAGGGGTCATTTTTTGCGAAATGAGGCGACGTTTTCATTGCTACCAATTTGAGGTCTGTGCGACATTTTGATCATTTTTTATTTCATTTTTTATGTTATGTAAAAAGGTGTAAAAGTCGCATTTCGGACATTTGGGCGCCATTTCCCGCCTCGGAGGTCACCGCCGGCCGTAACCGTTTTAATATTTTGATAGATCGGGCATTTTGGGACGCGGCGATACCTAATATGTTTGTGATTTTCACCGTTTATTATGTTTTATATCCGTTCTAGGGAAAGGGGGGTGATTTGAACTTTTAATATTTTATTAATTTTTTTATTTTTTAAACTTTTTTTTTAATTTTTTTTTTCACTATCTTTTAGACCATCTAGGGTACATTAACCCTAGATGGTCAGATCGCTGCTACCATATACTGCAATACTTCTGTATTGCAATATATGGCATTTTTGCAGCACATTCATTACAATGAGCCACTGGCTCATTGTAACGAATCTGCAGCTGCCAGATAGCCTCGTGTCAAAAGAAGACACGAGGCTACCATGGCAACCGATCGCCGCCCCCCGATGACGTTCGGGGGCGTGGCGATCAGAAAAAAGATGGCGGCGCCCGCGCGCCGCCGTCTTTTAAACGCCGCCGGCGACTTTGCCGGCGGCGTTGAAGGGGTTAATAGCCGCGATCGGTGCAAGCACCGACCGCGGTTATTAGCGGTGGGGGTTTTGTGCAATATGCAAAAACCCCCACCTTTGTATGAAGAGGACTCAGCCCGTGAGCCCTCTTCATACATCCCTTATACCTCTGCGCCGTAGAGCTACGGCGCAGAGCGTTAAGGGGTTAAGGACGCAGCCATTTTGTAGCTTAAGGCTCAGTCCCATTTTTTGGATTCTGACTGGTGTCTCTTTTTATGGTTATAACTGTTACTTATCTAAACGATTCTGAGATTTTTTTTTTCCCACATGTTGCACTTCATTTCAGTGGTAAATTTTGACTGACAGGTTTTGCGTTTATTTACAACTGAAATTCATCATCAGGCAGATAGATTTACCACCTAAATAAGTTGCTGAATAACATTTCCCATATGTCTGCTTTACATTATCATTTTTGAAATATCTGGATAATTTATTTTGACGTCACGAGGCTTACAAATCGAATATCGCTTTTCCGTATTTTCAGAATTGACCATTTTGGGGATAAATACCGTTTTGAATGAAATTTAAAATATTTAGCGTTAAAACCCCCTATATAATCAACCAATTTTCAAATCTGCACACCTCAAACTATCAGAAACAGCTTTTAGGAAGATCATTAACCCCTTGAGATCTTCATTGTAATTGATTCAAAATGGAGGTGAAATTTAGAATGGTCAAATTGTGCCGGTTATACGTTCATTTAGCCCTAAAATTTACACATTTCCAAAAGATAAAAAGAGAAAACCCACCATAAAATTTGTTCTGCCAAGTACAGAAAACCCTTTTTTTGTATTGTCGTCTTCCAAGTGGCATAACATTTTTACTTTTTATATACGGAGCTGGTTGATGGCTTCTTTTTTGTGGGACATGTTCTACTTTGCAACAGTATCATTCTGGAATACATATGTTTTTTTGATCACTTTATTGCATTTTTTGTGGGATTCAATAATAATAATTAATAATCATAATTTTGGCAGGTTTTTTACTTTTTTTTTTAATGACTTTCATCTTGCGGGTTCAATAATTTACTTTTATTCTACGGGCTGTTACTGATGCGGTGATACAATATATGTGGGGTTTGTGTTATGCTTTATAGGAGTTGTATCGCACACCTATAAATCATTTATTCAGATGCTCTGGAAAGGGTCTCAATCCCATTCGTACAATTCAATATGGAATCCAGTCACACTTATTTTGGTTGAGTTTTAATTTATTTTGCACACGTATATTCATGTGACGTTTCGGTCAATCTCTGATCTTCATCAGACACTGCAAAATGATGAGGCAAAAAATTAGTACAATGAGTACAAACATTTGTTCATATCAAAGAAAAAAGTTAGTAGTGAAAGAAATATATACAAAAATATATTTACATAGTTACAACTTGGTGTGACAATCAGAAGGGTACATGGGAGGGTACACACAATGTGGCTTCAAGATGGATTTTAATTATCACTGTGAAGTGCTAGTAGTAAATGTATCAATTATAATTATCATTGATTAAAAGAGGTATTTGTGGAGAATAGTATAATCGATAGTAGAGCTGCGTCATAAAGTAGGCTGAGCAGTAGAGGATACCTGTAGAAAAGATAAAATAAAATAGTGCTTACCAGTTTGCAAGTAAACAAGGCATCAAAAGCTGCTTTGCGAGCATGTGGCGCTTACTGGAATCGCGAGAGTCCACTCACTAGAGTAAAAGCGCTGCACTGGTATGCGCTGCAGGGGTTTAAATGGAAATTGGGCGCTCCCGCGCCCAGACGCAACACTTCCGTTCTAGACCAGAAGTGCGTCATAGCTTGCGTTCCACTCGTACTCGCGATGTGGAACGCAGAGGCTGATTGGAGCATGCAGAGGGGGAGTGAATGATGCATAAACTATTGACGTCTAGTGCATCTGAGGGGATGAAGCGTTAGTAGTATGAATAGTAAAGCGCTGGCATAATTGGATAAAACCAAAGTAACAGAAAATAGAATGTAGAAGTAAGGCTATAGTATATGCTTTGGGGAGGGTGACATTAGATCAAATGAGATAAGATAGGAGAGACATCATAAAGTATAGAGGAAACATTTGATATACATTTGATTATTTTAGCATATTTCTAACATATTTCTACTATGTCGTATATACACTCACCGGCCACTTTATTAGGTACACCATGCTAGTAACGGGTTGGACCCCCTTTTGCCTTCAGAACTGCCTCAATTCTTCGTGGCATAGATTCAACAAGGTGCTGGAAGCATTCCTCAGAGATTTTGGTCCATTGTGGTCATAAAGGGATAGACATGGTCAGCAACAATACTCAGGTTGCAACGATGCTCAATTGGTACCAAGGGGCCCAAAGAGTGCCAAGAAAATATTCCCCACACCATGACACCACCACCACCAGCCTGAACCGTTGATACAAGGCAGGATGGATCCATGCTTTCATGTTATTGACGCCAAACTCTGACCCTACCATCCGAATGTCGCAGCAGAAATAGAGACTCATCAGACCAGGCAACGTTTTTCCAATCTTCTACTATCCAATTTCGATGAGCTTGTGCAAATTGTAGCCTCAGTTTCCTGTTCTTAGCTGAAAGGAGTGGCACCCGGTGTGGTCTTCTGCTGCTGTAACCCATCTGCCTCAAAGTTCGACGTACTGTGCGTTCAGAGATGCTCTTCTGCCTACCTTGGTTGTAACGGGTGGCGATTTGAGTCACTGTTGGCTTTCTATCAGCTCGTAAAGAAAATGTAAAGAAAATAGAATTGTTCATATTAATATCTATTCAGCAGAAACTTTGAATATTATAATGTGTTCTGTTCATTCCTTTTGGTGACAACATTTGTAGTGTATGGATCCAAAAGGATTCCCGTTTTTTCAAAATTGATGTTCGATGACCTGGAATTTAAAGGGAACCTGTCACCAGGAGACCCATTTTTAGCACTCCCCCAGTCCCCACAGAGCATAGAACATACACTGCCAAAGTGTTTTTGTATTAAAAATAGGTTTTACAGAAAAATAGATATGTTATATTGTACCTTTCATTAGCATCTGCTGTGTGACTAGGCAGTTGCCAAATGGGAGGGGCTGGAAAGGAGCAGTCCCCCCCCCCCCACCTTGGGGAACAGCTACTCCATGTGACCTTTTCAAATATATGAAAACACTGGGCTTAGCGACGCCCCCTGCTCCTCTACAGCCGATACCAAGTGAGGGGAGTTATTCATGTATTTGAAATGGTCACGTTTCCCAAGGGTGTTGATTTATGGAGTGTTTTTTTTCGAGGAAGTGGGCTGGTACTGGGAGTAAGGTGTTCTTTAACCTTATAGTGGATTTGTGTTTGGCGATTCTGTCTTTGACGGGTAATGGGGTCTCACCGACATATGCAAGACCACATGGGCACTTGATCAGGTAAATAACAAAATCGGAATTACATGTGAAAAAATCTCGTATATTTTTTCCCATTATGGGGGTGTGTGAATGCGTCGCCTTTCTGTACATTATTACATTGTGAACAGGAAAGGCATGGAAAGGGGTTTTTTTTTCTGTGTTCTCAGGAATAGTTGTTTTTGTAGCTTAGTTCCCGAGCCTATGTCTGCTTTAACTGGTTTGTCCCATAGATTATCAGTGCGTTTGAAGCAGGGTTGAAATGGTTCGTTGAATTCGGGGATGTTTGGGTGTCCTTTTTGGAAAATGGGCCAATGTTTCTGTATAATCTTATGGACTTTAAATGAAAAGGGGTGATAGGTGTGGATGAAAGGTATGCGTCTTTGGGAGGATTTTTTGGATCTCGGGGGGGGGGGGGTGTTTCTGTACTCTGTTAGTGTATTAGGAGGGTATCCTCTTTCTGAGAATTTATCTTGCATTTCCTCCGGTCTTGTGTTTAAGATTTCTGGTTTACTGATTATCCTTTTGAGTCTCTTATATTGAGAAATAGGAAGTGAATTTTTTGTGGATGTGGGGTGAAAACTTGTAAAATGAATAAGAGTGTTGCGATCAGTGGGTTTGATATATAGATCTGACCTTAAAGTACCGTCTGTTTCTTTAATAATGAGAGTGTCTAGGAAGTTTTTTGTTTTTTTTTTGTCACTGTGGAGTGTAAATTAGAGTTCTGGCCAAATAGAACTAAGGAATTTGTGCAAGGATTCCTATGAGCCTCCCCCTATGCAAAACACGTCATCAATATAACGCTTCCAGATCATGGGTAGAGAAGAGTTGGTTTGGATAAACAAAGAATTCTTCGAAAAATGCCATGTATGTGTTTGCATATGGGGTGCTACATTGGACCCCATCGCGGTACCCTGTCGTTGGATATAGAAGGAGTCCTGAAACATAAAGTGGTTTTCAGTTTATACGATTTCTAGTAATTCGAGACACAGGTCTATAACATTGGTGGGGTAGGTAGTTTCTTTTAGTAGTTCCTGAACTGCTCTAAAGCCTTTGTTGTGTGCTATTGACATCTAGAGTGACTAGAAAGGTCTGTGGGATCGATTTTCTTAATACTGTTAATGAGTTCGAGGAATGTGTTGGTATCTAGAAGGAAGGATTTTGTTGATCATACCAATGGGGTTAAGATTTTTTCGAGTAGGATGGATAGTGGTGAGAGTATGGATTCAGTTGATGCGACTATTGGGCGGCCTGGTGGTTTGTTGAGATTCTTGTGTATTTTCGGAAGGGTATTAATTACCGGGATGATGGGTGATTTTTGTATCAGCAAGGTATGTGTTGAAGAGTCAATGGTGCCAAGTGAGAGATGTTTGTCCAATGTATCTTTTATTCTTTTAGTGATCCTAGCAGTAGGGTTCCTATCTAACTTCTTGTAGATGCTGGTGTGGTTGAGTTGTGACAGAATTTCTTTTGTGTAGTCACCTTTATGCTTTACTATTCATACTACTAACGCTTCATCCCCTCAGATGCACTAGACGTCAATCGTCTATGCATCATTCACTCCCCTTCTATGCATGCACCAATCAGCCTCTGCATTCCACCTTGCGAGTACGAGTGGAACGCAAGCTATGACGCACTTCTGGTCTAGAACGGAAGTGTCGCGTCTGGGCGCGGGAGCGCCCAATTTCCATTTAAATCCCCGCAGCGCATACCAGTGCAGCGCTTTTACTCTAGTGAGTGGACTCCCGCGATTCCAGTAAGCGCCACATGCCTGCAAAGCAGCTTTTGATGCCTTGTTTACTTGCAAACTAGTAAGCACTATTTTATTTTATCTTTTCTACAGGTATCCTCTACTGCTCAGCCTACTTTATGACGCAGCTCTACTATCGATTATACTATTCTCCACAAATACCCCTGTTCATCAATGATAATTATAATTGATACATTTACTACTAGCACTTCACAGTGATAATTCAGATCCATCTTGAAGCCACATTGTGTGTACCCTCCCATGTACCCTTCGGATTGTCACACCAAGTTGTAACTATGTAAATATATTTTTGTATATATTTCTTTCACTACTTCACATTTTTTCTTTGATATGAACAAATGTTTGTACCATTTGTACTCACTGTACTCATTTTTTGCCTCATCATTTTGCAGTGTCTGATGAAGGTCAGAGATTGACCGAAACGTCACATGAATTTATTTGTTTGCAAAATAAATTAAAACTCAACCAAAATCAGTGTGAATCAGACTGATATTGAAAAACTTTTTTTTTTATTAAACTTTTTCACTACTTCCACCATGGGACATGAACAAGCAATAATCTGAATGTTTGTTCATTATAATACTCTGCAATACTAATGTATTGCAGTGTATTAGCAGTGTCAGCCCATGCCCATGCATAGGCTGACACTGTGCCTTTAAGATGACGTCATAGACACCATCTTTCAGGCAGTGCCTACTGGCAGCTTTGGGGTCCTGATTGGACCCCAGGGCTGCCATAGCAACGATCAGCGCCCCAAAAAAGGCACGGGGGTGGGCAATCGTGGGGGGAAAGACCCCCCAAAGGCATGTAAAATGCCACAGTCAGGCTGACCGTGGCATTTAACGGGTTTAATACCCACGATCGGAGCACACTCTGACAGTGGGTGTTACAATGGGTTGTCGGCTATTAGTTAAAGCCGGCACCCCATGTGTCCCGATGCCTTGAGTTATTAGCGGTGGGGGTTTGCTGCAATATGCAACAACCCCCACCCTTGTATGAAGAGGACTCACCACCCGCACCTCTGCGCCATAGAGCTACGACGCAGAGCATTAAGGGGTTAAATTAAAAAACACAAATTATGATTTTTACCTATTTCATCCTACAAAAATAATGCAATAAAAAGTGATAAAAAACATATGTACTCCAGAATGATACTGGTACAAAGTATTACATGCCCCACAAAAAAAAACAAGCCATTAACCATCTCCGTAAAAAAATGTTATGCCACTTGGATGACGACGATGCAAAGATGATAGATTTTTCCCCCACATTAGTTTTTATTTGGCAAATTTAGTAGAAGTAAGAAAAAATATACAAGTATAGAATTCCCGTAATGGTATCAACCCATAGAATAAAGATAACATGATTATTAGGCTATACGGCGTACACACAAAAAAAAAAAGAAAAAAAAAGGAAAAAATCCAGTACAGAATTGATGCTTTTCTATTCCTGCCCTCAAAAAAAGTTAATAGATTTTCAACAATAGGCGATACCAACCCTAAAAGGGTAACACTGGAAAATGCATCCCATCCCACAAAAAAATAAAAATAAAAATATGGCGTCATATGGCCCCAATCGCGAAAAAGTTATAATTTTATAACCTACAAAAGGGGCCAATGAGGAAACTAAAATCCTGGCTCCTTCCCTTCTGCGCCTCGCTGTGTGCCCATAAAACAAGTAACATCCACTTGTGGGTTGGGGTTTGTTGCAGTTACTTAGGTGCATTTGGGTCCATCTTCCCTTTACCTGTCTTATTTTTTGACGAATTATGTATTTGAATAAACACATTGTTTGGCAGTTTTTGGGGCATATGGAGGAGGGGGGGTCATAGGTACTCTGTGGTCGTCCCATATTCCATCTGGGACAACTTGGTTCCCTCTATGTTTATACTTCTAGACATATTTACTGGAAGTTGTTTACTTGTATCATTATTTGTATGTAAATAAAGCACATTTATTATTCTTTAAGCTCTTTGTTTTTTGGTCCTGCTAGTACTTATATTTTGAGGGCGGTATGAGACTGCATATGTGGGCTTTTATGGTTTACATGTGGGTGGGGTCTCTGTACTCGGGAGATGTTGCATAACAAATTTTAAGATGGGTTTTCTCTTTATCTTTGGAAATGTGTACATTTTAGAGCTTTAGAAATTATGATAAATTATGAAAATGTAAAGCAGACATATGGGAAATGTTAGCTACTTATTAATTCAGCTACTTATTTACGTGGTAAAACTATCTGCCTGAAAATGAGATGATTTCAAATTTTGAAAATGACTAATTTTTCCAAAAATTCATTTTTTTTAAATAAATAAACGCCATATAACGCAAGTCAGAATGTTTTATTTCATTATTTAAGCACAATAATAAGAAATAACAAGTTTAGTTATCACCAGTTAAGGAAAAAACTGAATTATCGTTCAAAAGAATCACACCTCTGCTACATCTGTGTATGCCATCAGCACTTGATGTGCACTCATTTTTCCAAGATCTAATTTATTTTGCCATGTTCTGAGACTCTGCAGCATTTAATCACAGATTTTAAGAAATAGTAGATTGTAAAGTGCCTGCCACATTGGATGAGCAGCGGGCAAGCTCACCACATTTATAAACGTCTTTCTATTTTTATCCATGCTGTGAACGGCTACATCCTAACAAGCTGTCTTTGCCATGTGCCTCATACGAAGACTTCCCATGGGCACGTCCTCCGAGAAGCAGCTGCTGAGCTTAAATGAACACAGCACAATGCGCGTTGATTAAAGTCACATCTTCTCATGACAGGCCTTTTTTGCAGCAAGTATCTATGGCCAAGTGTTTTTTTTTATGAGAACGGAACTATAATTTAGGTATATTGTACCTTTTTCAATCTGCCTGTCAATTTCTGTTGGAGAAGTTCATTAAAGACTGCACAACCTGAGACAAATCTGCTAAAAAGCAGAAGTGTCTTCACTATGAAATCTTCAGTATTTGAAGTGGTTTTTTTTCTGCATCATATTGCCAGAAGTTATTCTGCAGAGGATGTGCATGGTTTCCACTCCATGGAGCCAAAAGTCCAGGTCACTCCTGTGTGTGGAGTCTGCAGCCAAGGTTCAATCCAAGTGTGAAAGAGCTCAGTTGCAGTTCTCACCAACCGCCACTACACAGGGAACAGAATTCCGTTTCTGTAAGTATGAGTTTGCGCTACATTTGACCCATCTGTCTTGTAAGGATACGTTGGGTGGATTCCTGATGTGTCCTTACAACCAAAAGCAAACACGTACAGTGGGATATGCAGGAAAGCGGGAGGAGAGGTGAACTTCAGCAGTAGCCAGTGATTGGCTTCGACATTGATTTTAAGCTTTAAATAATTCAATTCATAAAGAAATAGTGAATAAACAACATTTATTAAATTTTTTGCAGTAAACTGTTTTCATTTGGTTGTATTTCATACTTATCAGGAAATAAAATAAATCAGGTTGAAGATTATGATGTAATTATTCTAAAAAGAAGTGTGATGGACTTGATTAAATCTACATAAAACTAAATTATAGGTGATAAGTGTCACAACACTGTAATAAAAGTAACAGACAGAAGCATCCAAACAGGCTTTAAGCAGCCAAAACAGATCAAACAATTATACCATGGAAGATTAGCATTTTGACAGCACTGAATGAATTGTAAACTGGGAATTAACAATTCTAACACAACTAAAGAGCCTTAAAACAAGCTTATTTCTTTTCATACCTTTCGTTTTAATATAGAAATATTGGAGAAATGCTCCTTCATACAATTATAGAAAGGATTTTAAACAAAAGATGAACCCGTTTGTACTTCATTTGCTATCAAATCCTGTACAAGCTGAGTATATTTTTTCCATATTTAAAAGCGCTGCAGCATATAAACACAGACAATCTACCAACAAAATCAAGAAAGATAAACCAGGCACAATTACTCAGAGATCCAGGCACCATGACTGTAGTTATCTTCTTTATCTTCTTATATTTGTTATCTGTGGCCTCCTTCCTTCTAAAATCACTGCAGCATATAGACACAGCCTTAAAGGAAATCTACCATCAAAATCAAGTATGGAAAAACCAGGGGCACATACTCATTGATCCAGGCACTGTGACTGTGGTAATCTTCTTATTTGTTATCTATGGCCTCCTTCCTTCTAAAATTAACTTTTAGAATTATGCTAATGAGCCTGGGGGGCTCTAGGGGGTGTTTCCAGAACCTCACACTGATGTCTTTTCATTGTCTTTTCATTAAAATGCTGAACCGACATTTGAGTCCAGTGATTCTATGTTTGGACCAGTAAATTCAGCAGGTACACAGAACAAGTTTGTGAGACCCAACTCTCTTGTGTGCCCCTTGGCCTAGGGGCACACAAGTCAGAATCGGTGCAGAGTTTCTAAAATCAGATGCAGGGTTCAGATTGCTCTTAGATGACTTTAAAGAGAGAATTGTGTACAGAGTTCTATTTCCAGAGAAGGCTAAAATTTATAGCTCCTGTCTGATACAATTCTAAGATACACTGCATGTTCTGTATTGTACTTTTCTCTTGGTGTCTGACCCCTTAACGACTTGGCCTTTTTTAATTTTGTCACTTCCATTATTCACTCCCCACCTTCAGAAATCTATAACTTTTTAATTTTTCCACATAAAGAGCTGTGTTATGGCTTATTTTCTTTGTAACAAATTGCACTTCGTAGTGACGGTATTTAATTTTCCATGGCGCGTACTGGGAAGCGGGATAAAATTCCAAATGCAGTGAAAATGGTGAAATAACACATTTGCGACGTTTTCTTGTGGGCTTGGATTTTACAGCTTTCACTGTGCGCCCCAATTGACATGTCTACTTTATTCTTTGGGTTGCTATGATTACGTGGATACCAAGTTTGTATAGGTTTTATAATGTTTTCATACATTTAAAAAAATTTAAACCTCCTGTTCTAAAATTTTTTTTTTAATTTTGCCATCTTCTGGCGGCAATAACTTTTTCATATTTTGGTGTACGGAGCTGTGGGTGGTGTAATTTTTTGCGACTTTTGATGGCGTTTTCATTGCTATCATTTTTAGGACTGTGTGACCTTTTGATCAATTTCTATAAATTTTTTAAAATTTTCCAAAATGGCAAAAAAATGACTTTGGACGCTATTTTCCATTACGGGGTTAAACGTAGTGAAAAAACGTTATTATATTTTGATAGATCGGACATTTTCAGACGCAGCGCTTCCTAATGTGTTTATGATTTTTACTGTTTATTAATATCAGTTCTAGGGAAAGGGGGGGTGATTTTTTAGGTTTTTTTATTATAATTTTTTTTTTAAACTTTTTTTTACTTTTACTATTTTTCAGATTCCCTAAGGTACTTTAACCCTAGGTTGTCTGATCGACCTTACCATATACTGCCATACTGCAATATGGCAGTATATGGGGATTTTACTCCTCATTCATTACAATGTGCTGATAACACATTGTAATGAATGGGTTAAAACGAGACAGCTTCGGGCCTTCGTGAGACCCGAAGCTGTCATGGCAACGGATCACCGCTCCCCGTGACGTCATCGAAGCCTCCGGCAGCATTGCCGGCGGCGATCGCCGTGAAAGCACCCGCGATCGGGTGTTACCGGTAAGCCTTTGCTGCAATATGCAGCAAAGACTTACCGGCTATGGAGAGGGCTCGGCCCGCGAGCCCTCTCCATGCACCGGGACCCGCCGCGCGCCGTACTAGTACGGCGCGCTTCGGGAAGTGGTTAAAGTGTGCTACACAAATGGTAGAGGTGCCCCTTAGTGAGCAGGCTCTGGGAAGCGATATTTCATAGTTTATACGGTTGAAAAAAGACACTTGTCCATCAAGTTAAACCAAGGAAGGGAAGGGATTCGATGAGGAAGGGATTTAGGGGAAACAATTCTATATAACATAGCCATCAATGTTATTTAGGTGTAAAAAGGCATCTAGACCCTTCTTGAAGCTCTCTGCTGTCCTTGCTGTGACCAGCGCCTGAGGCAGGCTACTCCACAGATTGGCAGTTCTCATAGTAAAAAAGCCTCCGGTGATTAAACCTTGATTTCTCCAAACGGAGACAGTGCCCTCTCGTCTTTTGATTTGATTTAATCTGAAACAACTTACCACCATTTTTTTTGTATGGACCATTCATATATTTAAATAAATTAATTATGTCACCTCGTAATCGTCTCTTTTCCAGACTAAATAAATCTAGTTGTTTTAAATCTTTCCTCATAACTGAGACCCTCCATACCCCTTATCATTTTTGTGGCTCTACGATGAACCCTCTCCATCCTTTTTATGGCCCGGGCCAAGAACTGGACAGCATATTCCAGGTCAGGCCGAACCAATGCCTATTAGTACCCCCAGGTCCTTCTCAACAAGGGACTCTTGCAGATTTACTCCCCCAAGGGCATATTTTGCCTTTGGATTATTAGCAAAATAACCTTGCATTTATCCACATTGAACCTTATTAGTCAAGTGGACGACCAAACACTCAGTTTGTCCAAGTCACCCTGCAGCCTATGAACATCCTCCATAGACTGTATTACACTACATAGCTTGGTGTCATCTGCAAAAATAGACACAGCGCTATTAATTCCTACCTCTATATAATTAATAAATATATTAAATAGTAGTGGGCCAAGCACAGAACCCTTGGTACACCACTTATAACTGTTGACCATTCCGAGTAGAAATCATTGACCACAACTCTCTGCCAGTTCTCAATCTTATTGCAAATGATTTCTGCCACACCAATAGCCCTAATTTTACCCATCAGGCATCTATGTGGGACAGTGTCCAATGCCTTTGCAAAGTCCAAGAACACAATATCCACAGGAGCTCCTGCTCACCTTTTTCATAGAAGCAGATCAGGTTAGTTTGACAACTTCTATTCTTAGTAAACCCATGCTGGCTGTCACTTATTATACTATTTGATATCACATACTCCAGTATATAGTCTTTTACTAACCTTTCCAATATTTTCCCCACAATGGAAGTTAAGCTCTTTTTAAATATTGGCATCACACCAGACATTACGGAACATTGCATTGTACAATAATGAGATCTTTTAGGACTCTCTTTCTTACGATGGGTGGTACTCATATGTATGTTAGACTCCGGAGGACACAAATTTAACCCTGCAGGGTTATGTGTGCTCCAGAAATTAGTTATATCACATGAATGGAGAAGATGGGGCCTTAATCATTTCACTTAGAGGAAATCTACCATAACAAAATCAAGCATGATAAAGCAGGACTCATAGTTACTCATAGTTCCAGACACTTATATTTGTTATCCATGGCCTTTTCCCTTCCAAGCAGAACTTTTAAAATTATGCTAATGAGCCAGAACGGCTCTGGGGGTGTTACCAGAGCCCTTTAGTGCTGTGGCTTTATAGGCTGTTACCCTGACTCCCCCTCCGCTCATTAAGCACCCCCACCCTCCCTCTGCCTAATACATTCTCCCTGTAGCAAAGTAAGTTTCATCACACAGTGGGAGAGGGAAGTGTGCTTTGTACACTGTTAAAACCTATGAATCTGCAGAACAGAGGGTCTCTGGTAACATCCGCCTGACTCCTTCTGGCACGTTAGTTGATTTTAGAAGGAAGGAGGCCATGGATAACAAATATAAGATATTACCACTGTCCTGTCAAGTACTGTAATAGAAACAATGAGCTCAAGATGGCGCCGAGATATTACACCGCAGCTCAACCTTCGAAGCTAAAAAATGTGAGTGCGACTTCAACGTGACAGCAGAAAACTCTCCAATCAAGAGAATATGTTTGATATTGTTATGCTTTGTATGCTCCTCCTTTCCTACTTTCTGCTTTTCGTTATAGACTGATAGTACAAATAGTACTTGCGCAGTGCTGATTTTTGCCTAGGGCAATAGCATTAGCAAGTCTTGCATAAGCAGTTGTCTGAGTCATTTCCTTGCGCAAATGCATTTAACTGATTTGAAACACAACAATTGACACACTATAAAGAGGATATATTAAATCCTCCCCTAACACTGAGTAAGTGCCCCTGGTTTATCATGCTTGATTATGATGGTAGATGTCCTATAAATTGGTGTCACTTTTCGCAACTTCCCAAATTTTAGCACCTAGGTGCCAGTACTTTACAGTACACGGAGGCTGTACAGGGCAATTGAATGAAATTTCCCCTTCCTACCAGTTGTGTTTACCCTTACCATAATACATATGCCACTTATTTTTTTACTCTAAGTAATGTATTACAACCACTAAACTATTACTGGTTGTAATTTTCAATTTCAAATAAAAATATATTGAACATACAGTGAGTACGGAAAGTATTCAGACACCTTTCCATTTTTACTCCCTGTTTTATTGCAGCCAATTGGTAAGATCAGAAAAGTTATTTTTTGGCCCTGTAATGTACACTGTGCTATCCCTTGGTCATTACTATTGGTCAAAGTATTTAGACTCTTTGCTCAGTATTCAGTAGAAGCACCTTTTGAGCCTTTTGAGTATTATTGGGAATGACACAAAAAGTTTTTCACATCTGGATTTGGGGATCCTTTGCCATTCTCCCCTGCAGATCCTCTCCAGTTCCTTCATGTTGGATGGTGATGGTGACATTGGTGGACAGTCATTTTCAGGTCTCTCCAGAGATGGTCAGTTGGGGTTAGCTCAGGACTCTGGCTGTGCAAGTCAAGAATGGGCAGAGTTGTTCTGAAGCTACTACTTTGTTGTTTTAGCTTTGTGCTTAGGTTCATTGTCTTGTTGGAAGGTGAATAGAGATGAGCGAGCACTAAAATGCTCGGGTACTCGTTATTCGAGACGAACTTTTCCCGATGCTCGAGTGCTCGTCTCGAATAACGAGCCCCATTGAAGTCAATGGGAGACTCGAGCATTTTTCAAGGGGACCAAGGCTCTGCACAGGGAAGCTTGGCCAAACACCTGGGAACCTCAGAAAAGGATGGAAACACCACGGAAATGGACAGGAAACAGCAGGGGCAGCATGCATGGATGCCTCTGAGGCTGCTTAATCGCACCATTATGCCAAAATTATGGGCAACAGCATGGCCATGACAGAGTGACAGAATGAAGCTAGATAGCATCTAAAACATCCAATAATTGACCCTGACACTATAGGGGACGGCATGCAGAGGCAGCGGCAGCAGCGGCAGGCTAGAGAGTGGCATGGCGACATACCCTAAATGGACTCAGGCTTCAAACCAATGGGTGGCAGAGAGGAACCAAAGGAGGTGAGCAAGAAGCGCTCAAATAATATCGGTACATGATAAAAGTTTGCCAGTATATTTTGTGGATTACACAGCAGGGTGGCGACAAAGTTAACATGGAAGCCATGAAAACAACCCAAAATTCTGCCTGACACAGCTCGTTTGATAAGGGGACCATGTATGGAGGCAGTGAACTAGTAGTAGATTAAAGGTGCTGCAGTTAAAACTATGTTAGTTGGATCTTGGCATGGAGCTGGCGCTCCGCTGCCAGGCGAGCTTTCGCCAATCCAAGCCCCTGTCTCTAGGCTACTCCCCAAACAGCACTTCTAAGAACCTTTTGTATAAGATCAAGTGTAGTAGCGTTCTTATAAGTTTAGGATATGGCGGGTGAGGGGAATGTAAACAGATGCGCAAGAGTCGCTGAAATAATATTGGTAAATGATAAAAGTTTGCCAGTATATTTTGTGGATTACACAGCAGGGTGACGACAAAGTTAACAAGTTTGTTGTGAAGCCATGAAAACAACCCAAAATTCTGCCTGACACAGCTCGTTTGATAAGGGGACCATGTATGCCTACAGTTCATGCCAGTCGCTGCACTGGCTGCCAGTCTCCTTTCGAATACAGTTTAAAATAATAACCCTCATCCATAAAGCTCTGTATAATGCTGCACCCCCCCTACCTCTCCTCTCTTATCTCAGTCTATCGCCCAACCCGTGCTCTTAGATCCGCCAGTGATCTTAGATTAACCTCTACCCTAGTGCGGACCTCCCACTCGCGTCTCCAAGACTTCTCTAGAGCTGCACCAATTCTATGGAATGCTCTGCCCCGGACTATCAGACTAATACCTAACCTCCAAAGTTTCAAACATGCTCTTAAAACCCATTTCTTTAGGCAAGCCTATAACACTCATTAACTGCATGAAGTTTTAACTCTTCTACTAACCCGTCCTGTGTCGTCCTCCCATCTGTTATCCAGCAACCAACAGGCACCAGACTTCTCTGCAGTCCCATTCACCCTGGACCTGGTATATAAGATGACGGCTGAGTGGTTCAAGCGACAGCAATTCCATTTATTATATTTTGTTCTATTCCCTAAGAAGAATGGCTTGACCATTAAATATTCTTTTACCTCGTGTTACCCCATCATCTTCATAAACCGTAAGCTCTGGCGAGCAGGGACCTCACTCCTGTTGTTCCATACAAATGTTGTGCTCTGTTACATTACATTTGTATTTGTTTCCTATGATTTGTAAAGCGCTACGGAATATGATGGCGCTATATAAATAAAGATTATTATTATTATTATTATGGAGGCAGTGAACTAGTAGTAGATTAAAGGTGCTGCAGTTAAAACTATGTTAGTTGGATCTTGGGATGGAGCTGGCGCTCCGCTTCCAGGCGAGCTTTCGCCAATCCAAGCCCCTGTCTCTAGGCTACTCCCCAAACAGCACTTCTAAGAACCTTTTGTATAAGATCAAGTGTAGTAGCGTTCTTATAAGTTTGGGATATGGCGGGTGAGGGGAATGTAAACAGATGCGCAAGAATCGCTGAAATAATATTGGTAAATGATAAAAGTTTGCCAGTATATTTTGTGGACTACACAGCAGGGTGGCGACAAAGTTAACAAGTTTGATGTGGAATGCCCTGTAATAGCTCTTGGGCGGTGTGCCTTTTATCGCCTAGGCTCAGCAGTTTGAGCACCGCCTGCTGTCGCTTAGCAACGGCACTGCTGCTGTGCCTAGAGCTACCGACTGATGGCGCCATGGCCACGGATGGTAATTCGGAGGAGGAGGAGGTATAGTAGGCCTTTGAGACCTGGACCGAGGTAGGCCCCGCAATCCTCTGCGTCGGCAGTATATGACCAGCCCCAGGGTCAGACTCGGTCCCAGCCTGCACCAAGTTAAGTGTAGTAGCGTTCTTATAAGTTTGGGATATGGCGGGGTGAGGGGAATGTAAACAGATGCGCAAGAAGCGCTGAAATAATATCCTTAAATGGTAAAAGTTTGCCAGTATATTTTGTGGATAACACAGCAGGGTGGCGACAAAGTTAACAACTTTGATGTGGAATCCATGAAAACAACCCAAATTTCTGCCTGACACACCTCGTTTGATAAGGGGACGATGTATGGAGGCAGCTATATGGACGACTTTTGGAGGTAGCAATGGAGACAACGTGTGGAGGCTGCTATGGAGACAATTTAATTTGGATAGTGCCTGTATGTGGCAGTCCAAAAAAGTTTTCAAACCAGAGGAGCAGGTAGGTGGCCCTCCAGAAAAATGAAATAGATTGAGTGCCTGTATGTGGCAGTCCAAAAAAGTTTTCAAACCAGAGGAGCAGGTAGGTGGCCCTCCAGAAAAATGAAATAGATTGAGTGCCTGTATGTGGCAGTCCAAAAAAGTTTTCAAACCAGAGGAGCAGGTAGGTGGCCCTCCAGAAAAATGGAATAGATTGAGTGCCTGTATGTGGCAGTCCAAAAAAGTTTTCAAACCAGAGGAGCAGGTAGGTGGCCCTCCAGAAAAATGAAATAGATTGAGTGCCTGTATGTGGCAGTCCAAAAAAGTTTTCAAACCAGAGGAGCAGGTAGGTGGCCCTCCAGAAAAATGGAATAGATTGAGTGCCTGTATGTGGCAGTCCAAAAAAGTTTTCAAACCAGAGGAGCAGGTAGGTGGCCCTCCAGAAAAATGGAATAGATTGAGTGCCTGTATGTGGCAGTCCAAAAAAGTTTTCAAACCAGAGGAGCAGGTAGGTGGCCCTCCAGAAAAATTGAATAGATTGAGTGCCTGTATGTGGCAGTCCCAAAAATTGTTTAAAACAGAGGACCGGGTAGGTGGCCCTCCAGAAAAATTAAATGCATAAAGTACTATAGCTAGAGCCAGTGGGCCCTGTCAAAAAATAGCCAGTTTCCTCTGCTTTAGTGTACAAAGAGGAGGAGAAGGAGGAAAATGAGGAGGAGGAGGAGTGCATAAATTATTCAGGTTGAGCTTCCTTCACCTGGTGGAGATTGGAAATTATGAGAAATCCAGGCTTTATTCATCTTAATAAGCGTCAGCCTGTCAGCGCTGTCAGTCGACAGGCGTGTACGCTTATCGGTGATGATGCCACCAGCTGCACTGAAAACCCGCTCGGACAAGACGCTAGCGGCAGGGCAGGCAAGAACCTCCAAGGCGTACAGCGCCAGTTCGTGCCACATGTCCAGCTTTGAAACCCAGTAGTTGTAGGGAGCTGTGTGATCATTTAGGACGATGGTATGGTCAGCTACGTACTCCCTCACCATCTTTCTGTAAAGATCAGCCCTACTCTGCCGAGACTGGGGACAGGTGACAGTGTCTTGCTGGGGTGACATAAAGCTGGCAAAAGCCTTGTAAAGCGTACCCTTGCCAGTGCTGGACAAGCTGCCTGCTCGCCTACTCTCCACTCGCTACTTGTCCCGCAGAACTACGCACTCTGCCGCTAGCGCTGTCAGAAGGGAAATAGTGTTTCAGCTTGTGTGGTTCCAATCTCATGCATTCTCACACTCCTTTCCTCTCCAGGGATGAGAGTGGAAAGATTTTGCTTGTACCGTGGGTCCAGGAGAGTGAATACCCAGTAATCGGTGCTGGAATAAATTCTTTGAACACGAGGGTCACGGGATAGGCAGCCTAGCATGAAATCTGCCATATGCGCCAGAGTACCAACGCGTAAGAATTTACTCCCCTCATTGGCCTGACTGTCCATTTCCTCCTCCTCCAACTCCTCCAACTCCTCTTCTTCTGCCCATACACGCTGAACAGTGGAGGACTCAACAATGGTCCCCTCTTGTGTCTCGCCAACATTCTCCTCCTCTTCCTCCTCATCCTCCTCCACCTCCACCTCCTCCGATATGCGCTGAGAAACAGACCTAAGGGTGCTTTGGCTATCAACAAGGGAATCTTCTTCCCCCGTCTCTTGTGACGAGCGCAAAGCTTCCGACTTCATGCTGATCAGAGAGTTTTTCAACAGGCCAAGCAGCGGGATGGTGAGGCTGATGATGGCGGCATCGCCACTGACCATCTGTGTTGACTCCTCAAAGTTACTCAGCACCTGACAGATATCAGACATCCACGTCCACTCCTCATTGTAGACTTGAGGAAGCTGACTGACCTGACTACCAGTTCTGGTGGAAGTTGACATCTGGCAGTCTACAATCACTCTGCGCTGCTGGTAAACTCTGGATAACATGGTTAATGTTGAATTCCACCTCGTGGGCACGTCGCACAACAGTCGGTGAGTGGGCAGTTGGAGGCGGCGCTGCGCTGCCCTGAGAGTGGCAGCATCTGTGCTGGACTTCCTGAAATGCGCACAGATGCGGCGCACCTTCGTGAGCAAATCAGACAGATTGGGGTATGTCTTGAGGAAACGCTGAACTATCAGATTTAACACATGGGCCAGGCATGGCACATGTGTCAGTCTGCCGAGTTGCAGAGCCGCCACCCGGTTACGGCCGTTGTCACACACAACCATGCCTGGCTTCAGGTTCAGCGGTGCCAGCCACAGATCAGTCTGCGCCGTGATGCCCTGTAATAGTTCTTGGGCGGTGTGCCTTTTATCGCCTAGGCTCAGCAGTTTGAGCACCGCCTGCTGTCGCTTAGCGACGGCACTGCTGCTGTGCCTAGAGCTAGCGACTGATGGCGCCATGCCCACGGATGGTAGTTCGGAGGAGGAGGTGGAGGAGGGGTGGGAGGAGGAGGAGGCATAGTAGGCCTGAAAGACCTGGACCGAGGTAGGCCCCGCAATCCTCGGCGTCGGCAGTATATGACCAGCCGCAGGGTCAGACTCGGTCCCAGCCTCCACCAAGTTAACCCAATGTGCCGTCAGCTATATATAGTGGCCCTGCCCGGCAGCACTCGTCCACGTGTCCGTGGTCAGGTGGACCTTGTCAGAAACGGCGTTGGTCAGGGCACGGATGATGTTGTCTGACACGTGCTGGTGCAGGGCTGGGACGGCACATCGGGAAAAGTAGTGGCGGCTGGGGACCGAATACCGAGGGGCGGCCGCCGCCATGAGGTTGCGAAAGGCCTCGGTCTCTACTAGCCTATAGGGCAGCATCTCCAGGCTAAGCAATCTGGAGATGTGGACATTAAGGGCTTGGGCGTGCGGGTGGGTTGCACTATATTTGCGTTTCCGCTCCAGCGTCTGGGGTATGGAGAGCTGAATGCTGGTGGATGCTGTGGAGGATCGTGGAGGCGACGATGGGGTTTTTGTGCCAGGGTCCTGGGCAGGGGGCTGACTATCAGCTGACACAGGGGAAGGAGCAGTGGTGTGCACGGCCGGAGGTGAACGGGCTTGGTGCCACTGAGTGGGGTGTTTAGCATTCATATGCCTGCGCATACTGGTGGTAGTTAAGCTAGTAGTGGTGGAACCCCTGCTGATCCTGGTTTGGCAAAGGTTGCACACCACAGTCCGTCGGTCATCCGGTGTTTCCTTAAAGAACCTCCAGACTTCTGAAAATCTAGCCCTCGCCGCAGGAGCCCTCGCCACGGGAGCTTCACTACGTGACACATTTGGCGCTGATGCACCTGCTCTGGCCCTGCCTCTCTGTCTGGCCCCATCACTGCCTCTTCCAACCTGTTCTGGTCGAGGACTCTCCTCCGTCTCAGAAGCACTGTGTTCACCCGGCCTCTCAACCCAGCTTGGGTCTGTCACCTCATCATCCTCACTGTCTGACAACCGTGTCTCCTCATCGTCGGACACCTCTTTACACACTTCTTCCACTACGTCAAGAAGGTCATCATCACCCACAGACTGCGACTGGTGGAAAACCTGGGCATCGGAAAATTGCTCAGCAGCAACCGGACAAGTGGTTTGTGACTGTGGGAAGGGTCCAGAAAACAGTTCCTCAGAGTATGCAGGTTCAAATGCCAAATTTTCCTGGGAGGGGGCAGACTGGGGGGGAGGAGGCTGAGGTGCAGGAGCTGGAGGAGTGCCGATTTTGGTGACATGGGTGGACTGCGTGGAAGACTGACTGGTGGACAAATTGCTCGAAGCATTGTCGGCAATCCACGACATCACCTGTTCGCACTGTTCTGGCCTCAACAGTGCTCTACCACGAGTCCCAGTAACTTCAGACATGAACCTAGGGAGTGTAGCTCTGCGGCGTTCCCCTGCTCCCTCATCAGCAGGTGGTGTCTCACCCTGACCAGGACCACGGCCTCTGACCCCTGCAGTAGTTGGACGCCCACGTCCCCGCCCTCGTCCTCTACCCCTAGCCCTCGGGTTAAACATTTTGAAAACGAAAGTTATAACTTTAATTTTTTTTTAACTTTTTTTTTGTGTTTTTTTGTGTTTTTTTTTGTTTTTTGTGTTTTTTAAACCAAACGATGCTATCCTATTGCTATGGCTATTTTCTAGCCAAGTATGAAAGCACACTGCTATGCCAGATGAGATGACGCTGAGTTATGAAAAAATAAACGTAAAATAAAAAGAAACTGGCAGACTGTGCCTAATTGAAATCCAACCCCTAATAAATTTTCCCACTTCGGTCTTTGCGATGGATATGTGCGTCACTAAGCGCTAAACACAAAGGTCGCAAGTCTCACTACAAATTCCTCACAATTTGCTAGTAGATGCACTGCAGCAAGGACAGCCACCAGCAGATCAACCAGAAATAAAATATATATAACGCTATTGTAGGCGTAAGTAAGCCGTTTGGATTCTCCTTTGGCTATTTTCTAGCCAAGTATGAAAGCACACTGATGAGATGACGCTGAGTTATGAAAAAATAAACGTAAAATAAAAAGAAACTGGCAGACTGTGCCTAATTGAAATCCAACCCCTAATAAATTTTCCCACTTCGGTCTTTGCGATGGATATGTGCGTCACTAAGCGCTAAACACAAAGGTCGCAAGTCTCACTACAAATTCCTCACAATTGGCTAGTAGATGCACTGCAGCAAGGACAGCCACCAGCAGATCAACCAGAAATAAAATATATATAACGCTATTGTAGGCGTAAGTAAGCCGTTTGGATTCTCCTTTGGCTATTTTCTAGCCAAGTATGAAAGCACACTGATGAGATGACGCTGAGTTATGAAAAAATAAACGTAAAATAAAAAGAAACTGGCAGACTGTGCCTAATTGAAATCCAACCCCTAATAAATTTTCCCACTTCGGTCTTTGCGATGGATATGTGCGTCACTAAGCGCTAAACACAAAGGTCGCAAGTCTCACTACAAATTCTTCACAATTTGCTAGTAGATGCACTGCAGCAAGGACAGCCACCAGTAGATCAACCAGAAATAAAATATATATAACGCTATTGTAGGCGTAAGTAAGCCGTTTGGATTCTCCTTTGGCTATTTTCTAGCCAAGTATGAAAGCACACTGATGAGATGACGCTGAGTTATGAAAAAATAAACGTAAAATAAAAAGAAACTGGCAGACTGTGCCTAATTGAAATCCAACCCCTAATAAATTTTCCCACTTCGGTCTTTGCGATGGATATGTGCGTCACTAAGCGCTAAACACAAAGGTCGCAAGTCTCACTACAAATTCCTCACAATTTGCTAGTAGATGCACTGCAGCAAGGACAGCCACCAGCAGATCAACCAGAAATAAAATATATATAACGCTATTGTAGGCGTAAGTAAGCCGTTTGGATTCTCCTTTGGCTATTTTCTAGCCAAGTATGAAAGCACACTGATGAGATGACGCTGAGTTATGAAAAAATAAACGTAAAATAAAAAGAAACTGGCAGACTGTGCCTAATTGAAATCCAACCCCTAATAAATTTTCCCACTTCGGTCTTTGCGATGGATATGTGCGTCACTAAGCGCTAAACACAAAGGTCGCAAGTCTCACTACAAATTCCTCACAATTGGCTAGTAGATGCACTGCAGCAAGGACAGCCACCAGCAGATCAACCAGAAATAAAATATATATAACGCTATTGTAGGCGTAAGTAAGCCGTTTGGATTCTCCTTTGGCTATTTTCTAGCCAAGTATGAAAGCACACTGATGAGATGACGCTGAGTTATGAAAAAATAAACGTAAAATAAAAAGAAACTGGCAGACTGTGCCTAATTGAAATCCAACCCCTAATAAATTTTCCCACTTCGGTCTTTGCGATGGATATGTGCGTCACTAAGCGCTAAACACAAAGGTCGCAAGTCTCACTACAAATTCTTCACAATTTGCTAGTAGATGCACTGCAGCAAGGACAGCCACCAGCAGATCAACCAGAAATAAAATATATATAACGCTATTGTAGGCGTAAGTAAGCCGTTTGGATTCTCCTTTGGCTATTTTCTAGCCAAGTATGAAAGCACACTGATGAGATGACGCTGAGTTATGAAAAAATAAACGTAAAATAAAAAGAAACTGGCAGACTGTGCCTAATTGAAATCCAACCCCTAATAAATTTTCCCACTTCGGTCTTTGCGATGGATATGTGCGTCACTAAGCGCTAAACACAAAGGTCGCAAGTCTCACTACAAATTCCTCACAATTTGCTAGTAGATGCACTGCAGCAAGGACAGCCACCAGCAGATCAACCAGAAATAAAATATATATAACGCTATTGTAGGCGTAAGTAAGCCGTTTGGATTCTCCTTTGGCTATTTTCTAGCCAAGTATGAAAGCACACTGATGAGATGACGCTGAGTTATGAAAAAATAAACGTAAAATAAAGAGAAACTGGCAGACTGTGCCTAATTGAAATCCAACCCCTAATAAATTTTCCCACTTCGGTCTTTGCGATGGATATGTGCGTCACTAAGCGCTAAACACAAAGGTCGCAAGTCTCACTACAAATTCTTCTCAATTTGCTAGTAGATGCACTGCAGCAAGGACAGCCACCAGCAGATCAACCAGAAATAAAATATATATAGCGCTATTGTAGGCGTAAGTAAGCCGTTTGGATTCTCCTTTGGCTATTTTCTAGCCAAGTATGAAAGCACACTGATGAGATGACGCTGAGTTATGAAAAAATAAACGTAAAATAAAAAGAAACTGGCAGACTGTGCCTAATTGAAATCCAACCCCTAATAAATTTTCCCACTTCGGTCTTTGCGATGGATATGTGCGTCACTAAGCGCTAAACACAAAGGTCGCAAGTCTCACTACAAATTCCTCACAATTTGCTAGTAGATGCACTGCAGCAAGGACAGCCACCAGCAGATCAACCAGAAATAAAATATATATAACGCTATTGTAGGCGTAAGTAAGCCGTTTGGATTCTCCTTTGGCTATTTTCTAGCCAAGTATGAAAGCACACTGATGAGATGACGCTGAGTTATGAAAAAATAAACGTAAAATAAAAAGAAACTGGCAGACTGTGCCTAATTGAAATCCAACCCCTAATAAATTTTCCCACTTCGGATTTTTCGATGGATATGTGCGTCACTAAGCGCTAAACACAAAGGTCACAAGTCTCACTACAAATTCCTCACAATTTGCTAGTAGATGCACTGCAGCAAGGACAGCCACCAGCAGATCAACCAGAAATAAAATATATATAACGCTATTGTAGGCGTAAGTAAGCCGTTTGGATTCTCCTATGGCTATTTTCTAGCCAAGTATGAAAGCACACTGCTATGCCAGATGAGATGACGCTGAGTTATGAAAAAATAAACGTAAAATAAAAAGTAAATGGCAGACTGTGCCTAATTGAAATAAAACCCCTAATAAATTTTCCCACTTTGGTGTTTGAGGTGGATATGTGTGTCACTAAGAGCTAAACACAACGGTAGCAAGTCCCCCTGCAAATTCCTCACAATATGGTACTAGCTGCAAATAAAAAAAAAAAAAAGTATAACGTTATTGTAGCCCTAAGAAGGGCTGTTGGGTTCTTGTAGAATCACTCCTGCCTAACAGTAAGCTAATAGAACACCCTAACGCTTTCCCTGACCAGCAGCAGCTCTCTCCCTAGCGGCATCCAGACACAGAATGATCCGAGCAGCGCGGGCAGCGGCTAGTCTATCCCAGGGTCACCTGATCTGGCCAGCCAACCACTGCTATCGACGTGTAAGGGTACCACGTCATGCTGGGTGGAGTGCAGAGTCTCCTGGCTTGTGATTGGCTCTGTTTCTGGCCGCCAAAAAGCAAAACGGCGGGAGCTGCCATTTTCTCGAGCGGGCGAAGTATTCGTCCGAGCAACGAGCAATTTCGAGTACGCTAATGCTTGAACGAGCATCAAGCTCGGACGAGTATGTTCGCTCATCTCTAAAGGTGAACCTTCATCCCAGTCTGAGGTCCAGAGCATTCTTGAAGAGGTTTTCATCCAGGATCTCTCGGTACTTGGCCGCATTCATCTTTCCTTCCATTCCTACCACTTAGAATTAACACCAACATTTTCAATCTTCGTCTCATAAGACTAAAGAATCTTCTTTCTGATAGTTTGGGACAGCCAGTTTGAGGAAGAGTTGTGGTCATCCCAATCTTTTTCCATTTAAAGGGAACCTGTCACCACATCTGCACATATAGAGCCAGTGATAGTTAATAGAGCTCTATAGGAACCTAACTGACACATTTCTTTTAGCTACAAATTGTTTCCCTTACATCCACATAAATCATCCACATTGTGTTATATTATCTGGCATCAGAGGGGTGTGTGTCCTGCTTGTCTGGCCCTCTAATCCTCCCCATGCCCCATGCCTCTTTACTGGTCACAGTTCATGTCATGTGACCAGAGTGACATCATCACAGGTACTTTAGCTTCTTAAAGTATCCCTTGCATGTATCTGACAACATAAAGTCACAGCAGCATCCAAGGACTTCTACTTCTCTCCATCCTTCATGCAGGTTGCTGTGACTTCATGTAATCACATACATGGTGTACAGTTTGCTATTCTTAGAAGGTTGAGAGACCTTTGATCATGTCACTGCTCACATGTCATGAATTTAACACAAGGAACCATGTAAAAAGATTGACACAATATTTCTTATATGTACATAGAGCTTTATATGTCGGTAGCTGAATATTAGCAGACGGTCCCCAAGAGCAAGGATTTGAAGAGACACAGAACTGTCAGTCAGAATAATGGGGTGCGCTTCACTGCCAGCCTGGATGAGGAGAAGAGACACAGACACCAGACATGAGTCACAAAAAGCTAATTTGCATATCAGAAAACCGTCTGTAATTAAGGTACAGTCCCCCATTGGCAGCTAATTTTAGGTGATTTGGGGAGGACTTGTAACCCTTTATCAGCAGGCATAGTTAGTTAGGGGGGTCAAAATCTGGTGACAAGCCCTCTTTAAGGATTATGGAGGTCACTGGACTCTTAGGAACCTGCAGAAATTCTTTTGTAACCTTGGCCAGATCTGTGCCTTGCCACAATTCTGCTTCCACTCAAAAGTTTGGGGTCACTTAGTAATTTCCTTCTTTTTGAAAGAAAAGCAAATTTTCTCATAATGAGGTTAACATTAAATAAATTAAAAATACACACTATAAAATGTTAATGTTGTAAATGACTATTCTAGCTGCAAACATCTGATTTTTAATGCAATATCTACATAGGTGTATATATGCCCATCTCCATCAACCACCACTCCAGTTGTTTAACCCTTCAGGACTCAGGACTTCAGGACGCAGACCCATTTTTCAAATCTGCCCTGTGTTACTATAAGTGGTTATAGTTTTGGAACGCTATAAGATATCCAGGAGATTTTGAGATTCTTTTCTTGTGACATATTATACTTCAAATTATATATATATATATATATAGAAGATAAAGGACGGCACTCACCCAGATCCTGTCAGATTAAAGTTCTCCTCCCACCCGAGGAGCTTATAACCTTGCATGTTGTTTTAATCCCCACACGTGCAAAACGGCCGTAGCCTTCCTTATGAGCACCATGCATCACTCCCTCCCCATTATGCCCCTTTTGTGATGATCGGATTTGATTCCTAATAAAGAAGAACTTTAACCTGACAGGATCTGGGTGAGTGCCGTCCTTTCTCTTCTATGTATATATATTTACCTGGACTGACTCTCTTTGGGATTTTGGCACCACAACCATCCTGACCACTGCAAACACCCGCAAGATAATTTGCCATCCAATCTTCTGCGAAGTTTTACATATTTGGTGGTTGATGGAGGTGCCTCTACCGTCTGCTGTTCCTCTCTGATAGATTTATACTTCAACTTAGTTTTAAAATTTGGATGATATCTTTTATGTGTATAAAAAAAATGGAAATTTGGCAAAAATGTGGAAAAATTCTTTATTTTCAAAGTTAAATGTTCTACTTTTGATAGTTATGGCACCCAAATTAATTCATAACTCACATTTCCCAAATGTCTGTTTTATGTTGCCATGTTTTTTTAACATTACACATATTTTACTAGAATGTTATGAGGCTTAGAATTTGGGTGCCATTTTTCACATTTTTTGGAAAATTACCAAAACTTTAATTTAGAGGGACCTGCTCAACTTTTAAATGACTGTGAGGAGCCTAAATAATAGCTAGACTTGTAAAATACCCCATTATGGAAGCTACACCCCTCAACATATGAAAAAGCACTTTTTAAGTTTAACCCTCTACATGTTATATAGGGGTTAAAACAAAATGGAGGTGTGGTCTACAAATTGTAATATTTTTTGACAATGATTCATTTTGGGTGGAAAATTAAACATTTGCTATGGATAAATGAAAAACAATGGGGCACATTTACTTACTCGGTCCTGTCACGATCCAGCGGCACGTTCTCAGTCGAGGATTCGGGTCTTCCGGCGATTCACTAAGGTAGTGCCCCGATGTCCGCCAGAGTTTGTCGTAGTTCAATGTCCTATCTTGGGTGCATGTAAGGACGTGTCAAGCGACACATTTTTTAAAAAAAAAATCTGGGAATTGAAGGGAAGGAGGCACCATTCACAGCAGATTTGCATTGTCAAATTGTACAGGCAATAATTTTTTTCTTTTTCTTAATGTGAACCAATAGGGGCTTATTTTTTTGCCACATAAAATGCACTTTTCTGGTACATAATTTTAGGGCATCTATAGCTAATTGGTGAGATTTTATTAACTCTTGGTGGAGGAAATGAAAAACATAAATTTTTAGGAACATTTTTATTTTTGCCCATTTACCATACCATAAAAATAATATATTATTTTTATTCTATGGGTCGCAAAAAGTTTACAGTCCGACTCGAAAAGGGCTTTCGGCAGACCTCGGGGCTACCCAGAAGAGGATCGGATCCCCCATTAAGCGTCATGGGGGGCTCCGATCTATAAGGGGAACACCCTTACATGTCGTGGTCATACTTGACCGCAGCGTGAAAGTGATTAACATTCGTGATTTGCCATTTCCGATTGCGAGTGTCAGAGCGCTGTGTCAGCTGTAATATACAGCTGACAGCCACTGCTTTTGGTGCTGGCTCAATTCATGCGCCGGTGCCAGAAGTGGGACTTTATAGAACGTCCCGTGTGGGAAGCAAATGGGGACCAAATAACTACATTTATGAGAAATTATCTTCACACTGGAACATGTTTTTAATAACATCTAATTGAAGAAATATTTATATATGGCAGATGAATGAAACTGAATGTGAATGCACAGATGAGAATACCACTGTGGACAGCGCTTGATTGTAGCCAATTTCATCCTATAACAGGACAATGACCCAAAGCTCACCTCCAAATTATGCATTAAGTATTTGGGGAAGATGCAGGCAACTGGTATTCTATCTGTAATGGAGTGGCCAGTCCAGCCACCAGATCTCAACCCCATTGAGCTGTTGTGGGAGCAGCTTGTACGCAATAAGTGCCCATCAAGCAAATCCAACTTGTGGCAGGGGCTTCTGGAAGCACGGGGTGAAATTTCTCCAGATTGCCTCAGCAAATTAACAGCTAGAATGCCAAAGGTCTGCAATGTTGGAATTGCAAAGGAAGCATTCTGTGATGGAAGAAAAGTTTGAAGGAGAAAATTATTATTTTAAATAAAAAATATTTTCTATTCATTCTTCAACTCATTGAAAAATAAAAGTATTTTCATGGAGAACACAAAATTTTGTAGTATATATATCTATATATAGATATAAACAAGGGAGAGTCCTGAACAGCACAGCTGAAGCAGTGAGTGCAGTAGCCGGTGATTCCTTGGCGGAGAATCCCAAATATATCAAAGTGAAGAGGCAGCACTCCAAGTAGTGTTGAAAGGGGGTGAACCTTTATTCCATGAACTGCGACGTTTCGGTGTGAGTTTACACCCATGAGAAAGGTGTAAACTCACACCGAAACGTCGCAGTTCATGGAATAAAGGTTCACCCCCTTTCAACACTACTTGGAGTGCTGCCTCTTTACTTGTATATATATCTATATCTATATATATCAAACTGGACACCAGTCATATGTAAGTAAAAGATTCATTTTCACATAGAATATTGTTTTCTTTTAATGTGAATATTTAAGATTAATTAAGTATGTGTGTTGCTTCAACTACATTCATAAAATACTCATAATATTTAAAATAGGAATAAATTCCGCACAAACATAGTCTTACTATTTACATAAAACATCAAATGATCGATTTACATAAACTTCAAACACTGTGTATAACATTGCACCAGATTTTCTAAATACTGTATATTGATGTTGGAGCAAAATTGACATAAATCAAAACCAAATATAGATCTCAAATACTGCAGATACATTTGTGCATCTGGATTATGCTAATTCGTAAAGATCACAGTTCAGACTGCAAATTAAAGACTCAATCCATAAGGGACACAGGAAGAAAGTAGTGCGTGACAAGAGGACAGTCTCGAGACATTAATATAATTGTAACACATCTGTCAGCTCAAGCAGAATAATCACATTCTCCATGTCCATTACAGCACTAACACAATTCAATATAAAGACATTTCTGTTGGTATCCTCACCTATCAACAGTAAACAGATCAATGTGCATGCGCACTTCCATAAATAGAATACATATGAACATACTAAACCAGGTTCTAGGCTGGGTTGTGAAAGAGTTACTGTTAAATTAATGACTGCATATCACATTGGTGAAAAAGCTACTGTATATTATGTCCATTCAAATCAACAGATGCAAATTGACCATGTAAAATGTCTCTTTTTTTACAGCTGATTTGTATTCATATACCATCCATTTATAGACGATATGGACATTTTTTTAACCACCCAATCTATTACATTAAGTTTTCTTTTATTTAACCAACAAACAGATGTAGCCAAGTTTTCCTTAACAGTAAAGCAGTTAGTGACAGCTTTGGCTATCCTTAGCTAGACTTTTTCCATTACTATATTTTTTGTGATATCATGGTAAAGTTTTTATATATTTTAAGTCAGACTAAACCTAATCCAAAGAACAGAGGTTACACTAAGTATAATTAAAGCGAACCTGTCACCAGGACTGGGATTTTTAGCTGGTGTCAGGTTCCAGTAGCCTATACTATTATGATTTTAAAAATGCCTTTGTCCACATTCTGAATTATTTCAGTAGTTTATTTAAGTTGAATTTACATTACCTGGCTCCCTGCCAGCAGGATGTGGTGAGCTCCATGGGCGCCAGTACAACAGAGGAGCACAGTATCATATCTACGGAGTGTTGGAGCCAATTCTGGAAACATGTTTAGCGTGAGAGTATTTTGTCAGTGTGATGAACTCAATTCCAGTTTGGACCACATATTCATTGCACACTTTTCCATGTGTTTGCGTATGTATTAATACTGTTTATTGGATGTACTTATTTTTTGGGGCGTGACCATGGGGTATTTAGTCATTAGTGAGTTCTCTGTAGGCATACCTCTGACAAAGCACTCTGACTTTAGCTCATTCATTTGATACCTAGATTTCTGCATGGGGCCACCTTCCCCATAAAAAAATATATACATATATATATAAATATTGGTGCAGACACATTTATACAATAGCACACATTTACAGAATCATGTATACACATTTATATTATATACAAACACATGTGTTCTAAACGCATACACTCATTTTTATATACTATACTTATATGTACTATACTTATATACTGTATATACACATCAAATTTGCATACCTACTGTATAGTAAATACACATTATATACATACATATAATATAATTACATACAAGATAGGGTCCATCGGTTTTTTCTTAAGTCGCATTTGTATCTATAGTCAAAACTATATGTTTTATAATTGTAGCTTCAGACAGAAATTTTTTTTTTGCCACAGTGACAATTGGATTTTCAAATTCTTAGCTGCAATGGGGCCAGGAATTATCAAAAAAGCTTCATAACAGACACCTTACAGCTGATCATTACAGTCTGGGACTGAAGAAAAGGAGCTTCACCAGATGTCATAGAGGGCTGAGGGGTCCATCTTTAACTAGGGGTCATCAGTAAGTCGGGTGTCCTTAAGTACGAATACATAAAGTATACACACACCATTTATACACATACATGCAGTATAAAACACACCATATACATACACAGAAGGTCATTTATCATATGTCAGTGCTTGTGTGCCAGCGTATGACAGCCCTGCCGCTGCTCCGCCACAGCCGGATACATCAAGAGCAGAGGTCCTGGGCAGGACATGGCATATAAATAAACACAGGGGGCGAATTTTCACATGTGAAACTTCACCGGCAGCAGGGATTGCGCAGTTGCTGGGATAGGAATGCCCCTTGCTGGCCAACTCCTCATCAGACTCGCCCCACTGACGTGAAGGTGGGGATTGGTGAAAATAATAGCAAGTGCTAGCTATATTTCAGGGCTTCTACACTGCCAATACTGCATATACATAGAGCATATATACACATACATACAGCATATACACTCACACAGCATATATATATATATATATATATGTATATATATATATGCCCGGCATGGACACTGAAACCGAAATTTATTAGTGCCGTTCTCTCCCTGCTAACAGCACAGTAGTAACGGGGTCCTGCCTGCTGTGCGGAACGCAGAGCTGCCCACCTGTGCTGGCCATGCAGTCTCCCGCCCTCAGATCCTCCCGCCCACTGGCACGTAATTTCCCTGTCTCCAGTCCTCTTTATCCTCCCTCCCTGCGGCCAGCATGTCTCCCCTCCTGCTGGCCGGGACATCGTCCTTCTCGCTGGCTGGCACATCCAACTGTACTTTCCTAGCCCAAAGTGTATGTATATTTGCAGTATTGGCAGCATAGAAGCCCTTAAATTATCACAAATACTTGCTTAGGGCACATTCACATGGCCGTCTGCGGGGACGTACACGCGGCCGCAAATTTGTGGCCGCATGTACGTCCCCATAGACGGCAATAGCGGCGCGGCGCAGATGCGGTGCCACACATGTGTGGCACCGATCCGGCCCGCACACCGCAAAAAGCTAGAGCATGCTCTATCTTTTGGCGTGTGTGCGGCCGTGCGCCGCTATTCTCTATGGAGGGAGGAGGGGCCGCCTCCTCCTCCTCTCCAGCACACAGCGGTATGCCTGCACGGCGTGTGAATGTACCCTTATAGCTAGCACTTGCTATTATTGTCCCCAATCCCCTCCTGCACGCCAGTGGGGCGAGTCTGACGAGAAGTGGGCTGGCAAGGGGCATTCCTGTCCCAGCACCTGCGCAATCCCTGCAGCCAGTGAATTTTCACATGTACTCGCCAGCTGTGTTTATTTCTACACCAGGCTCTGCCCAGGATCCTGCCTCTTGATATACCCGGCTGAACCCGGGAGTAGCGGAAGGGCTATCATACGCTGGTGCATGAGCACCAGCATATGATAAATGACCTTCTGTGTGTGGATATGGTGTGTTATATACTGCATGTATGTGTATAATTGGTGAGTGTATACTGTATTTATTAGTATATCATGTATACATACTATATGTATGTATATAATGTGCATGCCCTATACTGTAGGTATACAAATTTGATGTGTATATACAGTATATGTGTATAAATATATGGATGTGTAGATTCTATATCTGTCTATATTCTGTATGAGTTTGTATATACTGTACGTATTAGTGTATAAATGTATATATGAGTGCATAAATGTGTGCGTATAAGTTTATAGGTTGTGTCTCACTATTTTGTTGTCATGTCATAATAAAATTTAAATATATTGTTACGGCCATACATTTGTACCGCCTTTTTTCTTCTTTTGTATGTTTATAGTACCTTTTTGCTGCAATTGCCACAGATACTTATTTATTTATTGCTGTGCCGTCCCCTTGTTTTTGGTTCTAAGTTGGCAAGTATATAATAATCCGACATCCAATTCCTCATTCCAGAAGGACACTGTTAAGAGACGTCATAAGACGTCAGGGAAATCTACAAGTGAAGAGAGAGGGGCACATTTACTTACCCGGTCCAGTCGCGATCCAGCGGCGGGTTCTCTGCACTGGATTCGGGTCCGGCCAGGATTTAATAAGGCAGTTCCTCCGCCGTCCACCAGGTGGCGCTGCTGCGCTGAAAAGCATTTTAACGCGCCGGAATTCACCGAGGCCGTCTGAGTGAAGGTAAGCGGGTCCCGAGCGACACATTTTCGGTTCTTAAATGCGGCGGTTTTTCCGAATACGTCGGGTTTTCGTTCGGCCACGCCCCCCCGATTTCCGTCGCGCGCATGCCGGCGCCGATGCGCCACAATTCGATCGCGTGCGCCAAAATCCCGGGGCAATTCTGGTACAATCGGCGCAAATCGGAAATATTCGGGTAACACGTCGGGAAAACGCGAATCGGGCCCTTAGTAAATGACCCCCAGAGTCTCTAGCTAAACAAGCCTTTTTTAGGACAAACAGATCCAAGAGAAAAAGAACCCGAAAAGGAGGTAAATGACATCAGATTCAAGCAAACCACAGAGAACCAGACAAACACCTCTGAGAGCAACAAATCAGAGGAAAAAGATATTACGGTAAACATTTCGTCTAAGACTTTAATAGAGACACAGATAGCAGTATTGAATAAAGGGTTATTGTCTGACCTCTCATGTACACTGGTTTCAGTTAGATCTTAACAGGTTATATAGAAGCATTAAATTAAAATGTTGATTTCATGATAAAACAATTGAGTCAAAACCTGTAAGTGAAGAGTTATCTTTGAAAATTTTTCAGCTATTCAATAAGAGTAATTTTGTACCTGCAACTGTTAATCTATGTGTTGGATCCTTCAGTAATGCATTGCAAAGAGAAATTAGACAATTAAGGATAGATATACAGGGGGAACAATTCCAACATATGACAACTGATAAGTTTCTGGCCTTGAAGCAGTTTGTCCATGATGATGACATAACCATCAAACCCGCTGATAAACCCTATTTGGCTGAAATTAAGTGACAGTCTCTGTTAGACTGAATAAAGATCCCAAATTTGAGATTCAAACGTATTTAAATATGATTTTGGATAAAGCTAGGACTGAAAAATTGATAGATGAGGATTTGTATACATATCTTACTGTAAAGAATCTAATTACCCCGGTAATATATGTTTTACCGAAAATTCATAATAGGTTAATTGATTCCCCATGGTAGACCAATAGTGGCTAGTGGCTTCTTGGATAAAGCA
Source organism: Engystomops pustulosus (assembly GCF_040894005.1). Taxonomy (NCBI): domain Eukaryota; kingdom Metazoa; phylum Chordata; class Amphibia; order Anura; family Leptodactylidae; genus Engystomops; species Engystomops pustulosus. The sequence continues at coordinate 128,982,222 of NC_092412.1, read as the reverse complement.
TTGAGGTATTTTGCAATCACTGGACAATCATATATTCAAGACACCTCTGATTTTCTGCACAAAATTGAGGAGGTTGATTTAACTGAGTATACTGATGCTGGAATCTTTTGATGTGTTATAACTGTACACGTCGATTGGATGTCAATAAGGCTTGCGTGTGGTCTCAAAAAAATTGGAAAATTTAGGAGAAATACTAGGAGAAAAGTTGTGAATTTATACTGTCATTGTTGTCATTGATCCTGCATAATAACTATTTTTGTTTACCATATATACTTGAGTATAAGCAGACCGGAGTATAAGCCGAGACCCCTAATTTTACCACCAAAAACTGGGAAAACCTATTAACTTGAGTATAAGCCGAGGGTGGGAAATGCATTGATCACAGACCCCCCCAGAATATAGCCAGCAAGTCCCCAGTAGTATATAGCCAGCAAGTCCCCAGTGGTATACAGCCAGCCCCCAGTAGTATACAGCCAGCTCAGCCTGCCCCCTGTAGTATACAGCCAGCCCAGCCTGCCCCCTGTAGTATACAGCCAGCCCAGCCTGCCCCCTGTAGTATACAGCCAGCCCAGGCTGCCCCCTGTAGTATACAGCCAGCCCAGCCTGCCCCCTGTAGTATACAGCCAGCCCAGCCTGCCCCCTGTAGTATACAGCCAGCCTAGCCTACCCCCAGTAGTATACAGCCAGCCCAGCCTGCGCCCAGTAGTATACAGCCAGCCCAGCCTGCCCCCAGTAGTATACAGCGAGCCCAGCACAAAAAAAAACAACTTATATACTCACCCTCCGGCGCCCCGTAGCGTAGTTCGCCTCCCCCGATGTCAGTGCAGCTCATCTTCTGTCTTCCGCGCCCATCTTCTGTCTTCTTCTGTCTTTGGCAACATGGCGCGGCCAAGACCTCCCCGGCCGGCAGGCGCATAGTATGATGTGGCTGCTGCTGACGTTATACTAGGCGCCCTGCAGGATGTTACCGAAGACAGATGACAGAAGAAGACAGAAGAGGAGCCGCGCGGACATCTGGGAGCAGCGCTGCGCATCGGGGCCGCCTGTGGTGCTGGCTGTATTGAGGTTAAAGTGCTGGGCTGGCTGTATTGACTCGTGTATGAGCCGAGTTGAGGATTTTCAGCACAAAATTAGACAAAAAAGGATAGATCTTCGTGTCTCTTGAAATTTTGCCGATAGGCCTCACGTGCCTATTCGTGGAGCGCTATTTAGTTGTACGTACGTACTAGTGCAGAGCTATTTAGTTATTCAGGCCGACTAAAAGGCCGATGTTACAAAAAATATAAAGCGTTTCTGGACACAGAAGAGCTTCCGGACAGCCGCAGTAACTGTAATGGAATGCCAAACCTGGCTTATTTATGGAGGATCTCCTAGGAACAATATAGGTGATGTAAATACGATAAATATGTACACCTGTGATATTTTTAACTATTTATTGGTAGCGCATATTCTCTTTGGTTCAAAGTATAGATTTATATGTCATTTTTTAAATCACAAATGCATTAATTAATATGGAATATGGTCATTTATATGACCATGGTCCTTAACTGTAAAATATGACTGTCACGGGTGGTCCCGCGACCCACATCGCGGGTCGCGGGCTCACCCGTGCCGCCCTGCCCCCGCCAGCGCGCCGCCAGCGCATCTCACCCGTCCCGGCTCCTGGCTCGCTCCCCTCCGCTGTGCGCGCGCGTCCCCGACTGCTAGGGCGCGCGCACGGCACCTTCTCCAAATTTAAAGGGCCAGCGCGCCATTAATTGGCGCTGGCCATATTGCCCAATTCTTCATAAGCCTGCCTCTTCCTGTTACCCTTGCCGGATCTTTGTGCCTCATAGCCTTAGAGAAAGCTTACTAGCGATTATTCCTGCGTTCCCGTGTATTCCTGCGTTCCCGTGTATTCCTGCGTTCCCGTGTATTCCTGCGTTCCCGTGTATTCCTGTGTTCCCGTGTATTCCTGTGTGTTCCCGCTCCTGTGTTACCCGAGTTCCTCCGTGTTGCTGTGTTCCGTGTGCCTGTGTTCCCGTTCCCACCTGCCTGGACCTCCTGTTGCTGACCCCGGACTTGGACCTGACGTTGCATCTCTGCCGCCTGCCCTGACCCTGTGCCTGGACCTGTCTACGAGATCCGCTAAGGTACCTCGACCTCGGCTGCCACCGTGGGCTAGTCACACCTGGGAACGACCTAGTGGTATCCTGCCGCAGCAAGTCCAACCCGCTTTGCGGCGGGCTCTGGTGAATACCAGGTGCCGCTAGGCTCCGGTTCCGGGTGTTGGCTAGTTACATCTCCCGCGGTGGTCCAGAGGATCCACTGATCCCGACAGTAAGATCCGGCCATGGATCCCGCCGAGGCTCCTTCTCCCAGTCAGCCTGATCTCGCCAACATCGTGATCCACCAGTCCCGGCAGATTGCTGCACAACGGAATCAACTGGAGCAAGTCACCGCCATGCTGCAACAGCTGCTAGCTACCCAGCATCAGCAACAGTCTCCTGAGGTGGCCGCTGCGACTCCTGCTACCCCGGCTTATCTCCCTGCTGCTGAACCCAGGCTACGTCTCTCTTTGCCCGGCAAGTATGACGGGGATCCCAAGATGTGCAGGGGCTTCATCACCCAGTGCTCCCTGCACATAGAACTTATGCCGTCGCAATTTTCCACAGAGCGGTCCAAGGTGACATTTGTCCTCAGCCTCCTTTCCGGGAAGGCCCTGGCCTGGGCTACTCCTCTTTGGGACAGGGATGACCCGGTTGTCACTACCCTCTCGGAATTTCTGGCAGAGTTCCGGTCAGTCTTCGAGGAACCGGCCCGAGCTTCCTCTGCGGAGTCTGCATTATTGAACCTGCGCCAGGGTAACTCATCTGTGGGAGAGTACGCGGTTCAGTTCCGCACCCTGGCTTCTGAACTTGCCTGGAACGATGCGGCCCTCATTGCTACCTTCAAGAAAGGACTTTCTGCGCAGGTCAAGGACGCGCTGGCAGCACGGGACCTGCCGTCAACTCTGAGTGGTCTGATCACCTTGGCCACTCGAATTGATGTGCGGTTTAAGGAGCGCGCTGAGGAACTACGCTCCGAGTACCCCCAAGGCCGTGTTAGACGTCTTCCTCGCCTGGCACCTGTATTCCAAAAGCCGCTTCAGCCCCCGGCTGAATCTTCTGCTGATGAACCTATGCAGGTGGACCGAGTCCGGCTTTCTCTACAAGAGCGTTCCAGGCGACGTCTGGAGAACCTGTGCATGTATTGTGCCAGCCCAGGGCACTTCGTCGGGGCTTGTCCTGTCCGCCCCCAACGTCCGGGAAACGCCAGCACCTAGGCTTCTTAGGAGAAGCGTCCCTAGGTGAGAATAAAGCTTCTCCACGCTTGACTCTCCCCGTACTCCTCTGCGTTGGCACTGGCACCCAGATCCAAGTTTCCGCCTTCCTGGATTCGGGCTCTACAGCGAACTTTATGGATGCTGCCCTGGTCTCCCAGCATCACTTCCCGGTGGTTCGTCTCAGGAAGCCATTGTCCATTGCCTCGGTCAGTGGCCAAATTCTCTCCGTGCCCATCCGGTTTCGCACAGAACCCCTGCTCCTGCAAGTTGGAGCATTACATAGAGAAAGACTGTCCTTTTTTGTGCTGCCCCAGTGCACTTCCACTCTCCTGCTGGGCCTTCCCTGGTTGCAACATCATGCCCCTGTTCTGGACTGGTCTTCTGGGGAGATTCTCCGCTGGGGTCCGGATTGTTCATCACACTGTATGAAGGTTCTACATCCGCTCCCTGTCGGGACTTCTACCTTGTCTCCTAAGCCTTTGGGGGGGCTTCCCGCTCCATACCAGGACTTCGCGGATGTGTTCTCCAAGAAACAAGCTGAGACCCTTCCTCCACATCGTCCCTACGATTGCCCCATCGACCTGCTGCCTGGATCTTCTCCTCCTCGGGGTCGGGTGTACCCGCTCTCGGTACCTGAAACAGCCGCCATGTCCGAGTATGTCCAGGAGAATCTACAAAGAGGCTTCATTCGTAAATCCTCCTCTCCGGCAGGCGCCGGCTTCTTTTTTGTCACCAAGAAAGATGTCTCTCTCCGCCCCTGTATTGACTATCGCGGTCTTAACAAGGTCACCGTTAAGAATCGCTATCCTCTGCCGCTGATCACGGAGCTGTTTGATCGCCTACGGGGTGCGAGAGTCTTTACCAAGCTGGATCTTCGTGGGGCCTACAATCTTATCCGCATCAGGAGGGGCGACGAGTGGAAGACCGCCTTTAACACCCGTGATGGGCATTTTGAATATTTAGTTATGCCTTTCGGACTCTGTAATGCGCCAGCCGTTTTCCAAGAGTTTGTCAACGATATCTTCAGGGACTTATTGTACCGCTGTGTTGTGGTTTACCTGGATGACATCCTTGTGTATTCTGCTGACCTCGAGTCCCACCATTCCCATGTACGGCAAGTGCTCAGCCGCCTCAGGGCCAACCATCTCTACGCCAAACTGGAGAAGTGCCTGTTTCATCAAAAAAGCCTTCCATTCCTCGGCTACATTATTTCCGATAAAGGCTTGCAAATGGATCCTGATAAGTTATCTGTGGTTCTTCAGTGGCCACGCCCTGTGGGACTACGGGCTATTCAAAGATTCCTGGGCTTCGCAAATTATTATAGACAATTCATTCCCCACTTCTCGACTCTGGTAGCTCCTATGGTGGCGCTAACGAAGAAAGGTGTCAATTCTCGTGCCTGGCCCCCAGCGGCTGACCAGGCCTTCACGAGACTAAAGTCTGCTTTTTCTTCTGCATCTGTCCTTACCAGACCAGATACCGAGAAGCCATTTTTTGTGGAGGTTGATGCCTCCTCCGTAGGAGCTGGAGCGGTCCTTACTCAGAAGGGGCCTAGGGGCCGTACTCTATCTTGCGGCTTCTTCTCCAAAATTTTCTCCCCTGCAGAGAGGAATTATTCTATTGGAGATCGTGAGCTTCTGGCCATCAAGCTTGCCTTGGAGGAGTGGCGTCATCTGTTGGAGGGAGCCAGATTTCCAGTCAGCATCTACACTGACCACAAGAACCTCCAATACCTACAGTCGGCTCAGCGGTTGAACCCGCGTCAAGCCCGGTGGTCTCTCTTCTTTTCCCGTTTTGACTTCCAAATCCATTTTCGCCCTGCCGAGAAAAGCATCAAGGCTGACGCCTTGTCCCGTGCTTCGGATGTTATGGGGGAGGACTGTGCCCCGAGATACATAGTTCCTCCTGAGAGACTTGTGCTGGCAGCGCCGGTGGACCTCCGGCAATTACCTCCCGGCAAGACTTATGTGCGACCTGGTCTTCGAAAGAGGATTCTGACCTGGGGACATTCCTCTCGTGTGGCTGGGCACCCTGGGGTGCAGCGCTCTGTGGCCCTAATTTCCCGATTCTATTGGTGGCCTGATTTGGTCAAGGACGTTCGGGATTTTGTGCGGTCCTGTACCTCTTGTGCTCGTAATAAGCCCTCACGACAAAAACCAGCTGGTCTTCTGTTGCCGTTACCCGTGCCTACTTGCCCGTGGTCTCACGTGGCTATGGATTTTATTACAGATCTGCCACCATCATCTGGCAATACCGTTATCTGGGTGGTAACCGACCGCTTTTCCAAAATGTCTCATTTTGTTCCTCTGCCAGGCCTGCCATCTGCTCCACACCTTGCCAGCCAGTTCTTCACCCACATCTTTCGCCGACATGGACTTCCATTGCACATCGTCTCGGACCGAGGGGTCCAGTTTGTCTCCCGCTTCTGGCGAGCCCTGTGTAATCAACTGCAGATAAAACTGGACTTCTCTTCTGCGTACCATCCTCAATCTAATGGACAGGTTGAAAGAGTTAACCAGACTTTGGGCTGTTACCTGCGTCACTTTGTCTCTGCCCGTCAGGATAACTGGTCCACTTTGCTACCTTGGGCAGAGTTCTCTTATAACTCCCTGGATTCGGAGTCTGCTGGTGCATCACCCTTCTTTGTTCTATATGGAAGACATCCACGTCCACCCCTACCTCTCTCCGTGTCTGCTGATGTTCCTGCTGTGGAAGAGTTGGTAACGGACCTTAAAGCTATTTGGGAACAGACTCGTCAGTCCCTGCTTCAGGCCTCTGCCCGCACCAAGACTCAGGCCGATAAAAAACGCAGGTCTCCTCCCATCTTCTCTCCAGGGGATAAAGTGTGGCTGTCTTCAAAATATGTCCGGTTGAAGATTCCCAGCTACAAGCTTGGCCCTCGCTATCTGGGTCCATTTGAGGTGCTGAAGCGTATTAACCCTGTGGCCTATAAGCTGCGCCTTCCTCCCACCATGCGCATCCCAAACTCCTTTCATGTCTCCCTGCTCAAGCCTGTCATCTTGAATCGCTTCTCCCAGCAAGATCCTCCTCCTACTCCAGTGGCGGACTCTACCAACACCTATGAGGTAAAAGAGATCTTGGACATGAAGACGGTGAGGGGGAAGCGGTTCTTCTTGGTTGACTGGAGGGGGTTCGGTCCTGAAGAAAGGTCGTGGGAGCCAGAGGACAACATATTGGATCGTAGTCTTCTGCAGAGGTTCCTCCAGCCTAGGAGGAGGGGGAGGCCGAAGGGGGGGGTACTGTCACGGGTGGTCCCGCGACCCACATCGCGGGTCGCGGGCTCACCCGTGCCGCCCTGCCCCCGCCAGCGCGCCGCCAGCGCATCTCACCCGTCCCGGCTCCTGGCTTGCTCCCCTCCGCTGTGCGCGCGCGTCCCCGACTGCTAGGGCGCGCGCACGGCACCTTCTCCAAATTTAAAGGGCCAGCGCGCCGTTAATTGGCGCTGGCCATATTGCCCAATTCTTCATAAGCCTGCCTCTTCCTGTTACCCTTGCCGGATCTTTGTGCCTCATAGCCTTAGAGAAAGCTTACTAGCGATTATTCCTGCGTTCCCGTGTATTCCTGCGTTCCCGTGTATTCCTGCGTTCCCGTGTATTCCTGCGTTCCCGTGTATTCCTGTGTTCCCGTGTATTCCTGTGTGTTCCCGCTCCTGTGTTACCCGAGTTCCTCCGTGTTGCTGTGTTCCGTGTGCCTGTGTTCCCGTTCCCACCTGCCTGGACCTCCTGTTGCTGACCCCGGACTTGGACCTGACGTTGCATCTCTGCCGCCTGCCCTGACCCTGTGCCTGGACCTGTCTACGAGATTGTCATCCGCTAAGGTACCTCGACCTCGGCTGCCACCGTGGGCTAGTCACACCTGGGAACGACCTAGTGGTATCCTGCCGCAGCAAGTCCAACCCGCTTTGCGGCGGGCTCTGGTGAATACCAGGTGCCGCTAGGCTCCGGTTCCGGGTGTTGGCTAGTTACATCTCCCGCGGTGGTCCAGAGGTCCGACAATGACATTATGAGATATATCTATATGATTGGATAATTAAGTATTCTGAAGGCACTTCCTATATAAGTTTGTGTGTAACACATAGTAAATGCTTGACAAAGGCTCCAGTTGAAGCTGAAACGTTGCGGTGTTGTATGAATAAATCCACTTGATTTCCATTTTTGAACCTGGAGTGCTGCTTTTCTGTTGGATATATTATATGGAGTTTTTTTCTGGACTCTGTTAGCTTTGCACCTGTGTGTGTTTTTTTATATGTAGTGCTGCCCTGGACATAAAAGTATAAAAGTATTGGACTACAAATACAAACAATTCCGTTAGTTTGTGCTGTACTAATTGGGGAAAGAGGTTAATCCGCACCTGTTGATCCTTCCTGCTCTTGATGATGGTAAAAGTTTCCCCAGGAAAAAGACATTTTACATAAGTGGTGCCATGATTATATTAGGTGCAGACACACCCCTTCACACCCATAGGAGGGTTCAGGATCCCACCTACCATGGATCAGCTCCAGGACCATGGAGGAGTTCCAGCTTCTCAATGAGAAGTCATATGGTCAGGGTTGTGGCCTTATGGGATCTGGATGATTCCCTGGATTACATTGAGACCAGACATGATCCATTTACTATGCTCCCATTGAGAGTTATTTATATCCATGTGTCCAAGGATGCTAGAACAAATTGAGACAGAGGTATGCGTTTTCCTTTGCTGTACTGATTCCAAATATGCATTTGTCCTTAGGTGGGGATGGATCCTGACTCCATAACTGTCCCTAACTGACATATTAGTCATACAAAATACATGTGTTTGTTTTAGGATCCTTTGTCTAGAAAGAGGAGGGAACTCTAAGGAGAGCTTGGAGTCACTAAGACTAACGAGGTGTTAGTTGAAGTGGGCCTTACAGAGAGTTCATTAGGTTATTCAAGATAAGGCTAGATTGAAGTGAGGGAAATGTGGGATGCCCTGATGAACATGGTAAAACCTGGCATGAGACCTTGTCCTTGTATATTCCTATTATTCATCACATGGGGTTAGAGGGCACTAGGAGGCAGCACTCTTCTGTGTTCATCTGCACACCATTCAGCTATCTCGCCTCGCCTGGATCTGTGTTACCATGTTCATGACCATTCCAGTGATGAATAGCAAAGTCATACTGTTGGAGCGCGAGTCTCCAGAATAGCAACCTGCCACTATTACCAGATACCTCCCTAAGCAGGAGCTTCTGTATCAGTCAAATAACGGGTTGCTCGTGGCCCATTGAATTTACCTAAGAGCGTACGGCATTGAGGCCAAACTCACTGGCATCGGTTTGCTCTATAAACGGCCGGGAAAAGTCGGCAGCTTGTAGCACTGGGAATTTACACAGCACAGTCTTCAGTGCTCGGAAGGCCGTCTTGCATTAGTCTATCCAATCAACTGAGGTGGGCAACTACATTGGTGAGGTCTGTCCTTGAGTTCTGACTCCGGGCCTCCATCTCACCTGGCAACCACTGGGTCAAAAGGGAGGAAGTCGTCTGGTCCCAGAGGGCCTTCAGTGCTCTGACTCTGTGTGACAGTGGCAACCACTAACGCTTCACGTCCAACCTAGTCACCAATTTTCCTGTGTACCAAATCCTGTTGTACCAGGGTCATCTCAGCCCCAGTGTCTCTCAGTCCTATGGCCACACCTGGACTATGGTAACGGACTGCAAGGTATCATGGGACATCCCACCACCATGAGCCGCACATAAAACCGGGGGCGGTTTTAGAAATTGTACCATGCACTTGAGGCACTGGGGCTTTGAAGTGCCCCGGCTGTTTACATAGATGATGGTGTTGGTTTTACACCCTTTCTAGCCAGCAGATTTCTTGACCTCCAGAGTCTGGTTGTTGGTGTACTCATCCACCAGGCCAGCTGTTTCCAAAGCCTCCTTTGTCCTCCGGTCATGAAGGTGCTTCTGTAATCCTGGGGGCAATTCCCCAAGAACTGCTTGATGGCAATTTGCTCCTTCAGCTTTTGGAAGGTTTTAAGTCCCAGCCCCAAGGTCCATTGCTCTTAGGCGAGCCCTTATGTGGTCACTCCAGCTGTCTTGAGACCTCTGCTGTAAACTCTGGAGATTCTTCTGGTAAGACTCAGAGGGGTCAGGCTGTACTGCTGGACCAGAGCCTGTCCGATGTCCTCATAGGCCAGGGTGGTCTCTATAGACAAATAACCAAATATTTCAAGGGCCTTCCCTCTGAGACGAGGGGTTAGGTACTGAACCCATTGGTTATTAGACACATTGTACTGCTGACAAGTTTTTTCAAAGCCAAGTAAGAACGTTTCCAGGTGAGTACCTTTATCAAGCAGGGGAAAGTACCCAGTCCGCAGCTTTGGGACATGGTTCTCCGCCGGCAACTCAGGACTAGCTGGAGCAGACCGTCATAGCTGGAGCATCTGCAGCTGGCATTCATGCACCGGTTTCTGTTCTGCAGCCTCTGCTTCCACTTGTTCGCAATGTTCAGCAGCTTCTGCTTGTTTACATAATTAAGCAGCCTCTGCTCGCTCATGCTTTTCTGCAGCAGCCATGTGGGTCTCACAAATATGTATATATTTTTTTAAGGGGAACGTGTGCCACACTGTTCCACTGCTCCAGAAAAAAACTGTCCCTAATTAGCTACAGCCATACAAAAATAACAAATGTATTTCAGTGGCTGAATGCCGCTGATTCCAGCAATAAAGGTTTTTCCTACACCTCCTATAACATAAATATATGCATCTACCATGACCAAATGAAATACAACTTTGGCATTAAAAGGTTCAGCAATAGAGTATTTAGAGAAATATATATACATGGTTAGTACTGAACTCCTATCGCTGTCCAGTATTGCATATGAGGGTCCCCTGTTTCCCCTAGCCTAGCTAATATTTTCATGTCAGCATTTGAGGAAAAATGCCTCCCCCCTCCACCAACACAGTCATCACGTTAAATTATGGCTAAGATACATGGATGACATGTTTGTTGCTTGGGGAGGGACAGAATTAGCACTAAATGAATTGGTTTCTGTTACGTCTGTGTCAAAACGTCCTTCTATCCGCAGTTGGCAGAATAGGTGGCGTTAATTTGTGTGTGAACTGTGACTTAGTGTTTGTGCTTGGATTAACCGAGCCACACCCTGCTCCTTGCATTTCAGCCTGAAGTCTGCTGCAGGAGGCATGTCCGGGAACTGCCTTATATACCTACCTACTCCCATCAGACCTTACTGGTTATTCAGTCTGATCTCTGTATCCACTGCTATCTTGCTGTGTTTCTAGCTTCTCTTGCATTTTCTGGTTTCTGATCTCTTGCCTGTGTCTTGAATATTCTATTTGGATTGTGATTTGGTTATTGTTATTCCCCGCTGTTTCCGACTCGGATTGTATACCTTGCCTTATTGTGTTTTTTTGTCTGTACTGTTACGTGGGGGGGTACACAATAAGTAGGTTAGGGACAGATTGGGGGTTTCAGTGCCAGGGCTCACTGTCCTTGTTGGTGTCCTGCCATTACAGTTTCTTTCTTAAATGTACAACACAAACAAATCAAATTTACAGTTGAAGCTAATTATAATGAAATACATTACCTGGATGTAACTGTGCAATGATCTGACTCTAATAATGTTACTACTACACTTTTTACAGAGACCACAGACAGAAATAATTTGCTAAATAGAAACGGCTATCATAGCCCAAAAATATTTAATGGCATTCCAAAGGATCAATTTATCGCGTGTCAGATGTACTTGGGACACTAATAATGAATATAATAAGCATAAACAAATATGAAGAAAAGAATTTGAAGAAAAAGGGTACAATTGTGCTCCGCACCATAGCTCTAAGGCGCTGGGTCCTGTGATTGGCGCTCAGCGCCGTAGAGCTACGATGCAGAGACGATGCCGGTTCGGCTCTGCACCGAGCCGGCATCGGGGTCAAGGGATGTCAGCCGTAATCTACGGCTGACATCGCCGGGTAACACCTGGGGTTTGAGCGTTTTCGGGGGGGCGCTGATCGTTGCTATGGCAACCCTGGGGTCCGATCAGGACCCCAGAGATGCCTGAAGGCACTGCCATTAAGATGGCGTCAGTGACGGCATCTTAAAGGCACAGTGTCAGCCTATGCAAGTGCATAGGCTGATACTGCTAATACCCTGCAATACATCAGTATAATGCTGATACCCTGCAATACAATCCAAACAAAACAAGAAAAAGGTGGGATGCGTACACAAGGCTAGACAGAAATAACAAAAAATGTTTATTGGATAAATAACAATTTTAAACACTATCAAGACGGGACAACAATAAATATAAAAACACTTAAAAAGTACACCAGAGGGATGTACAAAGCTGCCAAGGGCCAAGTTGCCCTAGAAACCCCCTACTACAGTCTGCCAATAGTAGAACTATAAGGACCAGAATATGAATAACCATATAGAGCTAAAGTGCAAAAAATGATGCATGAAAAGTGCAATTTGAACAATGTAACAAAGCTCTGATGCATTGATCCCTACATGCCTAACATATACAATACCATGTTGTCGTAGAATGACACAATAAAGAAAGGCAGGCAGGTGTAGGCAGAGAGAGAGGGGGGTAGGCCGACCCCACGCGTATCGTCACCTGAGGAAGTCACCGAATAGGTGACGATAGAATAGGATAATCAAAATAAATTATCCAGACATTTCAAAAATGATGAAAATGTAAAGAAGACATATGGGAAATGTCATTCAGCAACTTATTTAGGTGGCAAATCTATCTGCCTGAAAACGCGATGATTTCGAATTTCGAAAATGGTTAATTTTTTCTGTAAATAAACTCAAAACTTATCAGCCAACATTTACCACTGAAATGAAGTACAACATGTGGGGAAAAACAGTCTCAGAATCTCTTTGATAAGTAACAGAGTTCAAAAGGTATAACCATATAAAGAGACGCATGTCAGAATCAAAAAAATGGAACTGACCCTAAAGCTCCGTCCTTAAGGGGTTACAGAACTGTGAATAACTAAATGGAAACAAATAGAAAAGAAAAATCATTTGTTTATTTCCAGATACGATCAAACTATTTTAAAACATTGGAATCTCCTGAAATGCAAACCTAAATTTGGTAGACTTTTGACCGAACCTCCTCGATTCGTCTATAAAAAGGGTAATCTATAGCTAACTATCAGACCAGACATCAAAAAGTTTGACAAGCTTGACAAAGTTTGTAATGTTCATGTCTTTATCTTGGGTTTTATAGAAACAATTCCCGGTGGAGGTTTCACTGATCCGTGGCTTGTGGAGACAATTCACAGGCAGCTGGTAGCAAGGCAACTCTAGCCATTCGTAGCATGTAGCAGATCAGGGGTGTAACTACAGCCATTGCAGCGGTCGCTGCTGCTACAGGGCCCTCAAAATCCAGGATACAGTGGAGCATGAGTGAATCATCATTTATCATGTGTTGCGGCACAACTTCATTGCAGGGGCCCGGCAGAGGGGAGGAGGGAGTGTTGTTCTTAATTTTATGCTGCCCGGGAACATCCCTCGATCTGTCCCTGTCTGTGCCCCTGTCCATACAATGCCCTTGCACACGCAAGCAAAGAGGAGGATATACTGTATGTGTATATACTGTATGCATGATGCCTATATACTGTATGCATGTGTGTGTATGCTATATATATGTATATGCAGTATGTGCTTATATGGTGTGTAGTAGTATGGTATGTGTATATACTGTATATATAAGTATATGTACTAGACAGAATGGGGCACATTTACCAAGAACAGGGCAAACTGTACTAAATGCAGTTTGCCTGTGCAGTGTGCAAGGTGCGCCAGATTCAGGGTTTCTGGCGCACATTCTACATGAATCTGGCACTTCCTGCACTGCTCTGACAGTGTGCACCAACTTTTTTTTGTAAATACGGGTGGGACCCGATTCCTTTTAGCTCTGTCCCTGCTGCATGATGACTCCGGCCCTGTCACCGCTAACTCTGTCCCCTGGGACTTCAATTCTATCTGCGTCTAGAGAGGGAACAAATAGAGTTGAATTACAGGTATTAGCTATTAGCTCTCTGCATCATCACTTTTCCCCTATAGCTGTGATGCCAGCAGGCACAGAGTGATGATGTCATCATCTTCCGGCATCACAGCACAGAGGATGAGGAGAGCTGCTAGGGAATGGGGACAGGTGAGTATGTGGTGTTTACTTGTTTTTAAATTATTTTAAACAAGAAAAAGTAGTCTAGTGGGGGCCACATTATGGGGGGTGTAAGAGGCGGCCTACAATATGGGGGTATAAGAGAGGGGCCACAATATAGGGGGATATGAGAGGGGGGCCTACACAATGGGGGATATGAGAGGGGCCCACGTTATGGGGAGATATGAGAGGGGGCCAAAATATGGTAGTGGTTATGAGAGGGGAAAATATAGGGCATATGAAAGGGTCCAAAATATGGGGTGTATAAGAGGGGGCCCACAAATTTGGGGTAAGAGGGGGGTTACAATATAAGGGAGAGATGAGAGTGGCCACAATATGAGAATGAGAAAATGAAGGTCCACAATATGAGGGGAAGGTGAGAGGTCCCAATATGAGGGGGATTACCATATTGCATGATAAAGGGTATTCAACGCCGGGATGTTGAGGGCATAAATGGCTGCATGCATATTTCTCATTCAATTAGCATTGTTACAGCAATTTACTTTATCTATACAGGAATGCTGATTGAATCCATACAATTAATGATTGATGAGAAAAAAAAACACCTGAGAAATTCATATTCATGATAATCCACTGTGAATATTCCACTGCTTTCTACAAATTGATCGCGGGAAAGGACTTAAAATTACTGAAGTAAAAAAATTGGTTTTAATGCTGTCTCATTTCCATATCAGCATCACGTCAAGCAGCTGTGCTATTTCAAGTCAGGAAATTTTCATGACATCTTTCTTTCAAAGAGGAAACGGTCCAAGCAATGACTACTACAAATGCTATCCAATGAGCTTCTTGCCAGATGTTTTTCAAGCATTTAAGAACTGACTGTGCAAGATGAAAATGGCATGTAAGCTTGAGAATTTAGATACTGATCAAAGAAATGCCAAAAAATAAATAATGCTACAAATGCTGCCTTGGAATAACATGGTTGTAATATACTGTATTATCCTTGTGACAGCGTCAGCTTGCCACGATGCCATAACAGCAATATTATTCCACCTCATAGCTGTGAAGTGCTTGGCTAAAATTATAGATCATATCCAAGTATGACACTTTTGACATCCTGAAATGTCAATTTTCCATATATATATATATATATATATATATATATATATATATATATATATTAATTATGTATTTGTACGCAGATCCTTCCCTAGAAGTATTTGATATTCTATATGCACTTCCCCTCCTCTCAGGTGTTACCTCCTACTGCTGCCTGACATGCACCTCCCCTTCACTCAGGTGTTACCTCCTACTGCTTCGTGACATGCACCTCCCCTCCTCTCAGGTGTTACCTCCTACTACTCCTGACATGCACCTCCCCTCCATTCAGGTGTTACCTCCTACTGCTTCGTGACATGCACCTCCCCTCCACTCAGGTGTTACCTCCTACTGCTTCCTGACATGCACCTCCCCTGCACTCAGGTGTTACCTCCTACTACTCCTGACATGCACCTCCCTTGCATTACCTCCTACTGCTTCCTGACATACAGCAGCTGCACTCAGGTGTTACCTCCTACTGATGCCTGACATGCACCTCCCCTCCACTCAGGTGTCACCTCCAACTACTCCTGACATACAACCCCCCTCCACTCAGGTGTTACTTCCTACTGCTGCCTGATATGCACCTCCCCTCCACTCAGGTGTTGCCTCCTACTGCTGCCTGACATGCGCCTCCGCTCCACTCAGGTGTTACCTCCTACTGCTTCGTGATATGCACCTCCCCTGCACTCAGGTGTTACCTCCTACTGCTGCCTGACATGCACCTCCCCTCCACTCAAGGGTTACCTCCTACTGCTTCCTGACATGCAACTTCCTTCACTCTGGTATTACTTCCTATTGCTGCCTGACAGGCACCTCCCCTCCACTCAGGTGTTACCTCCCACTACTCCTGACATACAGTAGCTGCACCTATCCTGCACTCAGGTGTTTCCCCCTACTGCTGCCTGACATGCACCTCCCCTCCACTCAGGTGTTGCCTCCTACTGCTTTGTGAAATGAACCTTCCCTGCACTCAGGCATTACCTCCTACTACTCCTGACATGCACCTCCCTTGCACTCAGGTGTTACCTCCTACTACTCCTGACATGTACCTCCCTTGCACTCAGGTGTAACCTCCTACTACTCCTGACATACAGTAGCTGCACCTCTCCTGCACTCAGGTTACTCCTGACATGCACCTCCCCTGCACTCAGGTGTTACCTCCTACTGCTTCCTGACAAGCACCTCCCCTCCACTCAGGTTTTTTCCTCCTACTTCTTCCTGACATGCACCTCCCCTCCACTCAGGCGTTACCTCCTACTGCTTCATGACATGCACCTCCCTTGCACTCAGGTGTTACCTTCTACTGCTCCTGATGTACAGCAGCTGCACCTCTCCTGCACTGAGGTGTTAAATCCTAATGCTTCCTGACATGCAACTCCCCTCCACTCAGGTGTTATCTCCTACTGGTTCCTGACATGCACTGTCAGGGAAATATCCCCATATCTCGATGTAATGTGTAGTTCCAAATTATTGTATAGTACGAGCTGCTCGGTGAATCACTCAGACCTTCACATGTTTGAGAGAATTCCAATTTATTTAGGTTGCAGACAGTTTTTTATAGGTTCTTGAGACAAAGGAACCTACTGACCAGAACCCACATTCCAATAGCCTCTGAAAGATGATCTGTATACTTGGGGGGGATGGAACTAGAAGAACAGATTCAAAATGGGATTCTATTCCCTCACAATTCCTCCCTTTTGTGAATAATTTCAGGTACTGCTCAGGTGGTACATTGACATATGCTAATCACACATCCAGGCCATCACCCAGGTGTTACCTCCCACTACTCCTGACATGCACCTCCCCTGCACTTAGGTGTTACCTCCTACTACTCCTGACATGCACCTCCCCTCCACTCAGATGTTACCCCCTACTGCTTCGTGATATGCACCTCCCTTGCAATCAGGTGTTACCTCCTACTGCTTCCTGACATGCACCTCCCCTGCACTCAAGTGTTACCTCCTACTACTGCAGACATGCACCTCCCCTCCACTCAGGCGTTACCTTCTACTGCTCCTGACATGCACCTACCCATCACCCAGGTGTTACCTCCCACTACTCCTGACATGCACCTCTCCTGCACTTAGGTGTTACCTCCTACTACTCCTGACATGCACCTCCCCTCCACTCAGGCGTTACCTCCTACTGCTTTGTGACATGCACCTCCCTTGCAATCAGGTGTTACCTCCTACTGCTTCCTGACGTGCATCTCCCCTGCACTCAGGTGTTACCTCCTACTACTCCAGACATGCACCTCTCCTGCACTCAGGTGTTACCTCCTACTGCTTCGTGACATGCACCTCCCTTCCACTCAGGTGTTACCTCCTACTACTCCTGACATGCACCTCTCCTGCACTCAGGTGTTACCTCCTACTACTCCTGACATGCACCTCCCCTCTACTCAGGTGTTACCTCCTACTACTCCTGACATGCACCCCCCCTCCACTCAGGTGTTACCTCCCACTACTCCTAACATGCACCTCTCCTGCACTCAGGTGTTACCTCCTACTGCTTCCTGACATGCGCCCCCCCTCCACTCAGGTGTTACCTCCCACTACTCCTGATGTACAGCAGCTGCACCTCTCCTGCACTGAGGTGTTAAATCCTAATGCTTCCTGACATGCAACTCCCCTCCACTCAGGTGTTATCTCCTACTGGTTCCTGACATGCACCTACCCATCACACAGGTGTTACCTCCCACTACTCCTGACATGCACCTCCCCTGCACTTAGGTGTTACCTCCTACTACTCCTGACATGCACCTCCCCTCCACTCAGGTGTTACCTCCTACTGCTTCATGACATGCACCTCCCCTGCACTTAGGTGTTAACACCTGAGTGCAGGAGAGGTGCATGTTAGGAGTAGTAGGAGGTAACACCTAAGTGCAGGGGAGGTGCATGTCATGAAGCAGTAGGAGGTAACACCTGAGTGGAGGGGAGGTGCATGTCAGGAGTAGTAGAGGTAACACCTAAGTGCAGGGGAGGTGCATGTCAGGAGTAGTGGGAGGTACCTCCTACTGCTTCCTGACATGCGCCCCCCCTCCACTCAGGTGTTACCTCCCACTACTCCTGATGTACAGCAGCTGCACCTCTCCTGCACTGAGGTGTTAAATCCTAATGCTTCTTGACACGCAACTCCCCTCCACTCAGGTGTTATCTCCTACTGGTTCCCGACATGCACTGTCAGGGAAATATCCCCATATCTCGATGTAATGTGTAGTTCCCAATCATTGTATAGTACGAGCTGCTTGGTGAATCACTCAGACCTTCACATGTTTGAGAGAATTCCAATTTATTTAGGTTGCAGACAGTTTTTATAGGTTCTTGAGACAAAGGAACCTACTGACCAGAACCCACATTCCAATAGCCTCTGAAAGATGATCTGTATACTTGGGGGGGATGGAACTAGAAGAACAGATTCAAAATGGGATTCTATTCCCTCACAATTCCTCCCTTTTGTGAATAATTTCAGGTACTGCTCAGGTGGTACATTGACATATGCTAATCACACATCCAGGACTTATCTGATCACTTCACCTGCTTCCCTCCTGAGCATCCTGAACATTACATCACAACACAATTCATGGAAATCCATTGTAAAGGGTAGAATCTCTACATCCTATTGGTGTTTATCCTTATACATGTCAGCCTACCAACTCCTGAGTACTACTAGACATAGTACAGCGCACACACTGTAGTAGGAGTGGTAGGAGTGGTAATGTCCATAGCAGCATCGAGCTACACAGATTCATGTTCAACAGTCTCTGGGTCCAGCTCTCTTCTTCAGCTGTCACAGTCTCGTTGTAGTTTCTACACGCTGATATGTCAGAGGTACTTGGGATGACTTTCAAAAGACTCTCAGGTGTCACATCAGGACCATCTCATCACCTGGGTGCAGGTCCTCTGCTCTAGCTACTTTAGGTTCTGGAACTGAAACAGATTCTTGGTTATGCACCTAAGAAAAAAATGTATCTGCAGGTTTTGGACACCCCACCAATTCTCTATGACACCTCTGGACAACCTTAGGGAAGTATATGTTCATCCATGGGGCAATTCTAAAAACAACCTCAGTAGGTGAAAAGACTTTTTAATCCCTAGAGCTCTCGTCAACTATATTACTACCCCAATAGGGATTTTTACTTTAGTATCTAGAATAAGTGGAATAACATATTCCTCGATCCCTGGCTGTGGTCTTTACAGTTGCTTTAGTTACCGGATAGGGTTCAGATTACTCAGAAAAGAGGTCCACACACACAAGTACATGTTCGTAGCTACTTACCTTTGGTAGCTGTACTTAGCCAATCTGCAACCTCTGGAAGGGGTAAAGCGGTTTCGGAGTGTATATATGAGGGATTTCACTACTCTCCCTACATTGTACTAAGCATATATAAACTTGTGTAAATGGACAGTAGCAAAAGTGAATCTAAGTGATACTCCATACTTATCCACCACGTAGCATAAAGAGTCTTAGACTGGTGTCTCACCCTGTGGGTGCACTGAACCATCATAGGGTAAAGGGCCCTTGGCAGACATTGCTTGTCACCTTTTTGCCATAGTCCACCCTCCATCCATTGGGTCCCAGTGTTACTCCAGTCTTGCTTCCTCACCTGTAAAGCCTGTTTCTATATAGACAGGAGTATAGATAACCCTACTGGGCCAGCGAGGGTCACAGACTGTACTGATCCAGGCTCCTTTCCCCTAGGCTTTCTAGTAACCAGTATGGTCACTTCATGTGTTATAGCTTTAGAGGTTTTACCTTCTACTGTGGACCTTTATGTAACACTAAGGCCTCTATCAGCTATTTCAAAGTCTCATAGTTGTTGATAAACTTACTATATGAGGTTAGGAATCATAAGGAATCCCAAAAGAGTCACATTCTTACACTCTGCCACTTTACAGCCCTCCATCAGTGCCTTCACCTCCGCCTCCTGTACAGACAGGTAGGTTAGGAGTGGTTCTGCTGCTGTTACCTCATGTTGTGTGACCGCTGCACATCTGATGTAGAATTAACCTCATTCCTGGTTTCTAAAGCAATCTAAAAAAAACTCAAAATGCAGATTAATGATATATTCAGTTTTGACATATTAAAAGGTAACTGGTTCATTAATCATTAAATTAATAGAAAATCTTAAATACAACCCGTCTACCTCATGTCTCCCCCCTTTGAATCTAGCGAAAGTAGTGGAGCTGGATTCAATGTAATACATCATAAAGAGGGCACATTATAACCAAGGTTTCTAGTTATGAAGAGGTGAAATAGTTTCAGGATAGTCCAAAACTACTACAGAACCTTTTTATACGTAGGCAGCAGTAGGATACAAAACCAAGAAGGGTCCAGGTTGTCATGTTACACACGATCAGCAGCTTCCGGCCTGTGTCCTCTCCTCTGAGGTGCTTGGCTTAAACTTAAATGAGAACAATAGAAAGTGAGCAATATATTCCAGAAAAACACAGTATTGGGACCAATGCCGATGTACCAATGCTGTATAATAGGAGACATACAGCATACAAATACCTTAGACCTTATTATAAAACTATACAGTCATACTGAGGGCACATGCTGAGGGACAGTGTTACTGAGCAGAAGCATCACTAGAGCCAGTGACGTAGGAGGCTTCTAGGGGTGTTATAGCTTCTGCCTAAAAAGCTCCTAATAATTATCTCAGTCATAGCTGCTAAATAGGACTAATAGTATGGGATCATAGGGAGGTTTTACTCCTGGTCTTAGGGCCATGAGGGTTATCAGTAATGAACACACATTCTCTTTCTTCTCTTAACATTCCAACATGTGCTCCCCCTCCCCCCCCCCCTCCAGTGCTCACTGAGACAAGGGGGGAGGCAGCCCCCTCCTTCTCCCTGTGTTGTTTGTAGTACTACGTGTCCCAGCATACCAAGAGAACAAAGAAGGAATCCAACACACCATTGTAACATCTAAGTTCACTCCATCATCCTACACAAATTGCTAAAACTTTTGACCACACCCTTCAAACTTTTAGGTGTATTATAAAGTTTTACACTACATTTCTGATGTTATTAAACATAAATCACAAGGTGTCTCAGGTCCAAGCCTACAATGAACAATGTCCACAATTGTGTGCTGGACTTTCCTCACATCTGGTAACTGATGAAATACCACTAGCACTACACATGATATAGACAAAACACATATTTATATCTTTGCCATAATTTGCAGGACTGTATAATGGAATAAACTCATAGAACATCTACAGTATCTGGCAAGGGTCAGCTCAGGGAAACCAATTGGGACTGCACAACCATCCAGGAGCTCTCCCCACAGAAGACCAAAATCCGTAACAAATATGTTACTACCCGGGTTTTTGGACTTTGAAGTTCTGAGAGGTGACTCTTAGATACGCAGGCACAGTCTCCTACATTTATTGCCTGGGTACTATATCTTAGTTGTCCTTTTTAGTTACAGCAATACAGCTGAGCGGAGTGTAGGTGCAAATCCAAAGATCTTTAGGCAATGCATCATTCCCCATACCACTGCTCTATTAAAGTATATCAAAGTGAGAAACATCTGTCACCTACAGGAGAAACATCTGAACACTATTTCTTTGTTCTGTGCAGAGCCCGCACATTTTCTAATCCAGTCTTGACCAGATATATTCCAGTGTGGGGGTTGGGTCTAGGTGCCACATTGCATTCACATGTCTCCGCCAGTCTGTTTCTTTGTTTCCATACATCAATTCATCCACCATTTTAGGGTGGAGGCAGAACTTTTTCTGAATGTTATCTTTTGTCTGTCCAACGTTTTTGTCCGTCATCGTCATAACACTCACACAACACACAATTTCCTATGGCTGTTTCTTTATAACCTCCTCTGGTCACTTCCTCTGTAACTTTCTTCTATCCACTTGCAATTTCCATCATATCATTATTATGCAACCAGCCTTTGTTCTTTTAAGAACCTTTCCATTTACATACAAACAACCATCTTTTGATATACTTGTCCTTTTCCAACATTCTCTGACATCCTTTTACAGCCTCTTTTCTCATTCAAGATCCGTACGTCTGGTTTCCTTCTGAATTGCCTCTCATCCTACCTAGCAAATTTTTCCCATAATTTTCTATATATCTCTAGTGCCGGCACACACTCCCAGTCAGTCACTCTTCCATAGGGCAGTTTTAACCACTTCTAATTCTAACATTTTTTTTTTCTTTTAAACCGTTTGCCCGTCAAGAAATGACTGCAGTCCCCTTCCTTGAAGCAGCTCTGGAACCTACCACACAAAATAAATGTATAAAGTCCGACTGTCCAAACTCAGTCTACTTTGTCTCAAGCGAATTACGATCCAAAAGCTGCTTGTCTAGGAGACTCTTTAGGTAGGGGCGATTCCTGGATGTAACGTTCTTAAAACCAGTACAGTACAGTATCACAATAGCGCTATCAAACACACATGTTCAAACTCACACAATACCCATATACACTACCACACATCACATGGAGTTTCCAAATAAGCTAACAAGATTCTTTGGACTGGGCAATATAGGCATGCAACTCGCCGGACGTGGAACAATCCAAACAAGGAGAGACAGAACAATTTGTAAGAAAAAAGCTTCTTACCTTTGCAGCTGTGCAGCTGCATGGTCTGTCTGTCCTGAAAGGATGATCCCTAAATTCTCCGGTATGCGTCATGCAAACCCATGTCGCTGTTCGAGCGCCAAGTTTTGTCAGGGAAATATCCAAAATATCTCGATGTAATGTGTGGTTCCAAATAATTGTATAGTACGAGCTGCTCGGTGAATCACTCAGACCTTCACATGTTTGAGAGAATTCCAATTTATTTAGGTTGCAGACAGTTTTTATAGGTTCTTGAGACAAAGGAACCTACTGACCATACCCACATTCCAATAGCCTCTGAAAGATGATCTGTATACTTGGGGGGGATGGAACTAGAAGAACAGATTCAAAATGGGATTCTATTCCCTCACATGCACCTACCCATCACTCAGGTGTTACCTTCCACTACTCCTGACATGCACCTCCCCTGCACTTAGGTGTTACCTCCTACTACTCCTGACATGCACCTCCCCTCCACTCAGGTGTTACCTCCTACTGCTTCGTGACATGCACCTCCCCTGCACTTAGGTGTTACCTCCTGCTACTCCTGACATGCACCTCCCTTGCACTCAGGTGTTACCTTCTACTGCTCCTGACATGCACCTACCCATCACTCAGGTGTTACCTCCTACTACTCCTGACATGCACCTCCCCTCCACTCAGGTGTTACCTCCTACTGCTTCATGACATGCACCTCCCCTGCACTTAGGTGTTACCTCCTACTACTCCTGACATGCACCTCCCCTCCACTCAGGTGTTACCTCCTACTGCTTCTTGACATGCACATCCCCTCCACTCAGGTGTTACCTCCTACTGCTTCTTGACATGCACCTCCCCTCCACTCAGGTGTTACCTCCTACTGCTTCTTGACATGCACATCCCCTCCACTCAGGTGTTACCTCCTACTGCATCCTGACATACAGCAGCTGCACTCAGGTGTTACCTCCTACTGCTTCCTGACATACAGCAGCTGCACTCAGGTGTTCCCTCCTACTGCTTCCTGAAATGCACCTCTCCTGCACTCAGGTGTTACCTCCTACTACTCCTGACATGCACCTCCCTTGCACTCAGGTGTTACCTCTTACTACTCCTTGACTACTCCACATGAATGGTTGCAAGATGCTTTACAGTTGGCATTAGACAAGACTGGTGGTATCACTCACCTGGTCTTCTCTGAACAAGCTGTTTTCCAGATGTTCCAAACAATCGGAAGGGGGATTCATCAGAGAAAATGACTTTACCCCAGTCCTCAGTAGTACACTACCTGTACCTTTAGCAGAATATCAGTCTGTCCCTGATGTTTTTTCTGGAGAGAAGTGGCTTCTTTGCTGCCCTCCTTGACACCAGGCCTTGCTCCAAGAGTCTCCGCAGTGTCACAGTGCGTGCGGATGCACTCATACCTGCCTGCTGCCATTCCTGAGCAAGTTCTGCACTGCTGGTAGCCCGATCCCGAAGCTGAAACATTTTTAAGAGACGGTCCTGGCGCGTGCTGGTCCTTCTAGGGCACCCTGGAGCCTTTTTGGCAACAATTGAACCTCTTTCCTTGAATTCCTTGATGATACGATAGATTGTTGACTGAGGTGCAATCTTTCTAGCGGCGATACTCTTCCCTGTTAGGCCAGTTTTGTGCAGTGCAATGATGACTGCACGTGTTTCTTTAGAGATAACCATGGTTAACAGAAGAGAAACAATGAGGCCAAGCACCAGCCTCCTTCTAAAGTGTCCAGTGGTGTGATTCTTACTTAATCATGACAGATTGATCTCCAGCCCTGTCCTCATCAACATCCACACCTGTGTTACTGGAGCAATCACTGCAACGATGTTAGCTGCTCCTTTTAAGGCAGGCCTGCAATGAAGTTGAAATGTGTTTTGGGGAAAAAAAACTTTGTAATTAATTGCTGTTAAGATGATCACTCTTTATAACATTCTGGAGTATATGCAAATTGCCATTATAAAACCTGATGTAGTAGAAAAAATTAGCATTTGTATCATTCTCCAAACTTTTGGCCATGACTGTACTCCTGACATATAGCAGTCGCACTTCCCCTTCCCTCAGCTGTTACCTCCTACTGTGTGGCCAGCGTCTTGTTTCCATGACACTTTCCTTCCTCCTTCTGCAGAGTAGTGTGAGCAGCAGCCGTGTATTTCCTCTGCCTCCTCCTATTAGTGATGTGCATCAGCTGTATCTAGGATGGTTATACCTAGAGCAGCATGTACTATACATTACCTGTTCTCCTCCCAATTGTGGGCTATGGTATTATTATCTTATGATGGTGCTCCTCTGTTACCCCTTCATTCACTGTGGACCTAGAAGTAACTTGATACAATGTTATATTAGCTAGATACCAATAGATGCACGATGATATATTTTGATCCCTCCCGCTCATTGTATGTTTCAGTGTTGTACAAAGCCTAGAATAAAGACAAAGATTACGATGAAGAAGTTTCTCTATTCCCCGCGCTTCTCCTGAGGCGTGGCTCCGCCCACAGAGGGGGCTGGTCACATGCTCCGTTGGCCGCCTCTTACTCGGGGGTGGGCGGGGACTCGGCTTAGATGGCTGAGGAGACACCGAGGCAGCAGGTGCGGCTGCAGTTGGGCTGATGTGACGGCTCCAGGTAAGAGCGAGTTTAACCCCTTCATTCCCTGGCAGCACAACCTAAATGGGAATACTGCGTGTGCCTCTACCCCGGCAGTAGTGGTGAGGTATGTGGAGTGGCGCTGCAGTGGTGTAACCCTTGTGCTGCTGGAGGGACCTCCGCACACATTGCTGGGCTGGAGCAGGACATGTAACCTGTCACATAGTCATCATCGCAGCGATCACCTGAGAGATGACATCTGGTGCTTAGAGTACTGTAGACCCGCATGCATCCTCTGGATGAATTGTTTACATAGGCTCTGACAGCATCATATACTGTTGTCGGGGTCAGTGGTTAGCTACGAGCCTGAGCTCATCCATCACGGATCATGTCAGTGAGAGGGAGATTAGAAGAGTATTATATGTGTAATCCCCTGCAGGAGATGATCTGCCGATACACCCGTCTCCGCAGGACATGTGCAGCCTTACCTGTCAGAGGCATCTGGGGATGACTACCACATAGCAAAGTGTCACCTTATCGTATGTCATGTCCACTCTTAACAATGGGTCTGACTCGATCATAATCAAGCCATGTAAATGGCAAGTGGGTGTGTTTTGTATATAAAATACCTTCAGCAATGATGGAGTTAAATATATCTGAAAATGTAGCTTTTAAGACTAATCAGGGTTCTTGGCTCAGTCTTTTTATATATCAGATATTACTACACTCTATAATGGGGATCTAGGAGGTCAGTATTCTATACATTTTGTAAAGTAATGAATGAACTATCCTGTGATGTAGTATAGCTAGTAGTGCTGATACCTTGGGTTATGACTCCATTACCAGATTCATTCCTGTCTGTAGCTGTCATGCATCCATCATATGTGCCACTTAATGTGTTGCTATGCACATGGTAAAAATGTATTTTATCATAAGGACTGATCAATGTAGATAATTTACTGGTGATAAAACAGGCATTTTATATTTTCATTGCATCTTCCATGACCTCTGTAGGACAGAAAGAAGAGAGGTTAAAAGGTCCCTCCCTGCATCTTCCTGTTAGTGTTTTTCTTTCTCTCCCTGCACTGGCCATGTCAAGAGAGGTCTTCTCTTCTCCAGGTGCTGGAGTGGTTGGGATGGTCACAGGGCCTACCGGAAGCTAAGTCTGGCTGGGTGCAGTCCTTGGTCGGGGCTAGTTGTCTTCCCTGGGCTCGTTCTTGCATCTCTTCAACTTATTATGTTGCTCGAGTCCCTGTAGAAAGACTTCTGGTCGACTGCAGGGGGATAGGCTCGCCATTCAGTTTTTTAAATCTTGTTGACCTGAGGTCTTTGATTCTCATGGTGGCTGTGCAATGTGCTACCTTTCTTCCCGACAGTGATTATGGCGGATGAGGCAAACATAACCCCTCTCCACCATCTGGTGTCTGTATGTTGGTGCTGGAGGTAGTATACGGATATACAGTTCATGTATATTTCTCCTCTAAGGGTAGTATAAATGTATCGGACTCCTCCATGTTAAAATCACACATTGAAGCCATCACAGGCTCTGATGTGGTATCTGAATCGCCCTCCATTTCCTTCAAACACCCTAATGGACAAGAGATGCCTCATGAATCTACTCAAGATTCTTATACAAAATACTTGTTTCCTTTTGAGAAGCTGGATAAGCTGAAAGCAGCCTTTGAACCTATTGAACAAGTTATCCCATCATGTCTTTTTAAGACAAATTGTTTGGGGGTTTAAAGTTTAAGCATGTGTTTGCAGTTAATGCCACCTTGAAGGAATTGATTTCAGATAATTGACTCAACCCCAAAAAGATTTCCGTCTCCAAAAACTTTAGGAAGTGTTTACTGTTTGATGCTGAACAATTCAAAATATGGGACTCCTGTCCTAAGGTAGGACACCATAATTGTAAAGAAGATGGACCTCCCCTTTGAAGATCAGGCCCAGCTCTTTAACCCAATAGACAGAAAATTTAATTCTCTCCAAGGGAAAACATTCTAGAAAATACACCTCTTCCTAAAACATCCACTGCTTTTTTTTGTGGACGCTTCTGCAGAATCCATTAGGTTTTCAGCAAAAGGAGCCCTAACAAATACTTCAAGTTGTACAGCGGAGAGGAGACATCTGCTTGAAATTGTGAGTCTCCTTCTCAGGGGAATTTGTCTTTGGCACATAACTTTGATGCCATCCTGGATGGATGAATTCCTGAAATCGAAAAGCCTTTCCTTAAAAGTGATTAAGACTTTAAAGGCAAGAAGTCACTTTTGCTATTTACCATAAAATTTGGTAGACATTTGTTTCCTTCTGTAATGATAAACCTCTCAAATAATTTGCATGTCCCACTTTTCAGTTTATTTTTTATAAAAGTTTAAAATATCTAATAAATTTCGTTCCACCTCACAATTGTGTCCCACTTGTTGATTCTTCACCAAAAAATTACAGTTTTATATCTTTCTGTTTGAAGCCTGAAATGTGGCAAAAGGTAGAAAAGTTCAAGGGGGTTGAATACTTTCACAAGGCGCTGTGAAAGATGATCAAGGATGCAGATACCTGGACCTTCAAGGTACTTTTTGTTAGGCCCATGTCCATACCAGAATGCAGGAACTCCAAAACCTGTAAAATATTAGGTTAAAAGGGGTTTTCCCATCTGGGCATTCACATTTAAATTAATTAATTTGCCAAACATTTCTTCCATTGGATGTTATTAAAAAAATGTTTGTGTGAAGATAATTTCTCATAAAAGTAGCCATGTTTTCCCTTAGAAACAAGATGGCTTTCTCGGATACGGCCACCTCACATTTTGGCAGCAGTGGCCAGACATGCGCTTTTAAGTCCTGTCCGACGGCTTGGCTTCAGCAATCATTAGGACGGCTCTGGGACCACAGTAACTCCCAGACATTTCATATACAAAAAACTCTTTGTGCGATCACCCCAGCAGAGGTGGCCGTATCAAATGACACAGTATTGTTTCTAAGGGGACCATATGACTACATTTACGAGAAAATATCTTCACATAGATGAATGTTTGTGTGTAATATATATTGCAGCTTACTGAAACTAAATTTGAGTGCCCAGACAAGAATACCCCTTTAAGTTAATACTTTGTAGCACCACCTCTTGCTGCGATTACAGCTTCAAGTTGCTTTGGGTATGTCTCTATCAGTTTGCACATCGAGAGACTGAGATTCTTGCCCATTCTTCCTTGGAAAACAACAAGCTCAGTGAGGTTGGATGGAGAGCGTTTGTGAACAGCAGTTTTCAGCTTATTTCACAGATTCTCAATTGGATTCAGGTCTGGATCACAATTTGTTACACAGTGTATTCTTTATATACTCTGTATTGAACAGTTTACATTGGAAATATGCTCTAATTGTCATGGTAAGAATAATGCTAATTTATTGAGGGGGGTGGGTGTTTGGTATGATCAACAGTGAGACGAGCATTGTCTCCATGTTGGTTTTGATACTTGGATGGGGTGTTAAAACTGTGATTCCCCTTTTTAATTGTTTTTAGTTGTATTGTATTGCTGTATATTTTAATAAAATGTACTTTCTATAGTAGTTTGCCCATACATTTTTTTTTTCTTGTTTCTTATTTGCTGTATTGATTTAAAACGAGCAGTATAGGCTGAGCTAAATATTACATGGTGCTGGCCTTTCTATAGCTTAAATTTCAGGTCTGCAAACCTGCTGAAGAAAAGCAGGCCCAAACCACCATGTTTGACAGAGGGAATGGTGTGTTCAGGGTGATGAACTGTGTTCCTTTTACGCCAAACATATCTTTCGGCATTGTGGCCAAAAAGTTAGACCAGAGCACATGTTTGGTGCGTCTCCCAGGTTGCTTGTGGCAAACTTTAAACAAGACTTTTTATGGATATCTTTGAGAAATGTCTTTCTTCTTGTCACACTTCCATAAAGGTCAGATTTGTGCAGTGTATGACTGTTGTCCTATGGAAAGACCTCAGCTGTAGATGTCTGCAGTTCATCCAGATCATGGGCCTCTTGGCTGCATCTCTGATCAGTCTTCTCCTTATTTGAGATTACATTTTTTAAAGGGAAGGCTCTGTCTTGGTAGATTTGCAGAGGTCTGATACTCCTTCTGTTTCAATATGATCGCTTGTACAGTTCTCCTTGGGATGTTTAAAGTTTGTGAAATCTTTTTGTATCCAAATCAGACTTTTAAACTTTTCCACAACAGTATCACAGACCTGCCTGTTGTGATAGGTCGAAAAATATTGCACTCCTCACTTTTCAGTTTGTTTTTTACAGAAGTTTAAAATATCCAATAAATTTCATTCCACTTCACAATTGTGTCCCACTTGTTGTTGATTCTTTACCAAAAAATTACAATTTATGTAATTGTAGCCTAAAATGTGATAAAATGTAGAACAACTTAAGGGGGGGAGATACTTTTGTAAGGCACTGTAGGTGGTCAAAGTATTTATTACTGCAGGCACGAGGATCAGACCCCTGATCCTAAAACATGTTCTGAATTGGGATCTTTCTCTGGTTCTAGACTGGGAGAACTGCAGCCAGTGATTTGAAGGAACCCTATATAAGGATTCTAGAAGATTATAGGGGTATTCCCATCTGGGCATTTACATTTAATTAAATTCATTTGCCTTATGTAAACATTTCTTCAATTGGATGTTAATAAAAAAAATGTTACTGTGGGAAGATAATTTTTCATAAATGTAGTCATGTTGTCCCCTAGAAACCAGATAGCTTCCTCTGATACGACCACGTCACACTCTGGCAGCAGTGGCCAGTCTTGAGCTATAAAGTCCTGCTGGACCACCTGGTTCAAGTGATCATTATCACAGGCTGTGCGACATGTAGTAACTCCCGGACATTTTATATACAATAACCTTTTGTTTCTTTGTGCACTCACTCCAGCAGAGGTGGCTGTATCCAAGGAAGCAATCTCATTTCTTAGGGACAACATGGCTACATTTATTAGGAATTATCTTCACACAGGAACATTTTTTTGAATAACATCTAATTGAAGAAATGTTTACATATGGTAGATTAATGAAACTGAATGTGAGTGCCCAGACGAGAATACCCCTTTAAGTAATGCAAACTTTTTATCCTAGTTTTATTCTCAAGGTGGCATCCAACTTTCACAGGCATCCTGAAATCACTCTTTCATCTAGACCTCGATCGAGGTGGTTCTAAAATATCTGCAGGTCACTGAATCGAAAAGAGCATAAACTTCTTATTCAATTTCTGGGAAAGAATAAGTGGTGGAAGGTGTCAAAAGCAACTATTGCCAGATGGCAAAAAAATGCCATATCCAAATGCTACACACTGAACAGAGACCAATCCACTCTAACCTTGAGGCTCATTCGACCCGTTCCATATCAACCTCCTGGCTGGACAAAGGAGGGGCAGCACTCGACCAGATTTGCAAAGCAGCTACCTAGTCATCCTCATCCAAAAAATTATTCAGGCTTTCTTCATCCCTTCCTAAAATCATGCCATTTCATTTGTTAAATCTCCAGGTGGACCGTCATGGGGGACGCAGTAGAAATTGAGGACTAGTACTTACCAGAGATTCTGTTTCCATTAGTCCCCAATGACAGCCTATACATTTCCTCCCTTTTGTATTTGGTGTGTGACTGTTGATATACTAAATGAAATGGTGTTTCACCTATTCCCGTTGTTGTTATTCAGGAGTCCCCAGCGGGAGGAAGTGCGGAGGGACCTTTAAACCTCTCTTCCTCCTTCAGCTTGGCCATCATGGGCTACTCATGGAAACTAAACTAATGGTAGCTACTAATTCTCAATTTCATGTCACAATAGGTTAAGTTATGTAGCTACAATACTCCTGTGTCAAGTATAAGCCTAGGGTGGGAAATGCATTGGTCAGAGCCTCCCCAGTATATAGCCAGCCAGCCCCCTGTAGTATATAGCCAGCCCCCAGTATGACCAGCACAAAGATGAAGAAAGATATGGGTATATAAATACATAAAATTGAGTACTCACCATTCCAACGCTCCGGGCAGCTCCTCTTCTTTCTTCATGTGCTCCAGGTCAGCAATAGGTCCATGCACACAGCCTGGCCGGTACACAAACTATAATGTCTGCAGCACGGACCTGTCGTTGACCTGAAGCCGGCACACATGAAGAGAGAAGAGGAGCTGCCCGGAGCACCGAAATAGTGAGTACTACGTTTATTTTTATATATTCCCGAGTATAATCCAAGTGGGGAATTTTCAGCACAAATATTGTGCTGAAGAACTCCTATACAGTATATACGATATTTCATATGCATAACACCATTAATTCCATTTATTTGTGTTCACTATAATGTATACACTGTATGTGTTCTGGTCTGAGCTGGGAGTCCTTTCCTTTTTTGTATCTGATGTCTTCATTGGATGAAAGTTCTGTGCACGGTGATTCACATGCTGACTGCCAGAGAGTTGCTGACTCACTACCAGGTTCTCCAGGTAAAGGAAATCTGAGTAATAGCTCAGGTAGTATCCATGGTAAAACAACGAAGGGTTATGCAGAGGGGAGCATAGGTGTCCTTTAGCATCTTGATATATTATATAGCAAGGAGGGGTATGTCATTGCAGACTGTAAAGATTAAAAGCTGCATACAGAACTGACTATTGCCTTGGCCGTACAAGTCTTTGTTTTAACGGAAGCTATATAAATGTGTATGGCGGTACTAGATACATATACATCTTTTGATCACTGTCCTATTTTACAGTCTTTTATCACCTGGGATTATTTTCTTCTGCAAAACCTAAATCATCTCCGACAAGTCCTGCTATAGAGCTCTCAATATTGAACCCAGATCAATGAATAATTCACCTCTCATTCTTGCATTTAAAAACAGAGCCTTGGCATAGTCTCTGGAGGCCCATTGTTCCACTGCTGCACCAGGTTATGGCGCTCCGAGACCATCTATAAAAGTGTTATTGTTATATATTGATCTAGCAAGGAAGTCTTACTTCATTGTTTCTCTGAAGGTCAGAGAAAGGTTGACCTGTGGCAGATAGTGTTTGGTAATATTCATGTAACCTTGAATATTCCGGGGCCCTTCATTCTTTATGTGGTGACATTACTCGGGTCAGGAAAAGTCTACAGTTGGTACCAAAAGTATGCAGACCTCTTTAACCCCTTAGTGACGTGGCCTGAAAAGGTTATAGAGACCAGGTATTTTTAGTAAATTTTCGTAACACGCCGTTTAAAGGAGTTTTCCCAAGGAAGATAATTCTCACATTTCAGTCCCATAGTGATAACACAATAAAGATCATTTTAACCCCTTACCTTAGCTCCTTAGCAAGTCACAAGGGGAAATGACCACCTGTGACTGGGCCGGCTCCACTCCTCTATGCATTGCATTTATTCAGCACGATGCTGTAATGAGTAGAGAAGAGCGGAGTGGTAAGGAACCGCATCTTTCTTCTCCCTAGGATCTCCGGGTGCCTCTGACGCCCAGAGTACAGTTGTAAAGTATAAAATCTTTTGCCTACTCAGCACTAAGGCAAAATAAGCAATTCTCTAATTTGCAGCCATTTGTCAGCTAAAAGGCTAGAAACTAGCAGTTACCTTATCTCTCTCACTGCCTCTCGTTGGTTGCCTTGTGAATCCATAGTTAGACGGAGGAGAGGAGGGTGGGTGTTGTTGGATGGGGTTACTAGCATATGCACACTCGTGATCCAGGACCTGCAGTGATGTCATAAGCATGTAATTAATCACATGCATCAGGTCATCCAATTACATACCGGGAATGGGATGTAGCAGAGCTTTTTGTGTTTTAAATTTTTACAAAATGAAAACCTCCTGTACAAATTTTTTTTGGAGGGGATTTTGCTATCATCTGCAGCTAATGGCTTTTTTATACTTTGGTGAATGGAGCTGTGGATTGTTTCAATTTTTTTTTTTGCGACTTTTGATGATGTTTTCAATGCTACCATATTTCGGACTGTACAGCCTTTTGATCACTTTTTATAGAATTTTTTATATTTTTTAAAAAATGCCAAAAAAGTGCCATTTTCAACTTCAGCCGTTACAGGGTTAAACACAATGAAAAAACGTTATTATTATATTTTGATGAGGCATTTTCAGACGTGGCGATACCTAATATGTTTATGATTTTTACTGTTTATTTATATCTATATCAGTTCTAGGGAAATGGGGGTGATTTTAAATTTTTTTTTTTTTTTTTTTTTTTTTTAATAATTACTTTTACTATTCTTCAGACCTACTAGGGTACATTAACCTTGGGTTGTTTGTTTGATCCTATCATATACTGCCATACTACGTATGGTAGTATATGGGGATTTTCCAACTCATTCATTACAATGTGCATATCGCATATTGTAATGAAATGGTTAAAACGAGATGGCCTCGGGTCTTCTGAAGATGATCACGACATGGAGCGACGAATGTCAGCAAGATGACGGCGCCCATGCGCCACCATCTTTTTGATGCCGCTGGCAGCCTTTGCCGCTGGCAGGTTTCCGATAACGCTAGCAGTGTAACACTGCTACATCTGTTGTAACCCTAGGAGCTGCTTACTTTTTATGGGTGACAGGTCCTCTTTAAGAAATTGTGTTGTTCTCTAGTTTTGATCTCCAGTGTGTGTACATATATGCGTTTCCTACAGATACTGTACAAAATATACTGTATAAATTTATGGATAACATCTTATTCCCATTAAGGTTATCAATACTTCTCAATAGAGCTGAACTAGAGTCCATTTTGCCTTTTACATTTTGTTACTGATATATATTTGTATGCACAAAGCAGCCATTTTACTTGCTGGGATAATGTGTTGGGTTACAAAAGCTGCTCTCAGCAAGAGCACGCACAGCTGTCCTCTATCTCAATAAGCCTTGTATGCTGGCACAACATTCGAGAAGCTTGCAAGGAAAACTTTTGTTATGTACAGTGCAGGTGCATTTATCCTATAAATGCACATTATTGGACTTTGTATTGCTTTTAGTTGTGAAAAATGAGCTATTTTGAGATTATTCAAAGGAGAAACGGTTATATTATTCCATATTATATCTGAATCTCAGACTCTGTAAAAATGTATGCTTATGACTAGATATCCTGTTGTCCTACAGCACAATTCAAATGAGAGACAAACATATGAATAATGTTGTATTATTCAAGCTACAAGCTGGTCTTTTATGTGCAAAAGTTGGGAGTCGCTAAAAAAAAATGTTCTTTATTTCCAGCAATTATAGCTGGGGATTCCTGGCAGTCCTTTTTTTTTCTGTTAAAAAATTTTTATTACAGTGTTTTTTTTAATCTTTTAAAATCTCGTGGACACAAGACAAAAAAACACATTCATTCCAAGGTACATAAAATAGACATAACTTCCCTTCCCTCACCCTAACTGTGCAGGTAGAGCGACATGGCAGGATATAAATGCATATGTACAGTTTGGTCCAGAATTTTAACATAAGAGTGACAGTTCTTGGGAAAAGACACATACATATATATCTATCAATTCTGCCTTTTCCTAGAACACAAGGGTCACCATTCACTGGCCGGAAGTCGACAGATGATAGCTAAGACCTCCACGCAGATCTAGAAGTACCCTACTCGGTTGGCCTGGCGTATCCATCCATCTACCCCACAATTTTTCAAACTTTTTTTGGGCATTTCTGTTTTAAATACACACCCCAGTCTAATCATGTTATTGACCTTTTCTACAAATTCCTTTTTGGATCCACCTGCCCGCTATAGCCTTATGGACCAGGTATAATAGTTTTAATATGCATTGCTTAGTCACCTTGTCCACCTACTCCATTTCATTAATGTCTAGTAGGCATATCGTAGGATCTGAAAAACGTTGCTGTGTATCTGCGCTGACTGAGGATATAGCGTGGAAACCTGGATGCAAAGAACCTTATGCTATCGTGGTCTAAATGTTCGTTCGTGTAATGTACTAACCTGTATCGGGCAGCACTTTCTTTTCACAAGACCGATGTCCAAACGTGTTCCTATTTGGTCAACCCCTGTGAGTGGACCACTAGAGACAGCGATGCAACTCCTGTTGTGGGTAATGGTTCGCGCTATTTAGCGCTCCTGCTTCTTGTAGTCCACGCGGTGACAGATTAGTTTACAGAGTCCCGGCCGGCAGCTCCACTGAATCTGTTTGAACAGAGGTACTGGTGATGTCACCTTCAGTACGGATAGTCAGATGGGACAAACTGGGATTCCACAGGCGCAATGTCGAGATCCTAGGATCTGGCCCACATCATGTGTAACAGATAAAAAATAGAAGATGTATAAATATGATTACCCTATACATTAGAGTATAAGCAAAGGCACCTAATTTTGCCACCAAAAACTGGGAAAACCTATTGACTCGAATTTAAGCTGATGCTGACATCACAGTTCTATGCCAGCTGTTAGTTGCCGTGCCAGCGCACTTGAAGAAAGAAGAGGCGCTTCCCAGGACTTCCGAATGGTGAGTACTCATTTTATTTTTTATATACACGAGTATAAGCCTAATGGGGAATATTCAGCCCAAAAATTGTGTGGAAAAACTCTGCTTATACTCGGGTATATATGGTAAGTGTCCCTTGATTTTGATGGTTGGTGTCCTTTAAGATTATCATGGACCTGTGCTGTAAAGGGATTTTTTTTTTTTTTTCCCCCCGTCCGTGAAAAAAATTCTCAACAACGGATGGACCCTGGACGTAATGCGGACAGAAAGCAGGAGAACAGATATACAACATGCTCACTAGTGTGAATCCAACCTTGTACAGGCGGTCCCCTACTTAAGGACACCCGACTTACAGACAACCCATAGTTACAGACGGACCCCTCTGCCCACTGTGACCTCTGGTGAAGCTCTCTGGATGCTTTACTTTAGTCCCAGACTGCAATGATCAGCTGTAAGGTGTCTGTAATGAAGCTTTATTGATAATTCTTGGTCCAATTACACCAAAAATTTTGAAACTCCAATTGTCACTGGGGCAAAAGAAAAAAAATTGTCTAGAACTTCCATTATAAAATATACAGTTTCGACTTACATACAAATTCAACTTAAGAACAAACCTCCAGACCCTATCTTGTATGTAACCCTGGGACTGCCTGTATAAAATCAGAATCAGTCTTGCTGCATGCAGTTTTTAGGCTTCCAGTCAAATGAATTGAAGGAAGGGAACCTGCTTGACTCTGCCAATAATTTGCAGCTATGCACCTGGGCCTGTCAATGAAAGTAACAGCCATTGTAAGTTCTCTTTTCTATGGCACTGTAGTCACACAGAACATAGGATGTGACAGCTGAAAAATGTGGGCATGTAGATTAGTGTTCTCTCAAAAGCCCATTAACAAAGTGACTCAAATTATAGGTCTTCTACCCAAATTGTGTTAT
The DNA here is from genome assembly GCF_040894005.1 of Engystomops pustulosus. Classification (NCBI taxonomy): domain Eukaryota; kingdom Metazoa; phylum Chordata; class Amphibia; order Anura; family Leptodactylidae; genus Engystomops; species Engystomops pustulosus. Next base: position 128,946,158 of record NC_092412.1, on the reverse strand, counting down.
GATATCATATTAAATGTATGTGATGGTTTTATAATTAGTTCATAGCTGTTGCCGGAATGGAAATAAATTACTGATGACCTATGCTGTACTGTAAGCCTGGCAGTCGGACACATTTCAGATCCTTTTAAGCCATTTACATTACACAGACTTCTGAACAACTTTATATTCAATCTGTAATGTTGAGAAAATGATGATAGCAAAAACATCAATTAAAGTGGATAATGGGCCAATGTACTTTTGAAGTGTATTACAAGATGATGAAACCTGTAACATGACTTTTCAGACATAACAGAAATGATAGCATGATTTAAAAGGAGTAAGGGGTACATGTGATTGTTATTAGATGAATACAATTTTTATCTGCATATTTTGTATGAATGTAAACCTTGGCCTGATATTTATCTATGGGTGTCATATTATGGATCCTTGCAATGGAAATTGGGTATGTAGTGTAGTAGGTTGTGATTTATTAATGTGTTATAAGAACTAGTCATAAGGACTCTGGGTCCCTAATCCTCATACAGGCGGTCCCTTACTTTAAGACCTCTCTGCCCAGGGCCAGCTCCAGGTTTCAGTAGGCCCCTGGGTGACAGTGGCTCACTGGGCCCCTTAGCAGTGAACTCATGTGGTGGCATTAAAAACGCAAAACCGAAAGATATCAATATTGATATGCAGCCCTCCAGGCTCCATTTATAAATATACACTCCCCAGCCAGGCTCCATTATTTAATATACCCCCAAGGTTAATAAATGCTAACTTACCTCAAAGTGCACGCATCTCACACTGCTACATCTTCAGAGTGAGAGCAGGAGGTACGCTGGCGTTGTTAAGTCCTCACGTCAGCCAGTGTCCTGCACTGTAGTAGACGCTCTGCAACAGAAATACATCGGCCACGCAGATGCTATTATGTTCTGTGGGGGTCTGCTTGTGGCACTGCCCCCCTGTTACCCGCGCCACACTGTGAGTGAGGGGCTTCTCTCAATTACATCGGCGACAATTATGGCAATGTAATTGAGTTTTCTTATGTTGCCAATGTGTGCTGTGGAACCTCTGGGGCCCCAGCACGTGCCCAGGTAAGCCGGGTGCTGGCGCCGGCCATGTCTCTGCCCACCATGTCTTCTGGTGAAGCCCTCTGGATGCTTTACTTTGGTCCAAGGCTGCAATGATCAGCTGTAAAGTGTCTGTAATGAAGTTTTATTGATAATCCTTGTTCCCATTACAGCAAAAAATGTTGAAAATGTTCAAAATCGTCACTGTAAAGAAAAAAATATTTTGTCTCGAGCTACAATTATAAAATATATCAGTTCTAACTTGCATACAAATTCAACTCAAGCTCACTGGACCCAGGAGTGATGTAGCTGGTGGAGGGGGGATGAGAGAAGGTGCTTGGCTGTGGAAGAGTTACAGAGGGTGTTGTAATTGCTGTGGATTTGGAGCCTTTGAATATCTCTAAATTAAAATTTTGGCACAGAAGGAAAAAAAAAAGATATTGGGTGGCATAGGTGGATATAACCTGATAGCCTTCTATAACCATAGTCTTATTCTGTGTATTGGGGATGTTTTACCTGTTGCTTACTTGCCATATCTTAACTTGCTTGGACATTATGCAGGTGATATTCACCTTTATTTCTGGCATGAATGTCTGAGTGCACTGTAGTTCAAATGTATCCAGGTATAGATGTCAACATAAGTTTCCAAACCTGCATGCCTACAGTAAAAACCAAAAGGCACCTCCTAAAAAACACTATATATAAATTAAAATAATATGGATGAGGTTGCTACTACTGATTTTTGAAGGCTCATGCATGACTACAACAGATCTGCTCTGTGTGACTATAACTTTTATATGCCTTATTCAGTATGCCAAAACTACATAAAATTGGACGTGTATATGCTCTTCTTTCACCTTCTTGTACCCGTTTTTTGTTTTTTTTTTTGGGGGGGGGGGATTTAAACATTATGCAAATTAGTCTGAGGGGCTCCAGGCTCCATAGGTGTTAACGGAACCTGGAGCTCTTTGGGTTCATTTGCATAATTTTTTAAGCCTTCTATTCTTAAAAGTAAGGGTGTATGAAGGTAAAAGCAGAGCAGATCCTGCCAGAGGGGGCACACACCAGTATGTCAGTGTGCTTGGTTTACAATCCTTCATCCTGCTGGAAGATATCCTTAAATCTGTAAGCACAAACTTTAAAGAGGACCTGTCGCACATAAATTCGGCACTAGGAGCTTGCTAAAACAAACGCAGCAGTGTTACGAAAATAGCGTTATGGGAGGTTTCCGATAACGCTATCTAAAACCGCTGTGGAGTACAATAGAAACGCCGGACCGCTCTCAAAGCTGTCCGGCGTATTCATGAAGGGGCGATCCGAGGCGCTGCCTCTTCCCCGGACCACCCCGCTCGCTCCATAGATCGGCGGTGACTGTCGCGTGTCACCGCCCCTAACACTGCTGCGTTTGTTTTAGCACTATGAGCACTCACTTTAATAAGCTTCTCCTAGTGCCAAATTTGTGGGTGACAGGTCCTCTTTAACCGGTTCATGACCGCCCGCCGTGTTATCCCAGTGATCGCTGCCGGCAAAGCTGCCTCCATCTTGCCTAGGATCGTCGCTCTCCGTGACAGCATCGGGTCTTCTGAAAACAGTCTCATTTTAACCCCTTCATTACAATGTGCTATCAGCTGTGGTATGGCAGTATATGATTGGATCGATCAGTTAAAGTACCCTAGGGAGTCTGAAAAAATAGTATAAAGAAAAATAAAAAAATTCTAATAAAACAACCTAAAAATTCAAAACGCCCCCTTTCCCTGGAACTGATATAAATAAACAGTAAAAATAATAAACACATTAGGTATCGACTCATCCGAAAATGCCCGATCTATCAAAATATACTAACGATTTTTCATTGCATTTAACTCTGTAACGGAAAATAGCGCCCAAAGTCGAAAATGGCACTTTTTTGCCATTTTGAAAAACGCAAAAAAAAGTGATTAAAAGGTTATACAGTCCTAAAAACGATATAATTGAAAATATTATCAAATGTCGCAAAAAATAACACCACCCATAGCTCCGTACAACAAATTATAAAAAAGTTATAAGCGCCTGAAGGAGGTTTTAATTTTTTGTAGATGTACGAAAACATTATAAAACCTATACAAATTTTGTTTCCACGTAATTGTACCAACCCAAGGAATAAAGTAAACATGTAATTTGGGGGACACTGTGAAAGCCGTAAAATCCAAGCCCACAAGAAAGCGGTGCAAATGCGTTTTTTTTTCACCATTTTCACCGCATTTGGAATTTTTTTCCTGCTTCTCAGTACATGGCATGGAATATTTAATACCATCACTATGAAGTACAATTTGTTACGCAGAAAACAAGCCCTCTACAGCTCTTTACATGTAAAAATAAAAAGATTTTTTAAGGTGGGGAGTGAAAAATGGAAATGAAAAAATAGGAGAGAGCCCGGTTAAGGTTTACTTTTCAAGCCTATACTGACCAAAATTAGACACATGGGCATATGGAAAAAAATGAACTTATTGATGGCAGCCGGGCTAGTTTTATGCAACATGGTGATACTGCCACAGGTACTCTTTGTTTTGCAAAATAGCCCATTAGTAATGTCAAAATAAAGGTTTAAGTCACTAGAAAAGGTAGTAAGGGATTTCATATGGACGAGTAAGTGGGCACGAATAAGTCTTAACAAGTTATATGCACCATTTGAAAAAGGAAGATTGGTTGTCCCCTATTTTAGTAAATATTTTGTGGCAGCACAGCCACAGATTATCACTGATTTGTGATATGGGTAAAATCATATATACTCTTAAGCACAATTATGATTTTTATGAAGGTTTGAATATATGGAGACTACTGGAGACGAGGGTCATGGTTAAAAAAGAATTTAAGGAGCACTATTCATTATTTACCTTTATGCAATGGATTTGGGAAAAAATAATAATAGATCTAGGCTGGCAAAGTTTTCTGCACGTAACACCACTTTGGAGAGAAGGGGATTGGACACTAGCCCGATTGAGGGGTTTAGGTTTTGGTGGGAAAAGGAGGTGAAATTTGTATATCAAATAGTAGAAAATAATAGGTTAAAAACATTAGAGGAACTGTCATCACAATTTGGGATTGGAAAGGGGGACTGGCTGCAGCGTGCCCAACTTGGTTGTGCCTTTGCGACATTAGCTAGGGAAGTGCAACATCCTTTTCTTAATGTAATAAGAGCGCAAAATAAGTTGAAGGGTATGTTGTCCAAACTATGTCAAGTACTAGATAGTAGAATGTTAATAAGAAATGCACCATATTGCTATGAAAAATGGGAAAAGAATATCCCGGGCATATCAGAAGAGGAGTGGGATGATTCCCTGGGTATGATTAAATGTACTGCTAAGAATTTATCATGTATGGTGTCTCCAAATCTTTCCGCTCCTTTTTTTTTTCTTAACAATAGAGAATTTTCCACCAGATACCTTCATCTGTGTATGGCACATCTCCACACTGTGGAACTAAAAGTATCACCGTCACTACAGCATAATGTCAACAATGTCCTACTCTGTGCTCCTAAATAATATTTACCACTCAGAATAAAACTGACCCCACTGTGCTCCCCAAAAATATCAAATATACCCCCTAACAAAAACCATACTGCCCCCGCTCCATAAATCAAATATTACAATGCCCTCCTCAATATATTACAATACACACCCCTGAGTAAATAATATGATACACCTAATAAATTAAATTGGACATAATTCCCTTTAATTACATAATATATCATTTCCAATTAATCATTTCATCTATACAGTCTTGCAGTGCTCCTACTTAGTATGTTTTAAATAATGCTCTCCTTAGTTATTCTTCTTCTGTTTAGTGCTCCTCTTATCAAATATTTTATATAAAAGTCCTAATAAATACTCATATCCTGTATATATGGACACAGCACAGTACAACTACTCCTATCCTGTATATATGGGCACATCACAGTATTACTGCTCCTATCCTGTATATATGAGCACAGCACAGTACTTCTACTCCTATCCTGTATATATGGACACAGCACAGTACTACTACTCCTATCCTGTATATGTGCAATACCTCCTGCCCCCCCTTATTACATATTGTGCCCACTTTCTATACTGTATATTTTCCCTAGTTACCCCTGTATATAGTCTTCTAGTGGCCCCTTGGAGTCCCTTATTATAAGTTTTCCCTTACCACTGTGACCCCCTATGATATATTAAGTCTAGAAGAGGAAAAATAATAAAATTCACTTACTTGTTGCAGCGCTCCCACGTCCTCCACGTCGGCCGGTGACAGAGGAACTCTGAAGAAGGCGCACGGCAGCGTGAGTGCATCATCGCGCTGCCGCGCATCAGGGGTCACAGTGCGACGTGGGCAGAGACAAAAAACGGCCGCGTCGCAAATTCACAGCAACGGCTGCTTAATACATCAAAGATGGTACTCGAGTGGCCGCGTACGCCCGCATCGAGTACCAGAGCTATCCCTCACTGGCAGGGGCCTCCATCCCAATCTGAGGGGAGATATCGGGGGTCTACTGTGGGCCAGTGCAGCCTTGCTGGCAGGGCCCCCTGCCGTAGTGGAGGTATCGGGGGCCCACCGGAGGATTCTCCGGTCCTCCGGTGGGCCAGTCCAACACTGTACATGATACTGAGTGAGTCTTTTGTGGATATAGAAAGTATAGAACCAGAAAGGGGGGGGGGGATTAGGGATTCTTGTAGTTTATGGAAACACATGAAGTTATATGCGAGAATGAGAATGGGGGTGGTTAAAATATAAAGTATTAGTATATTTTTGTGACTTTACTGTACTTAACTATTCTCTTGGGGCAGTGAAAATGTCCAGTTCATTGTGCATTGTGTATGTGGTTAAAATTGTTGTATTCACCTGCCAGTTGGTTATTTCAATGATATGTGTTTTTGTCACTTCCTTATATTGTAAAATCAATTAAATTTGTTGAATTAAAAAAAAAAAAAAAAAAAAAGGTTTATTTTTCACTTATTGTAATGTTGTAGTTTCAATGGAGTTACATTTGGAAAGACAATGGCCTAGTAAATGTAAATTTTTTCACTCTTATTTTTGTGTGGACCTTTTTAAAAATTTTGCATTGCTCTTGACAAATTCTCCACTGCTAAGTTTATTGCCTTTTTTTTTTTTTTTATGGTTTTCCTCTTGGGTTTAAAGTCTCGAAAGAACAGTTTTGTTTGGGGTCAAAGAGAACTGTATTGTTCAGTCCACTGCAAGCCACTTCTCCAGTCACGAGAGAATATTTCCAGGTCACCATGGAAACTGCAGTTTGGCTGTCTCATTAAAACTATAAAACAAGTGGTTTTGTTTTTTTAACATTATATTTTTAAAGAATGCACATCAGGGATGAGCCTGATAACATATATGCATATAAGAGCATATTATTTATATGTCAGATGTTCACACTACTGGGGTTTCTACTATTTCTACTATTTTTTTTTTTTTTTTTTTTTGGTGGTTCTTTTCAAAGTCATTGGGATATTTTGGTGTCACTTATGTTATTAAGAAGCAGCTGTAGATCTTTTTCTTTATCCACCTGCTGTAAATTTCACTTTTATGTTGGCAGGTAAATCTGGCTAAGCCTTTGTCGGCATTGTGAGGTTGAGTCTCATCTGTACATGTTATCTTTGTGAACACTAGAGTGCTGTACAGTACTTGCCTTCCTCATAACTTGGCTTCTTATTCTTTAGTAAATATTGTGGAATGTGTCCATTATGATGCCTTTAGCTTTAGTGACATTGTTCATAGAATGTTGTGCAATTAGTAGCATACAATGACATTAAATTGAATGGGCTATTTTTCTTAGAGCATTGTGCGAAATTTCGTTATTTTCTTAATGCAAGCTAGTATTATCAATACTTCATTTGCCTCACACATTTACCTCAACTGCTATTTACCTATTCTTTTTGGTCTTGTGTACATCATTTTACCATAATAGTGCAGTAGATGATTGCCTTATCATATAAGGGCTCAAACACACAAACGTAATGGGTACTGATATGCGGCCGCACCATTTGTGACTGCATATTGGTCCCCATCACCTGTTCACTGTGCGGTGAGCACACATTGGGGCTCATTTACTGAGGGTCCGCGGGGCGCATTTTCATCGGGTTTCCCCAATGATTTCCTTTTTGCGCCACATTTTGGCGCATGCGATTGGTTTTACCCCTTGATTTTTCTTTCTTTTTTTATTTATTTTTTGCCTTGGCTGCATCCAAGGACAGGATGGAGCGCCCCCCTACCCCTGAGCCCAACTGGATATTCAAGAACAACCTATCCAAGTTGTCATGGATGACTCTCCCGGGGATAAATCCTGACTGGTCCGGGTGAATGAGATCCTTCATCACTCTTCCTAGCCTTATTGCTAATAATTTGGCAAAAATTTTAGCGTCCGTGTTTAATAGGGATATCGGTCTGTATAATTCTTTTTCTATTTTTTCTTTACCTTTTTTTAGGGATAAGGACAATCAAGGCCTCCGTCATGGATTTAGGTAGTTTCCCCTGGGAAATACTGGTGTTTAATACTTCCAAAAATAACGGGAGTAGAGTATCGCTATATCTTCTATATACCTCAAATGGTAAACCATCAATCCCTGGACTAGTGTTACCTGAGATGGATTTTACGGTGAGAGTGATCTCCTCCAATGAAAATGGGCGATTTAATATTTCCCTTTTTGTTGTAACTTGAGGTAAAGGTATTTTAGCAACATACTCCTCCAGTTGGATTTGTTCTATTTTTACTCAGAAGCGTATAAGCTGGAAAAAAAATTCCACAAAAACCTCACTGATAGACTCGTTTGAGTTTACTAACTGACCCTTCTAATTTCGCAGCTGGTAGATGCGTTTGCTTTCGCCTTGGTTTTGTACCAGTTCGGCAAGTAGCTTTCCTGGTCTTCTTGCCTCAATGTAATGCCTTTGTCCTTGAAAAAACACCCTCTGCTGTACCTTTTTCCCTATATATTTATCATAATCAATTCTACTATTCCTGAGCGCCTCCATTCTGTTCTCTGAGGGGGAGTTATTATATTCTTCCTGTGCTTTCTCCATTTTTTTTTTTAAGTGCCTCTTCTTTCAAGCGATAAGATCTCTTCTTACATTTAATTTTATATTGCCAACATGCCCTCATGTGCATTTTAAGGGCGTCCCAAACCATTCCGACACTAGTGGACCCACTGTTGTCTTTCCAAAAATTTTGGATCTCATCCCTCACCTCTTGGTCGTTTGCTAGAAGTGTGAACCAATGGGGGTTGATCTTCGGGGGTCTCCCCCTATTTGCGTTTACAATTTCCAATTCTAGAACCATCATGGCGTGGTCCGAACGACTGGTCAGCTCATATTTCATTTTTTTTTTTTATATAGGGAAGGGCGCTGTCAGATACTAATATTAAATCAATTCTAGACATTACCCTAAGAGATTTTGAGAAGCAGGAGAATGCTTTTTTGTCTCCGTATTTAATGCACCAAACGTCCCTTAGATGCATTTCAGTACAAAATTTAGAGAGTGGGGATGTGTTCACGTCACAAACTCTACTGTCGCTAACCCTATCTACGGATGGGTTCATGACACAATTAAAGTCACCAAAAATATAAAGTGGGCATCCACCTTTTGATTCCATAAATGCTAACAGGGCCTTCAATGCCTGAAGGGAAAATGGAGGGGGGATATAAACAAAAGCAAACATGCACATCATTCCACTCATTTTCCCATATAGAAAGATATATCTGCCCTCGGGGTCGGTTTGAAATTATTTGGAAATCAACTGAGTTGTGTATAAATACACTAATCACCCTTGAATAAGCGGAGAATACTGAGTGAAATTCCCTTATTGCCCACTTCCTACTGATCCTATTTATAGTTTCCCTATCCAAGTGGGTTTCTAATAAACATATTATTGCAGGTAGGTGTCTTTGAACTATATCAAATACTACCCTTCGCTTAATCCTATCCCCCAGTCCCCGCACATTCCATGTGACCACGGAAATCATTTATGGTTGTATTTGTAGCAAAAAAAAAAGGGGGGACCGGGAAACTGGATAGCGAAGAGAGGAAAAGGAATATGAGAGCAAGACCCATAAAAGAAACACAACGAGAAGAAAAAAAAAAAACCCCAAACAGCCCCCTTCCCCCCCAGGCAGACCACCAAACCTCCAAGTCCCTCCCCATCCTCCCCACAACCCAAATGTATACAGTACCCTGTGATACTCTTCTCCCCTAGCAATCTCACAGAGCCACCTCATCCCCTCGATCACAACGAAAATCAAGGGACCTCAACAATGCTAAATTAGAGTGACAACATAGAGGATCATTACAATCCCTTTAGTTCTACCCATTGAAACCCTTCTTCCGGGGTGGAGAAACACACAGTTCTCCCCTGATATATTACTCGCAACTTGGCAGGATACAGTAATGCGTAAGAAACATCTTTTTCAGCTAACCTTTTCTTTAGATCTACGAACCCTCTCCTCTTCATCAATGTCTCCCTGGAGAAATCTGGATAGGCTGATATTTTAGACCCATTATAGGATACTTCCTCCTTGTTTCTAGTTTTATTAACGGCTGCAAGTATTTCATCCCAAATGGCCGGGGTACTTTCGCGTCTTTCTTCTCCCTCTGCTTCGAGAGTGGAGAATCTCGACCCTAGCTCTGGGTCCTTAGGATTTTTAGAATTTTTGCCTGGTGGGGTTTTTAAAAAATTTATCAAGATTAGATGTATTTTTCTCTCTAGGAGACCTAACCCCCCCAGATTTATGTGCACTCTTAGGCGGCATGGTGCCTCAATGGACCAGACAAATAGGTCAGTCAATATGGGGGAGCTACAAAAATTTTTAACCCAGCAGCACATCCACCATAGGTGGCACTATCCCTTAACCACTTAGGGGGATGATTGTAAGGGCAAACAACTACAAATATTAAATCACAGAACAGTCCTTTTGTTCAAGAACACCGTCTTTCTTTTCCTCTTGTGGCGGGGCAACCCCCATAGAGGGCACAGTACAGGGAGATACCACAAACCGAGACCTTCCGTATGGTTTCTCCAGAAGATGCCAACAGGTCAACAGAGTGTTTTCTGCGGGAACAATTCCCTCAAACAGTTCCTAGGTTAAAGTCACACAGGAAAAATCTCTAGGAGCGACCACAAGCTGCTTAACAAACCGTTGGTCATCAAATAGCAATATACAGCTTAGTCTGCTCCCAGCACATCCACCATGATTGAAACTTACGGATAGACACTGTAGAGGGAGGGCCTCTATCCCTTAACAGCTTAGGGAGATGGTTATGAAAGCAAGGGAAGGGCAAACACACACAAATATTAAATCAAAGGGCAGCCCTTTTGTTCAAAGGTGCCGTCTTTCTATTCCTCTTGTGGCGGGGCAACCCCTACAAAAGGTGCAGTACAGAGGGGTACAGCAAACGGAAACCCCTCGTATGGTTTTTCCAGGGGATGCCAACAGGTCAACAGAGTGTTTTCTGCGGGAACAATTCCCTCAAACAGTTCCTAGGTCAAAGTCACATAGGAAAGAGCTCTAGGAGCGACCACATGCTGCTTAACAAACTATAGGTCCTCAGACAACAATAAACAAGCAAGAGTTTAACAGGGTACCACAGAGGGCCACAGTCACCTCCAAAAGGGCAGTTATGGCTTGCCCTACTGGGCTTCGGGCTTTTTTCGACCAGAGTGGCAGCGGAACTTTCCTGTACTTTTCCCAGGAGGGACTCGCTTATGTTCACTGTATCCCTGCAGAAAATCCCGGGTCAGCCGGACGCGAGTCTTCCGGGCAGCAGCAGTCTCCTCCGAACGTGACCTCCCTGGCGGGCCACCAACCTCTGCCTCCACAGCGGGCCGTCGCCTCTGGGCACCACCTTGGTCCTCCGCGCCCTGCCGCCAGCTACTCAGCCCGGTTTTGGAGGCCTCCGAGCCACGGCGGGACGTCGCGACGAGCAGCCACCGGACGGGGAAAAAGTTCAGTGGGATCCGTCCAGTCTGTCCCGGGGTCCAGTAGTTGAGCGTCCGCACATAGTGACCGGCGTTCTTCAGCACAAGGGGAGAGGAGGCGGCTCCGTGAGCACGACGTGTTACGTCATGCCGCACATACTCAGTCCCGGCCGTTATCTGTATCCAATACCGCAGTCTTAATAAATTCCTCCCAATTTGGCTATTCTCATTTTAACTGTAAATCATAGTTTGTATTTTCATACTCTTTCATGCTAACTATTTTTCCAGCAGCTAACATAAAGCTTTTTCAGTACATTTTAGAAGCCGTATTAAGTTTTAGTGCTTGGCAGAAGTGAGGAAAAAACTAGGGCAAACTGACTAAAATGCTGCTGCGCAAGTAATCCTCTTATATTTTTCCAGTGTATTATGTGGAGTTGGATGACACACAAAAGGTTGATTGAAGGATAAATGGGAAACATTAGTGGTTGTGTTTGTGCTTAGCCATGTTCAAGTGGAAGCATTCAAGAGAACAAACATTCAGAAGATCTTTAAGAAAGTATGAAAGATATCTTGGGCCTATACAACCTGCGCTGTATGATCAGTATTGTGACTTCCACGCTGGTCTGTCTTGTTAACTGCAAGTGGAGTAGTTCCCTTGGGCCTCCAAAATCAGTGCCATAGGGGGGTCCCCACAGCCCTTTTCTAAAATAATTTACATAACTGATGTCTGGTGTTTTTTTTTTTTTTTTTTTACATTATAAATGATAAAGCTCGGACTGCCTGCAGTCAATACAAGGAGGTGCTTAAGACAATTTATAGAACTGTAGAATACAACCCTGCAAAAATTTTTATTCTTTGGCTATTCTTGTGCCTCATGTACATGAACGAATGCTCATCCTGGGCCATGGCCCCGGCAAACATACAAGCGGGTGGAGGGGTGAGCGCTTCTAACCCTTCCGCTCTCCATTGAAAGCCAAATGCCCACTGCCGTGATATGACAAAATATAATTTATGTCCTAAATTCGCCTGTTCGGCCGCCTGCCCCGGGCACAGTGTGGTAAGACAGCGTGTGCTAACCGCACAGTGATCGGGTCCGATAGATGTCTATGGGGACCATGATCTGGCAGATACTGTACATTAAAAATACCACTGGTTTACAAGTTGTTACAAATCTGGAATCACATGATGTTTTGTTTTTAAACACGAAATATTACATTGCTGTGAATTTTGTTTAAAGGAAATCAACCACATAAAAAACATTAAAAAAAAAAACCTATAAATACTCTCCTCCATTCCTCTGCATCTTGACATGTCGGGATCACCTAGAAAAAAAAATTATAATTAGCAGCACAGAGCACTGGGACAAGATGTCCGGCACTCCAGGCTGCTAACTATGCATTCCCTTGTCAGCTCTTACCCCCATGCTGGGAGAGGGGGCGATGTCACACTAGAGGTGTGAATTCACGCCTCTCATGTGATGTCACCTCACCCTCCCGTGCTCCCAGATGAAGAGGAGTGTAGGTAAGTACTTTTTAGGTGTTTTTTTTTTATGTGGCTCATTTCCTTTTAAGTGATCTATGTTGCAAGACCTGTTGACATTGACTTATAGGGTAAATACTTTCCAATAGATACTGCTACAGAGCTTGCCTTTTTTTTTTTTTTTGGATGATCTAATGTGCATACCCATAATGCATAGGTGCATTACAGCTTTTTGGCTCTTTACAATACAGCAGCTAGCCTTTCACAGAGTAGATATATGGATTGCAGGATAGGAAGCATCATACAATTCTATGCTTTTGATGAGCTATTACGAAAAGTCAACATAACAGTATTGTTGAACAACAGTAAGTAGAAAAATACAAATTCACATATGCGTATAATAGGAGGGTTCAATGAACACGAAATGTAGGTTTAACAAACACAGTAGACGTGTTTAAATTAAACTAATGTGAAAGTAAAATAGAATTCTTGTAGCAGATACAGCACAGGCTTCAATTAACCCATGATAGGTGGTGGTGGAGGAGCTGTAGGGCCCAGAGAAGGATCATTAATGGGCATTGAATAGTTAGAAAGGAGATGGACAGCAAGGTCACAGCTACAATAGAAGACTTCCAGTGGGTTGCTGGGTACTCTGGTCATACTTGTCATACTCTCCACTGTAATTTTAGCACTTCTGGTCAATTAAAGAGTACCGGTCAGGTTGATTTGGGACCCTAAACCAATTACAGGTCCATATGGACCTGTGGATTAGGTCTCGTTCACATGACCTTGTGCTCGCCTGAGCCAATTCACAGGTGTAGCACACAGCCAGCGGAGAAGCGAGTGAGTGCTCCTCACCCCCCTAATCTCCTTTTAAAAGCCATGTGGCGTATATGGCAGAATATAGGACATAAGGTGGTGGTTGGTATAGTGTCCCAAAATTGCCCTGACAGGTTCCCTTTAAGTTACTGTAGTGATGATTTTCAAAGAGTTTTCTGTGTTTTCATGACTATAAAAAATGTAGATTCACAATGAAGGCATCAAAACTATGAATTAACACATGTGGAATTATATACTTAACAATAAGGTGTGAAACAACTGAAAATATGTCTTATATTCTAGGTTCTTCAAAGTAGCCGCCCTTTGCTATGATTACTGCTTTGCACCCTCATGGTGCTTCAAGAAATAGTCACCTGAAATGGTCTTTCAACAGTCTTGAAGGAGTTCCCAGAGATGCTTAGCACTTGTTGCTTGTTTTGCGGTCCAGCTCACCCCAAACCATCTCAATTGGGTTCAGATCTGGTGAATGTGGAGGCCAGGTCATCTGGCATAGCACCTGATCGCTCTCCTTCTTGGTCAAATACCCTGTACACAGCCTGGAGGTGTGTTTGGGGTCATTGTCCTGTTGAAAAATAAATGATGATCCATCTAAACACAAACCAGATGGAATAGCAGGGCGCTGCTGTGGTAACCATGCTGGTTCAGTATACCTTCAATTTTTAATAAATACCCGACAGTGTCACCATCAAATCACCATCACACCTCCTCCTCTATGCTTCACGGTGGGAACCAGGCATGAAGAGCCCATCCGTTCACCTTTTCTGCATCGCACAAAGCCACAGTGTTTTGAACCAAAGATCTCAAATTTGGGCTCATCGGACTAAAACACAGATTTCCACTGGTTGAATGACCATTCCTTGTGTTCTCTAGCCCAAACAAGTCTCTTCTGCTTGTTGCCTGTCCTTAGCAGTGGTTTCCTAGCAGCTACCATGAAGACTTGCTGCCTCCTCTTAACAGTTGTTGTAGAGATGTGTCTGCTGATAGAACGCTGTGTAGCATTGACCAGATCTATAATCTGAGCTGCTGTTAATCTGAGATTTCTGAGGCTAGTGACTCTGATGAATTTATCTTCCGCAGCAGAGGTGATTCTTGGTCTTCCTTTTCTGGGGTGGTCCTCATGTGAACCAGTTTCTTTTTTGGCGCTTGATGGTTTTTGGGGACACTTTCAAAGTTTTCCCAATTTTTCGGATTTACTTTTTTGTTAGCTGCTTTTTTATAGCCATAATACAAATTCTAACAGTCTATTTAATAGGACTATCAGCTGTGTATCCACCTGACTTCTGCACAACACAACTGATCCCATTTATTAAACCTGACAGGGCACACATGTGATGTGAAAACCTTTTCTGGTGACTACCTCTTTAAGCTCATCAAGAGTGTACAAAGAAGCAGTAATCAAAGCAAATGTTGGCTACTTTGAAGAACCTAGAATTTAAGACATATTTTCAGTTAACACTTTTTTTTTTTTTAAGTACTGTATATACTCTAGTATAAGTCGACCCGAGTATAAGCCGAGACAACTAATTTTACCATCAAAAACTGGGAAAACCTATTGACGCTAGTATAAGCCGAGGGTGGGAAATGCATTGGTCACAGATGCCTGCCCCCAGTAGTATACAGCCCTGCCCCGCCTGCCCCCAGTAGTATACAGCCCTGCCCCGCCTGCCCCCAGTAGTATACAGCCCTGCCCAGCCTGCCCCCAGTAGTATACAGCACTGCCCAGCCTGCCCCCAGTAGTATACAGCACTGCCCAGCCTGCCCCCAGTAGTATACAGCACTGCCCAGCCTGCCCCCAGTAGTATACAGCACTGCCCAGCCTGCCCCCAGTAGTATACAGCACAGCCCATTCTGCCCCCAGTAGTATACAGCACAGCCCATTCTGCCCCCAGTAGTATACAGCACAGCCCATTCTGCCCCCAGTAGTATACAGCACAGCCCAGCCTGCCCCCAGTAGTATACAGCACAGCCCAGCCTGCCCCCAGTAGTATACAGCCTGCCCAGCATTAAAAAAAAATATATAAACTTATATACTCGCCCTCCAGTGGCCCCGATGTCCGCGCGGGTCCTCTTCTGGCTTCCGCGCCAGTCTTTTCGGCGCCCAGCACGAAGTTAGAGAAGACAGAGACGGCCGCGGAAGCCAGAAGAGAACCCGCGCGGACATCGGGGGAGCAGTGCTGCACGTCAGGGCCACCGGAGGGCGAGTATATAAGTTTATTATTTTTTAAATATTTTTTATGACTGTATGACTCATGTATAACCCGAGGTGACTTTTTCAGCACATTTTTTGTGCTGAAAAACTCGGCTTATACACCAGTATATACGGTATATAATTCCACATGTGTTAATTCATAGTTTTGATACCTTCAGTGTGAGTCTACAATTTTTATAGTCATGAAAATACAGAAAAACTCTTTGAATAAGAAGGTGTGTCCAAACTTCTGGTCTGTACTGTATATATGTATCACATTTTCTTACATAAACCCATATACTTCTGTTTTTCAGTTGGTATGGTAAATGTTCAATAAGATAATTGTGCTGTGGTATAAATGCGTTTTATTACTCCATGACTAAACTGACCTTGGTGACTTACACATCATGTTATGTGTGGGTGGCTTCATTTAGATAACAGGCAGCTTTCCTGCAGACATGACAACTACTTTCATTAAGTGTCACTTTCTTGCTCACTGGTTCCCAAGAGACGTGCGATTACTGATTTCAAATGATGTTTTATGGCAAGAAGCAGGTGCAGATATCAAGTGAGTCAACTGACATTGATTATATTGTGTGATTGTCATACTCATTAAAACTATCACCGACTAAATCTGAAAATTAAAAAACATGACCTGAACAATTTTTTTTTTTTTTTTTTTTACAGTGACCAAGTATCGTGATATTTGGATAGATTTCAATGCACTTCCCTGATATGTAGAAAAATAGTCAAGCGTAACTGTCATTTAAAATATTTTTATACTGTATGTAAGGGGATGTGGTAAACATTTTTCCAATATACTTCATTAACAAATTCTCTTAGTACATTTCAAGCTACTCCCTCCCATAGTGGTCTGTATTCCAGCCTATACAGTGTGTGTCTATGAAAGCTGCATGAGCTCTCTTCTACGCTCCCTGTGTTTGGTTAAACAGCTCTGGCAGTACTTAAAGAGATTATCCCTTCACTTTCAGCTTGATCTTTGAAATATTGCTCATAATATACTGCAACCCGGGAGTGAGAAAGGGTTAATTCTCACAGCTGTGTAACAAACAGGAGCGGAGAGCGAGACCCATCTTCAATCTGGTAGACAGATTTGCCATACGTAGGATTTCTTAATTAACTATATTAGAAAAATATTCACAACACTTCCCCTCACCCCCCCCCCCCCCCCGATCCCTCACAATATCCAAAATAATCTGAAATAACCGTTATTCTTTGAAGGAAATCTACCAGCACAGTAAAATTAAGCTAAACATACTCCCCTATGACCAATTTGGCAAGCTTTGTGCAGCGCTGCGTAATCTGTAGGCGCTATATAAATAAAGAATTATTATTGTCCTCTTCATCCCAATATGGGCAGCACCTGGGGCTTAGTGGTTAGCATTACAGCCTTGCAGCCCTGGGGATCTGGGTTCAAGTCCCAGGGTCAACATCTGCAAAGAGTTTGCATGTTCTCTCCATGTTTGCGTGGGGTTTCCTTCCACACTCCAAAAACATACTTGTAGGTTGATTAGATTGTGAGCCCCATTGGGAACAGGGACCGATTTGGCAAGCTCTGTGCAGCGCTGCGTAATCTGTGTTATATAAATAAAGGAATTTATTATTCTCTTGGCACTGGTCTTCTGTAATGTTGATACACAGTGCCGGCCGAATGTTATATATATATCAATTTGGCATTGTCGATAAACCCGGCACGGCTGCAGCCGGTGCGGCCACATCGCGGAGAGACGGCAACGATTACGTAATACATGCTGCCGGCTTCTCCTATTGGACCTAGGTGACAGGGGGTATTCTGGGGGAGTGTCGGTCGGCCCCCTTATGAATAAAGCCGACTGCAGCTCACCAGATCTGAGGATCTGTTAAAACCACGTTTCTGACCATAGATTTAAAAAAAAAAAAAAAAATTGCTGGGGAGAAAGGGGCTAGGGAGAGGGTTATGGGGGGGCCCATTTTGGTGGGGGGCTATTTTGGTGTGACATTTTTTGGATTCTGACTTGCGTCGCTTTATATGGTTATAACTTTTGAACACTATTACTTATAAAAGCGATTCTGAGATTGTTTGTTTGTTTGTTTGTTTGTTTGTTTGTTTGTTTGTTTTTTCCCCACATGTTGAACTTCATTTTAGTGGTAAATGTTGGCTGATGAGTGTTGCGTTTATTTTCCGAAGAAGAAAAAATGAGTTTTGAAAAATTTCACTTTTTTGAAATTCGAAATCATTACATTTTCATGTAGGTAGATAGATTTACTACCTAAATAACATTTCCCATATGTCTACTTTACATTTTCATAATTTTTGAAATGTCTGGATAATTTATCTTGATGTTGCGCGGCTTTCAAATCGAAAAGCGATTTTCCGTATTTTCAGAATTTACTCTTTTTCGGATAAATACAGTTTTTTGAATGAAATTTTACATATTTAGCATCAAAACCCCCTATATATTCAACCCATTTTCAAATCTGCACCCCTCAAGCTATCGGAAACCGCTTTTAGGAAGATCGTTAACCCCTTGAGATCTTCATAGTAATTGAATCAAAATGGAGGTGAAATTTAGAATTGGTCAAATTGTGCCGGTTATACGTTCATTTAACCCTAAAATTTACACATTGCCAAAAGATAAAAATAGAAAACCCACAATACAATTTGTTCTGCAATTTTTCCCGAGTACAGAGACCCCCACATGTGTTACTTGTTTTACAGCGAGGCGCAGAAGGGAATGAGCGCCCTGCAGCTGCCAGGATTTTGGTTTTCTCGTTGCCTCCTTTTGCTATTAAATTTTTGCTTTTTCGTTATTGGGGCCATGTGACGGCATTTTTTTTTTTGCGGGATGAGATGCTTTTTCCAGTGTTGTCATTTTGGGGTTGGTATCGCCTATTGTTAAAAATTTAGGAACTCGTTTTTGAGGGTTGAAGTAGAAAAGCATCAATTCTGTAGTGGATTTCTGACTTTTTTATTTTTTTTGTGTTCACCGTTTAACCTAACAATCATGTTATCTTCATTCTATTGGTCGATACGATTACGGGGATACCAGACTTAAAAATATTTTCTTACATTTTACTAAATTTGTCAAATAAAACCGTAATGTGGGGAAAAATCTATCATTTTTGCATTGCCGTCTTCCAAGTGGCATAACATTTTTACTTTTTTGGCTACAGAGCTGGTTAATGGCTGGTTTTTTGTGGGACATGTTGTACTTTGCTCCAGTATCTTTCTGGAGTTCATTTTTTTTTTTTTTTATCACTTTTTATTTCATTTTTTTGTAAGATTGAATAGGCAATAATGATAATTTTAGGTGGGTTTTCCACAGTGTTTTTTTTTTTTTTTTTTAACGCCGTTCATTGTACGGGTTCAATAATGATTTTACTATATATGTGGTGGTTTTGTTATGATTTAGACTTTTTTTTTGGGTTATATGTCTCTTTATGTTATGGGGCTTCTGGGCATTTTCAGTGATTTATTACTTTATTTTTTTATTGAAAAACATTTGTTTTTTTTACTTTTTTTTATTTTTTTTTTTATACTACTTCCTCCATGGGACATGAACAAGCAATCATCTGATTGCTTGTTCATGATAATACCCTGCAATACTTATGTATTGCAGGGTATCAGCATGTGCATAGGCTGGCACTGTGCCAGTAAGATGACGTCGCAGACTTAGCAGGCAGTGCTAAGGACCAGATCGGACCCCAGCACTTCCATAGCAACGATCGGCGGCCCCCCAAAAAGTTTCGGGGGGGGGGGGTTATCGTGGGGGAAAGTCCTCCCAGAGGCATGTTAGTTGCCGCGGTGACTGCGGCATTTAATGGGTTGCACACCTGTGATCAGAGCCGCGATCGCGGGTGTTACACTGGGTTGCCGGCTATTAGTTACAGCCGGCACCTCGTGTTTCCCGATGCCGGTTCGGCTCAATCCAGATGCCGAGCCAGCATCAGCTCCGTGGCGTATATATCTGCCACTGAGTGCTAAGGGGTTAACTAGGCTCAAGTCGTTTCAGCATGTTTCAAAATACTGAAACCGCAATGGCAAGTGTCCTTTTTTTCTGCTGTATTCTGTGAGGGATGGGGCATGAATGGTATGGAAAAAACATGCTTACTAAAGTCATTTTGAGGGCCTTAGAAACAATAGGGGAAATGCTGCCTCCCTTTTTAGGTCTGGCAAAACCGATGCCTATAGAAATTTAAAGGGAACCTGTCGTATTTACACCTTACAGATCATGTTTCTTTCATAGCCCAGGATGGTTCCATCATCCAGAAAATCCACTTTGAAGTGAAATGTAAACTGGTTGTATAAAGTCAGGGAGGCGGAGACTTCAACATCTAAATCAAGCTCTCCCTGTCTCTGAGCAGTAGCTCCCATGATTTACATCATGCTCCAGAATTCAGAAGATCTGGTTAGTGATGTCTCTGGGTGTAGGACCATCGGTTACAGTGAAGGGGGCATTGTTAGACAGGAAAAGCTTAAATTCAGTGTTAAACTCTCAGCCTCCTTAACTTCATACAACAAATTTACACTCACGTCAGA
The DNA here is from genome assembly GCF_040894005.1 of Engystomops pustulosus. NCBI lineage: Eukaryota > Metazoa > Chordata > Amphibia > Anura > Leptodactylidae > Engystomops > Engystomops pustulosus. Next base: position 128,926,130 of record NC_092412.1, on the reverse strand, counting down.
GGTGATTTTCTGGAGGATGCCACCACCCTGGGTCCTGAAAGAAATATGATCTGGAAGGTGGATTATTGGGTATATTTCTGCTGACTGGTTCCCTTTTAAGTCTACAGCCACAAACACAGGATACCCGTTGCATGGCACGATTCTATACCAATGGAGCACACAAAGCAATCAATATCACCGGATGTGTTGCTGGACTAAAAGATATCTCAGTTCTGAACTGGGAGAATCTACGCCTCCCCCCACATCTCCTCTTTATACTTTTTGTGTTGTATCCATGCATGTTGTTTAGTTTTTTTCTTTTCTGTGTAATAATTTGTCTGTATCCATATTGTTCAAATAATTTCTCATTGGTATACATTTTTAGTCTATTGTACATTAAAGAGTTACTGCAGTGAGTGGCTGTGCATATGCAGTTCTCTTCCTGAATTTCCATAGATTTTCTAAGAGTGGCTGAGCCACACTACACGGTTATCCTCAGAATTACCAACAAAAGGGATTTATTGTACCCTCTACAAGAAAGCTGTATGACAGGGATGTGCCCCACATCTATCAGACGTTTATGGCAAGAAATGGTCCAGATAGGAATACCCCTTTAATAAATGTCAGTATTCTATAAAACTATCCGGCATGGCATGTATGCAATCATCCAGAGAGCAACTTCTAATGCTGTATTTTATATAACTGAAAGAATATACGGTAGCTTTTTTTAACTATATATGGTCTATGCCTTCTGATGACTTTGTTCTATTATACCAATGAAGCTTGATACACAGACAAGGATGTTTATCTGAAAACTCCACATATCTAGGCCAGTGTATTATAATGTCACATGGCATATCCAGTTATGTAACTAATTCTCTTGAATTCTAATCTGGTGAAAGCTGCTGTCTTGCTTTTATTGAAATTTTTTCTTAAAGTGCACCAAATAGCTTTGCATGTACAGTATATCTATGTACCTGATTTTGTCATTTAGAACATATTATAATATATTTGTTCTAGTGTCCCCAAATCGTACAGAATCCATCCCAAAAACTGTGGTTCCCATTATAAGTGATAGAATCGGGGGTCTACTTACAGCTTTCTGCTGCTATGGGGTAACACAAAATCTTGCACACATTTTGTTTATTGGTCTGTATAACTGGTTGTAGGCCTAAATCCTCAATACCAGGGCATACTCTATGGTTATATGAAGTATATGGATTTCTAATGGGACCCTTTTGTGTTTTTGACCACTACCACATGTGTATCCATAAAGATGGAATTGCGTTTGTAAACCATTATGCTTTTGCAACTTGCTTATTATTTTTGTGTCTATGCTACTTTTGGGTATAATGATTTAGTTGTGTAGTATTTGACTTTAAGTATTTTGTTGGACTTCATTTTGTGTAGTGATTCCTTAAAGTTGTATTCCCACCTTTAGACAATAAATGCAATAATGAGAATGCCTTTTTAAAAATGTTTTTGTTAAGACTCTTGTGTAATATTGGTGTCCCTATGACTGGTCCCTCCACCTACCTGTTAGTGTATGGGTATTGCTGCAGGGTGTTAGGTTATTACTGTAGCAAATAGTAGGTTTCAGTATGAATTCTCCTTATGGTTAACATTGTGATCTTAATTAGCATATAGTGTTATTTCAGTAAGACTTAAAAGATATTCAATTTTACTGTCCAAAAATAATATATTTAATGCTTTCAATTGCATTGCTAAAACAGTTTCCAGATTGTAAATGAGTGTAACAATAAATATTAAAGTAGGTATTTGCACACGATGGAAAGATTTCACTTTCAACCTAAAGCTATTTTTTATCGTTTTCTAATGAGCTTATTTTCAGTTGTTTTCATAGGAATATTTTGGTGAACACAACATTAATTTGATATCATTATAATGGTCCTATTTTAGGAAATCTAGTTTATCCCCGATGAGCAGAGCCTAATGATGCCAGCACAAATCTCTCCCAGTTACACTTTATCTCCCTCTCTCAGCTTCATCTCTTTGTTTTGTAACCCTGTCCTTTTATGCTTCTGCATTTCTTAGTTTTTTTTGTTTTACACCATTGTGTTCCGCTTCTCTTATTCTATCTGATCAGGCGATCTAATTCATAAAGAGCTGTTTATACTTCTGCAGGAGTTTTCACATTAGTAAATTGTAATTATAATTGCAAGCCAAGTTACTGCTTATATCTATATGGTTTAGTTGTAGTTGTTATATTAAAGGGTTTTCTGTATTTATGTGGGACCGCCACTAGGGTAAGAAAACCCCCCCAGCAATATACTTAACCCCTTTGAATCCTGGTTTCTGTGTCACTCCAATACTTTAGGTTTCAGGCACTGTGCCCCACCAGAAATTCTTTGGGGCTCACTTGACCCACTTCATCAAATTAGAGGCCTCCTCAGATGGGATACCTGTAATGTTTTCAATGGCACTTCGTGTTTTGTCCACGGAAAAATCTCCAAGGAGAAAACTCGGTGGAACAGAACGTTCTTGTGTTCAGAAGTATTGAAGCAACATTTGAACTAGGATCCAGAATAAGGTAAGTATGCATATTTTCTCTAACCCTTTCCCCAACCACAAAGGAAAACCTTTTTAAGTTGTTCGATATAAAAGTTTAAGTTTTAAGTTGACGATTAAGTTGATGATTAGCGACAGACAATTCTGCGATCCAGGAGAAGAGGAGCGGTTGCCCTTTTTTGTTTCTAGTGATTGATTTCCTTTAATGCATAAAACATGTTTCAAGCAAAAGGTACCTTATACTATCTAGTTCTATATGCTGTGTTTATGTAGGATAAAAAGGATTAGATCCCTCCTTAAAATGTGAGGAAAACATAGATCAGAGAGAGTAAAATCTAACTCTTGAACATTATTATTCACTCAAGTGGGTAAATGCAATTCCAAAGTTTCTATGCAGCGGTATACACAAGTGAGAGTCTGAAAAAAACGTAGTACTAAAACTTAGTAACAGCAAAATAACTAATAAATAACTTTTTACATGTTGCAATAGCACAAGATAATTCCTTCCATGTTAAAGACCTCCAAAGGAAACCCACCTATCCCTATGCGTACGTCCCATATTCCACTGTAAACCATATTAACTTGCCATATATACTCGTGTATAAGCCGAGTTTTTCAGCACAACAAATGTGCCGAAAAAACTCACCTTGGCTTATACATGAGTCAATAAAAATAAACTTACATACTCGCCTTTCAACACCCCCGATGCTCGACCCGGCTCCCCGACAATTGACGCGGCTCCTCTTCTGTCTTCACCGGAGTAGTGTGTGACAAACTTCTTTTTATTGTAGCAGAGGTAACAGAAGAGAATGAGGAGCTGCCTCGCCAAGGCGACGGCCCGTGTCGCATGTACACACACGCGTTCTCTAGCCTTGTGAAGGCTTGAAAGCGCGTGTGTACGCATTTTTTTTTTTTCTGCTTCATTGGACTGTGTATACTGGATGTGCACCTTGGCTGCTTGGACTTGCCTAACACCTAGTCTCCTGTTATTTGTCTGCCAAATGTATCTGCTAATTATGGTGTGAGGAGTGCCGTCTACTGGATCCCTTTTTTTTTTCTCTCCTCTTCTGTTTTCTCCTCGATGCCCTATGCCGGCCGGCGCATACTATGACATCATCAGCGGCCGCATCATATTGTGTGCTGTTACAGCAGACCGAAGAGGAGCCGTGGGGACCGGAGCATCGCAGAGAACACAGAAGAGGGGCCACGCCGAGCATCGGGGAGCCGTGCCAAACATTGAGACCGCCTGAATGTGAGTCTGTAAGTTTTTTTTTTTTTGTGCTGGGCAAACTGGGGGCAGGCTGTATACTACAGAGGGATGGATGTACACTACTGGGGGCTGGCTATATGCTAAAGGGGGCTGGCTGTATACTACTGGGAGGCTGTGACCGATGCATTTCCCACCCTTTGCTTATACTCGAGTCAATAGGTTTTCCCAGTTTTTGGTGCTAAAATTAGGGACCATGGCTTGTACTCGGATTGGCTTATACTCTAGTATATACGGTACATTTTACAGTGGAGTTTATTGCCTTTAAATTAAAAAAATTACGTTTTTAGACTTCCCTGCTTTGCTATAGATCACATGATGCTGCATTACAAGCCAAGCCAGTCCTGGCGCAATTATTGCAGTAGTCTAAGTATAGGTAGCTCTTCCAAGATACTAGTTAAGAAAGTGTGTCCCTGGAGACTGATTCACAATTCTGATAGGTAACCATCTGAATGTGATATACAGAGATGGGAACAACAAGGAAATTAAAAGATTAGAGACGGACACATGTAACGCCATATTGCAGCACCTACTAATTTTTCTTGAATGTACGATTATAGGTTTACATTATAGGTTGTTATTTTTGTTATCTGGTTCTAGTGTCACTTAAATTTCTGTAAATGGCATAAAAGTTTATTTTAACAGTGTCACCCTTGATGAATTTGTCAAGGAGTAGGTTACAGCCAGTAAGGATTTTAGACACACGGGTAGGTTTACATCTGGTTTACTGTTCCATCATAGAAACATAGCTGGAAACTGTTTGATTACACAATGGACATCAAAAACCTATTGACTCTTGAGGGGTCCCTTTTGGTGTTTATCACTAAAAAGTGGAGTTTTGAAATTTTTTCATCTAGAATTTTAAACAGCGTGTACTACAGAGGCAAAAGTAGAATATTTTAAAGTTTCTCATGATAATCAACAACAGGTGTACATTTGTAGCAGGCAAGCATTTTAATTTTTTTTTTATATCATTGTATTTTTATTATCATTTTTCAAAGAAATGTAACAGAAAAGTTAACACGTACATATTTTACAATAAAATTTTTCAACAACAATACAACCGAAAGACAAGTTTTGTCCCAAAAGATATCAACAGCTTGGGTCTTCCATTGGTGTATCAGGACACTAAGCCTGACCGTGCAGTATTTTTCTAGTATTTAAACATTTGTCCAGGATGACATCTGCATTACGTCTAATCGGTTGAGGTGGGTTGGGGGGGGGGGGGGGATATCAACGAGACAGTCCTACAAACTCGCCATGACAACAGTTAACAATTGGGTAAAAACAAGAAGGGGATAACCATATCACTCTCCTCCCCTGCTCGCTCCTCTATCCAGTAGTGGTCCCAAGTCTTATCGAATAAGGGGATACGATTATTCAGAGAGGCAGTCAGATACTCCATACTACGAGTCTCCCTCACCCTAGAGAGAAGGTCCATTCGGGAGGGGGGGGGGCTTGCCTTTTCCAGAATTGTGCTATCAGGCACCTTGCGGCTGTGAGTATGTGCAGGCTCAATTTTGTAGCCGTCTTGGCCATGGGTTGAGGAAAGACATTCAGCAAGTAACATAGTGGGGAGAGTGGGATGTCCACCGCTACAACCTCCCAGAGGAGAGACTTAACCTCCTGCCAGAAAGGCTGCACCAATGGACACGTCCAGAAGATGTGTTGAAGAGTTCCCCCGTTCGAGCCACATCACCAGCAAGTGTCCGGTGTATCTGGAAATAGCCTGTGTAACAAGGACTGGGTATGATACCACTGCAACATTAGTTTGTACTGATTCTCCTTATGTGTAGCACACAAGGAGGTTTTGGCCGCTCTATTCCAGATCAATTGCCATGTGTCTTGGGATATTGGCCTCCCCACTATGCTCTCCCATTTGGCCATATACGGGTGTGCTATAGGTTTATCCTAGCTTGGGTGTAGTAGGATCATATAGATGTCAGATATAAGGCCAGAAGTGTGGGTGGCAATTTTGCAAATATGCTCAAATGTGGTGGGTATCGAAACCATCTCAGTACTGTTCAGGGACTGTAAAAAGTGTCTAATTCGAATGTAGTGAAAGTTTGCCGTATGCGGGAGATGGAATTTATCCTGTAATGCAGTGAAAGGTAATATCTTCCTGTCTCGGTAGTCCACAATATCTGCAAACCTAAACAATCCCTTCTCGTGCCAGGGTTTAAGTTCCTGCCCAGCTCCTGCCTGTTGCAAGGGGGGGTGTGTAAGAAAGATTGCATGGGAGAGCACTGAGAGACCAGTGGGAACCTGGCCAAACAGGCCCTCCACAATTTAATTGTGAATGAGATGGGACCTAATTGGGAGTCAGGTAACGCAGGCGTCTCTTTAGGCCAAAGGTAAGAATTAGGGTGAAAAGGAGCCAACCACAATTTCTCTATCTCCATCCATTTGGAGAATGCCAGCAAGTTGGACCATGCTGGGATGCGCCGTAAATGTGTTGCCCAGTAGTATCTGGTTATATCCGGTACCGATAGGCCACCCTTCGATTTATGGGCGATGAGGACAGTCTTGGAGATTCTATGTCTCTTTTTTGCCCAGATAAAGTGTACTATTGATGCTTGCAGAGACCTCAGAGAACCCAACGGGACTGGGACTGGTAAGGTTTCAAAGAGGTAAAGCAGCTTGGGCAAGATGGTCATTTTAATCGCTGCTATCCTACCAAAAAGGGAGAGGGGAAGACTATTCCAATTGTCAAGCAGAGTCCTTATTTCCCGGAAACTGCCGGGGAAGTTCTGCACATAAAGCGTATTGTAAGAGGGGGTCAATAATATCCCCAAATACTTAATGGCATCTGCTTTCCAATTATATCTGAATGTGGTTTTCAGTTGGTCTACCAGTGATTGGTCAAGATTAAGAGGCAAGGCCTCCGTTTTTGAAGTGTTTACTTTATAGCCAGAAAGACGACCATACTGCTGCAGCCGTGCCTGTAAGTTGGGTAAAGAGATTAGAGGTTGGGTTATGGTAAGTAAGATGTCATCCGCAAATAAGGACAGTTTAAATTCCTTAGCATTTTAATTTTAAGTGCAACTAAACTTTCAACCAAATTTTATAAATTTATAGTGCATATGATAATAGTAATATACCAACATTTGCAGAGTTAGAGGACCTGTCAACTATATTCTCTTACAGGTCTTGCAGTCCGTTGGTATACAGTCAAACTAAACTTCTTTATTATAACTGGCTCTCTATCAGCTATGATAGGAGCTGTATGTTACACGTTTCTGCTGTTTCATCATGTATGAAGTAAGGTTTTGACTTCCGGACAGTACAAAAAGTCATGTTATTCCTAAGATCGCTCAACTATAGAGAAGGGTATATTCAGCCCCCTTGAACTTTTTTACAACTTATGCCACATTTCAGGCTTCAAACAGAAAGATCTAAAACTGTCATTTTTTGGTGAAGAATCAACAAGTGGGACACAATCGTGAAGTGAAACAAAATTTATTGTATATTTTAAAGTTTTGTAAAAAAAAAAATAAACTGAAAAGGGGCGTGCAATATTATTTGGCCACCCTTAAGTTTCTTTGGGTTATGTCTATCAGTTTTGCACATTGAGAGACTGAAATTCTTGCCCATTCTTCCTTGGAAAACAGCTTGAGCTCAGTGAGGTTGGATGGAGAGCGTCTGTGTTGGCTCTTTCCACAGATTCTCAATTGGATTCAGGGATCATTGTCTTGTTGGAAGCCAAATCTCCATCCCAGTCTGAAGAAAAGGGACGGCAAGGTCTTGGTAGATTTGCAGTGGTCTGATATTCCTTACATTTCAATATGTTTGCTTGTACAGTGCTCCTAGGGATGTTTAAAGTTTATGAAATCTTTCTGTGTCCAAATCGGGCTATAAACTTCTCCACAACAGTATCACAGACCTGCCTGGTGTGTTCCTCGGTCTTCATGATGCTCTGTGTGCTTTAAGCAGAACCCTGAGACTATCACATAGCAGGTGTATTTATATGGATAATAAATACAGATAATATTACGGATAATATTACATGACCCACATTTCAGTTTATTTTTTATAATTATAAAATCCAATTAAATCCAGGTTTTTCACATACACTATATAAAGACACATATGCAGGTAATTCTCACTATCTGACATGAAATCAGAATAAACATTTTCTATTGTAGGTCAATTTAGAATTACCAAAATTATTAATATTTGCCAAATGCCACAATAATGAGAGAATTTTTAAGCCATTTTTTAATGGTTACATAAACATTCAGTGTCGGGGTCCATCAGAGGATCCTCCAATGGGCCAGTCTGAAACTGAGAATTTTATTCCAGTGGGATGGACTATACCCTACGAGCAGTGAAAACTGCAACAGAATATTAGTGGCTAGGGAAAGACCCTTTATTGCGCTCTCCTGCGGTAAAGCAAGTAAATCATAAATTTTGGAACTGCAGAGCCTCTTAAATAGATTTCTCGTCCTGAGGTATATACTTTAAGTCACAGACTTCCTACTAGTAAATAGAGTGCCCAATACTTCCTTAGAAAAACTGTTGCATAAAATTGACCTTTTAGCATCAAAGCCAAGCAGCATCCTACTTTTGAATGTAGAACGGGTGGTTTGCAACTAATTCCTGAGACTCTCCCATCTCGGGAAGACATGGTATGAAAATTATTGGAATGGTATTGGGACGGAATGGTGGGTGGGCAGAGGTAGGAAATCGCCTAGGGCGCCATTTCAGCTCTGCCTGTGGGGGGGACCAAAGTTGGATTGACGCAGCAGGGCTGACAGCACCATCTCAACCTAGATGCACAGCCTCAAGAGACCTGCCCAGCATATGGAGAGAAACCAGAAACCAGTGACGTCGGTATTGTCAGTGAGGAGGGGTAGCGTGTGTGTTCTCAGCGGGAGAGGACGGAGCTTGTGTGTCAGTGAGGGGGAGCTTCATTGTTGTCAGTGACAGTGGGTTGTGTGGTCAGTGGAGGAAGGGAATTGTGTGTTTTCAGGGTCGAGGGGTGAGTATGTTATCATTGGGGGCAGAGGGAGTGTGTATTGTCAGTGGGGGAGGGTGTGTAGGAGTTGTTATTGGGGAGAGGGTAAGCTTGGTTGTTAGTGGGGGAAGGGGGAGTGTGTGTGTTTGAAAAGGGGGAGAGATGAGCTTGTATTCTGTCAATGTGGGATCTCTTGGATGTTTTCAGTGGGGAAGCATTGTGTGTGAGTGTTGTCAGTGGGGGAGGGAGAAATTGTATGTTGTCAGCAGGGGAAGAGGGTGTGTTGTCGAAGGCGGAAGGGGTTCAGAACGTCATTTTTGACTACAAGCTTTTTATTATTTTATTTTCTTTCCTCTGAGAGCTATATATATATATATATATATATATATATATATATATATATATATATATATATATATTATACACACACCGCTCCTGTAGATAAATAATAATGAAAGGTAATGCCGATGCTATTATTACTCTGCTATATAATTACAGGTGGTCCCCTACTTAAGAACACCCGACTTGCATATGACCCCTAGTTACAAACGGACCTCTGGATTTTGGTAATTTACTGTACTTTAGCCCTAGGCTACAATGATCAGCTATAACAGTTATCACAGGTGTCTGTAATTAAGATTTATTATTAATCCTGGTTCTTATGACAATCCAACATTCCAACTGTCACAGAGACCAAAAAAATTTTGACTGGGGTTACAATAATAAAGTATACGGTTCCAACTTACATACAAACTCAACTTAAGAATAAACCTACAGAATCTTGTATGTAACCCGGGGACTGCCTGTATAGCACTTTCAAGTTCATACTACTTTTGAGAAACGTTATGCTTGGATTTACCTTTAGGCCTCCTCCATATAAATAGGGAGGTGTGAGATAGGTTGAGATAAGAGACAGTTTTTTGGCACTGCCCTTCTGCAAAGTTAAAAAGCTTATATTTCATTAGGATTTTGTAATATTGCCCTAAGGCTGCATTCACACATACGTGTCATTTCTCCAGTCCCGTATTTCCATGCCGTATGAGACCATATATACGCGATGTTTTCATTCGTATGCAGCATTTAACCCGTATTTAGACCTCTAAGCGCATACAGAACTGAAATACGGGATAAAATAGGACATGCTCTATATATTTAAACAGCTTGTATACGGTACGATATGGTATAAACAAAGGAAATGTAAATGGTCAGAAGTATTTTCCATTGAAATTAATGTTTTCATTCATTCGTGTGAATGCAGCCTTTGGCTATATTCACATGACGTTGTGCTCGTCACACCGTAGCACAGTGGGCAAACATTAGGCCGGGGAGAGGAGGAGGGGGTGAGCGCTGCATGTCTTGAAGTGTTGCAACATTTCGTCACATAATGGGGCAGATTTATCAAGTGTCTGAAAGTCAGAATATTTCCAGTTGCCCATGGCAACCAATCATAGCTCAGCTTTCATTCTACCAGTGCTTATGAATGGTTTAAAGGGGAGCTGTGATTGGTTGCCATGGGCAACTAGAAATATTCTGACATTCAGACACTTGATAAATCTGCCCCAATGTTCTTTCTTCATGATGCCATCTATTGTGTGAAGTGCACCAGTCCCTCCTGCAGCAAAAACAACCCCAAAACATGATGCAGCCACTCCAGCGTTTCACAGTTGGAATGGTATTTTCATATAACCAAATTCATTATGGCCGATTTTAGTTTGGTCAGACCTCAGGATATGTCTTTCAATATTTAGCTTTTTTTTATTCCTTTGTACATTTGCAAACATTAATCTCTTTTTTATGGGGGTATAGGCTTCTTCCTGGAAACACTCCCATTATTCTAGCTTTTGGCAAATATAACAAATTTTGGTACTCCTCATTGACTAAGATGGGAAACGTTTCTTCTGATTTCATGTCAGCTATATGAAATATATGTATGTTTGCTGATGTATCTTTTTATATAGTGTCTGTAAAATTCTGCTTTTAACTATGTGAGTATGTATTTTATATATTAGTAGTGTGTGAAAAAAAATAAAAATAAATAAATAATAGATAAATAATAATGAAAGGTAATGCCGATGCTATTATTACACACAAGAACGTGTTGTTCTGGATAGGGCTGATTGATCACTAGCATATACACATTAACGATTTGCTGCCTTAGGGGATATGAAATGTGTGCTTTTAGTCTGAAGATGGGGACAATGAGGAACATAAGATGTGGTGATGTGCTAATGGGGAAGATGGAGGTCACCTGCAGGCACTGGATGTGACAAGTAGGACAAGTAGGAATTTCTCCTGTGTTTTCTGTAGCTGTATATACCAGAAGTAACGTTGTTATTGGCACAACCAAATGTGAGGGGTTATGTACAGGAGTGGGCATTTCTGAAATAGACATGCATTGGGGCCTGTGCCCCAGATCTTTTAGCACCCTAGCAACGCCCCTGATTAGATTACTGGTGGGGGCGTGGCTTAAACTTGGCGGAGTGAGGGCGCTCGTTTCAGGAGCTCCGCTCTCACAGGTGCCCTTACGAGCCCAGCAGCGCTAATACCCGGCTCAAAATATGTCGGGAAGGAGGGGAAGGAGTGTGGTCCGGACCGGGAACACGACACCGCAGCACCCTGCACTGGAGCAGAGCCTGGACAGGTTTCGGCACCAGCCGCGGGAGACGTCAGACCCACCTGCCATCTCCAACATGGCGCCCGTCTCTCCCCCAGCGGAGCTGGCAAAGGTGACCGCCGTGGAGACACCTCTGCTCTATGCAGCTCCACTCACCCTCAGGAGCCGTCAGGCACAGCGGCAGGTCACCAGCACGGGTGGCGGGAGAATCCGGACCCACTGCCCTATTTCAACATGGCGCCCGTCCCTGCCAGAAGCAGCGCAGAGGGCAGGAGGATGTCGGCCTCATATGAAGGCCCAAGCTCCCCTTCAATTCTGGAGCCGGCCCAGTCACCAAGCCCAGGATGGGTAAGCAGACATGGGAGCCCCCAGAGCGTCCAGGCTGCTCCCACCCCCCCACAGATGCATAAGGGAGCACAATTTATACTGAGTTTCAGCTCCTCCCCCGAGAATTGATACAGGCTCTCCCCACAAGGCAGGACTTAGATTCTGTGATCCAGAGGGTGGAGGCCGCGCACCAGCAGGCCCTAGGGGACATTAGAGATATTGAGACACTTACAGCCCGTACTGTGCACACTGAAAATGCTTCTGTCTCCCTAAATGAGAGTGTCTCTGCCCTTGAGCGGGAAGCCAGCTACTCAAGACAACACATGCAGCATTTGGCGCTCCTCTTAGACGACCAGGAAAATAGAGGCAGGAGAAATAATATCGTATTAAAAGTCTCCCTGAAAGCTTACCTGATGATAACTTATCAGAGAGGGCAACATCCATCTTCAACAAATTGCTTTGTCATTCCCCAGAGTTACTTATAGACCACATTCATAGAGTGACAAGGATGACGACCGCGGCCTCTCCAATGCCCAGAGATTTACTCTGTCGCCTTTATTACTTCTCCGATAAAGAAAAGATCATCTGAGCGGCATGGTCTGAGGATACTGTCCAGATAGAGGGGTCTGAAATACACCCGGATGTTTCCACCCGCACTTTAAACATTAGACTCTCACTGCAACCGCTGCTCCACGGCATCTTAGAGCTAGGGGCTACCTACCGTTGGGGTCACCCCTTCCACCTAATTGTGAGACACGATGACCATAACTTCTTCTTGCTGAGGCCAGAAGACCTCCCAGATTTATTTCTGTTCCTAAACATGCCTCCTATTGAAGTTCCTAATTGGCTCAGTCTCGACAACATGCGACTAGGCCCCATGCCTGTCAGAAGGAAAGCCTCCTTGAGAAGACTTCCACCTCCTGCCACCATACTCGCTCCAACTATAATGGAACGGACGGAAAACGGTACGACGATGGGACCAGATCTATCTGCGCCTCTCCCTCTGGAAGCCTGAGAAAGCGATTCCTGCTATCAACCTCCTTCCTGTTCTAATACGGCTCGGTTCTCCTGCGGAGCTGTTGGACAAACATGGTTTTTCTCCTGTTCAGGCCTGGTCTAGATTGTTCTTTCACTTCATCGATAGGACTTTGGCCACAGCCCTTTTAAGGTTACTCGTTATGATATCCTTCTTTTTGTTTTAACGTAATTACAGAATTGTATCTAACTTGTTTCCATTCTAGCATGGGCCGTATGGGAGCCTGAACTGGGGTTGCATCGACCCCTTGGGTTAAACCACCAGTCTCTCTGACGGTCAGATGAGTTGGTGTGATGTTTGCCCCCTGGTGGTCTTCCGGTGCGAAGCCAGCACAGGACCCAGTCCTGCCCATTAAACATTCATACATAATCTTGGTCAAATTGGTTAGTTGTTTCTAAATCGGGCATTAATGCTTACCGAAAATGCCTTTAATATGAATTCCTTTGCCATTATGTTGTCCTCCTCCACGGAGAAAGTGTCTTAAGTTAGAACTTCCCCCTCCTCCTCCCGGATATGTTCCCACATAGGTTGCACACATGGGTATGATGTTGCTGGGCCACATTATCTGTTTGTTGTTGATATTTACTGCCTGTTAGTTCGTAAGCTCTGCTCATGCTTTTCTATGCTTCCCACATACACCAACTTTAGGTGTTCCCTTGTGTACTCATTTGGGATATAGGGGTTCGCTCCCCTTGCATACGTGACTTTTCCTCTTCTACTCTCTGTGCTTTCTCTTTTACTCTACCCCTCGTTCCTTTTATTGACTTTTTACACCTTCCCACGCTTCCCCCATACTTGCCCCCTTGTTCCCTTCCCACTCCCTCCCTTCCTTCCCCTTCACGGGTGGCTGAGATGTCTCTTCTGGGCAGAAGGTGGGACGTATTGACCATAGGCTCCCTCAATGGAAAAGGGCTTCATAGTCCCAAAAAGTGCTCTATCTTGTTCAATCTACTTAAACGTAGACAGATCCAAGTAGCCTTCATTAAAGAGACCCACCTTACTGAAACGAGACCTTACAATTTTATGAACAGATGGTTTCCACATACCTACCATAGCTATTCAGATGACGCAAGGTCCAGAGGCACGTCCATTCTTATATCAAATACGATTCAGTGGGTGTTCATGGACTCTCGCAGCTATGGTGATGGCCGCTTAATTATGGTAAAAGGCAAGATAGGAGACAGTGTATACACCTTTGCCTCTCTATACCTTCCGAACACAGGGCAAGCTCAGGCTATGAGTTTGTTCCTCGAAATGGTGGATGAATTTGTGGAGGGCATAGTGGTAACTGGGAGGACCTTAATGCAGCTCTTGACCCTGTAGTGGACACATCAGCGGGGTCTTCGGCCCTGACACATGCTAGCTTGCGCAGAATAAAAAGCCTTTTGCATGACCACAAGTTAATAGACACATGGAGACTGATGCACCCCTCTGACAAGGACTACACGTTCTACTCCACCCCGCACAACAATTACTCCAGACTGGACTACTTGTTTCTACGAGGCTACCATAGACCACATCACCTTCTCTGACCACGCACTGATCTCTATCTAGGTATCTCTTCTGAACCCTGCCGACTTTCAATGGCAGTGGAAGCTGAATGCCTCCCTCCTAGAGAACCCTCTATTATTAGACGACATTAAAAGTTCGATATCTTCTCACTTTGATAGGACCACAGCTGAGGGCGTTAATCCCTGTATAGCGTGGGAAGGACACAAATTTAATGTACGCAGCATCTTGATTACCCATGGTAGACGCCGTAAGAGGCAAAGGGCTCAAGGCGTTACCGATTATACTGAGTCACATTAATTCTTTGGAACTCTCTCATAAGAGATCCCCCACATCTGATAACAGGTCTGCTCTGCTTTCGGCTAGGGAATCTCTGCGATCCCTCCTGATGGATAAGGCTAAAAGCACCTGTCTACGAATACAGTAATAAGTGCGGTAGAACCCTGGCCAGAGCCTTGAGGGAACAACGATCCCATACCTATGTTCCTAAAATTACTTCCCCGACAGGAACGACCCTACATCTCAGTCGAGACATAACAGCCACCTTTAGAGACTTTTACCAGTCTTTATACAATTTACCTCAACCAACATCTCGACGCGTCAGGGAAGAACTCAAACAAAAAATGCAGTCCTATATAACTGAATCCAGACTCCCGACCCTGTCAGACAAGGAGGCGGAGGCCCTTGAGACCCCCATAACGGGGCTTGCATTCCAGACTGCCTTGCAGGCGACGCAGACCGGCAGGGCCCCTGGCCCTGATGGTTTCTCATTGCCATACTACAAGATGTTTGCTAAACTACTTGAACCCCACTGAACAAGGGCCTTTAACTCTACAGCCTCTGGCTCCGCACTTCCAAGCGAAGCTCTCCAAGCTACAGTTACTGTCATAGCTAAACCTGGGAAGGACTCGACTCGGTGTTCTAGCTACCGACCAATTTCATTGTTAAACCAGGACCTTAAGCTATTCTCTAAGATATTGGCGACAAGACTGGCCCCCCTGTGGAAATGTACCATCCACTAAAATCAGGACGGTTTTATACTGGGGAGAGAAGCCAGCGACAACACTACTAAGGAAATAAATATGATACAGAAGGCTCGCCTAGAAAAACTCTCTAATGCTTTTTTCTACAGATGCAGAAAAGGCATTCGACAGAGTAAACTGGCTATTTATGTCTGAAGTTCTTCGCCATTTTGGCCTGCGAAACCGCATGCTTGCCTGTGTTTTGTCCCTGTACTCCTCTCCATCGGCTTCGATACGTGTGAATGGCATCTTGTCTGACAGTTTCGCATTAAAAATTGCACCCGATTGGGCTGCCCCCTCTATTATTCTATTATTCGTTAGAGGGTCAATTCACAAAATATCTGCCTATGCAGACGACCGACTCTTTCATCTCAAACTCACAGATCTCCTTGCCCTACCTCATGCGGGAAATACAGCAGTTCTCTCTGCTATCTAACTTTCGAATTAACTAGTCGAAGTCGGAAGCCCTGAATGTATCCCTGCCAGCTTCTCTTAAAGAAACGTTACAAGCAAGTTTTACCTGGGCTAACAGAAATATCAAATATCTTGAAATTCTCCTCCCGGCGGACTTATCCAAACTATACATTCTGAACTTCCCACCCGTCTTTCAAAATGTTCAAAGAGACTGCTCAAGATGTCCAAGGGTCTTTTTTCGTGGTTCGGGAAATGTGCCATTTTCAAAATGAACATCCTTCCAGGGCTACTATATTTGTTCCAGGCTGTCCCAATCCATTTACCCACGGCCTTCTTTCGCTCCTTAAACACCGCCCAGCATAGATTTGTGTGGGCAGGCAAGCCTGCAAGAATCAGCCGCAATACTTTGTTCAGGCCCAAGAGGACTGGTGGACTGGGACTTCCTGATTTCTGGAATTATTACAATGCAGCACATATGGCAAGAGTCTTGGATTGGTGCTGTAATCAAAATACCAAGCTCTGGATCCAACTGGAGCTGTCCTTTATGCAAACTCCTCTTCAGGTTTTGCCCTGGTTGGAACCCTCCACGACTGCGTCTTTGAAACGCCACCCTACCATTGGTCCCACACTCTCAATTTGCCAGTCTAAACAAACTCGGGAAAGACTCCTGGCCTTAAAGTCTCCTCTCACTCTGATTCTTGGTAATCCGGATTTTACTCCTAGTATAGAAGACCTAGTCTTCAAGCAGTGGAGAGGATCTGGTAAGTTCAGAGTGGAACACTTCATCAAAGATTCAGTTTGGATGACGTCTCAAGATTTGACTGAGCTTACGGACCCTTGTCCTTTAGGAGTGTGGAGATCAGGTCAGCTACACATTACTTAGTTTCCCTATTTCCCTGTGAATAGAATACAAAGGAGAAAACTACTTTTGAGTGTCTATGTGGCAATACAAATGGCTTACGACACACGCTATCCTTAACCTATTCATGCTTACTGTCAATCCCAGACGACCTGGGCCCTCTCCATCTTTCACAATGGGAGGAAGACCTGAGCGCATTTTCTGACTGTTGAACAAAAAGACAGGATATTTGAGCTTTGTCATTACGCAACCATTATCTCCCACTACCAAGAGGCAGGCTATAAACTGCTGGCAAGATGGTATAGGGTACCTACCAGACTACATACAATTTTCTCGAAGGTTCCGGATACTTGCTAGAGATGTGGGGAAGAGGGCTCGTTTCTACATGTGTTTTGGTCCTGCAACGTCCTGTCCTCTTTTTTGCAGGACTTGGGCAGAACTATATCCCGACTGTGTGGAGAATCAGATTGGAGCCCTCCCTTTTCCTCCTTAACCATTGTGATATGTCTGTTGAACGATACAAGAAAATCACTGCTCCGGTTCCTCATCATCGCTGCGAGAGCGTGCATCTCGCTGCTGTGGAAACAAACTACCACCAACCATGGAAATGTGGGAGGCAAAAGTCAATGGCCTCATGTACATGGAAGACCTCCCTTCTTCTGTCCATGGGACCCATGACAGGTTCCACAAAACATGGCCACCCTGGATTCAATTCAAATTGTCTTCTGATGTATGCCACAGCCAAAGACTGTTGCGGGGACACTGCAAAGTTTTGAGATTCAGCAGTGATGTCATGTTGACAATCTATGGCAACTTGTTTATATTAAACTTTGTTTAAAAAAAAAAAAAGGAAAAAAAGAAAATACATTTTTTTTGTATCAAGTTTAAAACCGTTAAAGAAAATACACATAAAAATGGTAAAAACATACTCTACAAACGCACAGCACAAGTTTCTTACTTAAGTCTTGTACAAATCAAATAAGCAAAACTGGAAACCCATTCTAATTCTTTAGTGTCATTTGGAAGAACTACTAATCATAGTACTATGCATAAAGAAAATGAAAACAAATAAAAATCAAATGTTTTATGAACAGCACTTAGGAAGAAAAAAGTTAAGGTTTATAAACCAGGACATGCACACAAACAATAAAATAGTGTAAAATGAATATATTCACAATTTTCTTCTGCTTCGTTGTTATCATGTCATGGATAAGTGCACAGTCAGGTTAAAATATTATAGAAGTCTCGCAATCTCTGTACCAGCGTACATTTTTTTTTTCTTCTGTATGATGATATACATGTATATCATAAAAGCAATTATTTGCCAGTGAATCATAGGGGAAGGCATAACCTCTGCTGAATGCAGGCTGATCTATATGTACTTGGATTTCTCATTTCAGTTACTTGGTTACCTGTCTACTAGAGAAATATTAACCCTGTAGTTTGTATTTTATTTATTTATTTTTCCTGTTCTTTAAATGTCAAAACTGTCTAACGCCATTCAATAACTTGTAGGCTGTAAGGGAATGTACTATAGTCAGAAATAGTGTAGATTAACCCCCTTTGTTACTGATGGTCATTGGTGCCTGAATGTTCAGGTCAATTTTGACGTTCTGCTATGCGCTTCTTTATATCTAACAGCCTTTAAAGCCAGATCAAGTAGGGACTAGGGGAGCCCTATTATTTTGGAGAGAAAGGTCATGGATAACACATATAAGAAGATTACCACAGTCAGTGCCTGGATCTAAGCGTTCCTGGTTTATCATACTTGATTTTGATGGTAGATTTCCTTTAATTTTCTTTAAGAATCAAGCAAATAAACTTGATGATTGGTGGCCTGCATGTAGATAAAGGAACAGCAGTCACATGCATTTCCATCTGAGCTATTTCTCATCGTCATTAGCATTTGTGAGAGGACAGGATACAGTCACACTTAGTGATGGAATCCATGATCATGGGTATGGATTTGTGTCAGGGTGTCAACACAACAAGTGTGAGTCACTGATGCAGAATTAAAAGCTCCAGCAGCAGTTATGTGGATCCATTGCAGCGCACTTGTTGTCTTTATTATAAGATCATGAATCACACAGATAATTAATTTGTTTGACCTCTTTGAATTATTCGGTGTCACTTGCACAGGATCCAACAATATGTAGTGCCATTTACCATAATGATCAAAGAACATCACTTGTTATAATTAGTCCACAACACTAATTACAGTACAAAAGCAATAACTGCATCTGTTCTTTATCAATACGGCGAGGGTTCAAATAAATGTTAACATGCATAGGCTAGATTTCTAAACTGAATGTGGTGCCAATGTACATGTTCTACCATACCTACATTCAAATCTTTAGCCTTGTCACTGCAGCCTTGCAGCCTTTGCTCTGGTGATTGGTGGGGGTCCCAATGGTCCTTACAATCTAATGATAAATGACAACGCCCTTCTAAGCATTGGGAAGGTTAAATTGTATTGAAATCTAAATTATCCATGAAATATTTAATAATTTTTTTTTTTCATTATTCCCATCACTATCAAGCAGAGGGGTCCTAAAAGCTGGTTTAGAAAATGATATGCCATTTAAAGCTGCCATGTTAGAAACCTTTGCTGTGCAATTTTTCTTTATAATGTGCACCAAGCATTTAAGTAACTACCCAGGTAGCAGGGCAGAGCTGTGGAGCCTACCAACCAAGGGTCCATACCAGCACCCAAATAGGAAGCAGTTAGGTATAACAGTTTCTTTTCTGCATCATTTCAGAGATCTGTTATCATGGTGCAGATTATGCCTGTGGTGTGACTGTTGTATCACTGATGTATTGTGACATTACTGTGTGCAAATAACTTGTACTGTGACATCACCGAGGGCAACATTCCTGTACTGTGACATCACTATGTGTATTATCTCTTTAACATCACTTTTATTTATCTCAGTACTGTAACATCTGCAAGCATTATTTTTGTACAGTGATGTTCCTGGGTATATCATCCCTGAAATGTTAAATTGTGTTGTAATAAATAATAATAATATGATGATTATGAGGTTGAATCGCCAGCCCACTTTATACCACTCAACCAGGTCATAATCCACGACAGACAACCTCGCCTCTTTCTACAGAGGTGAAACGTCCTTTATTAGATTTCAGGCCCAGAAAATGACAATCGTGATAGCTCTGGCTTGCAGAAATAGATGAATGTACCACAATACCTGGATGTTATACCTCCATTCATCTATAGATTGTCCATTCAGACCCACATAGCAATCAGCCCTCCTTTGCCTCAGTCTTGCATCCATTCCTTTCTCACCTCAGTATCCTTGTGGGATCAGATCACGTTTTTTGTATTCGCCAAGAGCATATGTCGGGAAAGCACCCAACGTATACGCTTAGCGTATTGGCAGACGGAGGCATAGTTGTTGCCTCCTTCTGTTCACTATACGACCTCTCTGTCAAAAAAATGCAGGATGGAAAGACGTAGGAAGCATCGCCTTTTCATCATGTAGTATCTGGCTGAGCAACTTATGCACTCAGCGGAGGCAATGAACATCGGAGGCATCTGCAGTGTATTGCATCTCTCCCCACAGGCCCTCCAAGAGCATACGTCGCTTGGCAGGAGGAAGGACCCAGTGATTTGTCACTGTTCTTATTAGGACAGTGACATCACTGGGGGAAACCCATTCATTGACCAATGTACACTCCTTGTGTGTATAAATGTGTGATTGTAACTTGAATGTGTGAGTATACAAATATGTATATTTCTTAGAGAAGCCTGCTGTGGGGCCCTGCTTCTCCTATTTAAGCCACTCGCTGGAGGTAGTCTTAAAGCTAACTCTTTGCATCCTCTCAAGGAGATGTTATCTTTTCCTGTTCCTATTTACATCCAACACCACTTGTAAGCAGTCATAAATAACTATCCATTGTAAACCAAATCAAAGGATGTTACATAAGTTTAGGTGATTGTAATAATGCTAAAATATCCTTCCATTTTAGATCAATGTATCTAAACCTGCACGTATAAAATAGATAATATAAAATACATATGCCAACACATTGCAGTGTTTATTACCTATGTACTGTTAGTTATATTTTATTATATCCTTGTACTATGATATTGGTGTTTATTATTCCTGTTTATTACTCCAGTGTCTTAAGAATCTCTGTTCTGTGAGATCACAGCATACACAGTATACATAATCTAAGCATTTTAAAATGTGCTGCTGAGATTTGTCATCTTATAGTGGGGAGCCCCATTCCATATTGTACTATGGAGCCCCATAGTTACTGGTTATACCCCTGCTGCTCAGCATATGTACGATATCAGCATTGATTTGCAGGAGTGAATGAGTTACTACAGAACAATAATCTCTGTTGTGATTCAGGGCTGACAAGTAATAAAGAAGAGTGCAGGGAAGTGATAGGATGAGGAGAAATAATCTTTCCTAATTCATCAGGCTGGTTCTACTAACGTCATATAGTGTGTAAGCCATGAATTATTCTGTCCTTCAGGGTTTCCATCAAGCACAACATTCGGTTTCTAGTTGAGAGCAATGCAGTTCACTCACTTTCCTGTTAGACCAGCTCATGTGTTTTTATCTAACAGGGGTTGTTATATTCATTGAACAGTTCCTATAAGCAGACAACAGGGATTCAGTACGTGGTGATGATTTAGAGAGATTGTATAACATGTCTAGTCTTATCTCATAATCTTGTTGTGTGAAGTGTTCTACACTAGCATATTTTTGCTGCTCTAGAAGATGTACATATTCACTCGATATATTCAGGGATGTGTAACAGAACAAGTCTGAAGATGTGTCTCTTTAGAAAAAATGTCCATTGCAGTTTACAATGCAAAAGTGAATTTGATGAATTCTCGTTAACCCCTTAGCGCTCAGCGCCGTTGCTGTACTGCGCTGAGTCCTGCGAATAGCGCTCAGCACAGTACAGCACAGGAGCCGAACCGGCATCGGGGGTCGCAGTATGTCAGCGGTAATCCGCTCCGAACGCGGCATTTAACCTGCCTTTTGGGGGTCTTTCCCCCACGATCGGTGCCCATGCACCGTTTTTAGGGGTGCCAATCACTGCTATTGCATCTCTGGGGTCTGATCGGGACCCCAGAGATGCCTGAAGCCAGATGTGTCTGTGACGTCATCTTAAAGGCACAATGTCAGCCTAAGCATGTGCATAGGCTGACACTGCTAATACCCTGCAATACATAAGTATTGCAGAGTATTATCATGAGCAAGCAATCAGATGATTGCTTGTTCATGTCCCATGGTGGATCAAGTAAAAAATGTAAAAAAAAAATGTTTTTCAATAAAAAATAACTTTATAAATCACTAAAAATGCCCATAAGCCCCAAAACATATAAAGAGACATAGAACGCTCAAAAAAGTCTAAATCATAACACAAACCCCACATATATAGTATCACCACGTCCGTAACAATCCATAGAATAAAACTAAATAAATATTGAACCTGTACGATGAACACCATAAAAGAAAACTTTAAAAACCTGCCAAAAATTATGATTTTTACCTATTGAATCCCACTAAAAATTCAATAAAAAGTGATCAACAAAACATATGTACTCCAGAATGATACTGTTGCAAAGTACAACATGTCCCACAAAAAACAAGCCATCAACCAGCTCTGTAGCCAAAAATGTAACAATGTTATGCCACTTGGAAGACGGCGATGCTAAAATGATAGATTTTTCCCCCACATTAGGGTTTTATGTAACAAATTTGGTAAAACATAAGAAAAATTATTCATGTCTGGTATCCCCGTAATCGTATTGACCCATAGAATAAAGATAACATGATTATTAGGCTATACGGTAAACATGAATTAAAAAAAAAAAAAGTAAAAAATCCAGGCCACATGTGGGGGGACTCTGTACTCGGGAGAAATTTCTTAACAAATTGTATGGTGGGTTTTCTCTTTTTATCTTTTGGAAATGTGTACATTTTAGGGCTACATGAACGTATAACCAACAAAATTTGGCCATTCTAAATTCCACCTCCATTTTGATTCAATTACTATGAAGATCTTGGGGGTTAACAATCTTCGTAAAAAGCTGTTTCTGATAGCTTGAGGGGTGCGATTTGAAAATGGGCTGATTATATAGGGGGCTTTAATGCTAAATATGTAAAATTTAATTTAAAACAGTTTTTATCCCCAATATAGTCAATTCTGAAAATACTGAAAATCGCTATTTGATTTGTAAGCCGCGTGACTTCAAAATAAATTATCCAAACATTTAAAAAATTATGAAAATGTAAAGTAGACATATGGGAAATTTTATTTGGCAAGTTATTTAGGTGGTAAATCGATCTGCCTGAAAACGCAATGATTTTGAAAATGGCAACTTTTTCTAAAAATTCATAAGTTTTGCGTTTATTTACAAAAAAAAAAAAAAAGAAAAGAAAAACTTATCAGCCAAAATTTGCCACTAAAATGAAGTACAACATGTGGGGAAAAAACTGTCTCAGAATCGTTTAGATAAGTAACCGTGTTCAAAAGTTATAACCATATAAAGAGACGTAAGTCAGAATCCAAAAAATGGGACTGAGCCTTAAGCTACAAAATGGCTGCGTCCTTAAGGGGTTAAGGAAATTACAAAAGTTGTAAACATATAAAGGACATCTCCAATCAGTTCATTAGGAACTGTGCTCCTCAGGACTTCTTTATTATTACTCTATACGCCACAATAGTTGTTGTTATTATTATTATTTATATAGTGCACACATATTCTGCAGCACTACACAGACCTTGCCAAACCAGTCCCTGGCCCCAATGGCGCTCACAATCTAATCGACCTACTAGTATGTTTTGGAGTGTGGGAGGAAACCGGAGGACCCGAAGAAAACCCACGGAAACACGGAGAGAACATGCAAACTCTTGTTGACCTGGATGGGAGTTGAACCCAGGACCCCAGCGCTGCAAGGCTGTAGTGCTAACCACAGAGCCACCATGATGCCCAAGTTATAAAAATTATGCTAATCAGGTGCTTGAACTATGTTACTGGAGCACCTCTTCTTTTTAATTTTTCACTCCCCCTGTTCCGATACATTTATCACCCACACTACGGCCTGTCACCTGCTTTATGCACTGTGGACGGGCAGGACTTGTATCCGAACAGGGGGTGTAAGTAAATAATAAGACAAGGCACTCCGGTGACATAGCCAAGGCAACCCAGACTAATTAGCATATTTTTTATTGCAAAATCATGGCGTTTACATAGTTATTATAAACGAAGTAAGATTCATCTATGGCAGTGATGGCAAACCTTTTAGAGACCGAGTGCCCAAACTTCAACAAAGACCCACTTATTTATCGCAAAGTGCCATCACAGAAATTTAATTTGTGATTTATACTCGCTTCTCTGTCACAGTTTTCATTGATACCAGCACCCTGAGGACACCAATAAAGCAGAAAATAGTCCCAGGTAGAGCTGTCACTTTAAAATAGCTCTGTGCACAGCAAGTCCTGGGCTGTCTGGGATTGCAGGAAGATACCTGGAGTCATCTCTGCTGATGGCCTGAGTGCCCACAGAAAGGGCTCTGAGTGCCACCTCTGGCACCAGTGCCATAGGTTAGCCATCACTGATCTATGGTAAATGTCCTTTAGGGGAACAATGTTTTGGATAGAAATGAGCACCAACTTACTAGAAAGATTCCTAGATGCTTCTTTCTCATCTATTAACCAAAGTGAATAGCATCTCCCACACTGTCAGATCATGGCGGGGGCAGTATGGCTCTTGTGGAAGAAGCAAGGACATAACATTAAATTTACATAAAGTGAATCTATGGCTAATTTTTTAACTGATTAATTATTACTATATAGAAAAATGTATCAGTTTTTTTATTATCCATTTTTATTTCCTGTTTTTTTTTTTTTTCCTATCAATGCCCACGGAGGCCTTCCTCTTTCTTGAGCTATAGTAGCAGCATGTGGTCATAACAGAAGTCTCATAGCCATTGGTAGCAATAATCTGGAGCTATTTTTTATAGAAATTCTCTGTAAATAAGATGTTACATCGCCTATTGTCAGTAATAACGCAATAAAGATGTCTCCTATTGTAATTTCATGTGCAATGTGAATGAGGTGATACGTGCATATCAAAACACTTAGGCTAAGTTGATAATACCGTTCAAATCTCCATTCCTTACCTCTGCCAAAAAAATTAAGTAACAGAGGTTAAACCTATCAATTAAAAATCTCCTCAATGTAAATTTTATGTCATCCGTTATAGTCAGTTAGGCAGGTATCGCATGCATTTTTTTTTTTTTTTTTTCTTCTTACAGGAAAAAATGTCTGACTGTAGTACTTTTTCTTTGTTTGAAAAAAATGCAAGATAGCCTTGACAAAGCGGCGTGTCTGGGATCGGCTCCTTTGGTCTGTATTCATATACTTTCATAATGTCTTCTTGCTCAGCTCTGTTTGACTTTGTGGGCCCTGTATTTTCTGTGCGTTGTTCCTCTTTTTCATGTGTTTTTCAATGTGATTCTAGATTTATCAAATAAACATGTACTTTTACTGACAATGTATTTGTGTGCTGTCTTGGATTTCTTTGGTTGGGTACATGATTTAGTGTTAAAATCCTTGGGTTTATTCTAAGCTGAGTTATACATGTACGTTTCTCAGCATTCCTATAAGTATTGATTAAAATGCATGCATAATGGTTACTTGATACAAATAAAGACAAAAGATAGCGGCACTCACCCAGAAATCTTCTTTATTCTGCGTTGTGCATGTGACAGGGAGGTGCAGCACAAGAAAAACTTCGGCGACGGGCCGTTTCGCGCACTCCTGCGCTTCGTCAAGCCGTATAATGGTTACTTGCCGAACTGAAAATAACAGATGACATAAAATTTACATTCATGTCAATGGGAATTTAAATTGATACGGTAAACCTTTTTATAATGGAGTTAAGGAACCGAGGTTTGAACAGTAGTGTGAACTTGGCTATACCTGATTTAGGCTCTGTCTACTACTAGGCCAAATATGGATCCTGGAATGGGAAATTTAACATTATTTAAGAAAATAAAAGCTGGATAATTGTCTGTTGACATTTGACACTAGAATTATTTACATCTATTTGCACAAGTGTATATACTATTGTTTGGCACAGTTAGTGATGAGTGGGTCTGTCAAAATTTAGCGTGGTCAAGAACTTGACCCAAACTTGGCCCTGAACCCCATTAAAATCAAGTGGACCCAAATTTTAACACTCAAAAATGGTTCTAAAATTAGATTAGTAAGTGGTAAAGGCCTGCAAAATGGGGGTTAGAACTGGATAGCTGCCCTGCCAAAAATGCACTAGGAAAAGAACAATAAAGAAAGAAATGTTGTAACAAAACAGGACAGGCTACTAAATTTATTTTCCACTGACCACAAAAATGTATGAAAAACAAATGGTTCAGTAAGGCAAGAAGAGAAAACAAATGTGTATGTGACAGAAAAATGGCATGTAGAATCAATGGAAGGGGGAATTTAAGCAATTTTCTGCCTATTATTATCGTCAATGGACAGTCTGAAAATTCTTATTTAACTTATGTAGTCTGTTTTGTGTCAGTATTGTGTCCCCAACCATTCTTTCTTTCTTATCTATATGGCAGCCGTCAGGGTTTTTTTTTTTCCACATCTGCAAAAAAAAAAAAAAAAAAAATAGGAAATTTAAAAAACACTGGGTTTCCCACCTGAGGGAAAAGCAGACTGCAGACTCTTCTTTTGAAAGTTAAAACAATGCTGTTCCAGGTCTTTGGAAAAAATGGACATGAATGGGTATATAGAAAATAAAATGTTAGTATGCTACGTGTGAAACTCACAGATAGTAATACTGAAAAAAGGATGAGTCCATAGAATGCCTATATCAATTAATGCATGTTCCATGCATTATCCTGGAAAGGGGTTATCTGACTTCTTAGAAATGATAGGACCCCTGCAGATTACCTATTGCTGGAGATCAATGCTTCCATTATTGTTTACGTTGTTATATACTGCTGCAATGTTCCATTTTGGATACCATTGAAATATCTAAAACTTGCATGTGACTATAAAGGTAGCTGTGCTCTCTCTGGTTGGTGTTGGATTTCCCACTTTAAACTCTGCTGTGTGCATTCTCCCTAAAGCGAGCCCTATTAAGATCTATAGACATAGATATCTTTCTATCTAAGTAGCAGCCTGCAGCAGTATATGAAGAGTTGAGCTATAGTCCTCTGCATTCTGTAATCATTCCAAGCTGCTGTGAGAATAAAATATAATTATATTTTCCAAAACTAATAGTTTAAAATGACAAGAGAATAAGGTTAACATCCAGCAGGCGTCCTGTTAGTACTAGAAGCTTGAAAATGTCAGTTCAGCTTAGCCACCAAAATCCAATTAAGAATTGCAGACCAACTGTTGTGTACTTCCAGTTTGTGTTCCGCTTTGGCTCTTCTTCAGCCTATAATGAAATCATCATGTTCTTACGTTTACGTGGGCTTTGAGCTGTGACTGTGAAAAGCTGTCACATCTCACTTTAAGTGACCTGGCATCAGCCACCAGTGACCCAACTCCATAGTTTGCCAGCACAACAGAGCCCAGAATGTGGTGTTTATTGGATGACAAAGCCGTATATGTAATTTCCAACATATTAATATCCCACTCAGCACAGTGTTTCTAGTGATTACAAAGCGTTTTAAGAAATATTACAGCACACACAGATGATACATTATAAAATGAATCTGTTTAATGTGGAAGCGCTCTCATCTATAATTCCAGATTACTTGGGTAATAATTATTGTATGTAATGCTTCTTAATGTTTTGTTTACCAAAACCATTGCAATTAGGTTACATGGAAATTTATGGACATAAAAACCATCTGGATCTTTGTTTGAAGTGGAGAGTCAGGCATAGCTTTAATAATATATATACCATTGTAAAATACATACGTGCTGTCTGTCAGTCTATCAAGCGGTTTATGTCAAGTTTAGAGCAGGGGCTTCCTCTGTAAACCATATGTATGTCATAGTCGACATTGACCTCATTATCGAAGGGGTTTAACCTCTGGTATCAAAGTCCTCTCTGATCCTGACAATTTAAACGTTGTCTACCACCTCCTCAGCAAATTATACTGCTACCAGTCCTGTGAAGTAGATGCCCCTACTCAGATTCCAGGAATTAGCCAGAAAAAGAACTTTGTAGCCATATGCAAATCTCCTAGTTTGTGATCCCTTAGCACAGCTTTACAATGCCTTCCCATTGCTCTTGTTTTCCAGTGCCACCCACCTCTCTCCTTATGCTCCATGCCTTTTCTGTGACATCATTGTATGTTACCAGGAGAAGGCTGGTCCACAAGAATCAAAATAGCAGTGTCTTTTTTTAAAGAGTTAAATTTGAAGGAAGTTCTTTTTAACAATTTGCTCTGTAATACTTTATATTGCTTTGCCATGCTACTCTGTACTAACTTATTTGGTATTCATGTTCTTCTGATAATACATTGGATTGCTAAGGAGAAATTGTGGACATTTTAATAATCAATTTACAAGACAATTCAATGGAGGTTGTGTATACACCACCAGTAAATCCATCAAAGCAACATACAATGAAGTTGTACTTATGGATGGAGGATGTTCAGTGTTAAAATTAAAATAAAGATGACCTACATTACGGTTTTATGCATGCATAAAATACTAGTGGAGCAGGACAGTAGAAGTCTACCAGTAGTGTCATACACAGCTATTTGAATGGCTTTGTCTGTACCCATGTCTGAAATAATGTTTCTTCTTTCCTCAGCAAAATAGAGGGTCTTTCATCCTGTTTGGACTGGTTTCTGTTCCAACAATACATATCGGAAGTATTGAATTATCTGATACATCTGGATGTGAAAATCCTGCAAAGTACGAAGGGAACAAATCTATATGAGAATCAATGTCAGGACTGGGAAGAGAGAAAGAAGTATTGCTGCAACACGCTTGGAAATATGTGTGAAGACTATACTATTGCGCTTCGAGCTGTCATATAGAGCTATTTGGGGTTTTTCATCCTTTGAGTCAAACTGAAAGTCTCCTGTATGAGAGATTACAATCCTCATGAAATTAGAGAACATTTTGCTCTGATTTGACAGCAAGATCCTTTTGCCATATTTGCTAAGAATTTCCCAATCTCTACAAGACGTTCTTTGGCTGACAATCTTGGTTTATTGTTGCAAGTATACAGTAATATTTGTAATGGTGAGTTCATTTTCTTCTTGTTTCTGAATGTTCATTTTGTCTATTTACGGCTATGATCATTTCTTTGTTTGTCCAAAACCAGCCCTAAAAAAAAAAATCACCAAAGTGGGGTCCCAAAATAATACTATATATTATGAACAGTCACATTCAGTAAGAGGCTCCCTTTAGCCCTGCACAATAACACTTTACCCTACCATACAACTGTTTGTAATATGTAATATGGGACTGTGGGAGAATTTTATAGGAGTTGTAGATGATAGGTAGATTGATGATAAAAGGTAATTATGAAAGATGATATAGATTCATAGATTAGACAGATGATATACACTCACCGGCCACTTTATTAGGTACACCATGCTAGTAACGGGTTGGACCCCTTTTTGCCTTCAGAACTGCCTCAATTCTTCGTGGCATAGATTCAACAAGGTGCTGGAAGCATTCCTCAGAGATTTTGGTCCATATTGACATGATGGCATCACACAGTTGCCGCAGATTTGTCGGCTGCACATCCATGATGCGAATCTCCCGTTCCACCACATCCCGAAGATGCTCTATTGGATTGAGATCTGGTGACTGTGGAGGCCATTTGAGTACAGTGAACTCATTGTCATGTTCAAGAAACCAGTCTCAGATGATTCCAGCTTTATGACATGGCGCATTATCCTGCTGAAAGTAGCCATCAGATGTTGGGTACATTGTGGTCATAAAGGGATGGACATGGTCAGCAACAATACTTAGGTAGGCTGTGGCGTTACAACGATGCTCAATTGGTACCAAGGGGCCCAAAGAGTGCCAAGAAAATATTCCCCACACCATGACACCACCAGCCTGAACCGTTGATACAAGGCAGGATGGATCCATGCTTTCATGTTGTTGACGCCAAATTCTGACCCTACCATCCGAATGTCGCAGCAGAAATCGAGACTCATCAGACGAGGCAACGTTTTTCCAATCTTCTACTGTCCAATTTCGATGAGCTTGTGCAAATTGTAGCCTCAGTTTCCTGTTCTTAGCTGAAAGGAGTGGCACCCGGTGTGGTCTTCTGCTGCTGTAGCCGCAGTTCGACGTACTGTGTATTCAGAGATGCTCTTCTGCCTACTTTGGTTGTAACGGGTGGCGATTTGAATCACTGTTGCCTTTCTATCAGCTCGAACCAGTCTGCCCATTCTCCTCTGACCTCTGGCATCAACAAGGCATTTCCGCCCACAGAACTGCCGCTCACTGGATGTTTTTTATTTTTCCGACAATTCTCTGATGGTTGTGCGTGAAAATCCCAGTAGATCAGCAGTTTCTGAAATACTCAGACCAGCCCTTCTGGCACCAACAACCATGCCACGTTCAAAGGCACTTAAATCACCTTTCTTCCCCATACTGATGCTCGGTTTGGACTGCAGGAGATTGTCCTGACCATGTCTACATGCCTAAATGCACTGAGTTGCCGCCATGTGATTGGCTGATTAGAAATTAAGTGTTAACGAGCAGTTGGACAGGTGTACCTAATAAAGTGGCCGGTGAATGTATATATATAGACAGGATGAAAGGCATCTTCCCTGGGACATTCAACCAAGGGTTATTAAAAGAGCAATTACATCCTCTGCCCACAAAAGTCCACATGCAGTGGGCCCTGGACAAATGCCCTCCTAACGTTAGCTCTGGGTATTGTCTACCATTTTTTTGTTTTCTTCTTAAATGAACACCTAAAACAAAATAAAATTAACACTTTACTTAACACTTTAAAATTAACACTTTACTATCATTAAATCTTTGCCATTTTCTTCATCTGTATTTAAGTGATCAGGAAAGGATTTCCAGTTGCGCACAAGCAGTAGGTGCTCGCCTTTGGGCAAACTTGCAGAAAATGATGTGCAGTTCAGAGTGTAATTTTAGCTGATACAGTGGAAATTGATGCAGTACTACTAATATGTAGGTTGAGACTCTGAGTACTGATAGGTTCCCTTTAAGTGTAAGAGAGTATTCTGTCACCAGGAGCCCTTTTTCTGGCTCTCCCATGTCTCCATAGAGAATAGTGTGCACATTGCCAAATAGTTTTTATAGTAAAACTGGCTTTTTCCAAACAAAAGAAAGGTTGGATCAAAGTTTACCTTTCTGTATGCAGAGCTGCATCTCTAGTCCCATGGGAGTGGCCAGTGACAAGTGGGCAGTCGTCCTGAGATGGAAGTGATGGAAGGAGGAGATATGGGTGACATGGAAGGTTTTTTTAAAATTTGAAATCAATGCATTACAGAGGGGTTTCCCGAGGGTAAGAGGTGGACACTCCTCACTAGCCATTCCCGTGGGTTATAATGTAGGAGGTGGGGCAGTAGCCTGGGGCCCAAGCCTTCTAGGGGGCCTATAGCCACTTAAATCGCCCACCAAATTTTTAAAATATAATTTAATAAACCTTTACCCATGAAATCATGTACATCTGTTCCTGCTCTTAATACACGTGTACGCAAGAGCTATTTCAGGACCTTGGACCTCCAAAGGTCCTGAAACCAACGATTGAAAGCAAGCAGAAGGGACACATCCTCCATTCTCCAAGAAGTATGATTCTAGTATCCGGCCTTAAAATGGCTATAATATTCATACAGCCTAGGGCCCTTGGCAGTTTGTAATCTCCGAGTTACAATTCATTTGTGAATGGAAGGGGGAGGATTAAGAGGTTGGGAAGGAGAGGCAGATTTCAATTTGAATACGTTGAAGAATTATTAGACATTTCCTGCTTTGAGCAATAGAGACCGAAAGACAATAGACTGATCGTAAGTGTAATTCACTTATCACCTATTATCACATGTTCTGTTTTCCCTAAAACCATGTAAATAAACAAAAATGTCAAATATGATCCATCGACCGGTCCTTTTGACTGTATCGCTTTTGAACTCCTTACATTCATAGCCCCATCATGTTAAACAGGGTGTAGAGCAGCTACACTGTACACCTTTCCTGTTCACGTTCGACAAAAGGGGTGTAGTCTGTGAAAAAATAACGCTGACTCAACAGAATTTTGTCCAGGTTTTCTGGCGAAAAATAAACCAACAAATCGGTGCAAATTACAACTAGACCATGTGAAATTATGACAGATTTATCATCCAGCACACTAATATGAAAGGTGAAATAGGGTTTTCACTGCACAATGGCTTTTAGAAAGTTCACAGGACCAAATCCTTTGTACTATAGAAGAATATGTAACTGAAGTCACACTGTTATGCAAAAAGTGGATCTTCTATTGAAATCCCATAGCAAACATCCAAAAAGTGACGTTTCGGTCGTAGATACTACCTTCATCATCCTCAGTTTGTGGAGGATTACTTATAGCATTATAATATTATTATTATTATTATATTATTATTATATTATAAATTATATTTCTTCCTAGTGGTACAATTTAATATTATTTGCAGTGTACTGGGAAGCTGGAAAAAATCTAAATATAGTGGAATTTACAAAAAACTTTATTTTTACATAAAACCTATTTTTGTAATATAACGCAATTACTTTGTCCCACAAACACTCACATGTGATCAGGTGATTGCTCAAATAATACACTGCAACACTTCTCTAGTTTAGTGTATCACACTAGTATAGTCTGTCATACAAAAAAACGCTGTATCATTGCTTTAACATGCCAATGGGCGACAGAGGTCTATTAATTACCAAAATGAGCAAGGGGTTAAACACCCAGGTTGAGGTCCAACACCTGCTCTGGTAATGTATAAAATGCAACTGCTATTCCCTAGCATAATTCTATTATTGTTTTTATTTTTATTGCTTTTATAGCCTCCTTTTCTTCAAGGAGATGCTTCCTGAATGTGGCTGAGCCTGCAGCCTCTGGAATATGCCGCAGTGCAACCATTTTGCCAACGCCACGGACCGTGTGAGGGAATTACCCACCACCGGCCCAGGGAGGCATGGTTACGACCTTCAAGATTGCGGTACTCGGAGCCCAAGGAGTGGGGAAAAGTGCAATTGTGCGTCAGTTTATGTACAACGAATTCAGCGAGACCTGTGTCCCCACCAAATCTCGTCGTGTCTTCCTACCAGCTGTTGTCATGAATGGCCATGTCCACGAACTTCAAATCATGGACTTCCCTCCCATATCATCTTTTCCAGTCAACACCCTTCAAGTAAGTTTGGTAACCTGGGCTAGTTATTGAGTAATTGTCATCAACAGAAACAGTTTCATATATCTATAACAATTTTGAAACCTGAGGTGTTTTTCTTTGTTATATAGTTTAGATTTATTCACTCTACTTAGATTGCCCCACCCCAAGTTTATGTAAATTAGCTCTTGCTATCAAGTGTACAGCATGAATCTAATGAGTGTTGTGACTCAGCATTTTGGACTTGGTTACAGGTCCTTTGCACTAATCTCCTCCTAAGTAATGGCATATGATATTCTATGTGTTCATGACCTCTGGGACCTCCTTGATGCTGAGATTGAATTTTCTGCAGAGGTAGCTCCATACCTGGGGTTTTGCACATTCACAGTGAGTCCATTCTCTTAATCGTTGGGTGCCCTAGAGGTCGAAGTCAACTTGTGATAAAGTAGTGTCATATTAAAACAATCATGTATGTAGTTGCTTTATAGTATAGATTAGAGTAACAATTTACTTACTGTTGAAGTAAACTTCTGATTACAATCTTAGGGTGCATACACACGAACGTGTGTCCATTCACCTGCGGCCGGCACGCTGGAGAGGAGGAGAATACAGAATAGTGGCGCAATGGTGAATCGTGGTGAATAGCGGCACACCGCCTTTTTTTGCGGCCACAGCACAGTGCGCCGAGCACACGTTGTGCTCACTGTACCGAGCCCGGGCACCATAGACATACGGGCGTAAATTTGCAGCCGTATATACGCCCCCCATACGTCCATGTGCATGCACCCTTATACCAAACTTGTTAGTACAAGCTTAAAGGGAACCTACCACCCCGATTCTATCTATAAAGGTAGAAGGGGTGGTAGGTGGATGGATGGGACGTGAGGATAGCCCTTTTTTGGGCTAATCCTCATGTCCCGGGTGTCTTTTAGAAAACTTTATTGCATGTATATGCAAATTTTTTTATGCAGCTACTGGGGCGTGGAGTAGCCGGACATGAGGCTACTAGTCGCGGCTACTCCACGCCCCAGTAGCCACGTAATCTTCGGCGCACAGCTCCTGGTATCTGCGCGCCCTCGTCCGGGTCCCCTGCTTTCTGGGAATGCGCAGAACGCAGGCCTTCGGCTGCGCGGCCGCGGATCCGGGGCCGGAGCTACTTCGCATGCGCAGAAGGCCAAAGATGCCGAGGGAATCGGACGAGGGCGCACAGCTACCAGGAGCTGCGCGCCGAAGATTACCTGGTAGGCGGAGTAACACTGTAATGGTACAGTGGATTTGGCCACTCCATGGCTCTTGGAGAGTATTTAGCGGTGTGCAAGCACAGTTTCTAATTGTTGCTACCAAACATTTTTTTTAAGTCGGTAATAACATATTCCAACATTCACAGCTTTTTCTTATGTTGAGGGTCCGTGCTGCTCCATGATGGTTTTTATCCATAGACTTCACTAAAGAACTTCAAAGATGGCTCTAAAAATACCTTTACAAAATGAAAATAGTATCAGGAATCACACTTCTTGAGTTAAAAAAAGGAATGAATTAAAAGGGAATGGGAAACCGGAAGAAAGATAGAACGCATTCTCTATTCTCTAAATAGTCTGAAAATAATCTATGGTTTTTATTTATCGAGTGCCAAGATTTTCTGCATCGCTTTACAAATCATAGGGTACATAAACGAAAATACACATTACAGAATAAAATAATCAGTCCAAAAATTGGATGGCGCTGCTCACAAGAACTTACAATCTTATGCAGATAATAGAGACTTAATATAAATGATGATATAAAATCCTAGCAAATAGAAAATGTAGTATCGGGTCTGAACCAAAATAAATTGATTATGAGATGTTACATAAGTGACATTCTTTTTACTATTCTGTAAAAAGATGTGCTCGAGTGAGCTAGAAACTAGGTGTGTAGAGTATAATAATATCATTCATCTCTGCTTCCCCCCAATGTAATATCACAGTGTAGAAGCTGACACATCCCGCAAGTTTGTGTGCACGCACCACACATCTCTGTTTTTTCATAGTAAATATCTTCGTTTCTTTTTCAAGTACCCCCTCCCATCCTTGCTCACCTTGTAATATTTTCCTAAGCTAGCTTGTCTATGATCTGACTGGTTACATAACATTTGCAGATTCAGACAGGGGGAATCCCGCCATAGGCATGTCGCATCACACTCTTTGAAGTTGCCACCCCCGTTTCTCTATCCCTCAGCAACTTCCCACGCTGAGATGTGTGTGCTACAAACCCTGAGGCAGCAGGGATGACCCTTTCCCTCATCAGCATGCCTGTTAAGGAGGAGTGCGTGGGATATAGTGACAGGGGGAGTGAGTGAAGAAAAGAATGATGTAGGACACTCTCTGTAATTGCAAGGCTGAATAATATGGAAAAATCTAATGATCTGCTCTAGCAGGTCTTATGAGTCTGTGCTGGAGGTGAGATCCGGTCTAGGTAGCCTTATGTGTTACAAATACAGGGGACCACAGTCCTTTAAAATAAATGTGCAGTTTATATGACATATTCTAGCCAAACATGTAACTACGTTGTCTACTGCAACAGTTATACTAATTCTTATAGCAGCTTTTCAGAGCTAGCCAGGCTGCACTCAAAATCCATTTTATTTATTTTAGAAATAATAACTGCTTAAAGTAAACACAGTATATAGTTTTCATAAACTGATAGAATGAAAATTTGTCTTGACAGATGGTTATTTTGGATCATTGTTAGGCTGCATTCACACAAACGTGTTATTTCTCCAGTCCTGTATTTCCCTGCTGTATGAATCCGTATATATGTGACATTTTTCATCCGTATGTCCAAATATGGCACAGTGTCCATATAAAAATGGATTGGGAAAAAAAATACACGTCACTCAATGTTTCGGAGTATATGGGTGCACAAGTAGGTTACTACATCATATATATAGAGAAAAGATAACTTGGCATAACTATAGTTTAAAAATTTAGGAGAATTTATTTAATCCAGAATAAACAGTATAGCAATCCAACAAAAATTATTATTTTGCAAAGTTTTGGGTTTATAAATTCAGACCTTCATCAAGCACGGATTGCAAGGTATAAGTAGAAATGGAGATGAGATGCCATGTTATGATCGCTGGAGTGCAGGTGGAAAGGAGGAAAAGTGGGTGCTCCTGCTGGAGACATGAGCACACCGCTTTTCCTCCTTTCCACCTGCGCTCCAGTGGTTATAACGCGGAATCTCCTCTCCATTTCTACTTATACCTTGCAATCCTTTCTCCTTTCCAAATAATTTTTGTTGGATTGCTATACAGTTTATTCTGGATTAAATAAATTCTCCTCATATAAAAATGGATGGCAGACTATTGGCTGACTGACAGAATACACCTCCCTCTGGTTTTGGGTACTGCATGTATATACGACAGCATACAATGCACAACCGCATGCTG
Organism: Engystomops pustulosus; assembly: GCF_040894005.1. Taxonomy (NCBI): domain Eukaryota; kingdom Metazoa; phylum Chordata; class Amphibia; order Anura; family Leptodactylidae; genus Engystomops; species Engystomops pustulosus. Next base: position 128,889,874 of record NC_092412.1, on the reverse strand, counting down.
CCCGTATTTTATACGTTCCCATTGACTTCTATGGGGCATACGGACGCAAATACATGAGAAAATAGGACATGCTCTATATTTTTATACAGCTCAAAAACTATACGGTGCACAATACGACCATTCATATGGCCATATTCATATGGTACCCGTATATATGGCCACATATACAGTCATTTTGACACGTTGGGGTGAATGTAGCCTTACATTGTTTGACTAGTGATGAACTCCCATCACTAATTCTTAGTGCCTATTTGCACAGCATCTATGTAACACGGCATAGACCTGCTGGACGGATTCTAACTCCACTCCATTCTGCATCTGTCCAAGATGACATGCAGTGTCTGTTATAGTGTCAATAATGTGTCACAACTAAAGGGCCCAAACTTAAATAATGGAAAAGAAAGGCAGTGGTTAGAAATGTTTATTAAATTGAAGAAAATAGACCAAGCAATAGAAAGTGTTCCCAAAATTCTTGTTGAAATTTCAGGCACTTGTATCAATCATTTTTGCAAATATACATTTTACTCTAAAATAACAAAACACAAAAAACCTCTTTACTTTCATACTGAATCTATGAATTATTTAGCTATTTCTGTCATAGTAACTTACAGTGGTACCATCACCTGGAAAAATATATTGTGCCCTGCTATTCCAGCTAAAAAATATCATGATGTTCTATGTTACAGGAGTGGGCAGATTCCTGCTGTCGGGGACTCAGAAGTGCACATGCTTACATCCTCGTCTATGACATTTGTTGCTTTGACAGCTTTGAATACATCAAAACCATAAGGCAACAGATCTTGGAAACAAGGTGGGTCAATAATATGCAAGAAAATAGTGTCATATATAAATATACATTAACAACCTAATCTTCATATAGACTATGACACATATGCCTTTTTAAAACTTTTTATATCACTGTCACCATCTTCTCTTTGCTTTCTTCAGTAGGTGTCACTCCAGTGCTTTCAGTGCAGTCTAAATTTATTCTGCATCCACAGTAATCAAGAGCAATTGGTCCCATATTTTTCTGAGATGAAATGCAATGGGGCAGATACATCAAACTGTCTGAAAGTCAGAATATTCCTAGTTGCCCATGGCAACCAATTACAGCTCAGCTTTCATTTTACCAGTGCTCATGAATATTTTAAAGGGGAGCTGTAATTAGTTGCCATGGGCAACTAGAAATATTCTGACTTTCAGACAGCTTGATAAATGTGCCCCAATGTTTTTAGTAAGAAAATAGTCTAAATGACATCTTCTGTTTTTTGGATCACTATGATCACAAAGATACGAAATGTATATAGGTTTTATTATGATTTAAGAGATTTTTTAAAAATGTATTCTTTCACCATATTCTTTGCTACCATTTGGGGGACTGTACTGTATTGCTGTAAAATGGCAACCTGTGTTATAATGGTGATATAGTGACTACTAGTCATGCTGGGAACATCAACAGGGTGATCAGAAGTCACACTGCGGGAATAGGGAACCTGCGGGTTGGTGTTTGGCTTCTTTTATTTCTGAGCATAAAAAAAACCAACAGTCCCATTGTAAGACTAAAAGGTAAGATTTGTAGAAATTTCGGATATTGAAAATCGGTTCCATACATCTGGATGGGTTTAATCGGAAGCAGTTGTAGTCCAGCAGTTAGGCACCTCTGCGATAAAGAACATATGAAGAGTCCACCAGCTCCCAAATCCCCTCACCCATGCAATGTCAATGGAAAACCAACTGCCAAAATACCCTTACGGTGAAAACAGAATTGAGTAGGGCACTTAAATATTTTTTAAGAAGAAAAACTGTTCACCAGCTTTATGGAAATGGACCCTTTGCACCAAGAATCTTCTTGGCATTTAGATAGAAGTGGAATGTCTTTAAAATGACTCTTGTTACTTTGTCGATAGCAACTGAGGAAGAGTCCAGGAAAGGACTTGAAACGTGTATTGATCCCATCTTCTAAACTCATTTTTTAGTCTTTATATTATGTAATCACTCTTATTGATTTTTGTTATCATCTATTGATTTTATGATAACCTACTCTTATAAGAAATAAAGCAATTTTATTGAAAAAAGCTAATACAGCGCTGATACATTTTTTGGGGACAGTTTGGAGACCATACAACCTCCACAAGAATCGATTACTTTGCCATATTGTTGATTTGAAATTTTTATTCTAGATTGCAGGTTTTATGCATGGTTCTGTATAATTTCCTATATGTGGAGCAATAGTAAATAGACTTCTTCCGATGCAGTAAAATTTATAAGTTTGTTATAAGAAATGTAGCCAAATGGTGATCTGATCACATACTGTGTGTGTGTTATTTCCCATTATTATTCTACAGATATTTAAGTGTATGTTTGCATTATAGCAACATAGATTCATATCCACATCTTCTTTGTTGTTTATTAAAGTCTAATAGTGTAGCTAGGCAACAATATTCCTGGCTACATACCTATTGGCAATATCATGGAAAAACAATCGTGACTCTACAGTAACTGGTCTCGTTTTAAGAAATCAGTTTTGGGAAAACCTTCAGCATAATTGAAAAGTGCCAAATAAAAGCATCCATAACTGTTCCACAAAGGCCTTCTGCCTTGTGTCAACTACAGATTTCTATCGATTGGAAGAGATTTTTATATATCAAGGATACCTTTGATCTGTTGCTACGGACTGAATAACAAATTGTTCATGTTTTAACCTGATAAGTCTATTGACTGACATGGATGGATTTATAGTGAATATATGAAGTTAAAGGAAATTTGTAGCCATGTTCATTTGTGTAAATTTGTTTTACAGAGTGATCGGCACATCTGAAACTCCAATTATTATTGTTGGGAATAAGCGTGACTTGCAAAGAGGACGTGTTATCCCACGTTGGAATGTGTCCCACCTCGTGAAGAAGACCTGGAAATGTGGCTACATTGAATGCTCTGCCAAGTATAACTGGCACATATTGCTACTTTTCAGTGAACTACTTAAGAGCATTGGCTGTGCAAGATGCAAGCATGTACATGCTGCTATACGCTTTCAAGGAGCACTACGTCGCAACCGGTGTTCTATCATGTGATGGCACAGCATTCACTTTCATGGAAATCCAATAATAATTGGTCAAGTATCTTTTGTTATGGGATAAATGAACATTTCCCACTTGTCCAACAAGACCATATTGACTCTGGTCCCAGTGATTGGATCCTGAGATTTGCCACATTCAGTGCATTAACCTGATAGCATAGTCCTCCCTTGCTTGTTTTTAGTGGGACATGGGGATATAATGACCTCTTCTGTGACTACCAGCTTTCCCCTTTTCATAACAAGATTAATAGTGGCATAATCCTTGGTTAGTTCTTCATTTGACACAAGATTACCTATGAACCTAGATGGAATGATATGTGTTTTAATTGCTAATTGCAACCTTCAATATAGTGAATCTCAGATTAACTTCCAGCCTGGGTTTTATGTCCCAATTTGAATAGATTCTAACATTGACTTCAAAGAAGGTTTTTTTTAAGCTAAGCCACTTGTAGCTAAATATTAAACCTCAGGCAGATAGACCATTGTTCTTGGGTCTCTGTAATATCTCTGGCTACCTGTGCTGTTGTTTTGATCTCACTCTTCCATTTCTTCTTACAGGGTACAGTACATATCATTGTACAACAGTCGCTAAAATTACCCCCATAAATGTCTCCTATATAACATGATTGGTTATGTTTTGCACTTTGCATCACTTTTTTTTTTTTTTTGTTAAAACATTGTTCATGGAAACCATCAGCATTTAATAGGTTAACTTTTATTCCAGTAGACAAATCTTGTTGTTATTGTATTTGTTACACTGTAGTCTTGTCTTTGCCAAGAGATAAGGTAGAACATTGCTAAGAGATGTTTTACAGTTCGTTTGGCAGCAGAGGGCTCATTTGTGGTGAAATTATTTGTATTTTGTTTCTTTTTCTTACGGTCACCTGTAGAGAATATATATGTATAATAATTTGTATTAGCACAACAAAATAAAGCCACCTTTCATAGCCAGGCCTTGTAATTGACCTACAATGGCCCTGGTTATAACAGTACAATCCCTTGTATTTGTGGAATATGTTGGTCCTTTGTTAACTGTATTTGTGTACGATATTTCGGCTCTCTCTTACCACCCACTATTACAAATCAGAAACAGTTAAAGAGTAATCTACATATGAGGATAATTGCACAACAATCTCAAGATCTATAAAACCCATTTCTCCTAATTGGGTAAATAGTGTTTTCGGAAAAATCCAGTTATGCCGTTATTTTTAAAAAAACAAAATATATTTACTACCTTTTGGGAGCCCCCCCCCCACCTCATTGGATCCAGTAGAAGCTCCTGGTCTCCAGTGTTGACGTCACATACATCAGAATAAATGGCACGTGAGATCTGGAATCACTGCCAAAGCAGTGATCCACTCAGTACTAATTCTGACTTAAGTCGAGCGTCTACCATTATATGTAGATATTGCTTCTATATGTCATCATTGTGGTTTCTTGTTTGCTAATTGTTCTGCACAACATGAGTCTCCAGCCATATGAAGTGCTGTACAGTCTAGATCACAGTCCATTTTATTAAAAGCTCAATCTCATATCAGATGGCCTTTGCGCATCAGTAGGACAATCATATCTGACCAGATCTAATAGTGGTGGATCAAAGGGTCTCTTATTAAGTTCTATGAAAAGAGTTCTAAGGAAATGTCTAATGTCATCTATCTGCCCTCTGTTATTAGTGCCATTATTCTATCAACATAAGATTAAAAGCAATGTTAATGTAATGTTATGTTTAGCCCAGTGGTCAGGAAAATATGGCTCACGAGCCTGATTTGGTTCTTTAGATGGCAATATCTGGCTCAGAGACAATTCTTTAAGGCTACATTCACACGACCGTATGATTTCTCCAGTCCTGTATTTACGGGCCATATGAGCCCGTATATACGTGACATTTTTCATCCGTATGCAGCACGTATTTAACCCGTATTTTATACATGCCCATAGACTTTTAGGGCATACAGAACTGAAATACGGGAGAAAATAGGACATGCTCTATATTTTTATATGGCTAGTATACGGTAAGCTCCAGTGTCAAAAACGGCAATATAAATGGTTGAACGTAATGAATGTGGCCGTATGTAACCCGTAAAAAAACGGTACGTATACGGACGTTTTTATATGTCCGTGTGAATGTAGCCTAATAGTGATCGGCGCTGTGTGCGACTAGGACACACACAGCTCTGATCACTGGACCCAGGCTGTGATGTTATTACTGCCTGGGTCCTTTGTGCAACCCATTCACCGCGGGCGTCATTGCTTAGGCAGTGGCGCCTCGGTCATAAAGAACGGTGGGTCAACGTGCCACTATATATTATCTGTGCAATTTTATAGCTTATAATATTCTTTTCAATGGTTTAATAGTTTTCACTATAATGCATTGAATATATATTCCCCATTAACTGACTTCTTGAAGAGCCTGTCAAGTGACTACCTCAACAATCTTTAATCTTTACAGGGATTGGAAAAACTGAAACCTGAACCAATGATGAGCAATGGCGTGTCTCAGCCTACCTCGGAATCCCCATGGGCACTAGCCATAACTGCTCACAGATGATTACACAGTTCTATAATTAAAGCAGTCAAAGGACAAGGCAGAACTACAGGCATAGCACTCATATCAGCTGCCATGGGACCCTGCAGTGTCAGGGGGCCCGGCCACCCAAACTGCCACATTTAAAGAATGTAGAATGTGCACCATTATATACATATTGGGGCACATTTACTTAATTTGCTGCTGGAGTTCACAGAAAGTGTATTGTCTGTCTATAATGCAGTATGTGGTGATTCACCAAGATTGTGCACCTGAAGTTATGAATGTGTCGCTTCCCCGCTCAGGTTCTATGGAGTTTACCATCTTTTTTGTGGTGCATTTAAGTGCTTGAGCTTGCGACAGAATTTGAAAGTTAAATCCTGCACTCAGTCTGAATCGGTCAGACAGTCAGATGGCACGCCCCCTAATTTGTGTCACATGGAAGCCAGCACAGCTGTACCACAAAAGGATCTTGTGCGCCACATTTCCAGCGCAAACACTTCTTAAATACCTGTGCAAGCCATGTAAGGCTTGAAAAAAGGTGAACAATCCGACAAAAGTGCAGCACGCAGCAATTAGTAGATGATCCCCATTATGCAGCATATTGCACAGCATGATCTGTTATAAAAGTGCATATGTTCCACAGTACACAGCCAAGATAAAAAGAATATTCAGGAGGGGGAGAGGACAAAAGGGTGAGGAATCTCTCATTACTACTTTCTGCAGTCTACTTTTCCCACACATTATGCAGCTACTGGGCTGCATGAAGTAGAGTATATACATATGTGTGCATGAGTGTATAAATTTATTGATGTATATATCTTGTATGTATATGCTGTATGTTTGTATATAGTTCATTGTGTGTATATAATGTATGTGTTTACTGTGTCTGTATATGGTACTGTATGTATGTGTGTAGATATTGTATGTATTTAATGTAAGTACGTATGATTATGCTGTATGTTTGTATGTGGTGTGTTAATACTGTATACATGTAGAGATATGGTGTGTATATAGTTACATAGTTTTATATGGTTGAAAAATGACACATGTCCATCAGGTTCAACCAAGGAAGGGAATGGATTAAGTGGAAACAATTCTGCAGCATGTATATATGTGGTAGAGCATGTCCTGGGGTTTCCACCAATCTTGCTAGCCATATCCTAGTTACAAAACATTGAAGAGTATTTAACTCAAGAGATCTAAAATGAAGATTACTCAGAGCCGCAATTTTACTGTGTTTTTACTGCAAGTTGCATGGTTTGGGGTCACCACAGCATGAGGAACTGTATTGTGGGGTCACAGCATTAGAAAGGTTTAGAACCACTGCTCTAGACCAACCATGTACTCCCACCCACAAGGGGTTTTATAACCTATCCTTGTGAGGTAGAAAACCCTTTGTCCAACCAGCTTACTCCTTCCTCGCAGCAATGACAGAGCATATAATTGGATAATACAATTAACACTTAACCTCACAGGCAGAGAATTACAGCTGTATTTACCAAGTTTCCCATGCTAACAACCTCCTAGTGAGGTGATCAGTCAAACCAGCAAGCTACTGACATGGAGAGGGATAAGTACGCAACACCTATTAACCCCTTTGCATGGGCAGGGGTTTTGCACTTACAGTTCTGTGAACTCCTTCTTTTTCGAATGCTGCTTGTTTAAATTCCACTTATTTCCACAAGCCACTTAAAAGCACAAGCCAAAATGAGCAATCTCAAAACTGAGTTGCTATCCTTTAATTTATCACCTTTGGACATGAATCCCTCCTCCTCAGCAGACCCCGCAAAGAAAGGGAAAAAAAGCTATTTAAATAGAAAAATTCTAGCAAGGCACTTATCTCCACAAAATCTACTTGTTTAAACTCCATTTATTTCCACAAGCCAAAATGAGAAAGCTAGCTTATGTATAATAATAAATGTATATTTGCTCTGTGTATATACTGTATGTATAAGTGTATAAATGTCTATATGATATGCATATGTGTGTGCATGAGAGTAATAGTGTATAAATGCGTTTGTATAAGTGTAGAACTGTATGTGCGTGTATTTAAGCATATAAATGTGTGTATAAAAGTGTGAGTGTACAAATATGTATAGTTTTATAGGGGAAGGAGCCCCCCTACAGTGTGCAAGCAAATCTACAGTGTACTGTGGAAAAAGCAGTAGCAAAGGCTGATGCAAATGAGTACTGAAAAACACATTTATTGTCATTTGGCCTTTGGCCTTTTTTGAATATCAGGCCATGAAATAATAATACATCACTTACATTTATACTCTGGTGGTGCTTCTTGGAGACTTCTTAGATTCCTATTCAGCTTGTTGATGTTATAGCTTTATCTGTCACACTTTGTCTTGAAGAAAGTAAAAAGGAATAGTGTAGATCGGTGATGACGAACCTATGACACACGTGTCAGTGCTGACACGCGTAGCCATTTTCACTGACACGCGGCCGCCCGGGAGTTTCATCCTCGGCTCCTACACCGCTGAGTAGCGGTGCAGTAGCGGAGGCTGAGAGACTGTCAGCACTCCCCCCTCCTCCTCCTCCTCCCCTGGGCCGGCCCCTCCCCCCTGTGTGAGCTGTGCCTCGTGTCTCCAGGTATCAGAACGGGGCACAGCAGGAGAGGTGACCCGGCCATAGCAGACTCCTCTGCAGCTCCTAGTTGTTCCCCATCCTCCTCCTCCTCTTCCTCCCCCCTGTGTGAGCTGTGTGTCATCCCGGGGCACAGCAGGAGAGGTGATCTGGCCATAGGAGACTCCCCTGCAGCTCCTAGTTGTGTTGTGGAGGGTGGCAGCACAGACAGAGGCTACACTGCTGCTGCCGTGTGTGATGTCCCAGCAGCTGCCACCTCTACACTGACCAGCTCCAGAGCAGGGACCAGTGAGGACAACTACTCCCATCATACAGTGAGTAATGTCAGTGTACCTCACTGTACCTCTGCCACCGTACCTCACTGTACCTCTGCCACTGTACCTCACTGTACCTCTGCCACCGCTACACTGACCATCTTCACAGCAGGGATGAGGGAGGACAACCACTCCAGTCATACAGTGAGTAATGTCAGTGTACTGTATGATGAAAGACAGTCATCAGGGCTTGTGTGTCAGTTTTGTGATGTACAAGCCCTGAAATAATCGCAACACCTTGCAAATCGCCAGACATTGCGATAATTTTGCTCCTCATGAAGGAGATGTGGACAGCGGCGCCTGCGCCCTCGCTATAACCTGTGAACTTTCATGACAGAAAGTTTGCAGGTTACTAAGCAATTCCACACGTGTCTGATTGTAGCCAATCTATTACATTGTGCAATTTGCACATAGTAATAGATCATGTGGAAAATCCCCATATACTGCCATACTGTAGTATGGCAGTACATGGTAGGATCAATCAGACTACCTAGGGTTAAAGAACCCTAGAAGTTAAATAATTATACATATTACATACATATAGTTATTTAAACTATAAATATAACAAAATTATGTTTTTTTTGTCAAGGTGACACACCACCCGAGTTATGCTCGGTTTTTTGACGAATTTTGACACACCAAGCTCAAAAGGTTGCCCATCACTGGTGTAGATTGTGCACAGATTTGTGATCCCTGTGTATAGATAATTTCATAGCTGGGGATTACAGATGCATGTGGTGACCACCTTCCAATGTACACAGAAGCTGTTTTTATAGCCATAGCATACACACACATGGACAAAATTGTTGGTACCCTTCGTTTAATGAAAGGAAAAACCCACTATGATCACAGACATAACTTGAATCTGAAAAAAATAAAAATTTAAATTTCAATGAAAATGAACAAACAAAAGGCAGACATTGCTTTTAAACCATGATTCAATAGAATTAAAAAAAAAAAAAAACTTATGATACAGGCCTAGGCAGAAATGATTAAACTCTTAAAGGGAACCCGTCACCACTATTTTCACAAATACAGGTAGTGACAGGTTCCTATAGAGCTCTAATAACTATTTGACACCCTGCTTGTAGCTAAAAATTATGCCAATGAGATTTCCATATATTCAACTTTATAGTTTTATCTGGTAACTAAGCATGGCTACAGCGTGTCCAGGTGGGCGTGGCCTCCTCAGGCTGAATCCAGCAGCTCCTCCCCATCCCTATCTCTGTATGCTGCTATAATGTCATGTGACCAGGGTGACATCATCGCAGGTCCTATAGCTTTTGTAGCATTAGGAACTGTACACTAAGCATATATGTCATGAAATCACAGCATATTTTATCACATGAAATCACAGCAGCCTGCATGGAGAGGAGTAGAAGTCCATGGAGGCTGCTGTGATTGTTTTATGTGGTCAGATATGTACATGGGGTATAGTTTTCATATTAAGTAGCTCAAGGACCTTTGATGATGTCACCCTGGTCACATGACATTAGGCCACGCCCCAGTTGACTCGCTCCAAAGCTGCATAGATACCAGGCAAGATTATAACTCTGATTTTATGGGGATCTGAGGGGAACCATTTTTAGCTAAAAGCAGGGTGTCAGATAATTACTAGAGCTCTATAGGAACCTGCCACTACCTGTATTTGTGAAAATAGTGGTGACGGGTTCCCTTTAAGTTAATATTTTGTTGCACAATCAAATAATTTCTGTCACTTAAGGACGCAGCCATTTTGTAGCTTAAAGGGGTATTCTCGTCTGGGCATTCACATTGTTTCACTAATCTTCTATATATAAACATTTCTTCAATTGGATGTTATTAAAAAAAATGTTCCTGTGTGAAGATAATTTCCTATAAACATAGCCATGTTGTCCCTTAGAAACGAGATGGTTTCCTCGGTTACGACCACGTCACACTCTGGCAGCGGTGGCCAGACATGCGCTATAGAGTCCTGCCTGACCACCAGGATTCAGCAATCATGACTACAGTACGGGTGTAGGACATGCAGTAACTCCTGGACATTTCATATACAAAACCTTTTTGTTTATGTGTGCGATCTGTCAGGCAGAGGTGGCCGTATCCGGGGAAGCCATCTCGTTTCTAAGGGATACAATGACTAAATTGATGAGAAATTATCTTCACACAGGAAATTTTTTTTTTAATAACATCTAATTGAAGAAATGTTTATATATGGCAGATTTATCAAACTGAATGTAAATGCCCAGACGAGAATACCACTTTAAGGCTCGGCCCCATTTTTTGGATTCTGACTTGCGATTCTGAACACTGTTACTTATCAAAGTGATTCTGCCATGTTGTACTTAATTTTAGTGGTAAATTTTGGCTGATAAGTTTTGCGTTTATTTACAAAAAAAAAAGAAAACATGAGGAATCTTTTGAAAATTTGCCATTTTCGAAATCATTGCGTTCAGGTAGATAGATTTACCACCTAAATAAGTTGCTGAATAACATTTCCCATGTGTCTACTTTACATTTTCATAATTTTTGAAATGTCTGGATAATTTATTTTGATGCCACGCGGCTTAGATATCGCTTTTCCGGATTTTCAGAATTGACTATTTTGGGGATAAATACATTTTTTTGAATGAAATTTTACATGTTTAGCATTAAAGCCCCCTGTATAATCAGCCCATTTTCAAATCTGCCCCCCTCAAGCTATCAGAAACAGCTTTTACGAAGATTGTTAACCCCTTGAAATCTTCATAGTAATTGAATCAAAATGGAGGTGAAATTTAGAATGGTCAAATTTTTACAGTTATACGTTCATTTAGCCCTATACAATTTGTTGTACAATTTCTCCTGAATACAGAGACCCCCCACATATGGCTGTCAATTGTTGTAGGGGTGCACAGTGAGGCGCAGAAGGAAAGGAGTGTCCCGCAGCTGCCAGAATTTTAGTTTCCTCATTCGCCCCTTTTGTAGGCTATAAAATTTTAGCTTTTGTGTTATTGGGGCCATGTGAGGCATTTTTTTTGCGGGATGAGATGCTTTTTCCAGTGTTACCATTTTGGGGTTGGGTTGATTCCTACAGAATCTTCCTAAAATGATAGGCAAATTTGCCCTCCTCCTTTCAACTGCGTTGGTGTCTTTAGGAGGCTAAACGATTGAAAGTTGTCAAAGAAAAAGGAGAAATAAATTATTGCTTAAATTGCTGTGCTGACACTTTACAATAAATAAGTGGCTTTTGGTTGAAGTTTGGGCACTCGGGCTCTAAAAGGTTTGCCATCACTGGTCTATACGATTACGGGGATGCCACACATAAATATTTTTTCTTACGTTTTCTTATGTTTTATCATTTAGACTTTTTTTTGCGTTATATGTCTCTTTATATGTTGTGGGGATTATGGGCATTTTTATTGATTTATTTTTTTACACTTTTCTATGATTTCCACCAGCAATCATCTGCCTTAGCAACGATCGTTGCCTCCAAAAAATGTCTCGGGGTATGGAGGGAGGGCATGTTAAACGGGTTATTTAACGAGTTGTTTTTAGCCGGCACCGTGTTTCCCGGTATATCGGACGCTGAGCACGAAGTCACTGCGCTCAACATCCGATATATATCGGACGCGGTATAATGGAAACCTGGTGCTATGTAAGGCTAGGCAGATGTGAGATGCTTTATTTGTGTCACAAAGAATTACACAGAAACTTCTAATGGAACAGGACCTGGGCTTGGTTAGTTATGAAATGAGAAGTAATGTTCACTGGTTAGTAAATTATCACAAGCGCATCACATAAGCAAATGGCATCGCTTTCCCTGGAACAGGGAATAAATTATATTTATTTATGTCATTTATTTCAGGGGTACCATCATTTATGCCTAGGCTCGTTTCATGATGGCTTTTTATTTTTTAACAAAAAATTCTGTTGAAGCATGGTTGAAAAGCATTTATTTTGACTAGCACATTTAATTTGTGTAGCACAATACTTGGGTATAACCCGACCCGAGTATAAGCCGAGATCCCTAATTTTACCACCAAAAATGGGAAAACCTATTGACTCAAGTATAAGCCAAGGGTGGGAAATGCATTGGTCACAGTCCAGTATATAGCTAGCCAGCCCTCAGTAGTATACAGCCAGTCAGCCCCATGTAGTATAGAGCCTGCCAGCCCCTAGTAGTATGCATCGAGCCAGCCAGCCCCATGTAGTATATTGCCAGCCAGCCCCATGTAGTATACAGCCAGCCAGCCCCCAGTAGTATACAGCCAGTCAGCTCCTGTAGTATTCATCCTGCCAGCCCCCATGTAGTATACATCCAGCCCCCATGTAGTATACAGCCATCCCCTATGTAGTATATAGCCACTCAGCCCCCAGTAGTATACAGCCAGTCAGCCCCCAGTAGTATACAGCCAGCCAGCCCCATGTAGTATATTGCCAGCCAGCCCCATGTAGGATACAGTCATCCAGCCCCGTGTAGTATACAGCCAGCCAGCCCCCAGTTGTATACATCCTGCCAGCCCCCATGTAGTATACAGCCAGCCAGCCCCCATGTAGTATACAGCCAGCCCCCAGTAGTATACAGCCAGTCACCCCCCAGTAGTATACAGCCAGCCCCATGTAGGATACTGTCATCCAGCCCCATATAGTATACAGCCAGCCAGCCCCCATTAGTATACAGCCAGTCAGCCCCCAGTAGTATATATCCTGCTAGCCCCCATGTAGTATACAGCCAGCCAGCCCACTGTTTGCCTAGAACATAAAAAAAACTTACATACCCACCCTCCGGCGCCCCGATGCTCCGCTCGGCTCCCGATCCTCAGCGCAGCTTCTAGCGGCTCCTCTTCTATATGCTGTATTACATACACTATGACGCCGGACAGCAGATAGCATGTACGCGTCTCTGCCGGCTAAAACAGCATATAGAAGATAGAAGAGCCGCCAGGAGCCACGTTTTTTTATTGACTTGTGTATAAGGCAAGGAGAGGTTTTTCAGCACACTTTTTGTGCTGAAAAACTCGGCTTGTATATGACGAGCATATACAGTAATTTTCATAGAAAATGTGACCACTGTGGGTCTTGCTTTTGTTCATGTGTGTATAGGTGCATTTAGCCTGTTTGTTCTATACTTTTGATTAAGTGTACATGCAGTACTACTAAGTTAATTGATTTTATATAACTAAACCTTTGAATCATTTTAAAATTTCAGAAATTAATGGTGCAGGTCATCATAGTAAATTTTTAACAGAATTCATTAGGTAAAACACCTCTGTCTGGTTTCAGTTTTTTTCTCCTTTAGTTAACAGTGTATATGGAAGCCTTCTGAAGTCTGTCCAATTCAGGCAGGATTTTTAACTCTTCCATGCCCAGAAAATATATCACTTGATGATTTAGCTCTGTTGTGATAAGACGATCCAGTGATTGTGCTTAAACAGTTAAAGGGTTTTTCCCACAAAAGAAAATTCTTACATCTTAATCCCCTAGTGATGTTAACACAATAAAGATCATTTTAACCCCCATACTTTACAATGTTACTCAGTGTTATTGCTGTTTTAGCTCCTATCACTCCCTAGGCTGCTCAGTGTAAAATTCCAGGGTTTTGGCGGGGCATCTCTAAGCAGACATATTATAATCCATCTAGATCTGTGGGGTGACAATGTGGTTACATTATCAGGGTACAGGTCTATATACACTTTCATCTGGCTTCTGACATTGTAGTAACACACTGAAACATAGAGAGAGAGATGAGACAGATCAGAGATGCATGAGATTAGACAGAGGCTGCAGACTTTTACACTGTTATACTCTCAGCTCTGCTACATCTCGCCGATATGTGCCTGCCTCCCCCTTCCCCCGATCACTTATCTACTAGTAGCTTCTAGTTTGCAGCCTCTCTCTGCTCACAATCTCCTGGCAGGAATTTAATCAGTGAGTGTCTGTGAGCTCCGTGCAGGGGGCAGGGCTACAGGCTCAGAGCAGAGAGACACAAAAATCTCAGCTCCACGATCTCACACAGAAATCCTAGATGGCGGCACGACCCTGCGAAGTTACAGGGTCGTGTCTAGGGGGCAACTGAAATTGTGTACGCCAAGACTGATAGAGACAGGTTGGACTTATATCTGTGAAATGCTGCATTTTTGCTAATAAGAGTGAATTAGACAATGGGGCTCATTTACTATGGGTCTGCGGACCGCGATTCTGTCAGGATTCCCGAATATTTCCATTTTTTGCCGAATTGCCCCGGGTTTTGCCGCTGGATTGTGGCACATCGGCGTCAACTTGCATGTGACAGAAATGGGGGGGGGGTGTCATCAGACAACCCAACGGATTCGGACAAACCGCAGAATTTTAAAACGTAATTATGTCGCAAGATCAAGCACTTACATGCACCAGGAAGAAGAAGGTGAACTCAGCCGGATCTCATCGCGGAAGCAACACATGAAGGAAATTGGACGCATGACTTTAGTGAATCGCGGCAGACAACGCACCGCAGGATCGCAACAGGACTGGGTAAGTAAATCTGCCCCAATGTGTTATTTTGTTATCCTGAGTATATATAAGAAACTTGTTTTTATGGGAATACCCCTTTAAGTCATAAGACATTTTTATCAGATTCCTTTATTTCTCATGCTGTCAATTGAGTACAGAACAAAAAGCTGATTTACACAAAGTGCTTAAATAAGGATGAAGAGGGGGGAATAAATATATTCCTTTAATAATGTATATTACAAAGTTTACTATTTTCTTCTGCACTATTGAGCTATAAGATTTGGCTGAAAAAAATTACAACATTGGTTTTAGTCTCTTTTCCAAACTCCAGAACTACTGATTTATTAAAAAGAGAATTTAACATGTTTATGCACTAAGGTTTTATTCTATTGACAGTGATATCATGGTTATATTTTCTATTTTACTTTTGGACAATGCCATCTGCTGGTTACATTTTAGAAGACTGCTTAAGTACTGACTGTTACTTTCAATGTGAAAAGATACTACTACCAAGATGAGGCAGAAAAAATAAGCTTGTGTTGCCTAAACTATAATCACAAGATGTCCATTGTTTCCAGTAAGACACATTTTGCTTTGGATTGGTCAATAGAGTTAAACATGTAATCTGATTGAGAGCACTTAAATATTAAAAAAGTAGAAAACATTAAGAAAGGAGAATCCCTGTAGGGGTAAAGGCAAGCAAGCTTCCAATGAAGAAAAAAGGGGGTTTGCTCCAGCAGATAAGTGTCATTGTTTTTATACTTACCTGCTGGAGCAACCCCCCTTTTTTCTTCATTGGAACCTTGGATCTTTCACCTGAAGCAACTCAGTGGGGGTAATTTACTAAGGGCCCAATTCACATTTTCCCGACGTGTTACCCAAATATTTCCGATTTGCAACGATTTCCACTGAATTGCCCCAGGATTTTGGCGCACACGATCGGATTGTGGTGCATCGGCGCTGGCATGCACGCAATGGAAATGGGGGGCGTGGCCGAATGAAAACCCGACGGATTCGGAAAAACCACCGCATTTTAAAAAAAAAAAATGTGTTGCGGAGCTTGCACTTACCTTCACTAGGAATAGGCCAGTGAACTTGAGTGCGTTCCGGTGCTCTTCGCAAATGGACCAGTTAAGTAAATCTGCCCCAGTGTCTTCTGCTCCATGCGGGGTCTCTCATTTCTCTGCAGGCTGCCTGCGTCCATGCTGCTGTCTACATCCGGTGAGCTGTGTCCATTATCCTTTTTTGCCACGTAAAGGCAAGCAATTTATTACTAATTGCCATAATAGGCTTACTGTGTCAAGTACACATGCAGCCTGGCAAATAGTAAAAATTCATATATGTTTATCTACGCAGGGACGTAACATGTTTAAGCAATGTAATATGTTCAAGCGTACCTGCAATAATAGCAAAGCGATGCTGTACCTCATTCATTCATAAAGCTAATAAAGATTATAGGGATCGCTGCCACCCTCAAAACTATTCCTACAAGTGCTCTGAAAGATTTTAGAAGACAGGGGAACTTTCTACAAAGTGGGTTCCCTTTTTAGTGAATAGGTCTGGACACTTTGAAGCAGATGAATAAGAGAGCCATAATATGTCATTCAAAAATATGTGAGTTCTAAATTCTGCAGAATACTCTAAATTCCACAGGTTTTTTTCTGATGGAATGTAAGTGGAGCAGACATGTCCTTTATACTGCACCTCCAATTTCAAATTTAGAAATACAGTTATTTTCTATTTCTTATGAAAGTAGGAAACACAGTCGTATATGTGACATACACTTGATTTTATTTTAGTTTTATAATAAGACTTCCAAAGTTTTTCTTATTGAAGACAACAATAATCATTCATATGATATAGTAATGGTTCAGTTTAAAAATAAAAGTTTAAATGAAGATTTAAGCTTTTTTTGTTCTTATTTTATCACATTTTGTGAATAGAGAAATTTAAATGATTTAAACCAAATAAGAATAAGAAAATTACTTGACAAGCTTAGCCTTTCCCACCAGTAACGGTACTGAAAGCTATGAAGATTAACATCACCAGTGATATGCGTAAAGCCAAGGGGAGGCTTCAAGAGATTTGTCGTGTACTTCTTATGGAATTAAAATGGTGTGGAGCTGTTGTGGTTTACAAAACTCTAATGGGCGGCACGGTGGCTCAGTGGTTAGCACTACAGCATTGCAGCGCTGGAGTCCTGGGTTCAAATCCAATCCAGGTCAACATCCACAAAGAGTTTGTATGTTCTCTCTGTGTTTGTGTGGGTTTCCTTTAGTTTCCTCGCACACTCCAAAACCTACTGGTAGATTGATTAGACTGTGAGCCCCATTGGTGACAGGAACCGATGTGGCAATCGCTGTACAGCGCTGCGTATGTTTTCCTGCTTCCAGTCATCAATATTTTAAGAAGGCAATGATTTTCTATGAGAAATCAATTTATTATCATTAAATTTTAGAGTGCATTAATAGGTCTAAATGTTTATTGCAGGAGTTTTTCTAGATTTTATATTAAATACTTTTAACAGGTCAACAATAGCAGATTGGAGAGGGTGAGACACCCAGTACCTGTACCACGGAACATCTGCAGCTACTAGAAGCAATCGGATCTGCTTTCTGTGTTGTGGCTGAAAGGTACTTGAACTAGCATAACACATCTCAGTCACTTAGCATTGTTTGGAGCCATGTACTTCTGGCACCAAACACAATAGGGGTCATTTACTAAGGGCCCGATTCGAGTTTTCCCAACGTGTTACCCGAATATTTCCGATTTGCGGCAATTTTCCCTGAATTGTCCTGGGATTTTGGTGCACGCGATTGAATTGTGGCGCATCGGCGCCGGCATGCACGCAATGGAAATCGGGGGGCGTGGCCGAACGAAAACCCAACAGATTCGGAGAAACCAACGCATTTAAAAGAAAAAAAGGGTCGCTGAACACACACACTTACCTTCACCCACCAATGGATCGTGAACTCCGGTGGACCTCGGCGGACTTCAGCGCAGCAGCGACACCTGGTGGACGTCGGAGGAACTGCCTTAGTGAATTGCCGGAAGACCCGAATCCACCGCAGAGAACACGCCGCTGGATCGCGAATGGACCGGGTAAGTAAATCTGCCCGAGTGTTTTTGCTATTGATATCAGCAGATTTGAGAGGCTTTTTGTTGGACAGGTCACAAATCCACAAATCTTTTATAGACTAACCAGACATAACACAGCAAATAAAAAGATTATGTATTGAACTTATACCTACAAAAATCAGCAGTAGCCTTTTATTTTTATACATACAGTAATTGACATTATTTTTTGTGAAAAAAAGCAAGTGAAAATAGTGTCTCAAGCTGAGTGCAGCGTACCTGCTTTTCTTTGCGCATTCTTTTCTAATTTAATAGACAAAATTGAATAAATACATTCCTTTTAGCACAACAAATTTGTATGTATTTGACCTTTATGTGGGCCATTGTAACGATCAGCATTTTCAAATATTGTAACAAAGTTAATGTACTTCAGAAATTCACATTTAAAATACTTAAACCCATGTCTCTTCCTCTTCATTATCCTCCTCTACTCCGTCTGCCTCATGTTGTTTTTCTTCTTCAGTCCTAACATTATCAGTATCAATGTTTTCTTTCTTCTGTGAATTAGAGGTTTCCAAGGACAAGGATAGTTCTGAGGACCATGTTCCTTCATCAGTATCCAAATCTTCTGTACTTACAACTGTACTCTGCGACTCATTTAGGCTTCGGTTGCCAGATTGTTGTGTGGCAGTTTTCTTTTTTGCTTTTGTTTTGCTTTGTCCTTGTCGATATGACACTGGTGTTGGAATTTTGGATGGCTTCTTTTCTGGTCTGTTATCTTTTCGGGGACGTATTTTTGGCTTTAGTTTGAGCTTATAGATTGATGGGACTCTCTCTGGTTTCTTCAGAGCCCTTTTTGGTTTAGATGATTGTGGTAACTTGGACTGTTCTTGAGCATCTTCTGTTTTAGATGTTGAAACTGATGAATCTTGGTTGTCATCTATAGCCTGTAAAGTTTTCTTTTTGGCTTCTAATGCCTGCTGCCTCAGTCTTTGAGATGGCAGCTGTTTCATTTTTTTATTATTGTTTGCAACAGAAGTTAATGTCTCTTTATGAATTTTCTGTATTTGTGGTGTTTTTTCATTCTTTTCCTTAGTTTCTGCAGTCTGTTGAGGCAGATTGTTTTCTTTTGTATCTCTTCCTAATCTAGCTTTTGGAGGTATTCTTGAGATCCAGTTTTCTACATCCACCCTATTAAGTTTTACAGGACTCTTTGTTAGTTCTGTGATGACATCATCAAAGTTTCCTCCTCCTGATGGCCATTTGGTGTTTATATATACACCACTTCTGGGTATTTCTACCTCTCCATCAGGTGTCTTTAATTTGCTTCGAGCTAAAGATAAAGCAGATACTGATGTCCTTTTCATGTCAAAATCATGAACAGCAACGTCACTTGCAATGCTATCTGTAAAGTCTCTGCGCCTTTTTTCATGGTTGCTATTTTCATCTGAATCTCCCTCTAGAACCTTTATGTTTGAAAGAATTTCATCCTCCAGACTTTGAAACAACTCTTTTTCTTGATCTGGACCAATTGGTGATGGTTTATATCTATAATTGGATTCCAAATTATCTGCCAAAATTGAGGCTTCCAAAGAACTGGCATTATTGGATTGTGTTTTTTTTGCAGAACTATTTTCTTTTATCACTGTGCCATTTCTATGAAGCTGGAATGTTGGAGTACTTCTACCATTTGTTATATTTTTGCTTTGTTCAATATGAGCAGGAACACTTCTTGTTGCAGTAAGTTTATTGTGAGGATTGTTGAGATAATTTCCTATTGATCTACCTCTATCTCTGTATTCTGAGTCATCATGGTAAGCCCTACTAGGAGTAAAAGGCCTATTTAAAGTAGACATTAGTTTGACACCATTAACTTCTTGTTTTATTGGCTGGTTTAATTGTTTGGTTGGAGAAGTAGACCGGATATTCAGTTGCTTAGTTGGAGAAGAAGACCGATTGTTCAGTTGCTTAGGTTGAGAAGAAGATTGTGCACTTAATTGTCTAGTTGGAGATGAAGATCGTATGCTGAGCTGTTTTGATGGAGATGAAGAACGTGTGTAAATCTGTTTAGATGGAGATGAAGAACGTGTGCTGAGTTGTTTAGTTGGAGAACATGATCTGGTTGTTATATCTGAAGTGTTCTTAGGATGGTATTCAGATAATTTATTTTGCTGATTGTATAGCAGGTACTTAGAGGGACTAGGTGGTCTTAAAAAGCGAGAAGGAGTTTTAGGTTTTGAATCATTCTGAATGTAGTCTCTTTCGGTCTCTGCATGTGTTTTTACATTAGTATTGTAGATGTGAGTTTGGGGTATATCTTTCATCATTGCCTCTCTACTATGAGATGCAGGACTCTTTCCTACTTCTTGTCCTCCTCTGTGACTCTCAATAAAGACATCTGAAGAATATGAATTGCCGTCTTCACTTTCAGTAACATGGGATACTGTAGAAGACTGGGAAAAGTTATGTTTATCACGGCTAGATTGTGAAAAGGGAAACTGCTGTCTAGTTTGACCATCTTCCATTAACAGTTGTCTCCTAGATGGTGTAACTGGTCGTTCCTGCCCTCTATTAAGAAGATAAAACAAAATTACATTGCAACACATAATATTCACAAATTAATATTCACATATTCATTGCAACAAATACCAAAAGAAAGACTCAACAACTTAAAAATCACATCTGCTGAATTTTGTGGGTGGGAGCGATGGGATCTCTGCTAGTTTGCACTAGTAATCAGAGGCATACATATTATTTATTAAAAATTGTTGTAGGGTAAACCAATATAATTAAAGGAACAGAAGAGCATTGAAAAAAAGAATACTCATGCTTCCACAAGCTGTTTTTTATTCTGGTATTATTTAACAGTAAAGCCCCCAACCTCCCACACACTGGACACTAAAATGGGGGCACCTAAAGCTAGGTCCCCAGTACAAGCCTACAATTCATCACTTTACAATTGTACTCAGTCTTGTTGCTGTTTTGGTCCTATAACATCTGAAAAAGACAGAGCCCAACAATAGATGTAAGAAATGTGACCATAATTATGCCAACCACTATATTATACCAACCATATAAAGAGGACAATGTGGGAGAGGCTGATGGAGCGTATCGCCACCTTGTGTGGTTTCCTCCGAGGGGTGGGGGATCCATTTTAATTGTTTTTACCTTTTTTTTTGTCTGGTGTATATGCACATGTTTTCTGTATATTGTTTCAATAATGATTGTTCAGTTTTTGCTACATGACACATGGTCTTTCTCATTTTGCATACGCTTCTTTCATGTGTTTAGCACATTGGGGGTCATTTACTAAGGGCCTGATTCGCGGTTTCCCGACGTGTTACCCGAATATTTTCGATTTGCGCCGATTTTCCCTGAATTGGCCCGGGATTTTGGTGCACGCGATCAGATAGTGGCGCATCGGCGCTGGCATGCACGCGATGGAAATTGGGGGGCGTGGCCGAACGAAAACCTGACGGATTTGGAAAAACCACCGCATTTAAAAAAAAAAAAATCTGTCACGGAGCTTGCACTTACCTTCACTCAGCCCGGCTCTGTGAACTCCAGCGCGTTCCGATGCTTTTCAGCGCAGCAGCGCCACCTGGTGGACGGTGGAGGAACTAACTTAACAAATCCTGGCCGGACCCGAATCCAGCGCAGAGAACACGCCGCTGGATCGCAAATGGACCGGGTAAGTAAATCTGCCCTATTATATTACTGTGAATTTTGTGTGATGGTCCTCTATGACGATTATGAGATTGGATATAAGACACAATAACACACTCCCCTATCATACATCACATATATACCAAACAGTCAACACTACCATGTCACCCTCTCTCCTCAGATCAAGACCTTATCTTATCTGTAGAGTTGCTTCAGTCTCCTCTACACATTGCTGAGAAAAGTGTGAAAGCATGTTGCTACTGGTCAGGAAGTGCCTCTGTCTGTAGTGCTCTCTGCCTCCTGCCCCTTCCCCTTGCAGTACAAGAGCAGCCATAGTAACCACAATCAGGAGTTTATGGTCATATCTAGGGCCAACCAAAATGTAAACACCAGAACTGATATAGACAGGTTGGAATCATATCTGTGAAATGCTGTATTTTTGTTAATAACATTGAATCAGAGTGTTATTTTGTTATTCTGAGTATACGGTATTTAAAATTCTTCTATTTGTGGAAATACCTCTTTAAATGATGACATTCTATTTAAGCATGTAAGAATATACATGTATGATGTCACCTACCTGAAAGCAAAACTCCTTTTGAGGTCAGATTGCCCAGCAGGGGTCTTGTATGCAGCACTTTTGTCTGTACTTTCAGGGCTATTGGATGATAAGGAATAGGTTCTACTGCTGCTAGATGTGTATGTTCTCCAATCAACAGGGGGCAGTGGACTTTGAGATCTGCTCACTAATAATGTTGTTTGAGTTTTACTAGGATCATCAGATCGAGGTGTTAAGAGAGTCTTTATTTCATGAGTTGGATTTATTGTCTTCTGCTGATGGCCTGATTTGGAAATTTGTTTGTGAGCTGCCGGAGGAAATGTTAAAATAGATACATTTTAATTATGCATAACAGTGTCATTAAAATAAATATTATCTTGTGCATTCATCATCCTGTGTATAATATCTCATTTCGATTCATGTTGGCCACAGAGTTTTGCTAAACTATTATAAATAATAATTATAGATGGTCACAACAAAGCTGTAAAAGTCTCTTTGCTCTGGCATCTTTTCCATCTGTAACTACTGGTTATTTAGCTGTTTGCATGCACCCTCTCCTTGGATGTTGCCATGGGAATAAATAGAAACTTTTATCAACACAAAGGGGAGGATTGTATGCCAGCGCATGATGTTAAACCTGCTTCCCCTCCCCCTGCGCACGTGACACATTGACATTTGACACAAACACTTTAGCTCTTCATTTGCCATTATGCCAATACAAAAATAAGAATCTGTATTAGAATGTGTAAGCTTGTTTTTTTTTATTGTAATTATTCTTCTGTTTCTTCTGATATTCTTATAGCAGGTAAGCAGGTTATACAGCCAGACCATGCTATTTCAAAATGGCATCCTTTTATATATAAAATCCTTTAATTATATTTTATTCTGTTTTTTTAGTTCTTTTTCTAGAATTTCTTTTTAGTTTCCACTTTAAAGGAAATGAACCACTTGGGCACTGCTGTTTTAAGCTGAGCTCACATATTGGAGTTTTCATACTAATAACAGTTTTTATTTTCATTAGCCCCAAAACTGTGCCATTGTGTCATGGGTGCCCCCGCGACCCACGTTGTGGCTCACGGGCACACCCCTGCCCCTTGCCATTCAGGTGCCTCAATGACGCACATCCGGGGTCGCGGGCACACCCGTACCTCTCCGCGGCCCCCGGCTCCCCTCTCTGCCTTACCTGTCCACGTTCCTGGTCCGGCAGCCCAGCGGGAGATGGGGATGTGTGCGCGCCAGCACTCGAAGATTTAAAGGGCCAGCGCACCGCTAATTGGACATTCCTGGGAAATGATAAAAGACAGCCTATCCCATCATTCCCCGCCGGATATTTGTGCCTAGTGCCTGTAAAAAATTTATTTCATGCGATTTGTGGTGTTCCTGGTTGCGGGTGGTACCACGCCGCAACAAGTCCAACCTGCTTTGCTGCGGCCTATGGTAAAAATCGGGTACCACTTAGAATCTAGTCCCAGATGTTGGCTTATGTCATCATCCACGGTGATCCAGTGGATCCACTACCACTGATCCTTTCGTTTCTGGCATTCCAGGGTGTGTCCGATAAGGTGTTATGTGCTTCCCTCCCATACCCCTGCCAGAGACAGTGACATCAGCTGACTGTCTGAAAGTCTGGTGCATGCACAGGTGAAAGCCCTAGCACGCTCTCAGAGGAAGGGAAGAAGCACACGCAAGAGGCGTGCACAATTATGTAATGAGGGAACACTGAACACCGTGTCTGTGACACCCTTGAGTGCCGAAAACTAATTTGCATATTTTTACAAAGAGTTTTCTTTCTACAATGGCATCTACAATGGCAGAGTTTTGGGACTAATGAAAATGAGAATCCTTATCAGCATTAAGATGCTGATATATAAGCAACAACATTGCCCAAGTGGTTGATTTACTTTAATTATACAGAGAGCCAGAACAAGATTCCATGCTGTAGAAAAAGAAAATCTGGCAATGACAGAAGGTCTGTATATTATATAAACCTGAGCAGCGGACAGGCAGTTAATGTCTCACAAAAGATAAAAATAGAATACTGCAGACTTAATGTCACAAGTATCAGGGACAAGTGACATTACAGTAAAGAGGTAATGGACCATGCAGAGACTTGATTGTCTCTCGTACCTTCTCTAGCAGAATAGAGCTTGCTGCTGGCAGCCTTCCAAGTGCGGAGTGAGTGACAGCAGTAGTGTGCAAATGAAATGAGGCATTTCAGGTGACTGATGCTAGAGAGTGGTTAGATGGGCTCACTGAAGCAACCTGTCACACTGTCATTACTACCGCACAACAATGACCTAGCTGAAGTAATTGATTTTCAAAGACTCTGGCAGGTAATTGCTGGGTTTGTCTGTAAAAGTTGCAAATTTTGGGCCTTTTAAAAAAAAAAATATATATATATATCACCTACGCATGAGGGTTCCTGATTTAAGTAGTTTTGTCATTTGAAAGGAAAGAATACTGTTTTGTCAGTCTGCTTGAATAGTAAATGAAAATTATATGACAATGTTTCATTTGTTGTCATAATAAATACAAGACTACCATAATAAATTATACCATCAATCCAAATGATAAAGTGTGAAGAAATTTGGCTTTGCTACACACAGCTTGATATAGGTATATTTATAGCCAGGGCTGTATAAAGCCTTTAGGGCTATAATGTTTGAGCCTTTCTAATACACACAGATCAATAGTGGTTAAGTATTGGTACCAGTGTGAATACAGACAACTTTATTTGTTTATATTATGTCCACAATAGACTGTACATTGTCTGAGAACTATGGATGTTCTAGGAATAATATGGATGCTAAAATGGAGGCTCCTTATACTTTCAATCATTCCTTGATATCAAGTAAGGCTCAATCAAGCATATACAGAATAATGTTACATACACAATGATGTACAGCGACAGGGGTCATGTTTATCCAGATAATGTTCCAGTGTGTCCCAACCGCCTCCAACTCTCACCATCACATGGTTGCGCAGAATCTGTAAAAAAATTAATAAATTAAAAACGCAATTTCTGTGATTTTTGACTCATCCAAGCAACTACATTAGAAAAGTTCATTGATCCTCTAATTTCAAGGTCCTGAATACACAGGAGCAGTACATTATTCGATACTTCTTCAATGTCATATTTGCATTTCCCAACATATTAACCAGTAGAGTCTGAAATGTATGTAGGTAGTGCAAATTCAGTTTTTACTAAATGTCTAATATGTTGTTAATACCAAAGTTAGACCTTAAGTGGATATGTTGCCTGTTTGTTTTTCACAAAGTGTCAGGTTCTGCCCAGGGCAACATCCAACCTTCAGCAAATCCTGGTCACAATAGCCAGCACTAAGTTCATCCCCTTAGTGACCAGTCTATTTTGGGCCCTAATGACCAAGTCCCTTTTCTGCAGTTATTCTTTGTAGCACATCAAGAGCAATACATTTCTTATATTTCCATCAATATAGCTGTATTTGGGTTTATTCTTTGGGCAATGGTTTACAGATACATTTAGTAACTCTTTCTGTGGAGAAATGAGGAAAAACAGCAACAATCTTATTGCCATTTTTTATGATAACTTGTAGCATCCAACACTCAGAAAACATTTTTATTCTTTAAAAGAATGTCATAGGTTTTACCCCACTAAACTACTTCAGGTAGAGTATGAAATGTCCTTTCTAAATTCCCTGTTTTATGTGAAATCTTACCTGTTTACTTATAAAAAATAATAGTGGCTGGCTAATGCGGCCTTGCACACGAGAATGATCATGGGGCTTGGTATCGGTAGCGGAGGCCTCATCCACAACCTGGTAGGTCTCCATCAGGTGGTGTGTGCAAGAAAATGGAGGGAGGTGCTGACAGTAGATTTCTCCCTGGGGCAACTCTGATGTGTATGTAGGGATACAGCCTAATCCAGGGATCACACTGGTGCAGAATAACTTACAGATCCTTATTTGAACAGCAAACAGCAGGCAACAGCCTTAATAGCAGCAAACATCAGCTGAAGTGAGATTGCTGATCGGAGTACAGGTCCGCAGGAAGGTGTTTGCTTACAGCCTGGTTAATAGCTTCAGGCTGGGCTAGTAAAGATGGATCAGAGTCCTGGTGGTGGACCTCTGCTCTACCCTAGTCTCCTGACTGGCTAAGGTGTCAGGCAGCTTGCCTGAGACACCTCTGCTTCCTGGTCTGGAACACAGACTCTGCAGCTCTGAGCTGCACACTGGACTAGGTTCTGGAATACTCTGACCAAGGGCACCTCTGGAACTTTCCTTGAGAAAGACCTCTTGAGAAAGACCATGTACTCCCACCCACAAGGGGTTTTATCAACTCCACCTTATGAGGTGGAAAGAACTTGTCCAGCCAGCACACTCCTTCCTTCATAGCAATTACAGAGCATATGATCAGTTAGAACAATAAACTCCTAACCTCCCAGGCAGAGCTACAATCACAAGTTTTCCACCTTGAAGACCTCGTAGAGAAGTGATCAGTCTCCCTAGACAGCTCCTGCCATGGAGTGGGACAATTTTGCAACACCTACCTCACCCTATGCATTGGCTTATTGTGTAATATTAAAGATAAGAATCTCATCTTTCAGTTCACATCAGGGTTTTGGTTCTGTGAGGTACAGAACTTGACATATAGGCAGTTAAAAATAGGATCTGGAATAGAGATGAGCGAACATACTCGTCCGAGCTTGATGCTCAATCGAGCATTAGTGTACTCGTAACTGTTCGTTGCTCGGACGAGTATTTCGCCTGCTCGAGAAAATGGCAGCTCCCGCCGTTTTGCTTTTTGGCGGCCAGAAACAGAGCCAATCACAAGCCAGGAGACTCTGCACTCCACCCAGCATGACGTGGTACCCTTACACGTAGATAGCAGTGGTTGGCTGGCCAGATCAGGTGACCCTGGGATAGACTAGCCGCTGCCCGCGCTGCTCGGATCATTCTCTGTCTGGATGCCGCTAGGGAGAGAGCTGCTGCTGGTCAGGGAAAGCGTTAGGGTGTTCTATTAGCTTACTGTTAGGCAGGAGTGATTCTAAAAGAACCCAACAGCCCTTCTTAGGGCTACAATAACGTTATAATTTTTTTTTTTTTTTATTTGCAGCTAGTACCATATTGTGAGGAATTAGCAGGAGGACTTGCTACCGTTGTGTTTAGCTCTTAGTGACACACATATCCACCTCAAACACCAAAGTGGGAAAATTTATTAGGGGTTTGAGTAGAATTAGGCACAGTCTGCCAGTTTCTTTTTATTTTACGTTTATTGTTTTAATAACTCAGTGTCATCTCATCTTGCATAGTAGTGTGCTGTAATACTTGGCTAGAAAATAGCCATAGGAGAATACAAACGGCTTAATTACGCCTACAGTAGCGTTATATATATTTGTTTTCTGGTTGATCTGCTGGTGGCTGTAGTTGTTGCAGTGCATCTACTAGTAAATTGTGAGCAATTTGGAGTCAGACTTGCGACCACTGTGTTTTAGTGACGCACATATCCATCGCAAAGACCGAAGTGGGAAAATTTATTAGGGCCCGGGGTTGTATTTCAATTAGGCACAGTCTGCCATTTCCTTTTTTATTTTACGTTTATTTTTTTCATAACTCAGCGTCATCTCATCTGGCATAGTAGTGTGCTGTAATACTTGGCTAGAAAATAGCCATAGGAGAATACAAACGGCTTAATTACGCCTACAGTAGCGTTATATATATTTGATTTCTGGTTGATCTGCTGGTGGCTGTAGTTGTTGCAGTGCATCTACTAGTAAATTGTGAGCAATTTGGAGTCAGACTTGCGACCACTGTGTTTTAGTGACGCACATATCCATCGCAAAGACCGAAGTGGGAAAATTTATTAGGGCCCGGGGTTGTATTTCAATTAGGCACAGTCTGCCATTTCCTTTTTTATTTTACGTTTATTTTTTTCATAACTCAGCGTCATCTCATCTGGCATAGTAGTGTGCTGTAATACTTGGCTAGAAAATAGCCATAGGAGAATACAAACGGCTTAATTACGCCTACAGTAGCGTTATATATATTTGATTTCTGGTTGATCTGCTGGTGGCTGTAGTTGTTGCAGTGCATCTACTAGTAAATTGTGAGCAATTTGGAGTCAGACTTGCGACCACTGTGTTTTAGTGACGCACATATCCATCGCAAAGACCGAAGTGGGAAAATTTATTAGGGCCCGGGGTTGTATTTCAATTAGGCACAGTCTGCCATTTCCTTTTTTATTTTACGTTTATTTTTTTCATAACTCAGCGTCATCTCATCTGGCATAGTAGTGTGCTGTAATACTTGGCTAGAAAATAGCCATAGGAGAATACAAACGGCTTAATTACGCCTACAGTAGCGTTATATATATTTGATTTCTGGTTGATCTGCTGGTGGCTGTAGTTGTTGCAGTGCATCTACTAGTAAATTGTGAGCAATTTGGAGTCAGACTTGCGACCACTGTGTTTTGCGCTTAGTGACGCACATATCCATCGCAAAGACCGAAGTGGGAAAATTTATTAGGGGCCGGGGTTGTATTTCAATTAGGCACAGTCTGCCATTTCCTTTTTTATTTTACGTTTATTTTTTTCATAACTCAGCGTCATCTCATCTGGCATAGTAGTGTGCTGTAATACTTGGCTAGAAAATAGCCATAGGAGAATACAAACGGCTTAATTACGCCTACAGTAGCGTTATATATATTTGATTTCTGGTTGATCTGCTGGTGGCTGTAGTTGTTGCAGTGCATCTACTAGCAAATTGTGAGCAATTTGGAGTCAGACTTGGGACCACTGTGTTTTGCGCTTAGTGACGCACATATCCATTGCAAAGACCGAAGTGGGAAAATTTATTAGGGCCCGGGGTTGTATTTCAATTAGGCACAGTCTGCCATTTCCTTTTTTATTTTACGTTTATTTTTTTCATAACTCAGCGTCATCTCATCTGGCATAGCAGTGTGCTTTCATACTTGGCTATAAAATAGCCATAGCAATAGGATAGCATCGTTTGGTTTTAAAAACTAAAAAACACAAAAAAAAACAAAAAAAAAAAAAAAAAAGTTAAAAAAAAAATTCAAGTTATAACTCTCATTTTCAAAATGTTTAACCAGAGGGCTAGGGGTAGAGGACGAGGGCGGGGACGTGGGCGTCCAACTACTGCAGGGGTCAGAGGCCGTGGTCCTGGGCAGGGTGAGACACCACCTGCTTATGAGGGAGCAGGGGAACGCCGCAGAGCTACACTCCCTAGGTTCATGTCTGAAGTTACTGGGAATCGTGGTAGAGCACTGTTGAGGCCAGAACAGTGCGAACAGGTGATGTCGTGGATTGCCGACAATGCTTCGAGCAATTTGTCCACCAGTCAGTCTTCCACGCAGTCCACCCATGTCACCGAAATCGGCACTCCTCCAGCTCCTGCACCTCAGCCTCCTACCCCCCCAGTCTGCCCCCTCCCAGCAAAATTTGCCATTTGAACCGGCATACTCTGAGGAACTGTTTTCTGGACCATTCCCACAGTCACAAACCACTTGTCCGGTTGCTGATGAGCAATTTTCCGATGCCCAGGTTTTCCACCAGTCGCAGTCTGTGGGTGATGATGACCTTGTTGACGTACTGGAAGAAGTGTGTAAAGAGGTGTCCGACGATGAGGAGACACGGTTGTCAGACAGTGGGGAAGTTGTTGTCAGGGCAGGAAGTCCGAGGGGGGAGCAGACTGAGGGATCGGAGGATGATGAGGTGACAGACCCAAGCTGGGTTGAGAGGCCGGGTGAACACAGTGCTTCTGAGACGGAGGAGAGTCCTCGACCAGAACAGGTTGGAAGAGGCAGTGGTGGGGCCATACGGAGAGGCAGGGCCAGAGCTGGTGCATCAGCGCCAAATGTGTCAACTAGTGAAGCTCCCGTGGCAAGGGCTCCTGCGGCGAGGGCTAGATTTTCAGAAGTCTGGAGGTTCTTTAAGGAAACACCGGATGACCGACGGACTGTGGTGTGCCACATTTGCCAAACCAGGATCAGCAGGGGTTCCACCACTACTAGCTTAACTACCACCAGTATGCGCAGGCATATGAATGCTAAACACCCCACTCAGTGGCAACAAGCGCGTTCACCTCCGGCCGTGCACACCACTGCTCCTTCCCCTGTGTCAGCTGATAGTCAGCCCCCTGCCCAGGACCCTGCCACAAAAACCCCATCGTCGCCTCCACGATCCTCCACAGCATCCACCAGCGTTCAGCTCTCCATACCCCAGACGCTGGAGCGGAAACGCAAATATAGTGCAACCCACCCGCACGCCCAAGCCCTTAATATGCACATCTCCAGATTGCTAAGCCTGGAGATGCTGCCCTATTGGCTAGTAGAGACCGAGGCCTTTCGCAGCCTCATGGCGGCGGCCGCCCCTCGGTATTCGGTCCCCAGCCGCCACTACTTTTCCCGATGTGCCGTCCCAGCCCTGCACCAGCACGTGTCAGACAACATAATCCGTGCCCTGACCAACGCCGTTTCTGACAAGGTCCACCTGACCACGGACACGTGGACGAGTGCTGCCGGGCAGGGCCACTATATATCTCTGACGGCACATTGGGTTAACTTGGTGGAGGCTGGGACCGAGTGTGACCCTGCGGCTGGTCATATTCTGCCGACGCCGAGGATTGCGGGGCCTACCTCGGTCCAGGTGTTTGAGGCCTACTATGCCTCCTCCTCCTCCCACCCCTCCTCCACCTCCTCCTCCGAACGACCATCCGTGGGCATGGCGCCATCAGTCGGTAGCTCTAGGCACAGCAGCAGTGCCGTCGCTAAGCGACAGCAGGCGGTGCTCAAACTGCTGAGCCTAGGCGATAAAAGGCACACCGCCCAAGAACTATTACAGGGCATCACGGCGCAGACTGATCTGTGGCTGGCACCGCTGAACCTGAAGCCAGGCATGGTTGTGTGTGACAATGGCCGTAACCTGGTGGCGGCTCTGCAACTCGGCAGACTGACACATGTGCCATGCCTGGCCCATGTGTTAAATCTGATAGTTCAGCGTTTCCTCAAGACATACCCCAATCTGTCTGATTTGCTCACGAAGGTGCGCCGCATCTGTGCGCATTTCAGGAAGTCCAGCACAGATGCTGCCACTCTCAGGGCAGCGCAGCGCCGCCTCCAACTGCCCGCTCACCGACTGTTGTGCGACGTGCCCACGAGGTGGAATTCAACACTGACCATGTTATCCAGAGTTTACCAGCAGCGCCGAGCGATTGTAGACTGCCAGATGTCAACTTCCACCAGAACTGGTAGTCAGGTCAGTCAGCTTCCTCAAGTCTACAATGAGGAGTGGACGTGGATGTCTGATATCTGTCAGGTGCTGAGTAACTTTGAGGAGTCAACACAGATGGTCAGTGGCGATGCCGCCATCATCAGCCTCACCATCCCGCTGCTTGGCCTGTTGAAAAACTCTCTGGTCAGCATGAAGTCGGAAGCTTTGCGCTCCTCACAAGAGACGGGGGAAGAAGATTCCCTTGTTGATAGCCAAAGCACCCTTAGGTCTGTTTCTCAGCGCATATCGGAGGAGGTGGAGGTGGAGGAGGATGAGGAGGAAGAGGAGGAGAATGTTGGCGAGACACAAGAGGGGACCATTGTTGAGTCCTTCACTGTTGAGCGTGTATGGGCAGAAGAAGAGGAATTGGAGGAGTTGGAGGAGGAGGAAATGGACAGTCAGGCCAGTGAGGGGAGCGAATTCTTACGCGTTGGTACTCTGGCGCATATGGCAGATTTCATGCTAGGCTGCCTATCCCGTGACCCTCGCGTTCAAAGAATTTATTCCAGCACCGATTACTGGGTGTTCACTCTCCTGGACCCACGGTACAAGCAAAATCTTTCCACTCTCATCCCTGGAGAGGAAAGGAGTGTGAGAATGCATGAATACCAGCAGGCCCTGGTGCACAAGCTGAAACAGTATTTCCCTTCTGACAGCGCTAGCGGCAGAGTGCGTAGTTCTGCGGGACAAGTAGCAAGGGAGAGTAGGCGAGCAGGCAGCTTGTCCAGCACTGGCAAGGGTACGCTTTACAAGGCTTTTGCCAGCTTTATGTCACCCCAGCAAGACACTGTCACCTGTCCCCAGTCTCGGCAGAGTAGGGCTGATCTTTACAGAAAGATGGTGAGGGAGTACGTAGCTGACCATACCATCGTCCTAAATGATCACACAGCTCCCTACAACTACTGGGTTTCAAAGCTGGACATGTGGCACGAACTGGCGCTGTACGCCTCGGAGGTTCTTGCCTGCCCTGCCGCTAGCGTCTTGTCCGAGCGGGTTTTCAGTGCAGCTGGTAGCATCATCACCGATAAGCGTACACGCCTGTCGACTGACAGCGCTGACAGGCTGACGCTTATCTAGATGAATAAAGCATGGATTTCTCCTAATTTCCAATCTCCAGCAGGTGAAGGAAGCTCAACCTGAATAATTTATCCACTCCTCCTCCTCCTCCTCATTTTCCTCCTTCTCCTGCTCTTTGTACAGTAAAGCAGAGGAAACTGGCTATTTTTTGACAGGGCCCACTGGCTCTACCTATAGTACTTTATGCATTTAATTTTTCTGGAGGGCCACCGACCCGGTCCTCTGTTTTAAACAATTTTTGGGAGTGCCACATACAGGCACTCAATCTATTCAATTTTTCTGGAGCTCCACCTACCTGCTCCTCTGGTTTGAAAAATTTTTTGGACTGCCACATACAGGCACTCAATCTATTCCATTTTTCTGGAGGGCCACCTACCTGCTCCTCTGGTTTGAAAACTTTTTTGGACTGCCACATACAGGCACTCAATCTATTCAATTTTTCTGGAGGGCCACCTACCTGCTCCTCTGGTTTAAAAACTTTTTTGGACTGCCACATACAGGCACTCAATCTATTCCATTTTTCTGGAGGGCCACCTACCTGCTCCTCTGGTTTAAAAACTTTTTTGGACTGCCACATACAGGCACTCAATCTATTCAATTTTTCTGGAGGGCCACCTACCTGCTCCTCTGGTTTAAAAACTTTTTTGGACTGCCACATACAGGCACTCAATCTATTCAATTTTTCTGGAGGGCCACCTACCTGCTCCTCTGGTTTAAAAACTTTTTTGGACTGCCACATACAGGCACTCAATCTATTCCATTTTTCTGGAGGGCCACCTACCTGCTCCTCTGGTTTGAAAAATTTTTTGGACTGCCACATACAGGCACTATCCAAATTGAATTGTCTCCATAGCAGCCTCCACACGTTGTCTCCATTGCTACCTCCAAAAGTCGTCCATATAGCTGCCTCCATACATCGTCCCTTTATCAAACGAGGTTTGTCAGGCCGAAATTTGGGTTGTTTTCATGGATTCCACATCAAAGTTGTTAACTTTGTCGCCACCCTGTGTTATCCACAAAATACACTGGCAAACTTTTACCATTTACGGATATTATTTCAGCGCTTCTTGCGCATCTGTTTACATTCCCCTCACCCGCCATATCCCAAACTTATAAGAACGCTACTACACTTGATCTTATACAAAAGGTTCTTAGAAGTGCTGTTTGGGGAGTAGCCTAGAGACAGGGGCTTGGATTGGCGAAAGCTCGCCTGGCAGCGGAGCGCCAGCTCCATGCAAAGAACCAACTAACATAGTTTTAACTGCAGCACCTTTAATCTACTACTAGTTCACTGCCTCCATACATGCCCGCCTTATCAAACGTGCTGTGTCAGGCAGAATTTTGGGTTGTTTTCATGGCTTCCACAACAAACTTGTTAACTTTGTCGCCACCCTGCTGTGTAATCCACAAAATATACTGGCAAACTTTTACCATTTACGGATATTATTTCAGCGCTTCTTGCGCATCTGTTTACATTCCCCTCACCCGCCATATCCTAAACTTATAAGAACGCTACTACACTTGATCTTATACAAAAGGTTCTTAGAAGTGCTGTTTGGGGAGTAGCCTAGAGACAGGGGCTTGGATTGGCGAAAGCTCGCCTGGCAGCGGAGCGGCAGCTCCATGCCAAGAACCAACTAACATAGTTTTAACTGCAGCACCTTTAATCTACTACTAGTTCACTGCCTCCATACATGCCCGCCTTATCAAACGTGCTGTGTCAGGCAGAATTTTGGGTTGTTTTCATGGATTCCACAACAAACTTGTTAACTTTGTCGCCACCCTGCTGTGTAATCCACAAAATATACTGGCAAACTTTTACCATTTACGGATATTATTTCAGCGCTTCTTGCGCATCTGTTTACATTCCCCTCACCCGCCATATCCTAAACTTATAAGAACGCTACTACACTTGATCTTATACAAAAGGTTCTTAGAAGTGCTGTTTGGGGAGTAGCCTAGAGACAGGGGCTTGGATTGGCGAAAGCTCGCCTGGCAGCGGAGCGGCAGCTCCATGCCAAGAACCAACTAACATAGTTTTAACTGCAGCACCTTTAATCTACTACTAGTTCACTGCCTCCATACATGCCCGCCTTATCAAACGTGCTGTGTCAGGCAGAATTTTGGGTTGTTTTCATGGCTTCCACAACAAACTTGTTAACTTTGTCGCCACCCTGCTGTGTAATCCACAAAATATACTGGCAAACTTTTACCATTTACGGATATTATTTCAGCGCTTCTTGCGCATCTGTTTACATCCCCCTCACCCGCCATATCCCAAACTTATAAGAACGCTACTACACTTAACTTGGTGCAGGCTGGGACCGAGTCTGACCCTGGGGCTGGTCATATACTGCCGACGCAGAGGATTGCGGGGCCTACCTCGGTCCAGGTCTCAAAGGCCTACTATACCTCCAAATCCTCCCACCCCTCCTCCACCTCCTCCTCCTCCGAATTACCATCCGTGGGCATGGCGCCATCAGTCGGTAGCTCTAGGCACAGCAGCAGTGCCGTCGCTAAGCGACAGCAGGCGGTGCTCAAACTGCTGAGCCTAGGTGATAAAAGGCACACCGCCCAAGAGCTATTGCAGGGCATTCCACATCAAACTTGTTAACTTTGTCGCCACCCTGCTGTGTAAGCCACAAAATATACTGGAAAACGATTGCTCACCTGTATGTGGAATCGCCAAGGTCTGGAAGCAGGTGGGAGTCCAGTGGCTGACAATCCAGCAGATAGAGTAGCTGAAGCAAGCGTGGACAAGCAGTCCAGGTTCGGTACACAGATAAGCAGAGCAGATTGAAGGATAAGGCAGAAGCGTAGTCAATAGCAGTCCAGGTTCGGTACACAGATAAGCAGAGCAGTTTAAAGGATAAGGCAGAGGCGTAGTCAATAGCAGTCCAGGTTCGGTACACAGATAAACATAGCAGTTGCAGGAGGCTCAGGAAAGTTGCTGGACTATGGCTGGATGCACAATAATCTGGCAAAGAGGGAGTGTCAAGGCTTCACTAAATAGGCAGTTCAAGGCTGTGGTCAATTAGGTAATCAAGGCATGGATCAAGGAACAAAACTGTGGAACTGATTCAGAACTGGAGCTGTCCAGAAGGCCAGTAGCTCAGTGGGAAGAGCTACTGCCTGGGATACAAGAGGTTCTGGGTTCGGATCCTGACAGTACTCCCCTTCTTCCAGGATGACCTCTGGGCATCCTAGGGTCTGGTTTGTCAGGGTGTCTTTGATGAAATTCTCTGGCAAGTCTAGGAGCATGAACATTTTCCACTGGTTCCCAAGAATTTTCCTCAAGGCCATATCCCTTCCACTTGATTAGGTACTGAAGCTTATTTCGATGAATTCTCGAGTCCAAGATCTTTTCAACAACATATTCTTCTTCACCCTGCACAGTTACTGGTGGTGGAGGAGGCAAAACGCGACCTGGAAAGGTATTTTCATTATAAACTTTAAAGAGTGAACAATGGAAGACAGGATGGACCTTCATAGATTCAGGTAGTTTTAATCGAAAGGTGACGTCATTAATTTGAGCGGATATTTGAAATGGCCCAATATATTTCTGGCCAAGTTTTGGAGAAGGAACTTGCAGCTTTAAATTTTTTTGTAGAGAGCCACACTTTATCCCCCACATGAAAAATAGGGGTAGTTTTTCGATGTTTGTCAGCAGCCTGTTTAAATTGTTTTTGTGCATCATGCAAGTTCTCGACAATCTTTTCTTGAACCTTCTGCAATAGAGTTAGACGTTCGGTTACAGCTGGAAGTGTGGTTGAAATTGGTAAATCTGGAATGAAAACTGGATGAAGCCCTGTATTGGCATAAAAAGGACTTTGTAATGTTGAACTGTGCTCAGAATTGTTGTATGCAAATTCAGCTGTGGGTAGATAATCAGTCCAGTCATCCTGAAGATACGTTATGAAGCAACGAAGGTATTGCTCAAGACTTTGATTGGTTCTTTCCGTTTGTCCATTTGATTGAGGATGAAAGGCAGAGGACAAGTTTACTCCTATGCCTAGAGCAGAGCAAAAACTTTTCCAAAATTTAGAGGTAAATTGCACACCTCGATCAGAAACCACATTGTCAGGAATTCCATGCAGTCTGAATATTTCCCGAATCATAAGATCAGCAGTTTGTTCCGCAGTAGGTATTCCCTTAGCTGGTATGAAATGGGCCATCTTTGTAAGACGGTCGACAACAACAAGGATGGTGGTCATTCCCTTGGAAGGAGGTAGATCAACCACAAAATCCATAGAGATTGATCCCCAGGGACGAGAGGGTACAGGAAGTGGTTGCAGCAACCCTAACGGAGAAGAACGGGGAGTTTTATTTTGAGCACAAATTAAACATGATGAAACATACTTCCTGACATCTTTCCTAAAGGTTGGCCACCAAAAGGAACGAGATAGAAGTTCCCGAGTTTTCTTGATGCCTAAATGTCCAGCCAGCTTAGAATCATGAACTAATCTTAAAACAGCAAGTCGTGCACTCTCTGGTATGTATAACTGGTGGTCTTTTCTCCAGAATCCATTTGTGAAGCAGAGGTTAATATTCCTTGGAGGGTGACTTAGCACTGCGTCATTTGCATATCCATCCTTAAGTAAATTCAGGAACTCCTTAGAATGTGTAACCCCAACAAAGTTCTTCTCAGGTAAGATGGTGCTTTCACATTTATCTCCTTGTGTGGGCTCTGCGAACATCCTGGATAAAGCATCAGCTTTACCATTTTTTGATCCAGGTCTGTAAGTAATAATGAAGTTAAATCTAGAAAAGAATAAACTCCATCTAGCTTGTCTTGAGGACAGTCTTTTGGACCCACGGATAAACTCCAGATTTCTATGATCAGTAAATACAGTTACAGGATTAGGAGATCCCTCCAATAGATGTCTCCACTCAGAAAATGCACATTTGATTGCTAGAAGTTCTTTATTTCCAATGTCATAATTTCTTTCTGCTGAAGACATTTGACGAGAAAAATAAGCACAGGGGTGAAGCAACATCTTATCTCCAGATCTCTGAGACAGGATAGCTCCTACTGCTGAAACAGACGCATCAACTTCAACAGTAAATGGTAAGTCTGGATTTGGATGAATTAATATTGGTGCCGATATAAAGAGAGTCTTTAATTGTGTGAAAGCATCATCGGCCTTTTGAGTCCAAGAAAAGGGGACTGTTTTCTTTGTGAGTTCAGTAATTGGTGCAATGATCTTGGAAAAATTTCTGATGAATTTTCTGTAAAAGTTAGCAAAACCAATGAATCTCTGAACTTCTTTTTCATTCCTTGGAATTGGCCAATCAACAACAGCCTTGACTTTGCCAGGATCCATACTCAGACCTTCTGGTGAGATGATGTACCCCAGAAATTGAATGGTCGTCTGCTCAAATTCACATTTCTCAAGTTTGATATATAAGCAGTGTTCTCGAAGTCGTTGAAGTACAGCGCGGACATGTTTACGATGTTGCTCCAGATTTTCAGAGAATATTAAGATATCATCCAAGTAAGCAATAACAAATTGATCAAGTAGGTCTCTAAAAACATCGTTGATAAAGTGTTGGAAGGTGGCTGGGGCATTGCAAAGTCCAAAGGACATTACAAGATATTCGAAGTGTCCATAACGTGTCCTGAAAGCAGTTTTCCATTCATCTCCTGGACGGATTCGAACAAGGTTATATGCCCCTCTTAGATCGAGCTTGGTAAATATTTTAGCTGCACGAAGCCTTTCAAGTAATTCTGGGATTAAAGGCAGAGGATATCGGTTTTTAACTGTGACGTTGTTAAGTTCCCTATAATCAATGCAGGGTCTTAAGGTGGAATCTTTCTTCTCCACAAAGAACAATGGTGCCCCAGCTGGAGACGTGGATGGCCGAATAAATCCTTTTTCCAAATTTTCATCCAGGTATTCCTTTAATGCCTTCAGTTCTGGTTCAGAAAGGGAGTAGATACGACCAAAAGGTATTTTAGCACCAGGTAACAGTTCTATTGGGCAGTCGTATGGACGATGTGGAGGTAGCTTATCTGCATTTTTCTTATCACAAACATCTTGAAATTCTTTATATGATGGGGGTAGCAAATCTTTAGTGGAAAGTTCAGATATTGAGGAGTTTTCAGGCAATGAATAATTAGGTTTAGGCAAACAATTTAGTTGACAAAATTCTGAGTGGAACTGTATAGTGTGTGTTTTCCAATCTATGGTTGGATTATGAATAGAAAGCCAAGGGATACCCAAAATCACTGGAAACTTTGGAGAAGCAATTAGTGAAAATTGAATGCTTTCATGATGATCAGGTTTGAAGAAAACTTGAAGTTGCACAGTCTCATGAGTAACAGGTCCAGACGACAGTGGTGATCCATCAACCGTTTCCATGTCTACAGGTGCTGACTTTGTTAACAGTGAAATATTATTATCTTGAGCAAAGGTTACGTCCATAAAGTTTCCACCAGCCCCAGAGTCTATCAAAGCAGAACAAGAAATCTCTTGAGTTTCCGTACAGATATGAATTGGCACAATAAAATGAGACTGTGGTATTAATATTTTGTCCTCATTCAGTGCTAAAGGAGAAATAGAATTTATTCCTGAGTCTGATTGATTAGAGATTTCTGACTTGATTTGTTCTTGGATGTCAGTGACAGCAATCGTTCTGTTGAATTTGTTTGGACATTTCAATGCATAATGCCCTGATCCTCCACAATAAAGGCAAAGATTTTCTGAAAATCGTCTCTCCTTTTCCGCCATAGAAAGTGGTTTTCGAATAACATCAATTTGCATTGGTTCAGGTATTGATTCTGTATTTCGCTGGGTAGTTTGACTGAAGGAATAGGCAGGTCTATTCTCCAATGCCCACAATTTTTCCCTTCTTCTGTCAGTAAGTCTCTGATCAATATTGATACACAGCTGAATAAATTTCTCCAAATCTACTGGATTTTCCACTCTGGCAAGTTCATCTTTCACTTGTTCAGCAAGCCCTCGCCGAAACTGACTTTTCTGGGCTGCTGGATTCCATGTAGTATCAGCTACCCATCGACGAAATTCTGCCGTATATTCAGCAACTGAACGTTTTCCCTGCTTCAAATTATGCAGTTTGGCTTCAGCTGTGAAACATCGATTGGGGTCATCAAAAACTTGACTCATAGCAGTAATAAAGTCATCAAAATTGCTTAAAATATCACTTTCCTTTTCTACATATGGAGAGGCCCATGCAAGAGCTTCATCTGTCAGCAGATTGATAATAAACAGCACTTTTTTCTTCTCAGTAGTAAATGGGGTAGGTTGCATTTCAAAATATATGTTGCACTGATTAAGAAAACCTCGGAAATGACGACGATCACCACCAAACTTTGATGGCAATGGCATACGAGGGTCTCCAGCTGAGTTGCGCACCTCCAACACTTGTCGTTTTAATTCAATAATCTCTCTTTGTTGGCTATGTACCACAGTTTGTAACTGAGAAAATTTTTCTTGATAGGTGACTCCATAATTTGGCCAGATTATTCTGTAAGGATATTAATACGATTGCTCACCTGTATGTGGAATCGCCAAGGTCTGGAAGCAGGTGGGAGTCCAGTGGCTGACAATCCAGCAGATAGAGTAGCTGAAGCAAGCGTGGACAAGCAGTCCAGGTTCGGTACACAGATAAGCAGAGCAGATTGAAGGATAAGGCAGAAGCGTAGTCAATAGCAGTCCAGGTTCGGTACACAGATAAGCAGAGCAGTTTAAAGGATAAGGCAGAGGCGTAGTCAATAGCAGTCCAGGTTCGGTACACAGATAAACATAGCAGTTGCAGGAGGCTCAGGAGAGTTGCTGGACTATGGCTGGATGCACAATAATCTGGCAAAGAGGGAGTGTCAAGGCTTCACTAAATAGGCAGTTCAAGGCTGTGGTCAATTAGGTAATCAAGGCATGGATCAAGGAACAAAACTGTGGAACTGATTCAGAACTGGAGCTGTCCAGAAGGCCAGTAGCTCAGTGGGAAGAGCTACTGCCTGGGATACAAGAGGTTCTGGGTTCGGATCCTGACATACTAGTTCACTGCCTCCATACATGCCCGCCTTATCAAACGTGCTGTGTCAGGCAGAATTTTGGGTTGTTTTCATGGATTCCACAACAAACTTGTTAACTTTGTCGCCACCCTGCTGTGTAATCCACAAAATATACTGGCAAACTTTTACCATTTACGGATATTATTTCAGCGCTTCTTGCGCATCTGTTTACATTCCCCTCACCCGCCATATCCTAAACTTATAAGAACGCTACTACACTTGATCTTATACAAAAGGTTCTTAGAAGTGCTGTTTGGGGAGTAGCCTAGAGACAGGGGCTTGGATTGGCGAAAGCTCGCCTGGCAGCGGAGCGGCAGCTCCATGCCAAGAACCAACTAACATAGTTTTAACTGCAGCACCTTTAATCTACTACTAGTTCACTGCCTCCATACATGCCCGCCTTATCAAACGTGCTGTGTCAGGCAGAATTTTGGGTTGTTTTCATGGCTTCCACAACAAACTTGTTAACTTTGTCGCCACCCTGCTGTGTAATCCACAAAATATACTGGCAAACTTTTACCATTTACGGATATTATTTCAGCGCTTCTTGCGCATCTGTTTACATCCCCCTCACCCGCCATATCCCAAACTTATAAGAACGCTACTACACTTAACTTGGTGCAGGCTGGGACCGAGTCTGACCCTGGGGCTGGTCATATACTGCCGACGCAGAGGATTGCGGGGCCTACCTCGGTCCAGGTCTCAAAGGCCTACTATACCTCCAAATCCTCCCACCCCTCCTCCACCTCCTCCTCCTCCGAATTACCATCCGTGGGCATGGCGCCATCAGTCGGTAGCTCTAGGCACAGCAGCAGTGCCGTCGCTAAGCGACAGCAGGCGGTGCTCAAACTGCTGAGCCTAGGTGATAAAAGGCACACCGCCCAAGAGCTATTGCAGGGCATTCCACATCAAACTTGTTAACTTTGTCGCCACCCTGCTGTGTAAGCCACAAAATATACTGGAAAACTTTTTTCATTTACGGATATTATTTCAGCGCTTCTTGCGCAGATGTTTACATTCCCCTCACCCGCCATATCCCAAACTTATAAGAACGCTACTACACTTGATCTTATCCGAAAGGTTCTTAGAAGTGCTGTTTGGGGAGTAGCCTAGAGACAGGGGCTTGGATTGGCGAAAGCTCGCCTGGCAGCGGAGCGCCAGCTCCATGCCAAGAAACAACTAACATAGTTTTAACTGCAGCACCTTTAATCTACTACTAGTTCACTGCCTCCATACATCGTCCCCTTATCAAACGAGCTGTGTCAGGCAGAATTTTGGATTGTTTTCATGGCTTCCATGTTAACTTTGTCGCCACCCTGCTGTGTAATCCACAAAATATACTGGCAAACTTTTATCATGTACCGATATTATTTGAGCGCTTCTTGCTCACCTCCTTTGGTTCCTCTCTGCTACCCATTGGTTTGAAGCCTGAGTCCATTTAGGGTATGTCGCCATGCCACTCTCTAGCCTTCCGCTGCTGCCGCTGCCTCTGCATGCCGTCCCCTATAGTGTCAGGGTCAATTATTGGATGTTTTAGATGCTATCTAGCTTCATTCTGTCACTCTGTCATGGCCATGCTGTTGCCCATAATTTTGGCATAATGGTGCATTTAAGCAGCCTCAGAGGCATCCATGCATGCTGCCCCTGCTGTTTCCTGTCCATTTCCGTGGTGTTTCCATCCTTTTCTGAGGTTCCCAGGTGTTTGGCCAAGCTTCCCTGTGCAGAGCCTTGGTCCCCTTGAAAAATGCTCGAGTCTCCCATTGACTTCAATGGGGCTCGTTACTCGAAACGAGCACTCGAGCATCGGGAAAAGTTTGTCTCGAATAACGAGTACCCAAGCATTTTAGTGCTCGCTCATCTCTAATCTGGAACTTTATCTGCAAATTACATTTCCAACTATGGCCCAGATTTATCATTAGTCTGCACATTCTTCAATTATCTGGCCGCCCTAAACGTACTGATCGCACTTAAACATGTGCAATCAGTTTACCAAAAAAGAAAGTATGACAAATAAGCGTAGGCCACATGTTTTTTATTCCTCTGTGTGGTCTATACATTTCACCAATTGTT
This sequence comes from Engystomops pustulosus, assembly GCF_040894005.1. NCBI lineage: Eukaryota > Metazoa > Chordata > Amphibia > Anura > Leptodactylidae > Engystomops > Engystomops pustulosus. The sequence continues at coordinate 128,847,165 of NC_092412.1, read as the reverse complement.
AAATATGTTTGTCTTTACACTGTTTTATTCATCTTTTTAATGTTGTATTGAAATAAAATTGATATTTTGCGATAGCCACGCATCATCTTTCTTGGCCTTCTCAAATATTATGTGCAATCAGTTTGCAGATTATTTAAGTGCAAACTGTGCCTGAAAATTATATCCTTATATATATAATATAACACATATATTATGTTTCTGGAAATTAGACAAAAAAATAGGGCTTCTGAATTGACACCACCCCTGCAACCACTAAATTTGATTAATCTCATGTGAAAATTAGGTGAGAAGAGTCATATTTGCCTTACTGCAGAGGAGATATTTTATAGGTAAATGAGTGAGATAACACATAAAGGAGAGAATTTCTACAAAGGACATTCATACCCTACCTCAGGGGCTTGTAGTTAAGTTGGGTAAAACCTGGTGACAGGTTCTCTTTAAGATATTTTTTTTCTCAGAGTTCATGTGATTATGGCAATACCAAATATTTTTTTTACTTTACATTTACAATAAAAAATCCATTTTGTATAGGGCAACCGCAATTTGTAAACTTTTTACTCCCACAATTTTATGTGCATTCATTTGGTGGCTTGTATATTATATTATAATACATGTAATTTGCAGTGTATTTTAGAGTTACAAGCAACCTAATAGACACCTCAGGGAAGATTTATCATAAGTCTCTTAGAGCAGAACTGTTCTAGTCGCCCACGGCAACGAATCAGAGCCCAGCTTAAATTTTCCCACAGCTGTTTATAAAATTAAATCTGAACTCTGAAATTTTATTGGATTCCATGGACAACTAGAGCAGTTTTACCTCAGAAACTTAATGATAAATCTCCCCCCTCATTTAAATGGGTAAAGCAGTCCAGATCGGATCTCCCTCTCGATCCTAACTGTTAGAACAGGTGCCCAACTGTCACAAGACAGAAATGGTTCTGCCCGGCACTAGTGGTCTATTCAGCACTTAAAGGGGTATTCCCATATAGACAAGAAATATACTCAGGATAACAAAATAATACATTCTCTAATTTAATGTTATTAACAAAAATACAGCATTTCACAGATATAATTCCAACCATTGTGGGCAGGGGGACAGGGACAGGCAGCCTGCGTAGCGCGGGTGTACCCGTGATTCGCGACATGGATCTGGGAATACCCGTGACAAACAGTTTGGCTTTATGCCAAACAAAATCCCATTATCATGTGAACTTCCATTCAGATTATGTCACAATAGCTTTTACCTTTAAACATAGACTAGATTATAATATCATAATTAAATCTATCTTTATTTTTGGACAGATGAAGACGTCACTATTGTTCTTACAGCAATATTCCATATTGATAATGCCACAGTAAATTTTGTCTACACATAATTCTATTGTGAAAGTCTCAATAATGTTTTTGTTGTTTTGAATTGTATCGCACTATTGTTTTGTCTTTATTTGTAACCACAATTGCATTGTCAAGATGATAGGTATTTTAAAGGTACAAATCTCCAGGATAATGCAAGCTAAACAGCAGCTCCTCATAGTTGCATGCCAGATATGCTGGTAGGAGGATCAAAGATGCTACTGGGGCGTGAAATAGCCGCGTCTTGTAGCCTCAGCTCCGGCTACTCCCCGCCCCAGTAGCCTCTTTAGAAAATTAGCATATTAGGCAAATAAAAGTTATAAAAATATTGCGGGGACGTGAGGATTAGCCCTTAAAAGAGACATCGTCACATCTAATAGAGGCACCTACCACCCGATCTACCTTAATAGGTAGATTCCTGGTGGTATGTTTCCTTTAAGGTGAGGATTGGAATTCAACCATTGTCTGTGGAATAAAAGTATTTCTGTTCACTGACCTACAAAATGTTGAAAATCCTGAGAGTCTATGAACAAGCTGTGACTATAAACAAGCTGTGAGCTGTAGAATAGAATCATAATTTACAGCCACTTAAAAGTTGTTTTTATATAAATATAGTATATATTAAAAATTTAATTAACACTTACCCTAACAAAGATGAGAGTGCTGGATTCTCCAACTCTGTATTTTCCTTCAGAGACTTTAATCATACAGAATTGCACTGGGCATGTACATCTGCTTACCAAATGCTGCACCTTTTACATTGAGTCAAATGGGAAACATTAATTATTAATAAAAAGACAAAAAAGTACAAGATTTGTATATGAAGTGCATGGGTTGATTATGCATAATATGGCTCATATACCGTAGATGGATATGGGTATATGTAGGATTTTAGCTAGGAGAGGAGCACAATACAATGGCAGTTTAAGTATCAGTTATATCATTGTTTTTCTGAATCAATTATTGTTAACCAAAACCTTGATTAACCATATACACAGAACTGGTACAAGTATTTCCATTATTCCTTGTCTATTTATCTTTATCTGTGTACATTATATCATTCACTAAACCAATATACACACACTTAATATATCCATATAATCTGATGAAATAGATGCATACCTATGCACCCTCACTGCTTACATCCAGATAAAGACTTGAACACAAATATAATACAATTGAAACCAGAAGTTTCCATACACTATATAAAAAGAAACATATGCATGTTTTCATCTGACATGAAATCAAAATAAACCTTTCTTATTTAAGATTAATTAGGACAACCAAAATTATTTATGCTTGCCAAATGCCAGAATAATGAGAGATATAATTTTAGGCATTTTTATTACTTTCATTAAAATCAAAAGTTTACAGATACTGTGATTACTATGACTTTAATTTGGGACAACCCATATGACAATGGCGTGTTTCTAAATTTATTTTGGCCACTTCTGATTTATTGGAAAATTTAAGTTATTTGGACACACATCTGTAGGGTTATTTTAAGGCACACTTGAACCACACTGTTTTTTTGTGTAAAATCGTGGCAAAATCAAAAGAAATTTGACAGGATATCAGGAAGAGTCTGGTTCATTCTTGGGTGCAATCACCAGATACCGGAAGGTGTCTTGTTCATCTGTTCAAACAATTATATGTAAGTACAAACAAGATAGCCATCACACCACTCAGGAAGGAGACATGTTCTGTGCCTCAGAGATTAAAGTGATTTGGTACAAAATGAGCATATCAACACAAGAACAAAAGTAAAAGACCTTGTGACAATGCTGGCTGAAGCTGGTAAGAGAGTGTCATTATCCACAGTGAAACATGTATTGTATCAGCATCAGCTGAATGGCCACTCTGCCAGGAAGGAAGAAGCATAACAAAGCCAGATTAATGTCTTCAAATGCTGCACCTGCAGCTCAATGCAAATATGGCTCAGTTACACCAGTTCTGTTGGGCCCAAATTCCTACCAACTATTGTGAGTAGCTTGTGGAAGGATATCCAAATCATAATCATACAGTTAAAGGGTAGTAGTATCAAATAGTAATCTAATGTATGTAAACTTTTGACTTTGCAGAAAGTAATAAAAATGATCTCTCTCATTTCTCTGACATTTGGCATATATAAATAATTTTGTTAATTCTAATTGATCTAAAATGGGAAAATATTATTCTGATTTCAAGTCAGATAGTGAGAAAAACATGCATATGTGTCTTTTTATATAGTGTTTGTAAATTTCAACTGGTGAGGTCACGTGAGAGGCGTGAATTCATGCCTCCTGCATGGCAGATGCCTTCTTCTCCCATGTTGGAGAGGGAGGTGACATCACGCAGGAGGCATGCATAATTACCAGACATCTCGTCCCCGTGCTGCAGGCTAATTATAAGTTTCTATTTTAGGTGATCCCGGCGTGTCAAGCTTAGAAAAGGACACCGGCGGGATCAACATCAAGAGGAGAGTAGGTAAGTATTTGAAGTTTAATATGTCTACCCGCTAGTGGTAGATTTCAATTAAAACTACCTTGTGGTCAGAGGCACTGAGTACCAATATAATATATCATCTCAACTTTAGCCAATAAATGACTTTAATGACATCTTATCCTTCATAAATATGAGAATAATTCTGCACTGATATTTTGCAGCACCAAAGGAAATGCCTGTTTATATTTAATCTTAAACCATAGCAAACTCTCACCAATTGACAAACAATAAAATAATAAACCTGATCTGCTTAAATTCGCTAACTTTTTGTGACTAGTGTGTATGCAACAAAGATTGCCAGCTAGCTTTGAGTGTGAAACTACCATAATTGTATAGACAACCATCTTGGCTATCTTATACATAAATTTGACTTGCAACTATTTAGCATATGCTTAGTTATATAGATTCTTGTCATGTAACTGCATTTTTACCGCTTTGCTATTGGTGGTGGAGCAATTATTTTCTTCTACAATTTACAACCTCTTCTCATATTCCCTAATAACTCATTGGGGCTTATTTACTTAGGGTCCAGCGGACGCATTTTCGTCGATTTTCCTGACTTTTTGGGGATCTCGCTGGAAATTTTGTCACACGTGATTGTTTTGTGTTGCAATTGCACCAGCTTCCATGTGACACAAATCTGGGGGCGGGCGATCCGACGGATTCAGACTACGTGCAGGATTTAAGATTTAAATTTGTGTCGCAAGCCATTGCTATATGTGAGTCTGCTGCAAGAGGAGTTTGTTTGTATACTCAAGTACAGGCATCCCCCGGGTTACGTACAGGATAGGTTCTGTAGGTTTGTTCTTAAGTTGAATTTGTATGTAAGTCGGACCTGTACACTTTATAATTGTAACCCAAGCCATTTTTTGTCTCTGTGACAATAAGATTTAAAAAATGTTGGGTTGTCATAAGAACCAGGATTAATAGTAAAGCTTAAGTACACCTTTGATAACTGTTGTAGCTGTTTATTGTAACCTACGGCTAAAGTACAGTAGATTACTAACATCCAGAGGTCCGTTTGTAACTAGGGGTCATCTGTAAGTCGGGTGTTCTTAAGTAGGGGACCACCTGTATTATGAAATCGACAACAACAGAAGCACATTATGTGACCGGTGAAGAAATGCTTCAATGACATTAAAGAATTGTTAATGGATTGCCCCCACAATCCCTAAAGTTCACCCCAATCAAAACTTGTGGGTAGAGAAAAAAACAGTGTCCATTGCCTTATACAGGGGCAGATTAAGACTGCCATGAGTCCTGGGCTGTATGAATATTATTACCCCTACAATTTCAGAATTCACTTCATTCATATTGTACTAGAAGCTTCTGCCAGCTTTACGTCTGCAATTTCAGGACTTTTCAAGGACTGTGAAAGGTCCTGAAATGTCTCTTGAGTAAAGCAGTAACATATGTACAAGGAGATGTACTAGAAGGCTTGGGCCCTGGGCTACCCCCAATACCACCTATATTATAATCCACTAATGGCCATGTATAGCCAATAATAAGAGTGTGTAGCATAGATATGGTATCAGATTTCAGCCGAGACATGCTGGAATCTGGTCGAGAGCTTACCCATTCTGGCAATGTTGAAAGTCAATACAGTTACATACAATCCTCTGCATAACTAAGCATATGCTAAATAGTTTAAAGTCTAATTTATGTAAGATATATCCAAGATGCTTGTCTATAACATGATGGTATTATCACCTTCAAAGCTGCAGTGGAAGGTGAGATATAGTGCCTGAAACTCAAAAGTCCAAGACATCGTCACCCTTTTCTTGTCAGTGTTGATAGAAAGAATAGAAATACAGGCAGTCCCCGGGTTACATACAAGATAGGGTCTGGAGGTTTGTTCTTAAGTTGAATTTGTATGTAAGTCGAAACTGTATATTTTATAATGGAAGTTCTAGACAATTTTTTTCTTTTGCCCCAGTGACAATTGGAGTTTCAAAATGTTTGGTGTAATTGGACCAAGAATTATCAATAAAGCTTCATTACAGACACCTTACAGCTGATCATTGCAGTCTGGGACTATAGTAAAGCATCCAGAGAGCTTCACCAGAGGTCACATGGGGCAGAGGGGTCCGTCTGTAACTATGGGTTGTCTGTAAGTCGGGTGTCCTTAAGTAGGGGACCGCCTGTAAATAATGAATGTTGGCCCTTGGTATCAATACCTGTTTATGGCCATCAATTAGATTACACCATTCATAACTATTTTGAATCATATTATAATGGGTTGTAGTTCTAATCAATGTGTCCGTATCACAAGCATCCTCATTATATTGAAACAGGAATGCAAGATATACAGAATCTGGTGATGACTTTGTCACATGTAGATTACATTTTTTTGCCCTATACACAACATATAGTCATTATGTGATATCTTTATAGTAAGATACTAACTCACCATTTGGTCCAAATTTTTTAAGTCACAAAGCTTTCTTTGGCTTGGAGGTTTAGGGAGAGGGATCTCTACTGGTGGCAGTTCCAGTTCTTCACGGATTTCCTCCTCAATTTGCTCCTCCATCTGGATGAGCATTGGGGCACTCATACCAAAACGAGATGCCCGTCGAGCCACTTCTAACAGGCAGAGAATAAAATTTTTTTCATTCTTCCGTAAAACTAAATCTTCTGTCTCAAACATTAGGACATCTGAAAAGATGAAATATTTAAAATGTTATAAATATTTCATAAAGGACATACATCACTTTCTATTTGGTAGCTAAATTATACACTGTAAATAAAAATTAGAAAACAATGTATGATCTACATTGACCAATATTTTAAGAATTTGCGTATGGGGTACACCATACCAATAGATCAACATAAAACCTTTATTTTGGAAAAAAAAGTGTTGATTATTAGAGCGTGTTAGATTACAGCAATGACTGTAGCACAGAGAAAGATTATAAGTAAATTTTCTGAAGGTTACAACAGTCACCAATCAGTAGGAACTGTACAAGTCTTTTCTTTGAATGAATTTAGCACATCTGCAGCACTAGAACATCACTAGTCTCTCACAATGCTCTGCTGTGATTCCAGTCTCTTCCACAATTCTGTGTCTATTGTCGGTTTCTTGGCCATAACTTTGTCATCAAAGATTTTCCACAAGGTTTAGGTCAGGACTCTGGGGTGGCCATTTCATAGTTTCAATGTTTTCTGTTTCAAGGAACCACTGTATCCATTTTCCTATGTGACAGGGAGCAATTGCCCTTCAAAAAATTGATGGCTGATTGATGAACACAAGGAAGGAACCGCATATTTTTGAAGAAGGTTCTAATGCACACGTGCATTCACTCTTCCATGTAGCTGTATGAGAGCTCCAACTCCCGCAGCAGCAAACATTCTTCAAACCATGACACTTCCTCTAGCACCTTTCACAGACATCTTTACATACTTTGCATACAATCTTTCCCAGTCTGTCAATGAACATAGTGGGGCAGATTTACTTACCCGATCCTGTTGCGATAAAGCGGCGCGTTCTCTGCGGTGGATTCGGGTCTTCATTAAGGCAGTTCCTCCGACGTCCACCAGGTGTCGCGCTTGCGCTGAAGTCCGCCGAGGTCCGCCAGAGTTCACGATCCTATTCCTGGTGAAGGTAAACGCGTGTCCAGCGACACTTTTTTTTTTAAATGCGGCGGTTTCTCCGAATCCGTCGGGTTTTCGTTCAGCCACGCCCCCCGATTTCCGTTGCATGCACGCCGGTGCCGATGCGTCACAATCTGATCGTGTGCGCTAAAAACCTGGGGCAATTCAGGGAAAGTCGTCACAAATCTGAAATATTCGGGTAACACGTTGGGAAAACATGAATCGGGCCCTTAGTAAATGACCCCCAAAGTTTCCCATCAGACCCCAAAAAATTACAAAAATTTTGTAATTTAGTGGGGTTGACCGCTTTTCCTCTGTCCACACAGCATGCTCCTCAGCAAAGGTGAATCAATCCTTTTGATTCATTCTACTAATGAGAGGTTTTGTCACTGCAAAGTGGGCTTTTAGTCCAAATGCTCTAAAACATTGAGATACTGTATGATAAAACAGATACTTACCTTGTTCGGTACTGAACTGGTGAGCAATTCTAACTGCAGAGTTGAAGCGATTAACGATAGAGCATTTGTCTTTTGAGAGTGACCAGCAAACCCCCCCCCCCCCCCCCGATATTTGGCAAAAATTTGGAAAAGTTAAAAATTTTCAACATTTTCTAAGCAAAATAAATTGATAACCAACATTTACCGAATGTCTGTTTTATGTTAACATGCTTTTTAAGCATCCTCTAATTTTTGTAGGATGTTATAAGGCTAGGAACTGTAGATGTAATTTTTCACATTTTCATAAATAGCAAAATTATACTTTTGAGGAACCTGCTCAGATTTCAAGTCACTTTGAGAGGCCTAAATTATAGTAAAATCCCCAAAATTACCCCATTATAGAAACTACACCCTATAGAAACTATTTATGGTTCAACATCAAACTTTATTGACTGTTACATAAAAATACAGAGTGTAGCAACATGTTATTTGGTTTGTAACAAGTAGAAATGTGTATACATTTGTATCATTGGTGCATATGTACTTTTATGATGGTATACGTCATATTTGGTGAAAAAAGCTAACTTTTTAGAAACATCAGAACATCAACAAATGCTAAGACGACCATGTGGCCTGTCAAGAGTAATTGGGGAGAAGAACTTGGGAGTGGGAGCCAAACATAATACAAGACTGCACATACGAGGGTTTAGGGATTTGGAGGGGAGGGGCGTACCGCACTTTCCGACATACACCTAAGTTTAAGGGACGTGTATCTTGTTACCTGAGGTTAACCAATCACGCAAAGCCGGGGTGTCCCGGTAGTCAATCCAAGCAGACCATATGGCATTGAATTGGTCATATCTACCTTCATCACTCGCCTTCAATTCCTCCATTTGTTTGATTACATCTAGCGCCTCTATCCATTGCAACCTGGTCGGTGCTTCAGTCGATCTCCAAAGCCTAGGAATTATTTGACGTGCGGCCATAAAAAAGTGGCGCAAAGCTCTTTTTTTATATTTTGCGATAGTTCCAGAGTACATGGACAGAAGCGCCACCTCAGGAGTTGGAGTGATACTTCTCTTGTATATACTGTTGTAGAGGTCAAAGACAGCCCGCCAGAGATCCTGGATGGGGCCACACTCCCACCAAATATGAAGCATGGAGCCCCTTCCCGCTCCACATCGCCAACATGTGTCCGGGACAGAGGGGAACATTTTGTGTAACCTTACTGGAGTCCTGTACCATTGGGTTAAAATTTTGTAATTCAGTTCCTGCATACGACAGGAAATGGACGACTTATGCGTCAATATTAACGCTTTTTGCCATTGTGCAGGAGTGAAGGATTTGTTAAGTTCTCTCTCCCAAGCTCCTGCACAAACCGGGCGGGTGTCCGCCAGATCCAGCCGTGTCAGCATGGAATAGACCAAGGAGATCGCGTGTGGAGGTGCAGAGGTTGAAAGACAAATGTCTTCAAATGAGGTGTTGGTCAATAATTGTTCCACCTTTCCCAGTGAAGAGACATAGTCACGAATCTGGAAATATAGAAGCCATCTGTTGGGTGGGACGCCAAGTAAGGTCGTCACCTCCTTCTGGGTCTTAATTCCTGTGTCTGTGACAATGTCTCTCATTCTAGGGAAACATGAGAGGCCAGCCTGTGTCAATGAATAGAGTCCAGCAATAGCTGGATTACCAATTAGTGGAGTGAGCGGACCTGGGATTTTGATTAGTCCTGAGGTGCGTGCAAATTTCTGCCATGAGGTCAGGATGAGTGTAAGAAGAGGAGAAAAGTCTGTATTAGGCGGCAGTGAAGACCACCAGAATGCTCCCAGAGCTTGTGTGGGACTCTGCTCTATTTCCATCTCTACCCAGAGTTTTGAGGAACGCTTGTGGAAGATGTCTAGGATATAGGTGGCAATTGTTGCCTTATAGTAGCTGTGGAAGTCTGGGAGCCCTGTTCCCCCATCAAGTTTATGTCGCCATACAAAATTTTGAGTTATGCGTCGGAGCTTATCAAAGTATGACCTGGGAAGGGGAATGGGTATAGTTTGGAAGAGATATAAGATTCGGGGCAGTATCTCCATTTTTAGGACGTTGATCCTGCCAAACCACGATAAGGGGAGTTGTGCCCATTTTTCTAGGTCCTTTCCAATGGTATGGAGCATAGGCTTATAGTTGAGGTCAAAAAGCGAGGACATGTCCGAGGAGATGTGTGTACCCAAATAGTGTATAGATTCAGTCGCCCATTTGAAGGGGAAGTTAGATGTAACCATGCCTGTTCAACTGCGGGGAGGGAGATATTTAGAAGTTCTGACTTATGTGTGTTGATTTTAAAATTGCTTACCGCTCCATAGACACTGAATTCCTTCGTTATTGCGGGTAAGGACGTGTTCGGGGAGGTGATGTATAATAATAGATCATCTGCGAATAGTGAAAGTTTGCAATGTTTCCCGCCCACTAGAAGACCACGAATGTCAGAGTTAGACCTCAGAGCGTTAGCCAGGGGTTCCATTGCTAAAAGATAAAGAAAGGGGGATAAGGGGCAACCCTGTCTCGTACCATTTGTGATGCGAAGTGGATCTGATAGCGTGCCATTAACTCGGACTAGGGCTGTGGGATCACGATATAATGCCAAAATGGCCTGCATGGTCCTGGGGCCTAGACCGAGCTTCCTAAGAACTCCCATCAGGAAATCCCATCGCACCCTATCAAAAGCCTTCTCCACGTCTACTGTGAGAAGGCATAATTTGTTACCAATTGCTCGCGCTCTCGCTATCAGGGAGATTGTTTTTACCGTATTGTCTTTTGCCTCCCTTCCTGGAACAAAGCCCACTTGATCTAAATGTATAAGGTTTGGGATATGAGATTGGAGGCGATAGGCTATCATTTTTGCAAACAATTTTACATCCACATTTAGTAATGATATGGGTCTAAAGTCCCCACATGTGGTTAAGGATTTCCCCGGTTTGGGTAAGACTGTGATAATTGCTTGCAAGGATTGAGCCAGGAAGGGGGTACCATTAGCTGCTGCATTAAACACCTGCAGGAGTATAGGCGTGATGTCTTCTCCAAATAGCTTGAAGAACCGAGCCGTGAAGCCATCTGGCCCAGGGCTCTTACCGGATTTCAAGTCTTTTATGACCCTTCTAATTTCATGCTCGTTGAAATCCTGTTCTAATAACTCAGAATGGTCTTGTGATATAGGTTTGGGCCCATGGTTGGATAAGTATTCCTCAATTTTCGCGTGTTTGGGTCGAGGGTGTTGTTGAGTGGTTTGATCTGGTGTGCCTGCGGTGCTCAGCATAGGCACGGGCGCTGGTCCCGGCTCCCTCTCACAGCGCGGGGTGACCGGCGCCTCGTGGTCCGGCGCCATCTTGGCTGTATGCGCGGCCGGTCCGGGATCCTGTGTGGAGTCCAGAAACTGGACGATCGAGCCGCGGACCGCATCTCTGAGGTTCAGACGGCGGTTCCCTGGCTTCCGAGGACCCATGTCTGCTCACCGGTCTGTATTTGCTGCCTACAGTAGGGTGTATTAGTGGTATGGGCGCCGGAGCTCTGCTGAAGTGCGTCCTCACTCAGCCATCAGCAAGCCCCGCCTCCCCCTATAGAAACTATTTAAAACAACTTTTCTGAAGTTTTTTAACTTTGATTGTTACATGAGTTAAAACAAAATCAGGTGCAATTTTGAAATGTAAATTTTTTTGGCTAAATAAATGTATTTTTTAAAAACATTATACATTTTCAGTATATAAAATACTAAGACGCTCCACAAAGTTTGATTCTCAATGTCTTCCGATTATAACAATACACCATATGTGGTGGTAAACTGCTGTATGAGCACATACCATGGCATGGGAGGGAAGCTGTGTCATTCAGAGAAGATTTGCATTGTTACATTTTAAAGGCTAATAATCTTTTTTTTTTAATTTTTTTTTTTATTGGGTCTTTAGCTATTTATGGGTATTTATTAACTCTTGAATGTATAGAGGGAAAAAAATTGTCAACTATGGCTTCCTATTTTTTGGGGCCGTTCACTGTACCATAAAAATAATACATTATCTTCATTCTATAAATCACTATGATTATGATGATACCTTTCAGGTCCAGGGTAATGAACCCACTGGACCATGGCAGACAATGACTTAAGCCGACACCTGGGACCATAATCTAAGTGGCACCCATTTTTCTCCAGAGCAAGCCGCAAAGCAGGTTGGACTTGTTGTAACGTGTTACCACCAGGACGTTCCACAGGTGCAACTTTGTCCGCGGTGGCAGCCAAGGCAAGGTTTACAGACATTGAGCAGGATTGTAGTTGGGGACAGGCAGGAGGTCAGGACGGGCAGCACGGAATCAGAGTCAGAGACAAAGTGACAGGTTTGAGCAAGTGGAACAGGATTAAAGTCAAATACAGAACTGTGGTCACAGCTGGAAATTACACTAAAAATGCAGGGCATCAGGGAACAAGCTTTTTCAGTGGCACTAAACACGAAGATCCGGCTGGGTGTGCAGGGAGAGGCTGGAATATAATGATTCTAGGAAGTGGCCAGCACCAATAAACGGTGTGCTGGCCCTTTAAAACTTCTGAAGCCAACACGTGCGCCCTAGGAGATGGGGAAGCATGCGCCAGAGGCAAGAATAAGTACAGGTGAATACGAAATGCTGGGTGCTGGGGCACACTGAGGAGCACGGGTGAGCCGGCGACCCGAGACATGGGTCGCGGGAACACCCGTGACAGTATCCCCCCTTTGGCCTCCCCCTCTTCTTGGGCAGGAGGAATCTCTGCAGGAGATCACGGTCCAGGATATTGGGTCTGAACACCCAGAGTGCCTTTAGCCTTATTGAGATTAACAACATTTTATTTTTTATACATTTTTAATAATAATTTCTTTGTTTTATTTAAATTTTAATGTTATGTTAAGTACTTTCCATTACCCATTTTTGTCTAACAAACCCCCATTTTCTGCCATTTTTGGGTGTGAAAAATTCAGGTCATAGCGGATTAAAGAAACAATGCAAAAACCATGAACCCTTCCTCTCACTGTAGTTAAAGTCCAGCTACTGCTGTACTTGACCGTTTCAATTTTGAATCCAACAAATGCAGAATTTTTAAAAGTTAAAATTTTGAATCCAACTTATGCTGAATTTTTAATAGTTTTAAGTTTTGAATCTAGCGAATGCAGAATTTTTATTAGTTTAAATTTTGAATCCAGCAAATGCAGAATTTTTAGTGAATGCGGAATTTGACTTGATTGGACTCCTATTCAGATGCACATTCAGGTGCTGGCATAACCAAGTCTCATGGGATTCATACCTTCTACATTTTAATGAAAGTTAGGATGTCCACATTGGCTGTGGACTGGCAGATCCTCTTGTCAGTTGTGACACTCCCGGTGGTGCTGAACATGCGTTTGGTTAGCACAAAGGCATAGAGAGCAAGCATGGCCATGTGTCCAATTTTCCCACCCAGAAATTCAAAGACCCATCCTTCAGTACCAGGAGACCTGTGGGCAGATAATCTTCTACCATGTGTGTAACAGTCTGCCATATCCAAAGGTGGGGAAGGATGAGGAGAAATAAACATGGTGATTCACATGGTGACTATGCTCACTGTCCCTCCTGAGGTGGTGCTGGTGTTCCTGCTTTGGTGCTGGTGTTCTCAATGTCAGATGGGAATTCCACCAGTAGTGCGTCCACCAAAGCACGCTTGTACTTGTACTGTAATTTTTCTCTCAATCTCTAGTGGTGGAATGAAGGATGCTACACTATCCCTGCAGCGTTGATTCAGCCACCCATATCTGGCACTGTTGAGTATCTGGGCAGCTTGGGTGTTGTTGTGCAGGCACTGAAGCTTATAGAGGGTCATGTGAGCTAGGCTGCCCAGAGGCAAGGACAAGCTGCCCTCGGTGGGAGGTGTCTCCTCCTCTGCAACTACCCAGCTACACTGCAGTGACGTCCGTGAGGTGCTTTGGATGCCACCATGCTTGGAGGAAAACTCTGGCTGGTCTGTGCAGTACCTGACAACAGCTCCAGCAACCCACCCTGCAAGCCTAGTGTGGACTGGCCTGGGATTTGTTCCTCTTCTTCTTTCTCATGTGCCACATGGCTTGAAGCGCTTTTTGAAGCATATTGGTGGCAAAATGGAAGCAGGGCAACACTGAATGTCCCTCATGGAGGCCCAGTTGTTAGTGGTAAAGTGCTATTGGTCGCTGCTTGGATTAACCTTGGTGTTCTGGAGCTGGAAAACAACAAGCGGCTGGTGCTGCTCACACAGCCTTTCCAGCATATGCTGGAATTCCACCTACTCGCTACATCACATATGAGGCGGTGGGTGGGAATGCCAAAGTTCCTCTGAAGTCCAGATGGGTGAGCAGCAGCAGGGTGTAAATGCTGAAAATTCCACGCACCATATTCACCGACTCCAGCAGGTCTGTGTAGTTGGCCAGTGACCTTTGCACTACCAGTTCTGCACATATTTAAGGCAAAAGCTGCCATTAGGTTTTGGTCATTGCTGCACTCCACCTTGCTGGGCTAGAGGTTCAGTGGCAACAACCACTTATCTCTTTACTCCTTATCACAGTCCATAGCACCCCAGTGGTGTGTGTTCTTTTGCCCAGACAAATATGTTTCTGGCCTGTAGCCATTTCCCTGTGGCTTTGCTAAAACTGGTGGTGCCGACACTTAATAATCCTGTTACTATAAAGCTGGAATGTATATGTGATGCAAACAGTATGACCACTGGTACTATAACACAGTATGGTATGATTCAAATATAAATAACACTGGTACTCAGTGGTGTAACAAGACTCTACTGGGCCCCCACTTTGGGTCGGGGCCCCCATATACCTAAACTCTCAGTACCACCCCTGTCCCGCAAATTACACTTGAGATTACACATGTATGCGACACAGAATTATACTCATAGAACCTCCTTATACACGTTATATGTAGTGTCCAGCAAACTCCCTTATTCCAGCAGCTCTTATCAAAGTAATGCTCACAGCAAAAACGATTTCATCTGGGTTAGCCACTATATCTGACACCTTTTAATCTCCCAATAATGGCTTCTGTGTAGAGCTGTGGGTTCATGGAGGCTTAGGTTTGCTTGTGACACTTATAGGGGGTAATTTATCTTAGGTGTCTCTTTTTTTCCTCTTATGTTTATGTATTTATTTGCATATTTACAACAAAATTTGTGCTTTCACCACTCAATTAGTAAAGTAAGACATGCAAGAATTTTCCAGTGTTGCTCCTGATTTATCTTTAAAAGCAAGATAAAGACGTTTTAAAAAAAAAAAAATCACAATTTTGCCGCAAATAAATTCCGGTCCCAAGCAGGCATAGGCAAAAGTTCTGGAGGGGGTTGCAGGAGAATTCACAAATTTTGTGGGACTTTAAATATTTTTTTAAAAAAAAAGATGCAAACAAAAGTAAAAAAAAATCACTTGCCACACATGCCTGATCTATTACCCTCTTAGATAAATTAAACTAGTCCAAAATACACAAACAGAGCACAAATGTCTTGACTAAAGATTTACGTTCCCCCATAATATCTATATTGAACATTGTATACATTCTAGGTTTTGGTGATATAAAGGCACCCATATTAAATTAAAATAATGAAATAAAATCTTCTGGATCCGGCATACGACACTTGGGACTCTGAGTGAGGCATATATCATCCGGCATACCTATTTACTACAGAGGACACAAGCCACAATCTGTGAGTACTGCAAAACTTTGTGGGAATCAGAAGCGCAACAGACTCTGGAATAAACATAATTTTTTTTTTTTTTTTGCAATTGCACACTGCAAAAAAATTGCAATGATTACAGTGATTAGCCACTTGCAGGTGCAGCTGCTGATGGAGTGATAAAACATGAGTCATTTCTTCCCCGTGCCTGCACAATTTTTAAAAATCTGAAAACCTTCACCGTTGATTTTTACTGAAAACTACGACATGTCGGACCTGGCGTAGTTTTGTCCGACAGCCAGAACGACCAGCGAATACATCATGAGCTCTAAGCCTCATGATGTATCCGGCACAGCAGGAGGGGGCCTTTCTCAAGGCTCCAGGTGTAAGGAGCCGAAATGTAGCCTTTACACATGTATGAATAAACAAGTACGTTTTTTGCCACATTTTGAATCTCGGAGTGCTGCCCTTTTTTCATGTTTTTGTATGTGGATGGACCCTGGTCTAGGTCCTGAAATGTGCACCTGAGTTGTTCTCAGCCGTATCTTGAGTGCTGCCACACTCTGTGATATATATGTATATATGTATATATATATATATATATATATATATATATATATATATATATATACATACATACCCTTTATCAGCTCTGTATAAACTAATGACTGTTTTTATTTTGTTATTTTGATGTGATGTCATATATTTTTTTGTAGCATTTGGACTATAATATTCTTTTCCAGTGTTAAACGAAAATCTACCATCAAAATCCATCATGATAAACCAGTGACACTTACTCATAGATCCAGGCACTGAGATTGCGGTGATCTTCTTACATTTGTTATCCATGGCTTTCATCCTTCTAAAATCAACTTTTACAATTATGCTAATGAGTCTGAGTCTTTTCACTGGTTGTTACAATGAGCAGAGCAGGTCTCCTCTTCCCCTGAACTTCCTACTGCTTCTAGATGACATAGCCAAAGGAATGGGGGAGAGGGCAGGAGGAGACATGTTCTTCCATTGTAACAGAATATTACCACAGTCACAGTGCTTGGGTCTTTAAGTAAGTGCCCCTGGTTTATACATGCTTCATGTAGATTTCCTTTAAATAAAACACATTTTAATGATATAAGAGATTCTCTAAATGTATCAGACTTCACTTTATCTGATACTATTCTATATGTAGAGGCAGCTGTAGTAGTACGATTGTGCATGACAGTGCCAGCTACACAATTCTACATTACAAAACAAAACCTATTGCAAAAACACAAGTCTATTGATTAACTAAGTTTAATTTCCCTTACAATGGGTAGAAATGCTATAGAAATGGATATAAATTGTAGTCAGTGTAGTCAGGTAAGATCACCTAAGAAGAATGTGAGGCTTCACTGTATTACTGTTTCCACTCAATTCTAGGAAAATATGTTTTTAATTTGAAATCTGATATGAAATTATTCCATGTACCATCTTACAAATCTACTCACAGGTACTCTGTCTAAAATGTTGTAACCTAAGCCAACTATTAGGAGGTGCAAAGTTGGACAACCCTTTTGTTGTATTTATTGTATTGTCTAAAAACTGTAACAACCAAAAATTTAACACACAGAATAAATGTGGCAAATTTGACAGATTTTCTTTCATAAACAGATTGATAGATATGCTGTCACACTGACAATGTGTGTTGCTATTTAGGCTAGTCTCAACATGGCCTTACAATGTACATTACCTGTAAAGGAGAAGAGGCAGATTGCCAGAGGCATAAGTATAGTGAGCCTTATACCTTGGAAAGCCTGCATAGCCATTCTATCAATGTGTATTATCTATTCACTGTTCCTTAACTGTGCTGCATTTTCTAAAAAAAACATTGTTGCTGTGTATAGTACTCTCATTTACCAATACATTAATAATCCCAGTACAGTGATATCAGTAGGCACATATATCAACTCAGTTGTTATTGGCACAACCATTCACGGCTGAAAGGTTGCCAGCAATAGCAGAATAGCGCAACCACCTCACCAGGGAGGGGCTTCATCATCTGCTGGCACAGAGAGATGCTGTGTATGGTAACATTTTCCCAATGTTTCATGTTAAAGGGATTGTCCAGCCTTTAAAACAAGCTATATATCCGTCTGGGGGTGACTGTTGTCCCGCGCTGCTGCCTGTCATTGCTGTGCCCCTGTTTTACACAGCAGTGACTGAGAAGGTAAGCATTAAGGATTTTTTTTGTTTTTCTCTCTAAAGCTGGAACCCTCTTTAAGCCTTACTGCAGCACACTGGCTTAGTAGGGTGACACGGTGCCGCTTCGTGGTTAGCAAGGCTGTTTGCAGCGCTGGGTACCTGGGTTCAAGTCCCAGGGTCAACATCAGCAAAGAGTTTGTATGTTCTCTCCGTGTTTACGTGGGTTTCCTCCGGGTCCTCCGGTTTCCTCCCACACTCCAAAATATACTGGTAGGTTGATTAGATTGTGATCCCCATTGGGGATAGGGATCAATTTGGCAACCTCTGTGCAGTGCTGCATGATCTGTGTTCGCTATATAAATAAAGGAATTATTAGTATTAATTTTCAACAACTGTATCCCTTTCTGCCATACCTCCTCCCCTGTTTGAAAAAAATCATAAAGTTAAAGAAATTTTGTAAACAGAAGTATCTGATAAATATTACTAAATGTTGTTTTGGAGAAATTCATATCTCGTTTTATTTCCTCTTTTGTAACGGATGGCAGCAGCATATCCCACTGTATGCACTGTACTATTGCTGAACACTGACTTAAGGGCCTATATGTTTTTCTTGATACATCAGTAGGGACAAAAAACAAAGGAAACAGAAAAATATTTAAGGCTTTTACAGTTTCAATCACTTGAAATAAATTCCCTCAATGCTTACATATTATTACATATTAAAGAGAGGCTGGTTGTTTAACATAAGGGTTATTGCACCAGTCTAGTCGGACTGACTCTAACATAATTAAGTTCCTAGGAGTCTGACTGACAACAACCCAATTTAAAGGTTTACAGAGTCTATTTTTAAGGGGTTATGGAGCATAAGCCCAAAGCAAACCAATGTAACGCTGCTCAGCACACATGTGAAAGAAATGTTAACAGTTACAAGGCATCCATGTATTTTTTGTTCTTTTTTTGCACTCAATGTCAAAACATTAAATTTTATCCAAAGTCTGGTGGGTGTAATTGATTTTTTATGGGGGCCCCATGGTCACTTTATAAAGTGTATAGTTACTTTAATGCCTACTGTAAGTCTTCATATTTGTCTTTATGTGAACTTGTTATCACCATACTTTATCATTTGTAAGGGTATAGTACAAAATCCATGTAAATTATTTGTATATAATAGGGGTACTAAACTAAGATACTTACACCAGAATTCTGACATCATTTACACTAAAAAAACAGTATATTATGCTTTACACAACCTTTTTAAATGTTTACATTTTTAGAGGCGTTTAAACCCAATAGCAAAAAGGCATGGCCTCTTGAGGGGGGTGTGGGTACTGATAGTCTCTTCAAGTTCTGGGTTAAAAGCTATTTGGAAATGGTTAAAATTTAGCATATACAATCCAAGCAGGCATAGAAATATTACAGCAGAAGAATAATATCACATATAGCTATGCAACAGTAATTGGGTGGGGCGATTGCAGTATGACAAACTTTTCTAACATATGGGAAGCTTGGACACATTATTCAGCATTCTTAAGGATTTAACAAATGATCATTCTTCTGTACGGCCATCTCTAACCCCCCCTTAGACCTATGTATCTGACCAAGCTGACTAACCTTATGTTTTATTGTATACCCCTGACTTTTCTACCTCCTTGTTTTGTTTTATCTAAGTTAACTACAGTAAATTATTTGGCTCAATCATATATTAACAAGTTATTGCTTTGTAGCAATACCAGATTGTCTGATTTGTACTACTAGATGTAGTATATGCTCCTATTACAGTCACAGTGTGGTGTGATGTGACATTGACTTGCTGTTCTTTCTATTAATTTTGTGACTAAATATACCTTGCAAGTTTATCTTGCTAATTCATATTTATAAAATTTTAAAAAATCCCCCAAAATAATTGAAACAAAAAAGTGGGTGTGGCCTAAACTACAGTGCACATATTTTGGAGCTTTCAGTTGTAAAACTAATACAGGATTGCAAAGCTAGACTAGGCCCAACAGGATATAAGATTATCTAGTTTTAGTTTAGCTCTGCCATGTATCTTCATGATGATATCAGATTTAACGGTACCTGTTATAACCATCTCCTTCCTGCACCACTGAATGAAGTTGGAAACATTATCCCTTGCCAAAAATGTTCCAGGTTGGGCTGAGGCATTGAAGGTTACTCCTGATTTTGGTAGCCATAACTTTTTGATCAAGTCAGGATATTCTGCAGAAAATCTGTGTGCTGTCTCAGTCACATTGTTGGCATGATAACAAAGTAAAGTTCCAGTCTCCAAGACTTCAATAAAATTCTCTACTGTTATATCCAAATTGTACATATCCTTAAGCCACTCTGCCAAGTCTTCTTTCATTGCATACAGGTACTGTTCACTGGACTTGTAGGGCCGGATGCTGCGCACACTGCCCCCTTGATGGGCTGACATTCTGAAGGTATCCATCCAAAAGATGCTACTGTAGGTCACATACACAATAATTCCAAAGATTATTTAAGCATTTTATCAAGTAGTGGATGGCGGTTCAGAAGCTATTGCAGAGCCATTTTGAAATATCTGAAACACAAAAACAATTCTTATGTGAAGTTGTACTCAACCTGTGAAGTAGGTCAAGAAAAGGCTATATAACAATAAAGGATAACTAACCACCACTTTTAGTTATCCTACAAAAAAGTGTAGCATACCCAATCCTTCTACCCCCAACTAAGGTCAAATATGAATGTTAGACAAGTGTTAGACAAAAATCTGCATTGGATTGTTTTCCAGTCCTTCTAATTGGCAGGGTCAGCTAATTATGGGCTCTCATTGTTAAAGTAAAAAGAAAAATATGTGCTTTATCTCACATACTGACTGATTCTGTGAATAGTATTTCCTGATTTTTTTTTGTACTTTTCTGTTCACTGTATATTATAGTTTAGGCTACTTCAACTGAATATGCATAAGTGGAAAACCAATACATTCATAATTGATATAAGATATAACATTTTATGTAATAGGATACTCAATGGTTCCAAAGTAAGCACTGTCACAATGCAGAATTAGTGTGATAAATATATCTGGATGCATATATTAGCATCTGTTTTCCTTATATTTAATGCTTGGTTTCTAATGTGTGTGTCTCCGATATGGACAAATATATCTTGGTTTATTCTAGTTATACCATAGTGCATTGGAAAGCAAGGCTGCATTCAAACAAGTTTTATAGATTATTAACATGGTCTTCCACTAGGATGGGTTTATGCACTGATATATTTACCTATGTAATTGCAGACTGTATAGAGAGAAAGTAATATCTGTAAGATAGTTTCATTTATATTATATTTTAGTGTATGCTGCAAACTCTCCTTCACTATTGTACCAAACAATAAAGTACTTAAAACTAAAAATGCAAAGTTGAGAAACTTTTAACACTTATTATTTACAGATTTATTACTAACTTAAATAAAGTAGTTGGTAATATTTTCTTTGAGCAATTATGTTATTTCTGACTTTTTCCAATGCTTACTTCAATTATTTTCTTATGGGATACAAACCTGATGATTCTTTGGACAGACCACCTGTCAGTATCCAGTCTATGAAGCTTGCAAGTCATCTTCTGCTGAGCATGAGGATGTTCTGTAGTGTCATATACAGTCAGTATTCCCCTAACAGACAGTGGGGGGAAATGGCTATTCTGAAGGATCTTCTAAGTGTTTTGTTTCCTTACCAATAGCTTACACATTTCTCCTTGGTGACAAAAAGCTTGCTACAAACACTCCCTTTTAACCCTCATAGAGCCACACGCCTTGCAGTTCTGCATGGGAACAAACAATTTGCCCTAAACTAAAAGGAAGCTTGTAAAGTGTAACCAGCATTTACAGTCTCTGTCTGTATAAGTAAGATGCTTAAGTGAATGATCACCTACTTAAGTATTCATTACCGGTTGGGGCTTTATTTCTTTGTAATCTAAAGTGCAGTGATTTGTCATAAGTTCATATACAATTGACATAAGTTCTCATCTTTTTATTCCTCTCTCAATTTATTTTGTATTTCTTCTCTTTGTGTTGCTTTAAAAAACTTTGTCATAAAAACAAATAATTATTGTCATCTTCTGTAAGTGGGATTCCCATTCACTGTAATGCAACACATATCAAAATTCAGTTTGTTTCAGTTTGTTTTGAAATTACTCATTAAAGAAGAGACCAATGTAAATTTTTGTACGTTTGTTTTTCCTACACATTCCAAGAGCTATAATTTTTTCAATTAACAGAATTATATAGATCATGTGTCAGTAATGTGTGTGAATATATACCTATATATAGTGTGTGTATGTAGAGCATATGTCAGTAATTTGTGTGTATGCAAAATATGTGTCAGTAATGTGTATGTATGTATACATATCTATATATAGAGAGCATGTGTGCTCTCAGTTATGTGTGTATGTGTGAGTGTATGTGTACATATATACAGGGGGATACTCTTTGCCAGAAAACTGGTGTGTGTGTATGTAGAGCATGTGTCAGTCGTGTGTATATAGAGCAAGTGTCAGTGTTATGTATGTGTGTGTATGCAGTATGTAGAGCACGAGTCAGTTATGTGTGTATATAAATATATATGTATATATACATATATATCTATATGTGTGTACATATATATATATATATATATATATATATATATATATATATAGTGTGTATATAGTGCATGTGTCAGTCATGAGTATGTATATCAGTAGCGGTGTGTACACATCTGAATGTAAGTACTCATTGGTCCTTTTTCTGCTGATCTCTTGATGCTGCTTGTATGCCCTGGAATCCAGAGCAGAGTGTCACCCAAAGCAGGAGAGGACACGAGAGTGGTGAGTACTGGTCAGATGTACTCATCGCTCGAGGGTGCCACTCTACTCTACGTTCTGATGCCTGCCCTTCAGGATACAGAGTAGAGCAAGGAGCTGAAGGGGAGCATGAACGCCACCAGAAGCTTACTAGGTCAAAACTGTCGGAGTTTGCATCTGTATCTACACGCGCCAGAGCCACTTAATAAATGTGGACACCAGAGCTTTAGCATGGGGAATATTAAGACTTGCATTTAAAACTTAATGAATTCACTCCTCGGTGTGTACAGATATCTGATAACTGTCATCTAGTTTTAGACTAGGCTGCTGGGCAATTTATTACTGGGGGAGGCTGCTGGGCATTTTATTACTGGGGGAGGCTATTGGGCATTTCATTAGTGAGGTAAGGTTGCTGGGCATTTACTGGGAGAGGCTGCTGAGAATTTCATTAGTGAGGTAGGGCTGCTGGGCATTTTATTACTGGGGAGGCTGCTGGGCATTTCATTAGTGAGGTAAGGCTGCCGGGCATTTTATTACTGGGAGAGGCTGCTGAGCATTTCATTAGTGAGGTAAGGCTTCTGGGCATTACATTTGTGGGGGAGGCTGCTGGGCATTTCATTAGTGAGGGAGGTGCTGGGACTTTCATTAGCGAGGGGAAGCTGCTGGGCTTTTCATTATTGGGGAGGCTGCTGGGTCTTTCATTAGTGAGGGAAGGTTGCTGGGAATTTCATTAGTGAGGGGAAGCCGTGACCAATGCATTTCGCACCCTAGGCTTATAATCGAGTCAATATGTTTTTCCAGTGTTTTGTGATAAAATTAGATGCCTCAGTTAATATTCAGGTCAGCTTATACTCCAGTATATGCAGTACTTTGCCTGGTCTGTGTTAGTGTGACATAACAAAAATATAATCTCTTGCAAATTATCAGTCACCTGTTTTTTTGTCAGTCAGTTCTGACACCAACGAACAGCAAGTCTACCAACTTCTAAATCCATTCATAAATGTAGCTTGTCATTCATTCATGTGTTCTCACATTGCATCAGTGTGCCGCAATATAAGCAGTGCAAAACACTGCTAAAATCTGGAGCCAATAAATACCTAGCACCAAAAATAATAAAGGCCCCCTGTATGTTTACTTATTACTACAAGCCCTTTCAACAAGTATATGAAACACGAATGACCATAATATTCAAAATCTTCCACTTGCTATAAGAATGCTCACAATAGGCTGACATTCAATTAGCAAATGCAATAATATATGTGTGTTATAAAATATATATTGACTAGTATGCGTTTTGAAAGAGTACATAGGCATTTTGCAATAATACTGTATTTGCCAACTTTTTACCCATCCCATGCCAGGTTTAGGCAATATATTCTTTACTAACAGTAGTTGCTATAGCACATTGCTTGTCACATGGCTATGTTTACATAATGAACAAAGAATGTACTGAGGTTATCTTTCATGATTTTCCCGTAGGTGACAGTGGCAGAGCTCATGTCTGTTTACAAAATGATTGATAACAATTGACTTAAGGACTGGTAGTAGACGTTATATGTAACTGATAATCAATTTTTACAAAGGTTGGACCAATTGTCAGGCAGGGTTTTTTTAGGAATTCGTCAACCAGTTTAACTGTAATCAGATCGGGATGAAATTTACATCAGAAATCAATGAGAGTGAGATCTGCTTTCTAGACCTGACAATCAGCATAGACTCTTTGAGACGTCTCAAAACTGATATATATCGTAAACCGACATCTACCAATAATTTTCTGCAGTGGCAAAGTTGGCATCCGCAACCACTTAAGTCAGGCATCCCGATAGGACAGTACTTAAGGGCATGCAGAAACTGCTCAGACGAAATATCCTTTAAAAAGGAATGTGACAACCTTTACCGTAGATTCAGGAGTCGGGGTTATCCTAAAAAATGCCTTTACAAAGCATATGCAAGAGCCAAAAATACTGACAGAGATACATTGTTTACCAAAAGAAACCGAGATCCAACCAAACAGACTGTCAGGTGCATCGGAACATATGATGCATACGCCGAGACCATTAGGAATATCATGCCTCGCTATTGGCCAATACTTACTGCAGACCCTGACCTGGAATAAAAACTGACAGCAAGACCTACTATCACCTATCGCAGAGGCCCGAACTTGCGAAATCTCTTAGTGCATAGTCACTTTAGAGAAACTTCGGAATTAGTCCAGAGACCAAGGAACACTGTACATGGATCGTACCCCTGCGGGACCTGTTCTTTTTGCCCCCTTATGTTAAAAACCAAGACATACATTAATCCAGTGGATAATACCACCTATACGATTAAACACCATTTAAATTGTAAAAGTACAGCTGTAATATACGTGGCGCAATGTACTTGCCCGCGTTTGTATGTGGGCAAAACAGTCCAACAGCTCCGCAGGAGGATCTCCAGCCACATTAGTTCCATCACGACAAGTAAGGATACTCCGATCTCTAGACATGTTTCTGGGCCATTGACCAGGTCCAGATGGGACCCCGACAGGGAAATATTGACCGTAAGCTTCTACAGTTAGAAGCCAGGTGGATCCACCGACTTGAATCTTTAAGCCCATTGGGTCTAAACGAAGGTTTTACCTTTGCAGCGTTTCTTTAATGGGCCATATACGTGCACTTTAACTTTCTTCCTCGCTGTTTATACTAGAAAGAAGAACTGTTTACTTTTTCATAAAATCATTGCCAACTACCACCCCTCATGCTCATCAAGAATCAAGAAATCAGAATTCTGTACCCCTCCCCTTATCATAGTACCTTTTTATTTGGCTAGGAACATCTTGATCTTATCTAATATAGAAAGGATATCTTGGATGTAGCACATCCTTTTAGTTGCTGACCAATTGAATGGCGTAGGCGGCTGGTAATGTCAAAGGAACATGGTTACATATGCATCACTCACTGTATGCATTATCCAGGTTCCACTATCGTCTATTAGAAATACACTCACCGAGATTAAAAGTATTTTTCCCATCGCCCTTGATGCTTATGGTTACCTCCATAATTACATTACGACTATTTAGTTGCATTTACAATTTGAGATACAAATAGCAGTAGGTAACCAAAACATACAGTACAAGTGCATGAGCAATGTGCAGTAATGATCGTTGTAGCATACTTACCCAATCCAACAGATGTGCGTACATTGACTTGCTTGTAGGGCTGCATTCGGAGACAGAGTGCCTGGGCATGCGCAGTCACCTTTGCCGCCGAGCCTGCATGTGACTAGTTGATACCAACTCGAGGGCGATCACGGCGCTCACTGCGATTGGTGAGTGTCATCACCAGCTGCTCAACGCCTCTCCGCCCCCGCAACATATCAATTTAACCGGGGCAGTAGGAGATGGTCACCAGCAACTCCATCCATTGGGCAAAATACTCCCCGAGGGGAGGAACTATGACTGTTATATACCCGGCGTGACAGCACCGCCGATCAGTATTAGCCCGACCCCTGATGAAGCCAGGTCACTGGCGAAACATGTCGGGGGGCTAATCTCTATCTTCATTTTAAATTGCAGTGTACCCAGTTTGGGGTGAGACTTTCATCTATTTGGCTGGTTAAATTTAGGGTTACGTTTGAGGGAGTAGTAACAGGTTTCTGTACAAGGTTGGGATCGGACTGATCCCATACCACAGAAATCAATGCATGGGTTTAAATGATAATAACTCATTGCGTTCAGGTTTGTATTTTCCTAGCACTAGCAAATACTTTTTTACCAGTTATTGAAACACCATACCTATTACTCCATCACTCGCATTGGTTAGGGTGTTAACCCTTCCCCCCTCCTCCTACTGGGGGCAGTTTTTCCAGCCAATTTTGACATATTGACACAGTCCCAAGTTACAACACCTGAAGCCCACCCTACCTGGGGCATCTAGGTTTTTAATATATATCTCTTGAATTGAGCACTAAGTGGTTACTCTATAATTTATTTTATATAACAATAAAAGCTAAGTTTTAGTTGCCACTCTCTATTGTCCGGATATGGGCTCTTCTATGCCGTCTCAAGACGGTTTTTGTAATTATTTATGTAACTGATAACAATTTTTTTGTATAAAGTACACTATATCTACTTATTGCTCTGCAGGAGGAGTTGCTATGAGGAGTTCCTCATCCTCAATATTTTCCACACATTACCTAATGTGACAAATATGATCCAGAAAGCAGAGCATAGTCATGCCTGGAGCAGCAAAGAAATGGTGCCGTTCCTGATGCCAGAGCATAAAACCAGCATCAGGAGGCAGAGCAGGGCAGCACCTGGAGTATAGATTCATGTTCAGAGTGATGAGGATGGGAGCGACAAGAGATGATTTTTTTGTTTTTTGTTCTATTTTATCCATTATTAGCTATGGAGTCTTCAGCACTATTTGTCTGCTCTGGGTGTCTCCAGTATTATTTGCCTGCCCTGCTCCAGTATTATTTGTCTGATCTGAGTATATCCACTTTTATTTGCCTGCTCTGCTCCAATATTATTTGTCTGATCTGAGTGTCTCCACGTTTATTTGTCTGTTTGGTAGTCTCCAATATCATCAGCTTTCTGCTCTGGGAGTCTCCATTTTCTGCTATGGGATATGCCCATGGTCTTGGATTCAATGGACCGAAATGAGCGAAATGCCTGAGCCGCAAATTATATACAACACTCCTGCCAATGCAGAGTTAACCTAGTGACTGATATCAACATCCTTCTCTATTCAATAGGGTTTTCTCTACAGCCTAATCAATGCAAAAGCCTAATCAAACAAAAGAAGGTTATAAAACCCCTTGTGGCTGGGAAGCTCGCTCTCTTACTGCCCAGGATGGACTGAGAGCAAATGTGTCTGTGGCACACTGCCCTGACACACTTGGTGTGAGTGGGGAACCAAGCCCCAAGCAGACATCCACCTTCTGCAGATGTTTCTGCTGTTGTGGCTGTTACCGTAGGTTAAATGCTTTACAAACTCTTCCTCTGAGTGATCCCTGTATAAGGCATTACCACCACAGGCATCTCATTAACCACCACCAAGGATCCCTACACATGCATCAGGGTTGCCTCAGTGAGAAACCTACATCTTCAGCCTCTCCCACCTCTACCTTCCAGAGACCTACAAGGTTGTGGATATGGCCTCTGTTCCCTGGTACCCAACACTGCAACTGCAGAAGAGTGCTAGGCCACACTCCACCAGCCACTCAGGTACCTAGGGCTCCATCTGCCCCCAAGCCACGAAAAAAGCTAGGCCCTGGTGGGGAATATTGCATATACAGTATGAGAGATATCAATGGTAGGATGAGGGGGTTTTTCTCTAGGGATGGAAGGAGATTATTGATTGGGAGATCTTCTTCCTCCAACAACTGTACTCCCATACTCCATCCTCCTCACACATGCAGAATCCTCACATCCACCCCCCCCCCCTTCATCCCAGGTCTCCCTCCTCTTTATATAGCCAATAAACCCATGCCCCATCCTTTTTAGCCAGTACCCCCTTTTCTGCTTCCCACAAACCCAACATCCTTATGCCCCTCTCTTTATCACACAGCCAACTCTCTCTTTTCCTGCTATTGTTCATACAGCTATCACACCAGATTCCCTTCCTCACACAATTAGCACTCCCATTTCCTCTTCTTCTCACAAAACCAGCATCCCCATATCCCCCTCCTGATCACACAGCAGACACCACCAGGTCATCTTATTATTTATACAACCAATACCACCCGATTACCCCTTCTCACACAACTAACATACACATGTCTAATTTTCTTATACATCTAGTGGTCACAGGATCTCCCCACCGTATTATACTATGAGTAGAGAATCACATATGACAAAGCGGAATTCACTATGAATTTCATGATAAAGTTGAATAGTCGTGGATCCAAATTTCCGGCAGCTTCATGGTAATGAAGTCTGAGTCTTGGAGGCTCCGACTGCCCTCTTGAAGCCCTTTCTGGCATGGCCTGGAACTTCATTCTGGTTGCAGCAGAATTTATGCTAGGACTGTGAGGCTATCAAAGAGAAGCCAGGTCAAGGCTACAGTAAGATGGCCACAGCTTCCACCAAGTGGCACCCTTCCGCTTGGAGCAAGAGGACCTCCAGAAGGGCAGCTACTCTTTGGGATCCTCCAGCTCTTCACAGAAATTCTACTACCACCAGTATAAGGCCCCTGCCTTTACCGGAGAGGACACCAGGAGGTTAAACAGGATCTCATGACTGAGACCTGCCATTTCTCCTGCTAGATCCATGTTCAGGGTGTCCCAGTTTTCTCACCAAGTCCATTGTCAGAGACTTGGCATCATAGCTGGAACACACTGACTACTTTTTGAGAGCCCCTAGTCTCTCACAGAAATTCTTCTGTGTCCGGGTCATTCATGTAGTAAAAGGCTCTAGGAGATCGGTCACAGCTCCCACTTCACAATCTTTTGAAAAATTATGTCTTATATCTAACTTTGACCACTCCTAGTATATATTATGCAATATGCTCAAACTCCTAAACACTACAAAGCACTGTGTTCCCTCATCTATATATTTCATGCCCCATTCCTCTATTCTCATTGGCTATAGCTCCTTAGTCTGTCTCTCCTGTAGTTTTGGACACACTAGTCCGCATTTATCAAAACTAGTGCAATCAGCAATGGGGGCTGGGACCCGAATACAAAAAGATTTGAGACCACTGTAGAGGGTGCAGTGTGTGACAGATTCATAAAATGTGTCACACGTTCTTCATGAATCTGCACTTCTCCGGGAGAACCCACCATGTCTTGTGGCGCAATTAAATATAAAGTCACTCCATATCAAACCCCTTACCCAATAAAAACACTTTGTGCTTCTAAGTGGCTTTTATAGAGAAACACAGTTGGTATGATGATGTAATTAGGCCGTCTGTGTAATAGAAAAGGTGCAGGTAGATGTCTCTCTGCTGAACAACTCTCTAAACCACTGATTCTTTACACAGTATGGACCTGCCATAAAGGTTTGTATGTTTAGTGTTTCCGCCCTACCCATCAGGTCAGCGGGCCCCATAGAGAGTGCATGGTCTACCGTCATTGGAGGCAAACCACTGGATATGCTCTTGCTTGTACACTACTCCTCTGTTCCTATGGCAATAGAACAGTATTATCACATCATATTTCATCCGCACTGTGAAATTCAATTTAATAATCCTATAATCCTTAGTATCCCCTGGAAGGAAAAAAGTTACACAGAACAAGAGCACCATCTCACACAGCCAAAGTAGACAAAGAACATTTAGAGCTCTTTCATATTGGCATTGACGTTCAGCTTCAGTTACACATCCATACCGTTTTGTCTCTGTTGTGTCTCCGTTTTTCTTTTGTTTTCTCTCTGTGATGCATACCTTTTGTCTCTGTGTCCGCCCCCCCCCCCCCCCCAAAAAAAATGGAAGTTTAACATTTCTTTGAAAACATCACACCTGGTTTTTCATCCTCATCAATGAACAAAACAGATGTTTCTTCCTTTTTTTTGCGGACCCATAGAATTCTATTGCCTTCCGTGATCTGCATCCATGAAAAAATAGGACATGTTTCAGAATTTTTTCTGTGATAATACAAGCCAATGTGAATATACGCATTGAAAACAATGGCTTTGTGAGGCATCCATGGAAATCATTGAACCACAGATGTGAAAAATAGAGCCAATGTGAAAAACCCTTTGGACTGAGTCATTAAGTGGGATATGGTTTCCAACAATTATCAATGTGAGGGAACTTTCAGGGCACATATAGGCCTCTTATAAAGAGGTTTGTTATTTAGGAGGGGAAGAAAAAGGCGTAAATTATATGCTATACTCCCAATAGCCTATTGCACTGTATGTATATAATTTTATGTGAGATATAACCTTATCTTGCTTATTTAATATAACATAGGTAGCAAGTTTTAATAAAATGAAGCTGCTATGGTATTTTCTACACCATGGTTTATTGTAGACTCATATGACAGTCTCTAGATTGTAAAATGGTGTGCTGATTGATTAGATGTCAGCCTATTAAAATGGCCACATACCTGTCTGGAATTACAAAAGAGAAGTTGAAAGAGTAATGCTTACTAAACATATTGGTAAAACATTCACTAAGACAAGCTTTATATCTTGATCTAACAAACTGCTATAGTTCAAAGAAAGAAAAGCCTAAGCTTGCCTATGTATTGTTGGCTAAATCTCTGCCCTACAGTCTACAAACACTTGTTTCTACATACAAGTAACTTGACATTACTTTGGTTTCCATATCCGTTCATTTCTCTGTTTGCATAAAACTGATTAAGTAACATATTGAACATACCTGTCAAAACCAGTTATGTGCACCTACAGACAGGTATGTACATACAGGCTTTCACTATTCATAAAACATGAACAAATATATATTCTTTGTATTAAAGTTAAAGGGGTTGGCCAATGTAAATCTTTTTTTTTGTAATGTGTAAGTGTGGAGGTAGGGTAATTTACCAATATACATCTATTAATAGTCTTGCATCACTTTCTTAATATGTGAAGTGAAGTTTCCTGTCTTTTACCTCATCAGCCGGACATTCTGGAGATGGCTGGAGATGGAGGGTCATGTGATCTCTAGCTGTCCATTAACAATTGCCAGTTAGAGATCACATGACCCTCCATCTGCAGCCATTTTATGGACTGGAATGTTTGGTTGATGAGGTAAGAGACAGGAGGTTTCACTTCACATATCAAGAAAACGGTGCAGAACACTTAATAAATGTATTAAATTGCCTAATACTTACCCCACCCTTACACACTCATTACATAAAACTTGAGGTAAAGTGGCCAACCCTTTTAGTCTTTAAATGGCCTAGTATTATCCAAAGCGATGTTCATAAGAGCACAGGTGTTACTTAAAGAGGTTTTCCCACAATACACCCCTTGCCTACAATTAAGGTCACCTTGTAGGTATGTGGAGGCTTATAGCCATTGACGCTCCACTAGGAGATTTTGGGAAAAGATGGAAATAAGTTTTCCAAAATGGGATAAGGAAAACCAAACCTCATTTAGCCTTTAATTGTCAGTCTCCATAAGACTTCCGTAACTTCCTGACCCTAGTCAATAGCCTCTCACACAGCAAAACAAGTTTTCTACACTGTAGGAAAGAGACCCAACCAGATCAAAACAGTGCTGGGAATCTGCTCCTTCTGGAATAGATATACTCAATTTTCGAAATTCAAAATGTTCTACTTTTTCCACACATAGTCATAACAGCAAAAAAACCCAATAATAAAAAAAGTCACCGAATGTCTACTTTATATGGACATGGTTTTTTATGCATTCTCTCCTTTTTCTGGAGGTTCTGGGGCTTTAAACGTTAGGTGCGATTTTTCACATTTTCATAAAAAATGCAAAATCACGCTATTGAGGTACCAGCTCAGGTTTCAAGTCACTTTAAGAGGCCTAAATAAAAGTAAAACCCCATAAAACTAAAGTAAGCAGCTCCTAGTGCTTATACAAACGCCGCAGTGTTAGAAGCATAGTGTTACCGGAAACCTCCGGTAATGCTATCTAATACTGCGGCGCAAAGCGGTCAGATGTATTCATGAGGGGGGCGTTCCGAGGTGCTGCCTCTTCCCCGGACCGCCCCACTCGCTCCATAGGGTGGCGCTGACTGCCGCGCCTCATGCCGCAGTCACCGCCCCTAACCACGCCCCTAACCACATTGCACTCCGCCACAGTGTAAGATAGCGTTACCGGATGTTTCCGGTAACGCTATCCTTCTTACACTGCGGTGTTTGTTTGTAACACCCAGGTCCCCATTAACTTCAATGGAGTTCATGTTTGGCCCAAAGTTCAGTATGACGTCCAAGTCACGAACCGAATTTTAATGTGAAATTCAGACCAACACATTGGGGCACATTTACTAAGGGTCCGCAGCCGCGAATCCGTCGGGTTTTTCCCGAATATTTCCGCTATGCGCTGTATTTCACGGAATTGTGGCGCACGTGATCGATTTTTGGCGCAATCGCGCCGACTTTCGCGCGACAGAAATCGGGGGGCGTGGCCACCGGACAACCCGAAGGATTCGGAAAAAACGCAGAATTTAAAAAGCCATTTGTGTCGCAAGATCAAGCACTCACATACACCAGAAAAAAGCAAGTGAACTTCGGCGGACACCTGGTGAATATCGGCGCACGGACCTTAGTGAATCCCAGCAGAACCTGAATCAGCGTCGGAGAACCCGCCGCTGGATCGCAACTGGACCGGGTAAGTAAATGTGCCCCATTGAACCACAATTTCAACCAACCCGCTCGAAATTTATCAGCAAAAGCATAAAAATTAAAAAGAAATTTTCAGGAAATGTAACCATTGTGATTTTATTGTATATTTTTTGTGGATGGTCAATCTAAATGTAACATAGGGTGTTTGGAATTTATCTTTCACTACCTACAAATTATGATATATCAAGAATTTTGGCAGCCAAGCCAAGATAAATCTTGCATCCACTTCCCAGATGTAGAAACTTTCAGGTTTGCTTGGTTAAAAGTCCAGTAGTTTTCACCTTTGAAAAAGTAGATGAAGCCGTTTGGATGATTTAGAGCTGCATTAGTGTTGTGAGGAACACCTTTCCAGTCTTGAAGACTTCGTGGGTAATATGGCTCCACTGTCAGTGATTTCTCATTGAAAACATAGTATTTGTCCCCTTTGAAAATGACCAAATGTCCAAGTGGCTTAAAATATAAAGCTGTATCAGGGTGGCGTGGGAGTCCATCATCACTGCACTTACGAGGAAAGCCAACCTCTAATCTGGAACCTTTATATCGCCAACATCTTCCGCCTGGAAAGTTAAACAAACAAAATCAGGGGTGTCTTAAAGGCACATTTCTATTGCTAAGATAAATAGCTAATGTATATTGTTACCTGTACTGTGTGTGCTTTACTACACAACTTTTACAATTACGATTGGGTTATGCACACGCAGGCAAAGAAATTGTGTGATATCTGCATTTACTGTGAGAGTGGTATATCAATAGTTTTGACATCTCTTACACCGACCTAATTTCATACACACAATAGACTCTCCTTATTCCTGGTGACCACAACAAAGACCTCTCAGGGAAAGTAAAATTAGGATTGGTTCCCATGACACCTAATGTTTTTCTTACTGGTGTCAGCACCCTTTGGTCTTGTGTGGCTGGTGTCTCGTGTGCATAGGGTCTGCATGAGTGATTCTTTCTCTGTGTTTATGCGTGAGCTTGTTCTGTGAAGGAGCAGAAGTTCAGAAATCAACCCAAACTATACTTATTAATCACTAATGTGATAGAAATAAACCAAAAGATGATTCATCAATGTATTATATGATACAATCTGCAACAAAAGCACATACAAAATTGTCACAGGCAGCATGCAAAATTTTTAATCTACACCCCACAAAGTTATATGGACACATTCAGCGTATGGGGGACAGATGCATCCACCCCAGGCCTCCACTGAGGGTACACTATGGGAATCCCCATTGATGTAACTGTCCATATAGCAACATTTGCATTACTGGGTAAACAACCCTGAACACCATCAGTAGTCCATCACTGTCTTCTGTCGATGTTCACTCCTACTCCCGATTTCAGGGGGAGGGGATGGAGCCGGGCAACGTATTCCACTGTATGAGCATACAATCCAATATGTCCGGAATCCTCCCGATATATCCCTACATAAGTGGTGTGAAAGTCTTTTGCCTGCGTTTTTAACAAATCTCTTTATGACCCATGTAATGCCAAGTGAATGCCATGATCCATGAATGCCAAGTAATGAAACAAAAAAATGTGACACATTGGGACAAATGTATCAAACTTTTGGCTTGCCTTTTTCTTTAAAGGAAATTACAATTTGCTTTTATGCATTATAAACCAAACATACCTTGAGGATGCTGTAGCTACACTGATGCAGAAACCTAACTTGTTTCATCCCTGAACTTTTGCTCAAAAAACAATTATAAAATTATCATAATGAGGCTCTGTCGCTCCTGTGACTGGCCCGGCGCATCTCCTCTTACCCCAATTATGCACTGCTTCAGAGAATGATGTAATCACTGTGTTGTAAAAAAGTGATGAATCACTACACCATCCCCAGCTGCTATGTATTAATCATCCAGCTCAGGTTGATTAGTCCTGTCTGGACAGTTCAGCCTGCATGCAACCCAGCTTTCCCAAGCTTTTCTGAATTTTATAATTGTATTTTGACAAAACCACTTGGTACAGGGATAAACAAGATATGTTTTTGCATCAGTGTAGCTACATCATTCTTAAGGTGTGTTTGGTTCACAATGCATAAAAACAAATAGTAGATTTCCTTTTCATGTTGCATGTATTCATTTGCGACTTTTTTGCGCCTAAAATAGTTTCTTTTCAAAGTTCAACATTGTCTAGTTTTCTGCAGTTCCAAGAGTTATCACCTGAATCCAGATTTGAAAGTTGCAACTTTTGAAAAAGGCCCTTGACCATCCGTAGAAATTAGCTGGGAACTGAATGCAACTTTTGGAAACTTTTAGCGACTTTAGTGAATTTGCGACTTTTTAAAATCCAAAGACTAAAGGTTTTGTTTATTTGTGTTTTTCATACTTATACAGGGACTTCTGCTGTATGTTTTTTAATTTATTTTTATTCATGTTTTAAACTTTTTTCACTTTATTATTACTTTACACTTGGGATTGAACCAGCAATGCTCTGAAGCGCAAGTCACTGCACTGCAATACTAATGTATTGCTGAGCTTTGTAAACTGCCTGAGCATGCAAGCTCATGTGCAGACAGTTTACAGTCAGCCCCGGAAAGGTACTTACTGTGGGAGTGATCGGGCAGCCTGGGGCACTCATCAGATCCCTGGGCTACCATGAAGAGAATCGGATGCCCTCATAAGTTGATCGAACAGTGTCGTTCGATCACTAGTCGAAGCAAGCTGGTAACCCCTTACACAATACGGTCATGCTTGACTGCAGTGTATAATGGGTTAATACCTGCAGAGGCAGCACCGACCATATCACCAGCTGTGATAAACTGGTGTCAGAAGCTGCTTGTAACTGTAGGTGCATTTGAGCCAGGGCACTTGAAAAACAGATGTACAGTTACATGCATTTGCGGAAAGGGATTAAAGGAAACCTACCATGATAGCCAAGCGCGTATCACCGTGCGCTGAAGCTGCTTCGAATATAAAGATTAGAAAAGTGTTTAAAAGCATTATAGCGCATTATGGAAATAACTAAGATATGCTCCAGCGCTGAGCCCTGAGCTGCAACACATGTTGCAGAAGGATAGCCGAGGGGGGGCCGACTCGATTCACCACTTTATGTCACATGTCACTCTTTTGGACAGGACATAGTGCCAAGGACTGGACTCTGAACATCATAGTGATGTATGATTCAAGGAATGTCTTCTTCCTAGAAGAACATCACCACAGATGTAATCATAATAACAGATAACAGATCAGCGCTGCAGTATTGCAGAAAAGAACGGTATCTCATATCACTGTGATGCACAGAGCGCTCAGTCCATGAAATCTGGCTACCAAATGGTCTGGTCATAGACAAGGTGGGGCCCTGGGCAAAACTAGAAGTGGGACCCCAAAGTAAAACTATTTTATGAACAGTCACTTTCCGTGAGAGGCTCCATTAGTCCTGAACAATAATAACACTTTGTAGTGTTACAAACCATAGTATGGTAAGACAATCTGTAATAAGGGACAGTAGGAGAATTTTATAGGAGATAGACAGATAATAGGTAGATTGATGATAGAAGATAAATATGAAAGGTGATATAGATTTATAGATATGTGATAGAAATATAGATGCATAAGTAGTTTATATACAGATAGCTAGATAGATGAAATAAGATAGATATGAGAGATAAAAGACTGATCAATTGATGGATCGATTGATTGACTGATAGATAAATAATAGGTAGTTCACATGCAGGGGGCCCCTTTAGGACAGGGAGCCCTGGGCAAATGCCCAGTTTGCTGCCCCCTAACACATTCATGTTATTTAACTTTAAAATTTACAATAGAAAACTAGCACATTTTGCTAACTAAAATCCCACTCAATTATCAGATGTTTTACTAACCTTTGAAAAAGTAGAATTTTCCATCTGATCCTGACACAGCTGCAGCTTCAATGAACGCTGGTAATTTTTTCCACCTTTCTTGTGAAAGCTGAGGCTCAGAGACATTGCCATTGGGGGAAATCATCCAATAATTGCGACCCTTGAAGATGTACAATGTTTGCTTCAAATCTGTGCAAAAAAACATTCACATAATTATGAAGTGGGGCAATCTATATTTACAATGGGTAAAGGCAGAAAGTATTTTTCAGACTTTAAATTTTTCACTCTTTGTTTCATTGCATCAAAAAAGTCCTTTTTTGGACATTAATCTACACCCTATCTTGACAGAAAAAAACAGAAGTCTAGATATTTTTGCTAATTTATTAAGAAAACTGAAATATCACATATCATAAGCATTCAGACTTAGGCAGCATGGTTTGGCACTGGGCCTAGAAAACCTGCTATTTGGCACGCTTACTAACACTAAAACCATCTCCTTTACAGGCGCAAGACGCAATAAGGGTTTCCGGAGAAACCCCCACTCCTCTCAGCCGGTTCACAGTCCTCAGCCAACCAGCGGCACAGAACCAAGTGCTCCTGTTGGATTTTCTTCACTAGAAAGCACTGGCATATTCTTGGGGTTTTCCCTTTCGCCTACAGGTGAAACAAAAAGGTTGCTTTCTGGTTTTATGCCACCAGAGAGATTCATGACTGGCCAATCTTTGTTCCTGAAACTTAACAGGGGCAACCTGTTGAGAAATCCAAGACATCAGCAACACAGGCGCTCACATGACCAACAGCACCCAGAGGATGCAGCTCCTGCCCCGACCAAGAGGTGTTGTACAGGTAGCAGATTGCTCCACGGTGGTCACCAGACCCCTCTTATAGACTTATTTTTATTGTTTGCTTGTTTTCAGTATTTATATACATGTTTATTGCTAACTTGTGCATATTGCTAATTATATACCACTTTGTCTATAACTTCTCATCCTCTAGCAGTTCTTCCAGATCCACCAGCCGGTAGCTTCTGGGCCCCGCCCCGGGAGCCACTTCCATGGAAACTCACTGTCCCCTTAGGGTGTTGCAGTCAGATGCCCTGAAGGTAACTTGTTTTAGTCCTACCCCACTTTTCTGGTGCTGTCTACTCTGGCCTTGTGCCTAGTCGACACTTTAGGTTATCTGTGTTCACTTTATCTCAATTTTCTACACTTTCCTCTTTACTTTTCCTTATCTATTTCCTTTCCCTGAGCTATTTTCGCTCTCCCTCTCTGCCTGTCCAAACCCCTACTCCAGAAGAGGGCGCAGATTACATATGGGATGCACAGACAGAGGGCACAGATCCTCCTTCTCCAGGAAACTCACTTTAAGACAGGACATATGCCTCAGTTTCGGGACTGTCATTATATTTCATGGTAACAGACAAATCCAGACGCTGGAAGAAAAGGGGTTGTGGACAAACACACAGAAATTGATACATCACCCAGGTGAGTATAACACTATGTTTGGATAATTACACACCCTTCTTTTCAAGCAAAATATGGTCTTTGATACATAAATAAACAATTCAAGTACCTTTTAGTATAAGATTATAATGACCGGACAAATATAGCGATAGAAGGACATTGTTGAACACAGGGGCGTAACTACAGTGGTAGCAGCCATAGTAGCCACTATGGGGCCCGCAGTGTTAGGGGGCCCCGTCATCCTACCTGACATACTAAAGAGTGGAGGATATGCACCATTAT
Organism: Engystomops pustulosus; assembly: GCF_040894005.1. NCBI lineage: Eukaryota > Metazoa > Chordata > Amphibia > Anura > Leptodactylidae > Engystomops > Engystomops pustulosus. Next base: position 128,808,820 of record NC_092412.1, on the reverse strand, counting down.
ATACATATTATGCTGCACATTGTACAGCATAACATATAAATAGCATATATGTGATATATATGTATATACACTCACCGGCCACTTTATTAGGTACACCTGTCCAACTGCTCGTTAACACTTAATTTCTAATCAGCCAATCACATGGGGCAACTCAGTGCATTTAGGCATGTAGACATGGTCAAGACAATCTCCTGCAGTTCAAACCGAGCATCAGTATGGGGAAGAAAGGTGATTTGAGTGCCTTTGAACGTGGCATGGTTGTTGGTGCCAGAAGGGCTGGTCTGAGTATTTCAGAAACTGCTGATCTACTGGGATTTTCACGCACAACCATCTCTAGGGTTTACAGAGAATGGTCCGTAAAAGAAAAAACATCCAGTGACCGGCAGCTCTGTGGGCGGAAATGCCTTGTTGATGCCAGAGGTCAGAGGAGAATGGGCAGACTGGTTCGAGCTGATAGAAAGGCAACAGTGACTCAAATTGCCACCCGTTTCAACCAAGGTAGGCAGAAGAGCATCTCTGAACGCACAGTACGGCGAACTTTGAGGCAGATGGGCTTCAGCAGCAGAAGACCACACCGGGTGCCACTCCTTTCAGCTAAGAACAGGAAACTGAGGCTACAATATGCACAAGCTCATCGAAATTGGACAGTAGAAGATTGGAAAAACGTTGCCTTGTCTGATGAGTCTCGATTTCTGCTGCGACATTCGGATGGTAGGGTCAGAATTTGGCGTCAACGACATGAAAGCATGGATCCACCCTGCCTTGTATCAACGGTTCAGGCTGGTGGTGGTGGTGTCATGGTGTGGGGAATATTTTCTTGGCACTCTTTGGGCCCCTTGGTACCAATTGAGCATCGTTGCAATGCCACAGCCTACCTGAGTATTGTTGCTGACCATGTCCATCCCTTTATGACCACAATGTACCCAACATCTGATGGCTACTTTCAGCAGGATAATGCGCCATGTCATAAAGCTGGAATCATCTCAGACTGGTTTCTTGAACATGACAATGAGTTCACTGTACTCAAATGGCCTCCACAGTCACCAGATCTCAATCCAATAGAGCATCTTTGGGATGTGGTGGAACGGGAGATTCGCATCATGGATGTGCAGCCGACAAATCTGCGGCAACTGTGTGATGCCATCATGTCAATATGGACCAAAATCTCTGAGGAATGCTTCCAGCACCTTGTTGAATCTATGCCACGAAGAATTGAGGCAGTTCTGAAGGCAAAAGGGGGTCCAACCCGTTACTAGCATGGTGTACCTAATAAAGTGGCCGGTGAGTGTATGCTCTATATGTATAAATGTGTGAATGTAACTTGTATATGTGAGTATACAAATATGTATATTTTTATTAAGTGAGAAGGAGGGGCCCCATGCAGAAGACTGCTGTGGGGCCCTGCTTCTCCTAGTTAAGCCACTGGCTGAACAACATGAAAAAATAGCAAGGTCCACTTAGATAAATATCGAAACGCACTTGTATATGTATTATATTAAATGTAAACATGTGAGCATACAAGGATCAATTAAAAAAAAAAAAAGATATCCGTTCTGATATTTATACCTGAGGGGGACCTGGTAGCTAACTGGAAATCGAGAATGCCTCCCTTAATAATAGGGATTTGCGTCGATCAAAAAAAAAAACACTTGGTTAAAGCCTTCGAAAGTTATTACCAGATAAAGTGACACACGCTGGTTTTGAAAAATAGGCGTTGGTCATCAAGGCACAAATGAACTAGGTCAGAAAGGGGTTAATAAATTAGCAAAAATATCTAGATTTCAATTTTTTTCCTGTCAAAATAGGGTGCAAAGTGTACATTAATGAGCAAAAAAAGATCTTACTAATTTGGTGCAAAGAAACAAAGTGTAAAAAATTTAAAGGGGTCTGAATACTTTCCGTTCCCACTGTATATAGTATCTGGTGAATATGTAAGTACTTCAAAACCCTGCATTCTTTATTAATAGAGATGAGCGAACATACTCGTCCGAGCTTGATGCTCGATCGAGCATTAGCGTACTCGTAACTGCTCGTTACTCGGACGAGTATTTCGCCCGCTCGAGAAAATGGCAGCTCCCGCCGTTTTGCATTTTGGCGGCCAGAAACAGAGCCAATCACAAGCCAGGAGACTCTGCACTCCACCCAGCATGACGTGGTACCCTTACACGTAGATAGCAGTGGTTGGCTGGCCAGATCAGGTGACCCTGGGATAGACTAGCCGCTGCCCGCGCTGCTCGGATCATTCTCTGTCTGGATGCCGCTAGGGAGAGAGCTGCTGCTGCTCAGGGAAAGCGTTAGGGTGTTCTATTAGCTTACTGTTAGGCAGGAGTGATTCTAAAAGAACCCAACAGCCCTTCTTAGGGCTACAATAACGTTATAATTTTTTTTTTTTTTATTTGCAGCTAGTACCATATTGTGAGGAATTAGCAGGGGGACTTGCTACCGTTGTGTTTAGCTCTTAGTGACACACATATCCACCTCAAACACCAAAGTGGGAAAATTTATTAGGGGTTTGAGTAGAATTAGGCACAGTCTGCCAGTTTCTTTTTATTTTACGTTTATTTTTTTCATAACTCAGCGTCATCTCATCTGGCATAGTAGTGTGCTGTAATACTTGGCTAGAAAATAGCCATAGGAGAATACAAACGTCTTAATTACGCCTACAGTAGCGTTATATATATTTGATTTCTGGTTGATCTGCTGGTGGCTGTACTTGCTGCAGTGCATCTACTATCAAATTGGGAGCAATTTGGAGTCAGACTTGCGACCACTGTGTTTTAGTGACGCACATATCCATCGCAAAGACCGAAGTGGGAAAATTTATTAGGGCCCGGGGTTGTATTTCAATTAGGCACAGTCTGCCAGTTTCTTTTTATTTTACGTTTATTTTTTTCATAACTCAGCGTCATCTCATCTGGCATAGTAGTGTGCTGTAATACTTGGCTAGAAAATAGCCATAGGAGAATACAAACGTCTTAATTACGCCTACAGTAGCGTTATATATATTTGATTTCTGGTTGATCTGCTGGTGGCTGTACTTGCTGCAGTGCATCTACTATCAAATTGGGAGCAATTTGGAGTCAGACTTGCGACCACTGTGTTTTAGTGACGCACATATCCATCGCAAAGACCGAAGTGGGAAAATTTATTAGGGCCCGGGGTTGTATTTCAACTAGGCACAGTCTGCCATTTCCTTTTTTATTTTACGTTTATTTTTTTCATAACTCAGCGTCATCTCATCTGGCATAGTAGTGTGCTGTAATACTTGGCTAGAAAATAGCCATAGCAATAGGATAGCATCGTTTGGTTTTAAAAACTAAAAAACACAAAAAAAAAACAAAAAAAAAAAAAAAGTTAAAAAAAAAATACAAGTTATAACTCTCATTTTCAAAATGTTTAACCCGAGGGCTAGGGGTAGAGGACGAGGGCGGGGACGTGGGCGTCCAACTACTGCAGGGGTCAGAGGCCGTGGTCCTGGGCGGGGTGAGACACCACCTGCTTATGAGGGAGCAGGGGAACGCCGCAGAGCTACACTCCCTAGGTTCATGTCTGAAGTTACTGGGAATCGTGGTAGAGCACTGTTGAGGCCAGAACAGTGCGAACAGGTGATGTCGTGGATTGCCGACAATGCTTCGAGCAATTTGTCCACCAGTCAGTCTTCCACGCAGTCCACCCATGTCACCGAAATCGGCACTCCTCCAGCTCCTGCACCTCAGCCTCCTCCCCCCCAGTCTGCCCCCTCCCAGCAAAATTTGCCATTTGAACCGGCATACTCTGAGGAACTGTTTTCTGGACCCTTCCCACAGTCACAAACCACTTGTCCGGTTGCTGATGAGCAATTTTCCGATGCCCAGGTTTTCCACCAGTCGCAGTCTGTGGGTGATGATGACCTTGTTGACGTAGTGGAAGAAGTGTGTAAAGAGGTGTCCGACGATGAGGAGACACGGTTGTCAGACAGTGGGGAAGTTGTTGTCAGGGCAGGAAGTCCGAGGGGGGAGCAGACTGAGGGATCGGAGGATGATGAGGTGACAGACCCAAGCTGGGTTGAGAGGCCGGGTGAACACAGTGCTTCTGAGACGGAGGAGAGTCCTCGACCAGAACAGGTTGGAAGAGGCAGTGGTGGGGCCAGACGGAGAGGCAGGGCCAGAGCTGGTGCATCAGCGCCAAATGTGTCAACTAGTGAAGCTCCCGTGGCGAGGGCTCCTGCGGCGAGGGCTAGATTTTCAGAAGTCTGGAGGTTCTTTAAGGAAACACCGGATGACCGACGGACTGTGGTGTGCCACATTTGCCAAACCAGGATCAGCAGGGGTTCCACCACTACTAGCTTAACTACCACCAGTATGCGCAGGCATATGAATGCTAAACACCCCACTCAGTGGCAACAAGCGCGTTCACCTCCGGCCGTGCACACCACTGCTCCTTCCCCTGTGTCAGCTGATAGTCAGCCCCCTGCCCAGGACCCTGCCACAAAAACCCCATCGTCACCTCCACGATCCTCCACAGCATCCACCAGCGTTCAGCTCTCCATACCCCAGACGCTGGAGCGGAAACGCAAATATAGTGCAACCCACCCGCACGCCCAAGCCCTTAATGTGCACATCTCCAGATTGCTAAGCCTGGAGATGCTGCCCTATAGGCTAGTAGAGACCGAGGCCTTTCGCAGCCTCATGGCGGCGGCCGCCCCTCGGTATTCGGTCCCCAGCCGCCACTACTTTTCCCGATGTGCCGTCCCAGCCCTGCACCAGCACGTGTCAGACAACATAATCCGTGCCCTGACCAACGCCGTTTCTGACAAGGTCCACCTGACCACGGACACGTGGACGAGTGCTGCCGGGCAGGGCCACTATATATCTCTGACGGCACATTGGGTTAACTTGGTGGAGGCTGGGACCGAGTGTGACCCTGCGGCTGGTCATATACTGCCGACGCCGAGGATTGCGGGGCCTACCTCGGTCCAGGTGTTTGAGGCCTACTATGCCTCCTCCTCCTCCCACCCCTCCTCCACCTCCTCCTCCGAACGACCATCCGTGGGCATGGCGCCATCAGTCGGTAGCTCTAGGCACAGCAGCAGTGCCGTCGCTAAGCGACAGCAGGCGGTGCTCAAACTGCTGAGCCTAGGCGATAAAAGGCACACCGCCCAAGAACTATTACAGGGCATCACGGCGCAGACTGATCTGTGGCTGGCACCGCTGAACCTGAAGCCAGGCATGGTTGTGTGTGACAACGGCCATAACCTGGTGGCGGCTCTGCAACTCGGCAGACTGACACATGTGCCATGTGTCTAATAGTTCAGCGTTTCCTCAAGACATACCCCAATCTGTCTGATTTGCTCACGAAGGTGCGCCGCATCTGTGCGCATTTCAGGAAGTCCAGCACAGATGCTGCCACTCTCAGGGCAGCGCAGCGCCGCCTCCAACTGCCCGCTCACCGACTGTTGTGCGACGTGCCCACGAGGTGGAATTCAACACTGACCATGTTATCCAGAGTTTACCAGCAGCGCCGAGCGATTGTAGACTGCCAGATGTCAACTTCCACCAGAACTGGTAGTCAGGTCAGTCAGCTTCCTCAAGTCTACAATGAGGAGTGGACGTGGATGTCTGATATCTGTCAGGTGCTGAGTAACTTTGAGGAGTCAACACAGATGGTCAGTGGCGATGCCGCCATCATCAGCCTCACCATCCCGCTGCTTGGCCTGTTGAAAAACTCTCTGGTCAGCACGAAGTCGGAAGCTTTGCGCTCCTCACAAGAGACAGGGGAAGAAGATTCCCTTGTTGATAGCCAAAGCACCCTTAGGTCTGTTTCTCAGCGCATATCGGAGGAGGTGGAGGTGGAGGAGGATGAGGAGGAAGAGGAGGAGAATGTTGGCGAGACACAAGAGGGGACCATTGTTGAGTCCTACACTGTTGAGCGTGTATGGGCAGAAGAAGAGGAGTTGGAGGAGTTGGAGGAGGAGGAAATGGACAGTCAGGCCAGTGAGGGGAGTGAATTCTTACGCGTTGGTACTCTGGCGCATATGGCAGATTTCATGCTAGGCTGCCTATCCCGTGACCCTCGCGTTCAAAGAATTTATTCCAGCACCGATTACTGGGTGTTCACTCTCCTGGACCCACGGTACAAGCAAAATCTTTCCACTCTCATCCCTGGAGAGGAAAGGAGTGTGAGAATGCATGAATACCAGCAGGCCCTGGTGCACAAGCTGAAACAGTATTTCCCTTCTGACAGCGCTAGCGGCAGAGTGCGTAGTTCTGCGGGACAAGTAGCGAGGGAGAGTAGGCGAGCAGGCAGCTTGTCCAGCACTGGCAAGGGTACGCTTTACAAGGCTTTTGCCAGCTTTATGTCACCCCAGCAAGACACTGTCACCTGTCCCCAGTCTCGGCAGAGTAGGGCTGATCTTTACAGAAAGATGGTGAGGGAGTACGTAGCTGACCATACCATCGTCCTAAATGATCACACAGCTCCCTACAACTACTGGGTTTCAAAGCTGGACATGTGGCACGAACTGGCGCTCTACGCCTTGGAGGTTCTTGCCTGCCCTGCCGCTAGCGTCTTGTCAGAGCGGGTTTTCAGTGCAGCTGGTGGCATCATCACCGATAAGCGTACACGCCTGTCGACTGACAGCGCTGACAGGCTGACGCTTATCAAGATGAATAAAGCATGGATTTCTCCTAATTTCAAATCTCCAGCAGGTGAAGGAAGCTCAACCTGAATAATTTATCCACTCCTCCTCCTCCTCATTTTCCTCCTTCTCCTCCTCTTTCTACAGTAAAGCAGAGGAAACTGGCTGTTTTTTGACAGGGCCCACTGGCTCTAGGTATAGTACTTTATGCATTTAATTTTTCTGGAGGGCCACCGACACGGTCCTCTGTTTTAAACAATTTTTGGGAGTGCCACATACAGGCACTCAATCTATTCAATTTTTCTGGAGGGCCACCTTTCCGGTCCTCTGTTTTAAACAATTTTTTGGGACTGCCACATACAGGCACTCAATCTATTCCATTTTTCTGGAGGGCCACCTACCTGCTCCTCTGGTTTAAAAACTTTTTTGGACTGCCACATACAGGCACTCAATCTATTCCATTTTTCTGGAGGGCCACCTACCTGCTCCTCTGGTTTAAAAACTTTTTTGGACTGCCACATACAGGCACTCAATCTATTCCATTTTTCTGGAGGGCCACCTACCTGCTCCTCTGGTTTGAAAACTTTTTTGGACTGCCACATACAGGCACTCAATCTATTCCATTTTTCTGGAGGGCCACCTACCTGCTCCTCTGGTTTGAAAAATTTTTTGGACTGCCACATACAGGCACTCAATCTATTCCATTTTTCTGGAGGGCCACCTACCTGCTCCTCTGGTTTGAAAAATTTTTTGGACTGCCACATACAGGCACTATCCAAATTGAATTGTCTCCATAGCAGCCTCCACACGTTGTCTCCATTGCTACCTCCAAAAGTCGTCCATATAGCTGCCTCCATACATCGTCCCTTTATCAAACGAGGTTTGTCAGGCCGAAATTTGGGTTGTTTTCATGGATTCCACATCAAAGTTGTTAACTTTGTCACCACCCTGCTGTGTTATCCACAAAATACACTGGCAAACTTTTACCATTTACGGATATTATTTCAGCGCTTCTTGCGCATCTGTTTACATTCCCCTCACCCGCCATATCCTAAACTTATAAGAACGCTACTACACTTGATCTTATACAAAAGGTTCTTAGAAGTGCTGTTTGGGGAGTAGCCTAGAGACAGGGGCTTGGATTGGCGAAAGCTCGCCTAGCAGCGGAGCGCCAGCTCCATGCGCATCATGCGCTTCTTGCGCATCTGTTTACATTCCCCTCACCCGCCATATCCCAAACTTATAAGAACGCTACTACACTTAACTTGGTGCAGGCTGGGACTGAGTCTGACCCTGGGGCTGGTCATATATTGCCGACGCAGAGGATTGCGGGGCCTACCTCGGTCCAGGTCTCAAAGGCCTACTATACCTCCAAATCCTCCCACCCTTCCTCCACCTCCTCCTCCTCCGAATTACCATCCGTGGGCATGGCGCCATCAGTCGGTAGCTCTAGGCACAGCAGCAGTGCCGTTGCTAAGCGATAGCAGGCGGTGCTCAAACTGCTGAGCCTAGGTGATAAAAGGCACACCGCCCAAGAGCTATTGCAGGGCATTCCACATCAAACTTGTTAACTTTGTCGCCACCCTGCTGTGTAAGCCACAAAATATACTGGAAAACTTTTTTCATTTACGGATATTATTTCAGCGCTTCTTGCGCAGATGTTTACATTCCCCTCACCCGCCATATCCCAAACTTATAAGAACGCTACTACACTTGATCTTATCCGAAAGGTTCTTAGAAGTGCTGTTTGGGGAGTAGCCTAGAGACAGGGGCTTGGATTGGCGAAAGCTCGCCTGGCAGCGGAGCGCCAGCTCCATGCCAAGAACCAACTAACATAGTTTTAACTGCAGCACCTTTAATCTACTACTAGTTCACTGCCTCCATACATCGTCCCCTTATCAAACGAGCTGTGTCAGGCAGAATTTTGGATTGTTTTCATGGCTTCCATGTTAACTTTGTCGCCACCCTGCTGTGTAATCCACAAAATATACTGGCAAACTTTTATCATGTACCAATATTATTTGAGCGCTTCTTGCTCACCTCCTTTGGTTCCTCTCTGCTACCCATTGGTTTGAAGCCTGAGTCCATTTAGGGTATGTCGCCATGCCACTCTCTAGCCTTCCGCTGCTGCCGCTGCCTCTGCATGCCGTCCCCTGCATGTCAGGGTCAATTATTGGATGTTTTAGATGCTATCTAGCTTCATTCTGTCACTCTGTCATGGCCATGCTGTTGCCCATAATTTTGGCATAATGGTGCATTTAAGCAGCCTCAGAGGCATCCATGCATGCTGCCCCTGCTGTTTCCTGTCCATTTCCGTGGTGTTTCCATCCTTTTCTGAGGTTCCCAGGTGTTTGGCCAAGCTTCCCTGTGCAAAGCCTTGGTCCCCTTGAAAAATGCTCGAGTCTCCCATTGACTTCAATGGGGCTCGTTACTCGAAACGAGCACTCGAGCATCGGGAAAAGTTCGTCTCGAATAACGAGTACCCGAGCATTTTAGTGCTCGCTCATCTCTATTTATTAACCAATATCATTACACTTAGGTCTGTTGCAAAACCTTATACAGGACATTTAATCAGAATATGAAGATGGTCTAGGAAAAGCACTTCTAAATTGCTTCTAAGTGCATAGATTGTGTATAAATTAACAAACTAGGCAAAATGAATAAAATATTTTCAGTCATGTAGCAATACAGCAAGCAGAACATAGTCTTGCATATTCTGGGAAAACTACAAGTGATTTTATGTAAAATAAGGTAAAGGTCTGTTCACATCTCCATTATTTTGTACAAGTTATAGAGGATACATAGAGATAAGGAAAATGAAAAGATTTACTCCAGTTCCATGTGTTCATCAATGCTGGTTTTGGCTTACAATTAAAAAAAATGATGAAATAACTGAGATGGGAATCGGTCAGGAGACCGCAATGTACGGAAAAGGTAGATGGTTCATTTCCGACATCTGCTGTATTGTTTGTGGTTGAGGGCAGGACAACTTAATATTACTGTTTATACTTGATAGCTGATACAATCTGACATCAATGTATATAATTAAATGACTTCTTACCCCACATAATGGCATCAAACATAGACTGGCAATACGAGCTTGTCTTTTTAGTGCTTGACTCACTATTCTCTGTACTCCAGTCTTCAAACATAGAAAAATCTTTTCCAGGGCGTTGCACAAGTTTACCATTAGAGGGAGCCCCTGTTTCAAAAGAGACCAAAATGTATTTTTTACACACTTCATATACACTATGCTATAAGTCATTAGACATCAAATAATATGACATACTGTACATCCAATTCCATAACTACAAACATTGGGCAAAGAAATGCTACGGATAACCTTTTAGACATTATGGTGGAGATTTAGCAGTGCTTCTGGCGTGGGAGCAGTGAAATAATCCCAATTTATCGTGAACTGCAAGAAATTGCGATTACATAACTGTGCAAATATATGAAAATATAACTTGTATTTGATAATTTATAAATGGGTGTAACAAATAAATGTGAAAATACACAAAGGAGTATTAAAAACACAAGAGGTGTTTGACCACTGTAGATATAATTTGCTGAGAAACTTGTTAGAACTAATGTGTGTTAGTACAACAAATGCGGTGCACCACTTGCACTAAAGTCATACACTAATATGCTATTTATTAGTAGGGGAAGATAAGGATGTATTATCCTAAAAAGGGGTAACGATGGATGTGCAATTTACATCATCTTCATTAGTCAAATTTGTGACATTGTATTTCTAATATGTCAATGGAGTAGCTGATATATGTTTTACATATTATTATATCTCATAAATTAAAATGGCTTGAGATTATCTACTACAGTTTACACACTCTGGACTAATCCCTTAGTGATATCAGAACCCTATTACTAAGACCTATTAAGGTAGATCGGGTGGTAGGTGCATCTTTTTAGGGATAATCCACTCTAATATGCAAATTTTCTAAAGAGGCTACTGGGGCGTGGGGTAGCCAGAGCTGAGGCTACACGGTGTAGGTACTCCACGCCCCAAGAGCCTCTTTGATCCTCCTACCCAGATATCTTCCGCTCCTCATAGCTGTGCGCACTCGTCCACGAAACCGGAGTTCTTGGCATGCACACAACACAGGCCGGCAACTGCGCGATCTCGGTTCTGAAGCCATGCGCAGAGCTCCGGCTTCATGTACAAGTGCGCATAGCTCCTTGTAGCTGCACGCTGAAGATATCTGGGTAGGAGGATCAAAGAGGCTACTGAGGCGTGGAGTACCTGCGCAGTGTAGCCTCAGATCTGGCTACTCCACGCCCCAGTAGCCTCTTTAGAAAATTTGCATATTACCCCAATAAAAGATTATAAAAGATAGAGTGGAGTAAAGGATTAGCCCTAAAAAGGGCTATCCTTACATACATTAGATAGATAGATCGATCTGTCTTGGTAGGTTTCCTTTAATCATCTGATTAGAGCAAGTGTGCAACATTATTTATAGTTTAAATTGTCAATAAAGAGGGATCAGACTCCACAAACCAACAGCAGGTGGCAGTAATGTACCGTCTTGAAAAAGTAGCTTCACATTTCAGCAGCCTTATATATGAAGATTGGAATTATTATAGGAAGACTATAAAACAAGTTCATCTCCCTATGAGCTCACTCCTATATGATACTGTTCTGGATATCCTATAGGAGTGAGCTTAACATGCTTGCTGATTAAAACACATACTGTAACTTGTTGTAAAGTGTAACAATATAGTTATAGTGATTTTACCAAATTACTAAATGTGATTCCTCCTTTGATAACAAACAGAACGATGCCCACTTTGTGCTGCTTGTTCTCTGCTTTCCAAAGTTATAGCATTTTCTGTTTTGAAAGTGTTTGACAAAAATCTTTCTCACCAGAAGTGAAGTGGGCGGAGACTAATGTCTGTCTGTCTATGGCCTCAAGCGGAGGCCAGTGAGCTTCCCCAGAGATCCAATGATGCCTTGTGTTCTCTCTCAAAGTAATTTAGCATTAAATCCATTTAGATTCCCACAAGTTAATTCACTGAACACTGCACAGGATGTATATGGTGACTAGCTTGGCAGCTTCCATCACATGGAGGAGCAGAGAATAAGTGGTAGAAATTATGAGTACATGATGCACATAGCCTGTGCTGTGTGAGCACTAAGGGTTAATAGCTTATCTGTTTATCTATCTGATGACAAGGTAGAGGATGGGAGCAGCATGAGGTGCATAGACAGACAGAGATAGTTCTGTAGAATCACAGACTGGAATGGAGGGACTGATAGGGAACAGGGGAGATCTTGTACCTCCCTATTCTGTGCAGGAGACATCTGTATTCACATATCCAGCTCTGTTTCATACACAGAGAGAGCTCTGTCACATTACCTCCTCCCCTGTGAGCAGGGAGCAGCTCCTCCTCTCCCATGAAACTGTCTGATGAACATCAGATAAATAAATCTATGGACTCCAGGAGAGTATGGAGAGGATGCAGCTATTGCAACTCTGAGGTAATCTAAGGGGGATAGCAAAGACGCTACTGCATATAGGTAAAAAAGATATTAGGCAAAGTTGTTTTACATCCCAAGAGCTACATTCCTCCTGTTTCTTCTTTAAAAAGTGAAGAATGGAGGTTATGTGGAAGCTGTCATGGTCAGTTCTGCTATCCATGCGTTTTTTTTTTTTTTAAACGGAGGAAAAGTACTGTTGACTTTGTAATTTATTCTGTCCAAAAAATGCATGGATAATGGATCCCTGCCTAAACGGAACATAAAGGATGACATAAAATTTACATTGATGTCAATGGGATTTTTAAGTGATACGTAAAAACTCTGTTAAACCTTTATTCTTTACTTTTTTGACAGAGGGGAGGAACGGAAAGATGGAGCGGTTGTGTGAAATGAGCCTAACTCTGTATAAGTAATAGGGTCCTGATATCACTGAGGCACAATTTATAATAGTGACATTATTTGAGCAAAGGATTAGTCCAGTGTGTGTAAACTGCAGTAGCAAACATTCTCATAATCTCAAGCCAATTTCATTTGAGATATAATAATATGTAAAACATATAGCAGCTACTCCATTGATACATTGATACACCAATTTCACTAATGAAGATGTAAATTGCACATCCATTGATACATACTTATCCTCCACTGTTTTACATATTAATTTAGATTAGTGGTGACTTGAGTGTGAGTGGTGTACTAACACACATTACTTCTAACAAGTTTCTCAGTAAAATATATCTACAGTGGTCAAACACGTCTTGTGTTTTTAATACTCCTTTAGGTATTCTCAAATTAATTTGATACACCCATTTATAAATTATCAATATAAGTAATGTTTTCATATATTTGCTCAGTTTTGGACTACTGTAAGCGTAGCATTTGGTCCACTTGTGTGTTCGTAAAAATACTCTTGCGGCTATGCCACCTTAATAGGATACAATTAAGCACATGCTGTGCCAGGGCAAAGGGGTAGAATTGCCATCCTTGCTACATGACCTCCAATGAGTTCTTGTATCTAGATGACAAGCAAATGATTATTTATAAGAGATTCGATTTCACCAAGAACAGCTACTTGTAAACTGAAAGGACAAATTGCATTTAAAATTTAAAGCTGTGTGAATTTTCAAAAACAATATTTTACAATAATAATAATAATATCTATTATATATATTGTATCATATACTATGCATATTGTAAGATTTTATTATGCCAATAAAATATATGATCATTACCTTCTGTAGCTAAGATCAGCAATAGACAGCAAAAAGGAAAGAAAATTGAATAGTATGGCCTCATTAATGACAAAGCAAGTTATTCAGCTTTTAGTTATCTTAAAGGAAAATTATTAGTAAGGATAACGCAAAACAAACTACAGATAGTCACCTAAGGTCCACTTGATGCGGATCCTGGCGGTGGTCCTCTTTAATGTTGACATGTCGGTATCGCCTTGAAAAGAAGAGTTAAAAAAAGCAGGCCAGACATTGTGTCGATGCGTCTTGGGCTGCTAATTATTCGCGCATCCGGCATGAAAATTTTGCAACCCTGAGCACCGGATTCACATCCCAGTGCTCCGGCCTGATTTTTCTAGCCCTTTTTTTTCAGGCGATCCCACATTAAAGAAGACCACAACCAGCATCAGGATGAAAAGGAGGACAGGTTAGTATGTGTATGTTTTTTTTGGTGTTATTATTAATGGTAGTTTTCCATTAAATCTATTGGTCTCAATAGCTCTCAAAGTGGAAGGACTGAGTCTGTAATAGATGAAGCCTCTAACACATATATGAACATAGTCTGTCAGGCTCTGAAAATTTACCATAAAGCATTTGGATCGCCAAGATATCATCAAAATTTAGCACATATTCTTTGCCTAACTTCTTGTAATATGGAGACATAAGGGCATTCTTGAAGGATGAGTGCTGAAGTCCAAGTGTATGCCCAATTTCATGTGCCAAGACAACAAAAAGATTCCTGCCCTTTCCATTTAAGGACCAATGTTCAGCATTGTCAAAGTGAGCTTCTCCTCGTCTTGGAAAGAAAGCATGTGCCAAAGCGCCACCTATACAAAAACATGAAACCCGTTAATAAGCAAAGTTACAATCCTGCAAAAATTCTAGATGTTTACAATACAGTGAAATCTGATCCATATGGTGCCCATGATTCAGTGGGGAGCATTTATCAAGACTGGTGTCTTTTCACACAAGTCTAAAAGGTGAGGTTAGAAAAAACAGTGGGGAGTGGGATTCATTAGGACTGGCGTTCTAAATGCTAGTCTCCGGCCTCTTAGTGGGCGCATACTCTGCTAGTTCCGATCTTTAGACCAGGTCAGAACTGGCAGAGTTTTCTACTATAGTCTCTATGGCTTTCTTGCGGAGACTAAAGTAAATGTGATGGGCTGCGCGTTCACAACACGGGCCACCTTCCACCTGCTACTGCTCCCCACCTGGTCTATGCCCTGAAATGCCCAGAGTGGCGTGCGGGTCGGAGAATCTCGTCAACTGGAGTGAAGACGGAGAGTCAGTTTTTTAGCGGAGCAGCCATAATGAATCTTTCCAAGTGTGTTCTACACCAAAATGACATTAATACATGCATCCATATGTATACATATACGTGTATCCATATCTTAAAACTATGAACTGTATGTAAGAAGACATATAACGGTAAGACATACTACTAAAACATAACAATACACACTTTTATAAACCAATCTTACAAGAAGGAATAGTATAGCACCTGGTCCATCAAATGCATGCCTTGCACCATCATTGTGCTCTCCATCAAAGAATGCCAGCCGAATATCTGCTGAGTCTCCTGCTGCTTCTGAAAATGTCAGGGAAGAGACATTGCCCCACAACTGAAATGCTGCTTTAACTGCGTGCCTAAGTTGACGTGAGGACAGATACCAAGGCCAGTTCAGAATCTGATAGGTAAGATGACGTTTGTACCACTTACCTGTAGGGCAGAGAAAGAAAGGATAAGTGAAGATTTAAAGGCTGTGACATATTAATACATACAAGAATTTAGCTTTCTTTTCTGCTGGTTAATGCAGTTCTTACCTATTAAAATTCTCTGAAATTATTTTAATTATGAAACAGTTTTTTGTATTTTCTCTTTTTTTTTTTCCAAACAAGCCAAACACATATATCCCACAATTCAGTACTGTACAAGTCAATAGGACACATGTACTTATGTTTTGGCTGTGTGCTCCGGCCTTTTTTTTTATCTTCTGGTCAAATGAGTCTTAAGAGTTTTGCCTTAAATACATAGGAGTTAAAATCTTCAGTGATTTTGCAACTTTTTAAATAAATGTTGGAAGAAAGTTGTCAACAGCTTTACTATGCCTGACAACAGCTGGTATGGATTTGCATCTTTCTGTTTTAAAAAAATTCAACTTTATCATTTATCTTGTTTGATCTTGTTCTCCCTAGTAATACCAGACGGCTTTATCCTCAGTTAAATACGTGCCCACCAAAATAATTTTCAAGTTCAATTCTGCTGACGCATCAGTTTTCTTTTCTCATTGCCCAGCAATGAGCATAAGAATCCCTTTACATAATCATTGACAACCCCATGCATAAAGAAGGCATATAAAGAACACCATCAGACACTGCCCTAAATTGCTTCACGAAGAAGGTAATTTGCATAAAGATGAAAAGGTTTTTGCAGTTTTTAATTGAGGCGGGAGGTGGTAGATTCCTTTTAGGTGTCCATTTTTAAACCAAAGAGTATGAAGTGCTTACACAACATTTAGCAACCTATAGACACATGGTGGGTCAATTCCGAAGGGCCTGGTTTGCGTTTTTCCGAGGAGTTATCCGAATATTTCCGATTTGCGCCGATTTTCCCTGAATTGCCCCAGGAATTTGCCGCATGCGATCGGATTGTGGCGCATCCCCGCCGGCATGCACGCGACGGAAATCGGGGGGGCGTGGCCGTTAAAAAAAATCTGACGGATTCGGAAAACTCACCTGCACCCAGCGGAGGACGGTGAACTTCAGTGCAATCCGACGAACTTCAGCGCAGCAGCGACACCTGGTGGACCACGGGGGAACTGCCTTAGTGAATCCCAGCCGGACCCGAATCCTCCGCAGAGATCGCTAATGGCCTGGGTAAGTAAATTTGCCCCATTGAGGCTCATTTACTAAGGGATCCCAAATTTACTAAGGGATCCCAAATTTTTCGTTTTGCGCCGAATTTTGGCACACGTGATCGGATTTTGGCACATTGGCGCCGGCTTTCACGCGACAGAAATCGGCAGACGGATTTGGAAAAACCACGGAATTTAACAAACGAAAAGTGTAGCAAGATCAAGCACTTATATGCACCGAGAAGAAGAAGGTGAACTCCTGCGGATCTCGGCGCAGAAGCAACACCTGGTGGATATATGGGGTGCACGACCTTAGTGAATCCCGGCAGAACCTGAATCCTCGTTGGAGAACGCACTGCTGGATCGTGACTGGACCGGGTAAGTAAATGAGCCCCATTGGGGCAGATTTATCAAGTGTCTGAAAGCCAGAATATTTCTAGTTGCCCATGCACAGCTCAGCTTTCATTTTACCAGTGCTCATGAATATTTCAAAGGGGAGCTGTGATTGGTTGCCAATGGGCAACTAAGAATATTCTGATTTTCAGACAGCTTGATAAATCTGCCCCAATGGGGCGCATTTATTAAGAATGTGGGAAACTGTACTAATAGTGCTCTGCCCGTGTTTAATGCTGGATGCGCCTGATTCACTAAGAACGTGCACCAGAAATCATGAATCTGTCGGTTCCCTGCACTGGCCCGACAGAGTTCACTGACTTTTTTGTGGTACACCTTTAACATAGGGCGTGCAACAAACTTTGCATGTTAAATCTGGCGCACGGTTCAACTGAACGCCACAATGCCCCTAATTTGTGTCGCATGATGCCTAGTGCAGCGTGCACCAGAAATGTGTCTCAGTGCAAGCAGTTTGCACTGAAAACAACAGGCAAAGTCAGACAGAAAACTGGCGCACTGCCCTTAATAAATATGGGCCATTGGTTTGTTTTTCTCATTCCACAGAGGTGGGGTCTAACTATTAGCGGGTATAAACTTATACTAGCCTGTATAAATATGCACCAGATTTATTATGCAGCATCACTTTCATCAATCTGTTGCTTTTACATTTTCTTTTCTATTAGCACAGAATTAGTAAATCTTGAATCATTTTCAACATATTACGGTATATTGCATAAATAAATATTTTTTCTGTTGCATGGAATTAGAAAGTTAATCCTTCTATATGATTCATGTCTGGTCACAGCAACTGAAGATCTTAAGATCTTGGCTATACTTTTTGACACATGTACTATGACGAAACATGACATACTTTGACATGAGCTTCAGTAATAGTGTCATTCCAGCAATTGAGAAAGCAGAACATGCCTTTAGTAGCTCCAGCTTTCCAGCGTATCTAAATTATGGGAAAACTATTATATTCGTGTATAAGCCAAGTTTTTCAGCACAAAAAATGTGCTGAAAAACCTCACCTCGGCTTATACACGAGTCAATATAAAAACCCCGTAATACTCACCCTCCGGTGCCCCGATCCCCGGCGGCGGCTCCCGGTGGCTTCTGGCTTCTTTACTCTCGAGCCGGCAGAGTTGCGTCCATGCGATCTGCTGTCGGGCGCACACTATGATGTGGAGTTAATAGGTTTTACCAGTTTTGGTGGTAAAATTAAGGGTCTCAGCTTATACTCGGGTCGGCTTATACTCGAGTATATATGGTAAACTATTCTACTGTATAATTGTACACATGTAGTTTTCATACAAGAATAAAAAAATATTCATACAATTTCATTGTAAAAGAAGCAACCTATAAAAATGGATTCAGTTTTGTATTTTTGTATATCTGGTTCATGACTCTGAAGGGTGTATCGTAAATTTTTTCATTGACCCATTAACTTCCATTATACACACAGGTGGGTGAAAACGGTTCAGAAAGACATTTATGAAAAGATCTAGTCTTGTATCCATTCACACTGCTAGACATAGGAGAGGTAAGACGGAGCTGTGAGTGGGTGTTACACACAGAGAGGGGTTGGACTGAGGAAAGAAAGCAGCAGGATTGAGTTTTATTAGACTGCAGTGTGATGAGAAGATGCATTTTATCTGTCTTGCTGAAGCTCGTAGCTGAGGCTTGTGAATGAGGGGAGAGAGGGAGGTGACTAACTGAATCTTACTGACAAATTTAGAGGGGAAGCTCTGCGGTACATAGGCTTTCATGCAAACTGCCTGGAAAAACCATAGGAAGGAAAATTGTAATGTAATTGGTAATATTATTCTAGTCTCGTCATAAATACAATATGCAAAAAATTAACAAAAGTTATGTAATTCATAGTAACTAATTCATGATTAAAGGGGTATTCTCATCAGGGCATTCACATTTAATATAATTAATTTTCCATGTACTGTACATACATTTCTTCAATTGGATGTTATATAAGAATATACAAGTATATTTAGCATACTTGATCTCCCTATGTGAACACTATCAATAGTTCTTTATTGTGAATAAAAAAAAAATACATTGTATTTTTAGATTTAAATTATAATGGTATTTCATAATATCTATGTTTTATCTTATTTTTGTTTATATTAAATATTGTAAGACAGGAAATTCGGTCACACTACAAAATGAGATAATGCTGATGAGTAATTTGTTCTGTAAATATCCATATCTTATAATACAGACAGTCAGTCACAAGGAAACAGACAGTTACAAGGTCCCACTGCGTTACTGAACTTTGGGTTAAATAGGATATATTTCATTACAATAACCAACTCTACTACAGTAGATTGTCAATGAATATACATAGCGCAGGGCTAGCTTGTAAACCTGCTGTGGGCTAGTGATCCCTCAGGTAATGTTTATCACCCATTTATCTAAAGGACTTATTACTACCCTTTATCATACACGTTGTAATTAACAGCTATTGCTTAGTCCTTCCCATAGCTATTCTGAACAGTCTCTTTTTGATGTTGTACATACAGGTGTTGGTATGTGATGTATATCTGTATGTTAGTGATGTAGATTAGTACAACAGCTGAAATGTTTCTGATAAATTACATAAAAATGACAAAAATCAACAATAAGTGCATGGATCATTCATGTGAAAGATACTTAAAGACATGTAGCTTTATGTAAGGCAAGTCCAGCTCACCCTGCCCATAGACCTTTGTTGTGAACAATCTTGAAAAAGCATGGAACTTGAAGAAAAAACATTTGTCATTATTATTTTATCTTTTTCAAAATAATACTCCATGTAAGTGAACACTAAGCATTAGGTCTATGTGTGTAAAAGGGAACCTGTTAATAGAGCTTCAGGTCATGTGACCGTGTCTTCTAAGCTACTTTACTAACTAGCATTTGCAAAATCTACATCATGTACGTAGCTGATCGTATGAAATCGCCACATGCCTCCATGGTAGCATGGGGAGTAGTAGAAGTCCTTGGTGGCATGTTGTGACTTCATATGATCAGATACCTACATAGGGTAGTTTTTGCATATGTTAGTGCATCAAGGGCCTTAGATGACAGCACTCTGGTCACATGACATGAAGTGCTGAATGGTGAGAAGGAGGCGTGGAACATGGGGGAGAGCTGCTGGACTCAGCTAAGCAGCTAAGCTGACTGTATGCCAGGTAAGATAACAAAGTTGATTTTTTGGAGATGTGAAGGAAACAAATTTTAGCTCTATAGGAACCTGTCACTAGCTGTATTTGTGAAAAATGTGGTGGTAGGTCATGGATCATGGACTTAATTTTTTTCTTATAATTAGAGCAATGAGTGCACTTACTTGAGGCTCTCAAGTCATAAACACCCCTGCCTTGGCTGCAGTACTTAGATACAAGGCTTGGCAGCCTTGGCCCAAGTAAAGGAAAAGATAAATAAGTGTAACACCCCTGCCGACGTATAGGCAAGGGAATGCTTGCGAATAGGGCCGTCTACCTGTAGGACCCCTCTAGGGGTGTCTGATCAACTCACCTTTAGGGTAATGCAGTCAATTAAGGTAATTAGCAGCTGTGGATACTGCCTGTGCAGGCAAGGGTTAAGCTTTCCAAAGTTATTGTCCAATTGTATTCCTTCATGTGAACTGGAATGTGACTGGAGAGTGAGCCACCGACTGACCAAGGTTTAACAAAAACCCCTGGACAGGAAGGGGCAAGGCCTAATGCCAGACACCTCTCTTACAAGAGAGGTCACCTCTTGGAACGCAGCTCTCAGAGAGCACATCTTCCACAAGACACACTGAGTGACCAGAGACGGTGTCTGTGAACCACTAGCAGAGACACACAACTAATCCCAGGACAAGCTGCAGCATTCACATCTGGACACAGCTACATCCCAACCTGCATCTACTACCAGTAATCCGGAATCATCATGTAATCCGGCATCTGTAACAAGACCGTTTGGCCTGTTGCCTGCAGTTGTTCTAATAAAGAACTGTGAGTTATTTTGCACAACGTTGCCTCCGTCTGTTCCCTGGATACGGCTGTATCACCACCATGGGCTCTCCATCCTTTACCCAGGGACATATATTACAGACACTAAGGGGTTGCCCCAGGGAGAACCAGCACCTCAGCCTCGCCCTCCATATTTCTTGCACACACCTCCTGCTGGAGACCTGCCAGGCTGTAGGACAGCCCTCCAGTCCCCATACCAAGCACCGTGACATCAGTGTGCCTAGGCCACAAACGCCAGTCACTCTGGTATTCTGGGCCCCAGCTGCCTCCATGCCCCAACAAAAGGCTAGGCCCCAGTGGGGGATGCTGCGCAAGAATCTGACATGTTCTGTTCAAGCATCTTTGTAACTTACATATATACTATAAAAACTACTGCACACTGCGTTATGACTCTCCTGCATTATATTTATATCCTGCATGAAAGCATTAAAATTATTTTACTATTTTTATCTTCCCTTTAACAGAGGATTTCAGCAATGTGAATTAAATTTGTAGTACTTTAGGGTTTATATGGTTTTTCCCTATTATCACTTACATAGAGATATCTCTTAGATACCGTCATAGAAAGTGTAGTCAATCTTAAAGGGCTCCACCAAAGCGTAAATATTAGTGACCAATTTAGGCTCAAGCAGGCAAGAAGCAAAAGAATGCTAGAGCTAAAGTGAACTCGACCTATAATAATAATAATTCCTTTATTCATATAGCGCAGACAGATTATGCAGGGCTACACAGAGCTTGCAGAATTGGTCCTATACGCAGACTTCTTCTGGTAGCTCTCAGTAAAATAGGAAGTTTAGCGGCAGATAAGATATAATCATGTGGTAATATGATTCTGTGGCAATCAATACATTTTCTACTCTGTATTGAAATGAATAATTAATAACTTTAGTGTGTGTTGTACGTATGTGCAGCTACTATTGAATCTACAGTGCAGTAACATTGACGTTTGATACATATGTCAGAGCCAGGGACTCTCCTCTGTCTGGTATTTTGCAGTTTCCCTAGGCTGAATAGACTATGACAGACAGCTTATGCAATGACTTCACACTCTATCATTGGGAAACATTAATCACTAAACCCCTGTCATCCTCTTCAGGCTCCAGATAAAATTCTCAACATTTCTGAGCATTCCCATAAGCCGCAGGGTGCGGTTTATTCAGTTCATGTTGAGACAAAAGGCTGTTTGAAGCAGGTAGTTTAAAAGCAACACTGAACAGCTGACAAAGAAAACTTAAATACTTGGACCTGTTTTAACACATACACTATATGTTACTGTTTAAGCAAAGCCAGCTGTGTATGCTTACATATCTGAATCATACTTAATACTATTATTATTAAGGCTCTACCTTTATGCTACTGGGACTCCATATGCTGTTGTATTATATTCCCTTACATCATATAAGAAATACATAACCATATGCATATAGAAAATAAAGGCCAGCTTGATAGCAAACTCTTTGCAGATGTTGACCCTGGGAATTGAACCCAGCTCCCCAGGGCTGCAAGGCTGTAATGCTAACCATTAAGCCACCGTGCTGCCCATCACTGAAGTGATTGTCTGGATTATCGCCTTGTACATGGAAAACACCAAGCCTCTGGCATCTGCTGTCTGCTCTAGGTAGACTTGAGGGATATTGTTTCACCCAGATTTGCCTAATAAACCACTACCAGTATATTGTCGATTAGTTGAACAGCTTTCAAACATAGCAAACTTTAAACATAGAAGCCTTACTATCTGGGATGTACTTAAAGGTGTTGGCCCAAATATTACCCTTTTACAAGATGGAGAGTATAGAGAGGGCTCAGCTCTATATACAGGCAGTGAAATCAGACACTTGATCCTGCAAGGTCCTGCTCCTCGAAGTGACTATAAGACATAGGGTTCGCAAAAGTACCTCCTTTTTGGATGTTCAATTAACAGGGGACAATGATTGAGTGAATCAAAGTGAATCCATATAGAAAAGTATCAGTTAATTCCACCCCTCTCTAGCAAACATGTATTCTGCCATCTTTAAGCTGTCCTGGAAAGAATAGTAGTTTGTGTGAATGTACCTAATAGTTTTCCCTTCAAATCACAGCTACGAAATTCACCGGGCTAATAAACGGACAGAGGACAACATGGAGGAACCTGATCAACCTGATTGGAGTAGGTCGGCCTGGAGGAAGTTGTAGTGGAAGAACCTCATAAGAATTTTTTCTCAGTTACTAGTTCCCCTGAACCAGTATATTTGGTACCACAAATTGAAGCCACTTGAAGCCATTGAAAGACTTTTCTAATTCCTTATTCAAGTACAAAGTATGGATAGAATTTGTATTGCCACTGTGGCAAGAGAAAGCACGGTATTATACATGCTCCAGAACTGGATTAGTTGGCACATGTTAAAGAGGTTAGCATATTAGACATATATTAGTCCGTGGGGTTATAATTGAGTGTAAGGAAGAAGAATCTGTAAATGGCCATCACTTGCTTTCGCTGAAGGACTGATATATTTATAATATGGAAACCATATTGGACCTTCCTTTGTCAAACAGTAGATAATGACCAAAGAACTAAAGAGCCCATCTCTACTCATCTCTTCTGGTGGGTCTTGTATTTCCGTTAATAAATATTGTATTGCAGCAACCATCTTGTCTCATCTCTATCTGGGAAACTTAGCTATGACCTGTGAGGAGACTGAGAGACTGCAATGATTACAAACAGAATGGACTTTAAATGTCAATAAAAATTCTAATACATTTAATTTAAACATTTTATTATTTACTTATTTTAACCCCTTAGCGACTTGGCCCTCTTTTTGTCGAGTTTGCACTTTTTGCTCCTCATATTCAAAAATCTATAACTTTTTTCCATGTATTGTGTGTGGGCTTGTGTAATAAATTGTACTTTCCAGTTATGGTATTTAATATTCCATGCTGTGTACTTGAGAGCCGGAAAAAAATTCAGGTAGTAAAATTTATGAAAAAACACATTTGTGCCACTTTCTTGTAAGTTATTTAGTTACAGCTTTCACTTTTCGTTCCAAATGACACCTTCCCTTTATTCCTTGGGTTGGTACTGGCAGGCTCCAGGATAAGTGGACCCTTTGGACCACTGCGGACGATGACGTAAGCTGACATAAGTGGTACCCGGTTTTCACCAGAGCCAGCCACGATAATACAAAGCCTAACCTTTATGGTTCACTATAAAACCCAGTCTATGTTTTATGATTTGTGTAACATCTGGAGGACAGATAAAACAGACAGCAATTACAAAGCCTCCAGGGAACTGATCCTTAAACATTGGAGTGAAGGCTTTGGAGTGAAATGTAACCATTTCTTTTTCATTGCCTTTAGGACCACTCACTGCACCCCGCCCCAACAATAACATGCTTTGTATGGATGGATGGATGGATGTTGTATGTACTGGATGTTGTCATTTGAGGATGCATATTTGCCATAATGTTCTTGGATTTTTTCGAAAATGTCAAATGAAAAAGAGAAACATTGATGCAGCTCAATTTTCTGTTACTACTTGAGATAATTCTTACATCTCCATGTCTTATCTTTGTGTAATCCACCTTGACACAAGCACTTATGAAGGTAGTGACAAAGCAATGTTTGCTGGAGTTTCAGCCTGGTCACTATGCTTGTTAAAGAGGACCTGTCACCCTGAAAAATGGCACTAGCGTTATCGTTATTGGCACAATGTAAGCGTCATCCACATATAATATACTTTAAACAATATAGATCTAAATGTGGAATAGACCTTTTCTTAGTTAAAACTATATGCCTCACACATGATGGCTTTAATCCAACACATATTCATTGAAGGAACTGCTGGTAAAAATCCTATATTGCCACCCGATGTCGGCTAAGATAGGTGAGCTGGATCTGCATAAGCCATTTAATTGAACTAAGCCAACAATTGCTATAAAATGTTTCTATAGTATGTGAGTAAGGTTCCAGAGACCCCATATATAAATAAAAGATTTCTATCAGATTTTATGAAGGACAACCCAAATTGTAGAACATATATATAACCCCCACCAATGATAGATATCAGGCTAAAGAATAGAGAACAGCATCTAGATGTGTGGAGTGGGTAAAATTCACGTTACTGAAGTATTATTTGGAGAGGAGACCAATAAATTGTTGCGGGGCACACTGGAATGAGATGTAAACTTCTGCAGCGAGGTCAAGACGTCACCATGTCTGAAACAAGGATTTTCTGCTTCTCATTTTACATGGCCACACAAACGCAATTAGGATAAAGAAAGGAATTGTTGAAACTGGCAAAAGGTCACTGAGGGTAGAAATGAGAGTTTGTCATCTGGTCCATGAAGCTCACATAAAAAAAAATGTATTCTGATGGCTTATACCACAAAAACTTTTTTCTAAAGGCATGACCTCTGCCATACAGGACTAGGGCTATAAATCAGAATAACAATATTTCACAAAAGGCAGTTACATAATCCCAATCATGTCCTACTTCATCCACTTCATACAGCCTTCAACTTTGGGGCCAAATGAAGTTTGAGGAAGTGTGAAATGGCCATCACCGCTGCTGAAGGCAGCCCAGCCATGTCCTCACCCGGCTACATGTGTCAGTAAGCCCCTGGTCGACAGCGCCTCAGTGGGACCCTTTGCAGTGAACTGACATGGCAGCATTAAAAATTCTGAAACTATAACCTAAAATATAGCCTAGTTTATCATATCATAAAGCTCCCTCATGATTATTTCATATTATTTAAAGTCCCTCTCACACCCTATGGATTCCTTAGATACAGCCCCACTCACCCCCCATGGATTGGTTATGTACAGCCTTATCTGGGCCCCCCCCGCCCCTCAAGCAGCTCTGGGCCCAGCACTTGTGCAAGTATGCCCAGTGGTGGCGCTACCCCCGCCTCACCCCATCATCTCCCCCTTTGATTCACAAAGTGTTTTGTGATTTTATGCTTTACTTATTAACCCCTTAATGACCGCCCTATTGGCTTTTTACAGCAGTCATTAAGGGTACTTCTTCTGACGCGGCGCTCTTCTATGGCGGCGTGTCAGAAGATGATTTTGGGACATCGGGTCAGTATAGTGCCAGTGTCGGGCTGTGATATCACAGCCCAGACCCGGCACTAACACCCGGGATCGGAAAAACTTAGATCCTGGGTGTTTAACCCCTTACAAGCCGCGGTCAAGCATGCGTGGATCGGATCCGATCCCTCCTGCTGCAGCCCAGGGTTCTAGCGAGTGACCCGAGGCTGCCGGCTTCTGTCCCCGCCGTGTTCCACCTCCTGGCAGGACCCGGCTGTATGTAACTGAGCATGCACAGCATGCTCAGTTACTTACACTATACACTGCAATACAAGTGTATTGCAGTGTGAAGGCTTGAACAAGCGATCGGATGAACGCTTGTTCAAGCCAAAAGGTGGAAAATGTATAAAAGTAAAAAAAATAAATAAATAAATGCAAATAAATTATATAAAAACACAAAAAAGTACATATTTGGTATTACCGCATCCGTATTAATCTGTATAATAAATCTAAGTCAATATTGAACCTGCTCGGTGAACGACGTAAAAAAAAAAAAGAAAACCTTCCCGTAATATACAATTTTTCATCAAACACCATCACAAAAAATGTTCTAAAAAGTGATAACAAAAAGTTATGTTCCCTAATATGATATAACTGAAAAGAATAACTCTTTACGCAAAAAATAAGCCCTCAACCAGATCTGACAACAGAAAAATACAGAAGTTATGGTCCTGTCGATAGTAAAAAAAGAAAGTGTGATTTCCTCCAATATTAGTTTTGCTCAGTAAAATTGAGCAAAGATAAGAAAAACTATATAAATGAGGTATCCATATTCAAAAAAGACAGATGGGATGATGGGATGTGCAAAGAAAACGGCTATATTCAGTGGTATGTAGCAAAAAAGATAAATTTTATTTGAATAATACACTAAACACTAACATTTAAAAACATCTAAAAATGAGCACTTTAAGAGGTAAAGTGCTATCTACAGTGCATGACAATAACATGTGCTGTTCTCCCCCTACCTAAGATAATGTAACATCTTAGCTTGGTGTTTATAAACAAAATGATACAATCAATCATGGACTGTGCATTGACTACCTATGCGATCATAGTATAAGCAGTGTCCTAAAGTCAATATTTGAATGATACTCCAATCGGAACAAGCAATGCTACTTAGTCTAGTGAAAAGTATGCATAAAAAAATAATATCACCAAGTGGTTGGGTGGAGGAGATATCGCGCGATATCTCCTCCACCCAACCACTTGGTGATATTATTTTTTTATGCATACTTTTCACTAGACTAAGTAGCATTGCTTGTTCCGATTGGAGTATCATTCAAATATTGACTTTAGGACACTGCTTATACTATGATCGCATAGGTAGTCAATGCACAGTCCATGATTGATTGTATCATTTTGTTTATAAACACCAAGCTAAGATGTTACATTATCTTAGGTAGGGGGAGAACAGCACATGTTATTGTCATGCACTGTAGATAGCACTTTACCTCTTAAAGTGCTCATTTTTAGATGTTTTTAAATGTTAGTGTTTAGTGTATTATTCAAATAAAATTTATCTTTTTTGCTACATACCACTGAATATAGCCGTTTTCTTTGCACATCCCATCTGTCTTTTTTGAATATGTATAACTGCCAGGGATGTGTGGCATGTTGAGTTATCCATACTTAACATAAATAAATGAGGTATCACCGTAATCATAGTGAACCAGATAATAAATTACGTTACTGTGAACGGGGGAAAAAAAGTGCTAAAAAAACAATTTCGTTTGTGTCCCCCTTGAAATAGTTACCGTAATAAAATCTCACGAGTAAGCTTAAGACCCCCCAAAATAATTATCTATACATTGTATCTCATCCCGCAAATAATAAGCCCTCATATGTTCACATTACCAAAAAAATTTAATTTTATAGCTTGTACAATGTGACAATACAAATCTGCTGTGAATGGCGCGGCTTTTATTCTATGCTTGGCTGTGCCCCCATATAGCAGTTTACCACCACATATGGGGTATCAGTACACTCAGGAGAAATTGGGCATCAAATGTTGCAGAGCGTTTCATCATTAAATTTATTATGAAACCATCAGTTTTGGCCTAAATTAATTTATTTTCCATAAAAATTCAAAAGTTTCTAAATCGCAGGTCCATATTGTTTTAACCCATGTGAAACATTTAAAGGGTTAATAGACTCAATAGAAGTTGTTTTACATACATTGAGGGGTGAAGTTTCTATATTGGGGTAATTTATGCGGTTAAACTATTATTTAAGGCCTTTGAAAGTGACTTGGAAGCCAAGTTGGTCCTCAAAATGTGAGTTTTTCATGAAAATGAGAAAAATCGCACCTAAAGTTCTGTGCCTCATAACATCCTAGAAAAATGAGAGGATGCATAAAATATCATTTTTTTTTACTTCCTGTTTGGAAAGCAGAACATTTCAAACTTGGAAAATGAAGAATTTTTACGAACTTTTGCCAAAGTTTCACTTTTTTTTCAGACCGAAACGCAAAACTTATCACTTACATTTTACAACTAACATGAAGTACAATGCGTCACGAGAAAACAGTCTCAAAATCACCTGGATATGGTAAAGTGTTCCGAAGTTATAACCAATAACCAATATTATCGTGACACAGGGCAGATTTGAAAAATCGAGTCTGGTCATTGAGCTGAAAACTAGTGTTGATGATATGGGGTTAAAGAAGAAGGACTGCATGGTGAGTGCTATTTTCTCTTCTATCTCATTGTGTAAACTGGTGGTGGTTTGTGGGCCTAAACCCTCTAACTAAAGATTTTCTTGTACTCTCAGTTAATGGAGTAGTTCATGTTAAAAAAAATATCATACCTGTTTTGCAAGGCATTTGACAGGAAATTATGTTTTATGCTAATTAGCTTTTTGTTAGGGAGACCACTGTGTAGAGAAGTTGTACAGGTAAAGTGTCCTGTTGGTTTGTTTTAAAGCTTGTTTACTTCTTACTGATTATTCTATCATGTTACTGCATACAATATAGAACACTTTTAATATCAAAATTGTCTGAATTCCATGTGAAAGATCCAAGATATATATCTGCTAATAATTAGACATGAGCGAACCACCACTTGCCGTCCAGATTCAGGGATCAGATGCGTCCTGTGCAACTTGGACACATTGGCACATAGGCAGTCATCTCTACTCATAATCCTTT
Organism: Engystomops pustulosus; assembly: GCF_040894005.1. NCBI lineage: Eukaryota > Metazoa > Chordata > Amphibia > Anura > Leptodactylidae > Engystomops > Engystomops pustulosus. Next base: position 128,780,011 of record NC_092412.1, on the reverse strand, counting down.
AAGACCATAATAGGGTCTTTATGTCTGCAAACAGGAATAAAATGCATCCGATGACCAGCACATATTCCTATAATTCTACTACTGTGGGTCATTTTACTGAGGATTAATGGAATTTGGGGATGTAATACAGAAATGTAAAAATTGCTGGCATCTATATTGTTCTAGGACTGTGTTCCCAAGTGATCCCTCAGAAATTCCATTATATTTAAAAGAAAAATTATTCAGAGACCAAACAAGACCACATTATACGTCAAAGGAAAATGTTTGGCACCAAATTAAGTCAGCCATGTGATAGATTAAATATATCGTAGTTCTTAGAATAAAACCCCTTAGAATTCTCAGTGCAGATGTGGGGGGGGGGGGGGGGGGGTATTCAGTTTCCTACATAATATAAATTCTTTGAATGGTTCCTGTGTCTGCAGTACACTACACCATATATACGACCATAATACTGAATTAATAAAAGAATGGAAAAACTAACACCCTTATGTTTGCATCAAATCTATTTTTACCATTTTCCTATAAGGAGCAGAGTACAAGTTTGAAGATCTGTTGTTTCCCTTTTTAGAATGAAAATGAGGCTTCTGTCCTACTTACTTTTCATGGTATAGCGTTTCCTGCGGTGATTTGTGTAAAAAGGACCTCCATGCAGCCATTTTGTTTGACTCACATCCTTCATACCACATCTTGGCAAATGCATCTGAAGTACTGTGGCATCATTTAGGTCTCCATTGACTGGGAGATGTGCAGTCCACTGAAAATCTCTAAGAAAAAAATCAAATGATCTCTAATGAATCAAACTGTTTTTCATTGATTATTTAACAACCAAATTTAGTGTTCTCGTGTTTTGGCAAAGATGTATATGGCAGGGGTTGTCGAATTTAAAACTGTCACATTTTGTTTACATGTTCAAAAATAACTAAATTAGAAGGGCTTGCATTGTATAACATTCACTTTATTAATATAATGGGTCAGAGGACTATTAACGAATGTTTCTCTGTTCAGGATTTATTGAGGCCGATCAAAATTGAAGTTCCTTTACAGGGGAGAATGGATGAACTAAACCCTGAACCAAACAAAATATTAAGGACCAGGGCTGGATTAAAGGAGGGGCTCCCGGGATTCGAGCCCTGGGGCCCCCACCACTTTCAATTTTAAAGGAGCCCCCACCAGTTTCCGACTGAGTTGCTGACTGTCTCTGTGTGCGATGCGCAGCGGCACGTGGCCGCCTGCGTCGCACATAGGGGTCTAGGAACTCAGCTGTGTCAGTGAGACACAGCTGCCATCACTGGGGGAGACCGAGGATGCACTGATTCGGTGGCAGCAGGTTGTGATGAGACGCTGGCAGCGAGTGATGGCGTCACGCTGTCGGTGTCCGATCACTACATGCTGCCGCCCAAACAGTGCATCGGCGATCTCCCCCATTGATGGCAGCTGTGTCTCCAGTGGCCGGCGGCTGCCCAAAGAGCGAGGAAGAGCCAGCAGCATTGTAGGATCACTGGAAGGGAAGGTGAGGTAAGTATAAAGTTTACTATTTTGTGGCTATTTTCTACAGGGGACTGACGGCTGTATACTACTGGGGGCTGGCGGCTATATTCTACAGGGGCTGGCAGCTATATTCTACAGGGGGTGGCAGTCTATATACTACAGGGGGCTGGCAGGCTATATACTACAGGAACTGGCAGGCAATATTCTACAGGGGCTCGCTGTATACTATAGGGGGTGGCAGTCTATATACTACAGGGGGCTGGCAGGCTATATACTACAGGAACTGGCAGGCAATATTCTACAGGGGCTCGCTGTATACTATAGGGGGCTGGCAGGCTATATTCTACAAGAGGATGGCAGGCTATATACTACAGGGGCTGGTAGGCTATATACTACAGGGCGCTGGCAGGTTATATACTACAGGGCGCTGGCAGGCTATATACTCCAGGGAGCTGGCAGGCTATATACTACAGGGAGCTGGCAGGCTATATACTACAGGGAGCTGGCAGGCTATTTACTAGTGGGGGGCGGCAGGCTAAATACTACAGGTGGCTGGCAGGCTATATATTACAGGGGCTGGCAGGCTATATGCTACAGGGGGCTGCAGGCTATATACTGCAGGGGCTTGCTGGCTATATACTATAGGGGGCTGGCTGACTATATACTACAGGAGCTGACAGGCTATATACAGAGGCTGGCAGGCTATATACTACAGGTGCTGGCTATATACTTCCAAAAATATTGTTTGAAGGGCCCCCACCAGTATGCGCCCAGGGACCCCCACCACCCTCAATCCGGCCCTGTTAAGGACATAACTATGATAAAGCTTGAGTAAAGAGTTCTATGTATCACTATGATAAATATAAAGCAGAAAAAAAAGTCATAGCATAGCAGAGGAAAGCACTTCAAGAAAGAAAGTACTTCATTGATATGCAGTGGGCCCTTTAATGTGATTTAGTATATCTAACTACTCCATATTGATTCCACCCAACAGTCGCTCCTTTTCTTGCCATTATTTAACATTGCAACACATATAATATTCTGACATATTTATATCTGTATGAGATACAGCCAGACCTATTGCATATATGGGTATTTTCATAATTCTGACTATATAATAAGGCATATTATGGGAGATTATGGTTATAATCATAGGATGTTCCAGAACAGAGTAATTAGCATGTTACTGAATCATGCATGAATCATTATATGAATCAAAATCATATTAGAGAAAATCTGAGTCAGTATAGGATCATTTAGAAACATACACACTAAATTTAGTGTAAGTGTTCAAGACTACCTATGGCCTCTTCGCTCATACACAGCTGCTCAATGAATGCCCTTTATTGTGCCAGATCCAAACAGCTGGTCTGTTCTCTGTGCTCAAATCAAAGTATTCTGCTCATAAAATGCTGGCCAGCCTACAGCAGTACAACACAGTTCCATTGTTGCTACAGGAAGTCACCCATAAAATTGTAAGTGTCCATAACTGTGGACTCTCAACATATGCACAAAACTTATGTGATCTATGCAATATGTGTTTTATAACATATGTCAGAATGTAAAGGGGAGAGTAAATATTGTACTGCTTTAGGTCAGTGTTGCAGACTTTAACTTAGCAGTTCCAAAGAAGCAGAGTTAGTGGATGTGGGTCAGATATGGAATTGGTTTATAATCAATATTGCATACAGTTACAGCATATGCATTCTGCAGGGATTAGAGTTGCCAGCTGTATGTTATTCTACTGGCCGGCAGATATTTTAATGTTATGCTGTTTTGGGGTTTGGTTACGGGTCCCATTAAAGGCCACTAATTTTATATGTGTGCAACCCTATGCCTTTATGGCTAGTATTTTTGAATGACTTCCAATATAGAGCTCAGTAATTTTTGGGGACAAAATTGGCAAGCTTAGGTTAGCTGTAGCTGCAGTTTGTCCAGGGAAATTAAAGTTGTAGTTTTCGCATAAATCTTTACCACTAAAGATGGTATAATTGTATTATATACTTTAGGACTTCAACACCAAAGTATAAGAGATGGTGCAATAATTTACTTATTTGTGTTACCGAGTGAATGGCAAAAGCAAAATGCCAGAGCAGTGAGACAGCTGGAATGTGAGAAAACTGTGGGAGTGATTGTCGGGAATGAAAGTTAGAAGAAAATTTGCTGTACAGTGAAGGCTGACATATGATAACTAATGTATGACCAATTGGACTGTACACAATGAGAAACACTGATAGGGAAGGTATGAAAATATAAAAAAAATATAAAAGCTCCAGCCAAAAATTCTTTGGGTCTCTTCACAATTTCTGTAAATGATAAAATGTTGGCCAATAAGAAGTAAAATTTCAATGTAGAAAAGTTAAGTGTTAATTGTTATGAACTCCAGGAATAGAGTTGTTATGTTGCAGTGGCTGATATTGATTCCATCATCGTCTTAATTACATAAATGTCCACCTCTATGCAGTCAGCATGTTCTATGTTTACCTCACTGCAGCAGCTAGCTGGGTCTTGCTATAGTCTTTTTCATCTTCAAGGTAACCATATTTCACAAGAAATGCCTAGACAAAAGAAAAAAAACAGCTTTTAAACCCATACCATAGATAAGTATATCTATGTGTGTAATGTATTCTTTGTATATGTAACTCATCTACTGCAGAACCTCTTATGAAAGCTTTAATACACTGAACAAAAGTGACAGCACTGCAGTAACCATATCTTTGTATGTGCTGTAGCAGCAGACTGCTGTCCCATTTCAGCAAAAAAATATATATTTTTTTTTATAGATCTTTGCTTAATATTATTCATAGGAAGCCTCATCATTTACTTCTTGTGGACAGAGATCTGTCCATGGTCATGTGATATCACACAAGTGCATGGCTTGTTATATCACAGAGAATAATTAGAGTTGAGTTATAACAAGCCATGCTCCTTTAGTCAACAATGAATCCTCTCATAGAATGACAGCAAGCAGAGATCTAGAAAATCATTGGGAATTGATAGAGAAAGGATACCAGAAAACTGTATAAGTTTTCATTATGCCTACTGCCCACAAGCTTGTCTAATGCAACCAATTCACATCAAACTTGCAACTAGTGCTTGTCGGAATGTCCGGCCCAAACGCTTAGCGACCGTAACTGAACTGGCATGGCATCAGATTTGTTTGTGAGAAATAGGCCTTATACAAAGAAAAACTTTTATTTCCTGTGATGGGAACAGCCATTTAAAATAAAATCCGGCATGATAATCCTGTTGTCACTTGAGGATGTACCATAAGGGCAGCCCTTATTAACAGCAACTGATGTCACGTCTGTGACCAGTTTTATCTTTTCTAGTAATATATACCACAATAGCCTCATCCCTTCAACAGATTAAGACAATAAAGAAAAGATTTTCACACTTGCTGAACTGTTTCATTGTGTCTAATGCCAATTACAACAGAAGTAGCTTAATGTCACTAGCCACTTTGCAGGATATTGGTAAAGACAGAGGGAAATGAGGATTTTCCTGTAAAATGAATGGGGAGCCAAGAAATAGTTCAATGTGGGTTTGTTTTGTTTGTGTCTATGCAAGAAATAAAACAAAGAGCACAATTTCCTCTGGAGGATGCCAGGAAAACCCTACATCTTTGTGGTATGTGTATAAAACAGTTGCCTTTAAAATACATGTTGGATAATATCCTGGTGTTCATTACAGCATAACTGACATAAAAGCAAGTTGTAAGCCATTATGACATGTAATATATGTACATACAACTTCGAAAAGTTTGCAACTGTCTATGAGAAAAATATTGGAATGTGTCATTTGGCTTAGTTATACATGCTTGTGTAGGCCACGGTTTTTACTTTTCTGTATTTATTTAGCATGTTTCACCAGTAATAAACATACAGCCAGAAACTTTCTATGTAAAGTGGCCAATTAGTTGTAAAACCTCTTGCTATTACACTTCCTTGGTCATTCCATTCTTATAATTAGAACATGATAGGTCCACAACTTACCTATTGTCTTATAGCCTGCCAACAGTTCATTAAAATTATCATTACAAACATAGCACTCCATACATAATAGCTTTAAAAACACTGAATGCCATTCTTTACAACCTTTTCATGGCTGGACCTATATTCTATTGCTTTGACAATTGCTTTTGACAATTGCTTTTTTCTTAAAACAGATGAAGGATCATGGGTTGGTATGGAATTCCACTGTTTATATTTTAATATAAACTATTATTATTTTTTGAGTTGATGATTCAACTGTTTGCTGTATAAATGTTGAAAAACTAAAGACTAAAAACCAAAGACTTTAAAACTAAAGCAAGAATTTTAAAATGATGTCATGGGGTTGTCCTAATTGGGCATATGGCTAGAGGTCTTCTGTTGCTCCTTTATATGGTCTCCTCTTCTCTTTTGTAAAATGTGTGTCTGGGAAATATCACATTTCCTTGTTTGATTTTCTTGAAAAGTAATTATAAATTCATCAAGAGTGAAACTGCATTAGCTCGGCTGGCCAGCAACCAACATCTGATAAAATAATGAAATTCTTGAAGAACTGAAATGCATCTTTGATGAAGAAGTTGATTTGGGGAGAAGACATAAGGGGACTGGTAAAAGTAAAAAGTTTAAAGGGAACCTACCACCACGAATCTACCTATAAAGGTAGATCGGGTGGTAGGTGGATGTATGGGACGTGAGGATAGCCCTTTTTAGAGCTAATCCTCACGTCCCCGCTAGCGTAGCATAAACTTTATTGCCCTAAAATGTAAATTTAATTAAGCGGCTACTGGGGCGTGGAGTAGCCGGACACGCCCCAGTAGCCGCTTTCCCCGCCTACCCTGTGATCTTCGGCGCGCAGCTCCTGGCAGCTGAGCGCCCTCGTCCGAGAAGCCGGAGTTCTGCGCATGCGCAGTAACTCCGGCCTCGTTCCCGAGATCGCGCATCCTCGGGCGCCGAGCTGCCAGGAGCTGCGCGCCGAAGATCACAGGGTAGGCGGGGAAAGCGGCTACTGGGGCGTGGAGTAGCCGCGCCGTGTAGCCTCGTGTCCGGCTACTCCACGCCCCAGTAGCCGCTTAATTAAATTTACATTTTAGGGCAATAAAGTTTATGCTACGCTAGCGGGGACGTGAGGATTAGCTCTAAAAAGGGCTATCCTCACGTCCCATACATCCACCTACCACCCGATCTACCTTTATAGGTAGATTCGTGGTGGTAGGTGCCCTTTAATTGCCAAATGAGTAGAAATTGGGACCATAGAATCTTGTGGGCATTCTTGTAGGATAAATTGTGTTACTGTCCAGCAGTGTTTCATGGATCTGAGTTTAATGGGTTAATACCTTCAATTTTGGGGATTTATTTCTGGAAAAGTAATAACAAGTATTGGAGACATATTTTTATATTTTAAATTAGCTTCTTCCAAGAATGTTAACTGGAATAATATGGCAACCATAAGTTGGTTGCTGTGAAGGGAATTAAGAAGCGACAAGGAATATATTGCATTTCCTTTTGTCACTTAAACACAAAATATAATATCAATAAAAATTCTGATCAATCAACAACCAAAATTGCAAGCAAAAATGTAATTAGCATGCACTAACTGTTCATTTCTTGTCCTGCCTCTACTGGGTTTCAGTCATGCCATAGTAGGATTTATTTGTTGTTCTTGTAAGTCGTGTTTGTGCTTTTTACTGTGTACAAAGCTTTTCTAAATAATAATGAAAACTGAACTCCCAGTTGGTCCACAATCCTGAAAGAAAGCCCAGTTATTGAAAACATGAAAGACTTCCTGCTGAATAAGCCCTATACAATAAACATTAAACACATTAAAACTGAGGAACTCAGAAGCTCAGCATGTTGTCAGTCTGTTCAACAGAATTATTTAATGAAAATTTCCCACAAGAACTTTGAGAAGACAAAGTTCCTCTTTGAACTGCTTTATAACATTTTCTGATTGCTAATATTAAATGGACATTGTCACCAGATTTTATAGCCCATTAAAGGGGTTTTCCCACTAAGCAAGTTAGGTCCTATCCACAGGATAGGGCCTAACTTGCTGATCGGTTGGGGTCTGAGTGATGAGACTCCCACAGATGACGAGAACAAGGGGTTCGATGTGGACCCAGGTACCTCCGTCAGACCCCTCGTCGCTCCCCGAGATTAATGGAGCAGACGGCCACACATGACCATTCTGCTCCATTCATTTCTATGGAGCTGACAGAGATTGCCGAGCACGGAGGTTTGACAGAGTTACCTTGGGCCCTATAGGACCCCTCCTTCTTGTCATCTGTGGGGGTAAAGCAATATAAGCAACAAAAACAATCCTCTAAGGAGACACCACGGTCAACAGTCGACTGTATGCACCAGGTGATCTCCAATTGGTACCGCAGTTTATAGACCTAAAATAGTACTTTAGTGGATACCAAATGATTGCAAAGTACTGACCACTATAAATCAGATATTGAAAAGCAGAAAGTGGCTATATTAAAATATAACTTTTAATTAGGTCAAAAGATAAAAAAAAGTGAGACATACAGATCACACACACAAATAACCACCATTACTCAATAGAATGTAATCGTGTATAACCAGATCGTAGCATGAATTAGTACTCATATAAACGGTGCCTGTGGCTGAACTAGCTGTGTCCTGTTTATATGAGTACTAATTCATGCTACTCTTGTTCTGGTTATATACGATTACATTTGTTATACACGATTACATTTGTAAGAGCATTGTGTGATTGTATTATCTCATGAAATGGCTGAACTAGCTGTGTCCTGTTTATATGAGTACTAATTTATGCTACTCTTGTTCTGGTTGTACACGATTACATTCTATTGAGTAATGGTGGTCTATAGCTGAGCGGCGTCATTCATTGTTATTTGTGTGTGTGATCTGTATGTCTCACTTTTTTTATCTTTTGACCTAATTAAAAGTTATATTTTAATATAGCCACTGTGGGGGTAAAGCCTGTGGATAGAGCCTAACTTTTCCGTGGGAAAACCCTTTTAAACTACTAGCATCCTCAGCAAAGGCATAAAATATCCTTTCTAGTATTCCCTCTTTTATGTTAAATTTTACCTGTGTACCTAAAAAAAATGTCTCAAACACTCATACAAATAAGATGAGAAGAGTCATTTATTGCCTCAGATAAGACACTTTTGAAGACTAGAGGACGAGTGTCCCTTCAGATGCCTGTAACTGGAGATACATTGGGTATGGAAAGTATTCAGACCCCTTTAAATTTTTACTCTTTGTTTCATTGAAGCCAATTGGTAAGATCATTAATGTACACTCCGCACCCCATCTTGACAGAAAAAAACTGAAATACAGATATTTTTGCTAATTTATTATAAAATAAAAACTGAAATATCACATAATGAATATGTGCAGTGGATATAAATTGTCTCCATATCCCTGTTAAATGTCAGTTTTTTGTCACTTTAAAAAAAAGTAAGTCTTAGGGTCAAATTTTCAAATATAAGAAAATTATATGACCAAAAACTTCTATAATTCTGTTGGATAACAAAGTACAATAATTCAAAGGGGGGCAAATTAAAATAAAACAAAATTAATGTGGTTGTATAAGTGTGAACACCCTCTTATTATTGGGGATATGGTTGTGTTGTATACATAATTTGCCATTAGTTAAGGTGATTAACCCCATTAATGGTTCAGCTATTCTTGTAGCATTTTCCTGCATCAGTAAATGCAATCAAAGGGATCTCATTGTTAAAGGGTATCAGTCAGGAGAAGGGTAAATAAAACATTAAGAGGCATTGCGTATTCCATTGACCACACTGAAGAAGATTGTGGTGAGGGATGCAATACATTTCATCTGCTTCTCATAGGCTTCTTTTCCCTTCGCTGAGCATATATGTCAGCAGAATGAGCAGGATGGAAAGACATAGCGTGCTTCATCTTTTCATCCTGCCTTTTTTGCTGGATGCAACATAAACTGGTCAGATGGATGCAACAACTATTCCTCTGTCTGCCAGTATATGTCAATCAGTATGTTCAGTGTATACATCAGGAGCTTTCCCAACGTATATGCTGAGCGTAATGTGAACCCAGACTAAGAAGTTTTTGAAAAGACGAGGAGTAAATGTATGTGAGAAGCTGCCAACAGACCTACAGCAACATTCAGTCCACCTGACGAGTATTCTGCATGGATTTTAGTACTCAATGTTATATAGTAGCAGTATATTGGATGAAACCCGCGACATAAATCAGATGATTTTGGGTGGTTTGTTCTTCTACTTAACACTGTGTAAATTCAGAAGCCATCCCACTGCATGTGCAGTTAAAGCAACTGCAGGAATTTCTGGCTAGTATAGTTTGTGCCCTGTAGGACCGCAGGAAAGGAACCTTTTCTTCCAAAGAAGAAAACCCATGCCTGGCTAGGTTTTGCAAAAACCTATACCAAGTCTGCCAAAGACTTTTGTATTTCCTTTTATCTCATTTAACTTTTTAATACCCTAAGTCAATATTGTTACCAGCATTTAGCCTTTTGCCATTAATGCATAGTGCTATAAAATTTGAACAAAGACCAAACTTAAACCAGTATTTGAAGAATCATAGATATCAAAGGGCATTTCCAGGATTGTTATATTGATAATTTATCCATATGAAAGGTCCAAAATTTCATTTCATGAGGTTCTCACTCTGATCAGCTGATTCATTGAAAGAAGTTAGTCCTTCTATTTAAGCGAGTGTTGTACCCCACTAAACAGATCGCAATCCAGGAAAACCCTCAAATATTTCGAGAATTAAAAACAGCACAGAGCAGTAAAATACAAAGTTTAAAAAAGTTATCAGCTATCCCTAGATGAGCCTGACGTGTTTGCTAATAACATATTCTGTGCCATTACAATGTGCGCTAGTGATGGTGGAAGGCAGGTTTTGGGCTGCTTATTACAGAATCAGCCAATTTAGGGCAGATGATGAGGGTCATACGTCCCCGAAATGCATTGGCCTTTGTCTTTGCATATGTGAATAAATGTTTCATTGTATTTCATAAAAGTACAATCTGTTTCAGTGATAATTCATGAGACATTGAACAAACTCACACTTTTTTTTGGTGTTTTCAGTGCAATTTCAATGCGTTTTTTAATGTGCAGACAACACGTTCACTGACATTAGTCGTACACCAGTTTTGAACGTGTGAGATACATGAGGTAATCCTATCTTTCATGATTCTTGCGAGTCTGTGAAGATGCACCAAAACAACACCAGAAATGAAGCAATAAATCAGCCCTATTAGGTTTAATACATAAAGACTAGTACATCAATGAACAAGGTGGGTCATTTTCTAATTTAAATATTGAATTCAAAATTAAAGGGGATTTTCCCACTGGATAGGGCCTAACTTGCTGGGCAGTGGGGGTCTCAGTGCTGAGACACCTGCAGATCGCGAGAAAGAGTGGTCCGACCAACCCCTCGTCGCTCCTCAGACTAATGGAGCAGACAGTTGCGCGTGACTGGTCCTCTCCATTGATCTCTATGGAGCTGACGGAGATCCTGGAGCGCAGCGCCCCGGCAATTTCCATCAGCTCCATAGAGATTAATGGAGCAAATGGTCATGCGCGGCCATCTGCTCCATTACTCTTATGGAGCGACGAGGGGTCGGTTGGCAATAATATGCAGGATGGAGACACAGCATTTGGAGCACAGACATTTTACATATTTTAAGCATTTGTAGATGTCAATAGGGACCTGTACAGTAGAAAACCCTAAGAACTGACCCTAATTTGGAAACAACACCCACCGTGAATTAATCCAGGGGTATAGTTATCATTTTAACCCCACAGGTGGACCCCAAATAAAATTCTTAATGGATAGTGCATAGTCAAAAATATCCATTGTGTCATATTGTGCCCAGCTCCTGCCACGGGAGACAAACACCCCAAAAATCATGATATGTGTTCTCCCGTGTACGGCAATAACCCGTTATGGGGCATTAATCTACAGGCTGGGCGCACAGCAGGGCTTAGAAGGGAAGGTGCTGCATGATGTATAAGCTGTGCATAGTACATCAGGGTAAAATCTACATCTAAAGGTCCAGGGATGTGTGATAAATACGGAAGCATTCTTTCATACATAGTCCTGGTTTTTCTGAGCTGGTTTCACAATGTTAAATGGTGTCCTTCCGAATGCCTTTTTTGTATCCCTCCCTTCTTGGCAGTTTGGGGAACTTCTCCTGGAAAGTGCTGCCCTGGTACGTGTGGCCTCGCTTCCAGAAGTGCTGGCACTTCCCCCCTTCCTGGTTTCCAAAGAGAATATACCAACTATTGAAATTCCAGGAAAGTTTCCCTCTGGCCTGCACATCGATATAACATGTAAGAATTACATAGTTCTATCTGCATGATGTGCACAGCCAGCTTCTTGTACCACTTCCTTGAATTGCACATGGCGTTGTATGGCTGAAGCACCTGGTCCGACAAGTCAACCCCTCCCGTGTACTTGTTATAATCCAGTATGCAGTCAGGTTTAGGGGTTTCTGTACTGGTACCTCGTACTGGGACAGGGGTGGTGGTGTGCCGATGTATTGTGGTTAATACAAGGACCTCTCTCTTGTCCTTGTACTTAACACACGATACAGAGTCGCTGCATAGTACCCTGCTTTTCATGCTTTAAGTTTTTGCGACTTAGGGAGACCTCTCTGATTTCTGCGTACAGTGCCGCATGCCGCAGTATTTCTAGAAGCCAGGCTGCTTAACAGTGTAGTGCTGGTGTAGACATTGTCCAGGTAGAGGTGGTAGTCCTGGTCCAGCAGCGGGTGCACCAAATCCCACACTATCTTTGCAGTAATACCCAGGAAGGGGGGGCATTCTGGGGGCACTATAGTGGAGTCCTTCCCTTCATATACCCTGAACTTGTAGGTATACCCTGATGTACTTTCGCACAGCTTATCCATCTTCACGCCATACCTTGCACTCTTATCGGGCAGGTACTGGTGGAATTGAAGTCTCCCTTTAAAATGTACCAGGGACTCGTCTATCACCACATGTTTCCCGGGGGTATATGCCTGGGAAAACTTGGTGCTTAAATGGTCTAATTTGGACCTGACCTTAAACAAACAATCATAATTGGGGTCACCTCTGGGTGGGCACTGTGTGTTGTCAGTGTAATGCAAAAACTGATGGATGGCTTCAAAGCGCATCCTGGTAATCGCCATGCAGAACATTGGGGTGTGGTACCGAATGTCTGTGCTCCAGTAGTCCATGATCGATGGCTACTTTACAATCCCCATAAGAAGTATTATGCCCCAATGCTTCTCTTCTGCAGTGACAGGGGTCCACCTGTGGGGTTGTGCATAAAATGATGTGGGGTTTTGGGCAATATGCTGTGCAGCGTAGAGATTGGTCTGGGCTACAACTAAATTCAATAGGTTCTTATCAAAAAAATACTTTAAAAAGTCCACAGTTCTGAGCTCTTCCGTATCAAATTTAATTCCAGGTTGGCCGAAAAAGTCTGGAACCTGAGGGGTATAATTATCTGGGACTACCCATGTGGGGTCAGTGGAAGCCCCAGACACTTCTCCCCTAGAAGTCTCAGGCACTTCTCCAGCATAAACCCTACGGCGCCTTCTCGGTGGTTCTTGCAGGTCACTGGAAGATGAGGAAGATGAGAGGTAAAAGGGGACATTATCCCCACTAGCTGACTCTGTGTCAGAGGGCAATATATTGCATGCCTCTAACATGGTGTACGTGTACACAGAAAAATAGGATAAAGTGCACCAGAAAAATTAGATAATGTGCACCCAACTACACGGATAAACTCCCTAGCCGGCACACTGAAAAAGTTAGATAATGGTAATAGTGATTTTGGTGTAACAGAAACGCTCAGCTCCTCTCTTCAACGATAACAAACCAAAATGATGCCGCTGGAGGGAGGAGGTAGAAGATAAAACTTCGATTTTCTGCCCCAAAATACTGTAATTGGCCAATCAGACTTGACAGATTTGACTGGGACCAATCTGATTGACCGTGTGACGTCAGAAAGAGGTTTTCCTGCCTCCGTTACCCGAGTCCCATTGCGATATCAACATGTCACAGGGTGGGTTGGTGCTGTACTAATAAGGCACTGAGCACGGATCGTGGGATCCAAGTATACCAAGCACCAATGGGTTAAGATTCGGCTTAAATTCATACTCACTGGCCAAGCAGGCATCTGTCATGAATGGCCGAGGTTTGTCTTCAATGAGCAAAAGGCTTGGGCATTAAAATGCTGCAAAGATCCTTCTTTCCCCTCACATCGTAAGAAAGTCAGTCGGCCAAGTAATGACAAAATTCAGGACAGTATTGGTACCTTGACGGTCATATACAATTACACTGAAATAAGTCAGCACCTGGCCTGGTACAACTCTCCTTGAAGGGCCATGCAAATGTTTGGACTTACCTTAGCATTTTGCAAATCATCCTCAGCACCTAGATCCATGCAGGAGCAGAGACTTATAATGAGAAGTAGAGAGCAAATTTCAGCTATCATTCTCCTATGGGTCATCCACGACTCAGGGATCCAGGCAACACATTTATGTTAATACCATCACATCTGTAGTTATCACTTATCCACTCTTCAAAGTAGACTATCTCCCAAAGTGATTTCTGTCCATTGCTATTATTCCCATAAACGTGTCCTTTTCTTTTGGAAACATACATCCATCTTTTTAAGTTCCTTTTATCTTCTAAGCAGTCCTTCTCTATCACCACATATCTAGTAAAGTTACAATGGCCGGCATGATCTTGCAGTCATCTGTTTCATAAAGAGGAGATGAGGAGTAGTCCTGCCAGCTGTTATCCACATGCATGGGAGTTGTGTTCTCTGCTGGGATATGCAGCTACACAATCTTTACAGATTACATGGATCCAGGCACCTCCCTGCCAGGAGGAGTCCATGTGAAAGCAGCATTGCTAGTCATCAGCAGGAGGAGAACAGTCACAGGAAACTCACTTGTTTCTCCTCTGCTTATATAGTGAATCATTTTAAAGTTTCTTAACCCCTTTCTTGCTTCTCAATGTCTTCTTTGCTATACTGCATTATGACCTACAAAACTATTTAATATGTTCTAATATGTTCCTTCCATCTAGGTTGTATTTATAAAAAACTCCTGAAGTTAATTTCAAATGTCTAAAACATTAAATATAAGCTACTTGAGAACAGACCAAATTAAAAAACAAACACCCTTATATGACTGCCAATATTGTTTTTTGCGATAATCTTAAAGTGTTAAATCTTAAATCAGAGTACATTGATATGATCATACTTTAAAAACTGTACATTTACAGGCAGTCCACGGGTTACGTACAAGATAGGTTCTGTAGGTTTGTTCTTAAGTTGAGTCTGTATGTAAGTTGGAACTGTATATTTTATAATTGCGACCCCAGCCAGAATTATTTTTGGTCTCTGTGACAATTGGATTTTAAAAATGTTGGATTGTCATAAGAACCAGAATTGATAATAAATCTTAATTACAGACACCTTTGATAACTGTTACAGCTGATCATTGAAGCCTAGGGCTAAAGTACAGTAAATTACTAATTACCAGAGGTCCGTTTGTAACTAGGGGTCGTCTGTAAGTCGGGTGTTCTTAAGTAGGGGACTGCCTGTATAGGCTTCAAAAGGCCTAGTCTACACACTGTCTATAAAGTTTTGACCGCTAATATGAATTTTCAACGTGTGCTAGGTGCTGTTTTTACAGTCCAGGGTGCGAGTCAGTCAGCTCATACACGGGCAGTCTTTTTCTATTATTTCAGTCGATAACAGTTGTTTTTGGCCCGCGAACAGGAAGCCTTACTTGGAGGTGATCTAAGAGCTGACTCTCTTCAAAAATTTGAAAAAATCGGCAACATGAGATTAAGGTCTTACTCATCAGAACGTGTTTGGTCCGCTCAGGGGACAGGACTCCAAGCACCGCTGTCATACCTGAAGCAAGCAGTTCCTGCATCCCTGCAGAACAAGAACACTGTACAGAGATGGAATAAGGGTGGTGGAGGCTCCTCAAAATTATCCAGCCCCCCTAATACCTATATCCTGCCCTCTATAATAACTATATATAGATCTCTTATAATAAATATATAGAGCCCCCTGTAATAACTATATTCACCCCCTATAATTATACATTCCCCCTGTAATAACTATATACAGCCCCCTAATGACCCCCCGGAAGAAGACTTTGGCAAAACCTAGGGTCGGGCAGTTTTGTGAGGCTGGTGTCCTTTCTATGTATATGCGCATTTTTGGAAGGAAATTTTGTGGATCCAGTTGATTAAAAAGGCATATACTTTATTGGTTACAAAAATGTAAAAATCTAATATTTTGCTTAACGGAAAAATCATGGAATGCACAAAAGTGCTATGTGCATATTATAGTGCCTGTTAAAAAGTGCATAGTAGCAGACCTACGCGTTTCGGGCGTAACTTAGTCTGTTGCCCTTATTCATGGTCTGTCTGCTTTGGGATGAAGCGTGCTTCTTATGCTAAAGTGTCAGGTGCAATAGTGTTAGGCGCTAATGAAGACATGCGCATAGGTAATGGGGTGGAGAAGGCGTATGTCCGAAAAAGGAGGATATGTTAGGTTAGAAATAATAACCAAATGTAATCAAATTCTTGATTTAGTAGAAATACATGGTATCTGATCTATTGTTGAGACCTTGTGGGTATCGCGTATCTAATTTGAGAATCCAGTGTATTTCTCTATTCCTTAGTTTATGTGTTCTGTCTCCCCCCCGTAACGGGGCCGTAACCTTTTCTATTGCTGTGATGCGTAAGTATGAGATATCTCCTGCGTGTATATGAGTGAAATGTTTGGATAGACACGATATGTTTCTAAGGCCAGCATCTTCTTTTGTGTTGGTAGCATCTCGTATATGTTCTGCTATTCTTGTTTTTAATGGACGTATGGTGCTGCCTACATATTGTACATTACATTGGGTACATGTGGCTAGATATACAACATATTTAGAGTTACAGTTAATGATGGCATGAATATTGTAGTCTCTTTGATTATGACATGATGAGAAATGTTTGTTGGGGGCCATATATTTACATAGGTTGCATCTATTTCCTCCACATGGGTATGAACCTTTCGTTGTTAACCATGTTAGTGATTGATGCGGTTTGTTGGTGTATACTGATGGTGATGTAATACCACCTATGGTGTTAGGTTTACGTGCCACGAAACGGCAGCCTTTGTCAAGTATAGCATATGATCTGTCATCAGTTGTAAGGACCGGTAAGTATTTCTTAATTATTTTTACGATATCCTGATAGTCATTACTATATGGTGTAGAAAAGACTAGCTGATCGGAATTATCGTTTTTCGTTTTTGTTTTTTGTTGATGTATTAATGTTTGTCGATCCATTTTGTTTACTTTATTTGCTGCTGTATCCAATATTTGTTTGTGGTATCCTCTACTTGTGAGTCTGTCTCTTATATTTTTTTCCTCTTTTTTGTATAAATGTTCATTGCTACAACTGCGTTTTGCCCTTATGAGTTCCCCGAGTGGCAAATTGCATACAACATGATTTGGATGGCCACTTTCCGCATGTAGCAAAGAATTGCCACTAGTGGGTTTTCTATATAGGGACGTATTAATTGAGTTAGTGGCACTACATCCCTGTAGGAGGATATCCAAAAATGGTACCTCACTGTTTTCTGTATTATGTGTAAATGTCAAATTAAAGTGATTGGTGTTAGTGTACCGGATGAAAGACTCCATGCACTGTGCGGACCCCTGCCATATAATTAGCATATCATCTATGTATCTTCCATACCATAGAATTTGGGTTTGGAAGGGGTTGTCCGCACAGTACATGAAGCTCTCCTCCCACATGGAGACATATATATTTGCAAGAGACGGTGAGAAACACGAGCCCATGGGGCAACCTTGTATTTGGAAATAAAAGGTATTGTTGAACGAAAAGTAATTATTGGTTAATAAAAATTCAGTTACTGTAATGATATAGTCGCTCAGATTCTGTGTATAGTCTGTATATTTTCTAATAGCATATTGTAATGCTGACAATGCCCTATTGTGTGGTATACATGTGTAGAGGGCAGCAATATCACATGTGAGCCAGGTGTAATGCTCTGACCATCCCATCTCAGACATAATCTGTATAACCGTTTTAGAATCTTGAAGGAAGCCTGGTGTTCTCTTTACTATTGGTTGGAGTAGTCTGTCTACCCATGAGCTAATGCGTTCTGTGATGGATCCTATCCCTGAGATTATGGGGCGTAATGGAGGGGGGAAAGTGTTCTTATGTATTTTGGGGGTGGCATGAAAAATGGGTATTTTAGGGTGTTTGGGAATCAAGAATTCAGATTCCTTCTGGTTTAGCACACCCAAAGATACTCCCCACCTAATTATACCTTGAAGTGTGTTTACAATATCCCCAGTGGGATCTTTGGTTATTCTTTTGTACACTGATTGATCCGACAACATCTTATTTATTTCCATTTCATATAATATGCTGTCCATAACTACCACTGCCCCCCCCTTATCTGCATTTTTAATAATTATGTTTTTATTCTGTTGTAAATCTTTGAGTGCCTTATGTTCTCCTTTTGTTAAATTAAATTTGACATTTTTTCGAGTTAGAGATAGTGTTTTCAAATCTCTCTCCACTAAATGTTGGAAATTGTCCATCTCTATAGTTCGGGACATAACTGGATAAAAGTCCGGGTTTTTTGTCATTATGGGTGGTAAGTCCTCTTCTTTGATTTTTGGTATTTGTTCATTCAAATCCTGTAGCTCTTGTAGATGTATCATATTGCATTGGTCTTGAAAATTGTATTTTTGATATTCATTATCATGTATGGTGTACATCCTTGTATTTGCTGCAGGGAAACTGTTTTCTTGTAAAAAATGTCTTTTTACAGTAAGCGCCCTGATGAATTTATTGACATCAAAGAGGGTATTGTAAAAGTTAAATCTTCTTGCTGGCGCAAATTTTAATCCTTTTTGTAGTATTCTCAGTTGGTTGTTATTCAATATGTTGGCTGAAAGGTTCACAACTGTTATGTCCTGTACTTTCTCGCCGTCTTGTATTTCCTTGTATTCGGATATTGGTTTTGGTTTCTTCCCGTGTCTCTTCCCCCCTCGCCGGTTACGTTTTCTGGAGGTGCTTTGTTGATGAGACCCACTTGGTTTTTTTGCTGCTGGTGACCCTGTTTCTTGTATGTTTGTGCTTGGGCACCGTTCACATATGTCTGTTTAACTGGCTGGATATTATTGGATATCTCTCCATCTGATATATCTGTATTAAAGTCTGTGGAATCTTGATGCGCATTTTTACCAATGTTTGTAAATAGTTTTCAATTTTATTAAATTATTTCTTATTAAGACATTCTACACGATTTGAGTGCGTGTTTCTTCTAGTGGTCCGCTGTGTTGAACGGTGGTGGCAACAGGAGGAACGAAATCGCATTCGTGTTGGTCTGCACAGTGGGCTACTCTTATCTGGAGAATCTGTGGATTTGTGCTGTGAACGTAATGAAGGACGAGTAAAAGTAATTACTGTGAACATTTGAAAAGGAAGTAAAACTTCAGAGAACATTTGAAGCTCCGGTCAGATAAGAAACTTATATACTTTTACCCCTATAATAACTATTTACAGTACACTGTAATTATATACAGCCCCCCCGTTATAACTATATGAACCCCCTTATAACTATATACAGCCCACCGTAATAACTATAGACAGCCCCCCTATAATAACTATATACAGCCCATTGTAATAACTATATACCGCCCACTGTAATAACTTTATACAACCGCCATATAATAACTATATACAGGCCATTGTAATAGCTATATACAGCCCACCTATAATCACTATATACAGCCCACTATATAGTGTAATCACTATATATAGCCCACTGTAGTAACTATATACAATCCCTATAATAACTATATCCAGCCCCCATACAATAACTATATATAGTCCACTGTAATGCCTATATCCAGACCCCTGTAGTAACTATATACAGCCCCCTATAATACATATATACAGCCCCCTATAATAACTATATACAGCCCTAGGCAAAATAACCAAATTGTACTCACCTTCCCCCGTGCATGCTGACCGCTTTGTTCTAGCCCCTCTCGGTGTCAGCATACTGGCATTGGCGGTGCAGTGTGTGATGTCACTGCATCGCTAGCGTCAGGCTGAGAAGAAAACTTATTGTTCCTCTACATACTGTGGGTATTGCAGGCAGTGATGCAACTGCCTGAATCACCCACATTTGATGGTGGCCCCATTAACCCTTTCACGACCCGTGACGTAATAGCAAGTCACGGGTCGGCTGCGAGTGCATGGAGAGGGCTCAACGGCTAACCCCCCCTAACATGCTTGGGGGCCGCCATCTTGCCAAGGATCGTCGCTCCCCGTTACTCATCGGGGACCGGAGATCTGTTGCCATGACAATTCTAATTCGCTCCCTTTCCCTAGAACTGATATAAATATAAATCAACAGTAAAATGCCAGTCCTATCAAAATATAATAACAGTTTTTCACTGCTTTTAACTCCGTATGGAAAATAGAGCCTAAAAATCTAAACATTTTGAAAAATATAAAAAAATTTATAAAAAGTGATCAAAAGGTCGTACAGTCCTGAAAATGGTAGCATTGAAAACTTCATCAAAAGTCACAAAAAATTCACACCTGAAAAGTTACATAAGAAAGATAATAACACATCACACATATGCTGGAGATGTAAAACAGAAATTAACCCCTTAAGGACGCAGGGTTTTTTCGCTCATTTCTCGCTCTCCACCTCCAAAAATCCATAACTTTTTCATTTTTACATGTACAGAGCTTTGTGAGGGCTTATTTTGTGTGTAACAAATTTTACTTTCCCGTAATGTTATTTATTTTAACATGCCGTGTACTGCGAAGCTGAAAAAAAAAATCCAAATGTTGAAAAATTCTTGGCTCCAAATAACACGCCTACTTTATTCTTTGGTTCGGTGCGATCGTGGTGATACCAAATTTATATAGGTTTTATTGTGTTTTAATACATTTTCAAAAATGAAACAAATGTGTACAAAAAAGAAAAATTTTGCCATCTTCTGAAGCTAATAACTTTTTCATACTTTGGCGCACGGAGCTATGTGAGGTGTCATTTTTTGCGAAATGAGCCGACGTTTGCATTGATACCATTTTGAGGTCTGTGCGACATTTTGATCATTTTTTATTCCATTTTTTATGTGATGTAAAAAGGTGTAAAAGTCGCATTTCGGACATTTGGGCGCCATTTCCCATCTCGGAGGTCACCGCCGGCCGTAACCGTTTTTATATTTTGATAGATCGGGCATTTTGGGACGCGGCGATACCTAATGTGTCTGTGATTTTTACTGTTTATTATGTTTTATATCAGTTCTAGCGAAAGGGGGGTGATTTGAATTTTTAATATTTTATAAATTTTTTTTATTTTTTAAACTTTTTTTTTCCTTTTTTTTTCACTAATTCTTAGACCATCTAGGATACATTAACCCTAGATGGTCAGATCGTTCCTACCATATACTGCAATACTTCTGTATTGCAATATATGGCATTTTTGCAGCTCATTCATTACAATGAGCCAAACGAAGACCCGAGGCTACCATGGCAACCGATCGCCGCCCCCGATGACGTTCGGGGGCGCGGCGATTGTAATAAAGATGGCGGCGCCCGCACCATCTTTTAAATGCCGGCAAGCACCGACCGCGGTTATTAGCGGTGGGGGTTTGCTGCAATATGCAACAACCCCCACCTTTGTATGAAGAGGACTCAGCCCGTGAGCCCTCTTCATACATTCCTTGTACCTCTGCGCCGTAGAGCTACAGCGCAGAGCGTTAAGGAGTTAATGATGTGACCCCCATTTTGTAGTCACTCTTTTTGGAACACACTACAAAATATACGAAATAAATTCTTTCAAACCACATTTCAACTCTCAGACAGGTTAATTCTGTTAAAGGAAACCTACCACTTAGAATGGTAGGGGTAAGCTATAAGTACCGAGCACCAGCTCAGGGTGAGCTGGTGCCGGTACTTACTTTCGTTAGTGTTATAAACCGCGGTATCGCGGTTTTAACACTTTTTAAACTTTAGAGCAGAAGGGGCTTTGGCGCAACATCTCCGCTATTTCCTATGGAGGCACGCAGCGCCGAAGCGTCTTCTGCTCTAAAGTTTAAAAAGTGTTAAAACCGCGATACCGCGGTTTATAACACTAACGAAAGTAAGTATCGGCACCAGCTCACCCTGAGCTGGTGCTCGGTACTTACAGCTTACCCCTACCATTCTAAGTGGTAGGTTTCCTTTAAATCTCGGGCATAACTTAAAACTCTTTAATAAAAAAGGAATTTACTAGGAGTGGCCAAAATTGTGATAGCTACAGCATGGTTAGACCCAAACAGTCCCGAAAATTATGGATTGGTTACATGAAAGTAAAAAGCACTTTTGAGAAACTCGGGTGTACTACACGCAGAATACTTTGAAAACGTATGTTTACATCAGAGACTTTGATTGATACTTGACAATACAATCTTGTACATGTACAAGATTGTACATTTTCTCTATTTTCACACTAAAACACAACCTAAAAAGCTCCTTAAAGGGGCCTGTTCTTTATCCTTTTTCTGACACTATTCCCTCCCCCTACTATTCTACAGTTTGACATGTGCAAAATGGTTTATACAGTATATACAGTTCAGAATTTCTGTTTATACTTTTAATACTGCAAATTTATTTTTGTACATTTATATTGTTTCCCAATTCCCTTATATTCTTCAAAAAATCTTCAAAAATAAATGCATGCAAAAAAAACATTTCAACTGGATTTTGATGCACCAATAGCTTCACAAGTACTGACGTGTATTTTCTGCAGCTATTCCACATTGTGTGCAGATGAAGCTGAACGTTCAGCTACCATGGGAAAAAACTATGGTGAAAACCCAACACTCCTCATCTCTTCATGAATACCACTCACATATTGAAGCATCATGGTGGCAGCATTATGCTGTGGGATGGCTAAACTGAGTGCAATAATGATGGATGCAGGAAATATGGAACTATGGAACAAAACAAAACAAAGTGAATATTTCCACACTGTAAAATGTGGTTTAAGGGCAAAAGCGAAATCTGCACTAAATTTTATTTAATTTTTGATAGATCAGGCATTTTGGGAAGTGGAGATACATAACATGTTTATGATTGTATTTGTTTCTATATACAGTCACCGGCCACTTTATTAGGTACACCTGACCAACTGCTCGTTAACACTTAATTTCATCCAATCACATGGCGGCAACTCAGTGCATTTAGGCATGTAGACATGGTCAAGACAATCTCCTGCAGTTCAAACCGAGCATCAGTATGGGGAAGAAAGGTGATTTGAGTGCCTTTGAATGTGGCATGGTTGTTGGTGCCAGAAGGACTGGTCTGAGTATTTCAGAAACTGATGATCTACTGGGATTTTCACGCACAACCATCTCTAGGGTTTACAGAGAATGGTCCGAAAAAAAAAAAAACATCCAGTGAGCGGCAGTTCTGTGGGCGGAAATGCCTTGTTGATGACAGAGGTCAGAGGAGAATGGGCAGACTGGTTCGAACTGATAGAAAGGCAACAGTGACTCAAATCGCCACCCGTTACAACCAAGGTAGGCAGAAGAGCATCTCTGAATGCACAGTACGGCGAACTTTGAGGCAGATGGGCTACAGCAGCAGAAGACCACACCGGGTGCCACTCCTTTCAGCTAAGAACAGTAAACTGAGGCTACAATTTGCACAAGCTCATCAAAATTGGACAGTAGAAGATTGGAAAAACGTTGCCTGGTCTGATGAGTCTCGATTACTGCTGCGACATTCGGATGGTAGGGTCAGAATTTGGCGTCAACAACATGAAAGCATGGATCCATCCTGCCTTGTATCAACGGTTCAGGCTGGTGGTGGTGGTGTCATGGTTTGGGGAATATTTTCTTGGCACTCTTTGGGCCCCTTGGTACCAATTGAGCATTGTTGCAACGCCACAGCCTACCTGAGTATTGTTGCTGACCATGTCCATCCCTTTATGTATGATGGCTACTTTCAGCAGGATAATGCGCCATGTCATAAAGCTGGAATCATCTCAGACTGGTTTCTTGAACATGACAATGAGTTCACTGTACTCAAATGGCCTCCACAGTCACCAGATCTCAATCCAATAGAGCATCTTTGGGATGTGGTGGAACGGGAGATTCGCATCATGGATGTGCAGCCGACAAATCTGCAGCAACTGTGTGATGCCATCATGTCAATATGGACCAAAATCTCTGAGGAATGTTTCCAGCACCTTGTTGAATCTATGCCACGAAGAATTGAGGCAGTTCTGAAGGCAAAAGGGGGTCCAACCCGTTACTAGCATGGTGTACCTAATAAAGTGGCCGGTGAGTGTATGTTACATGAGTATGAAAGGAGGCTGATTTCATAGATTTTAGGTTTTTGTAACATTTTTTAAATTTTAACTGTATTTTTAGACCATCTAGGGCAGTGATGGTGAACCTTTTAGAGACAGAGTGCCCAAACTTCAACCAAAATCCACTTATTCATCCTGAAGCGCCAACATTTAAGAAGTAACTTATTGCACCTGTTCTTCCACATTTTTCAATTGGATCGGCCACCAATATAGTTGAAAGAAGGAGGGCAAATTCAGATTATCATTGTAGCTACTCTCCAGGGATTCCCTGTAGAGGAAGAATGGTGGTTCCAGCAGGATGACCTCCATAGATAATGCAGTTCTGTTAATTCTGATAATGCAGTTCTGTTTGCTGCATTATGCAGCAAACACCCACCTGGTATGGAGAGGGCTCAACACTTGATCTTACTGATCTCTTACTGTATATGACCTTCATGTGCCATGAAGCGAGATGAAAATCTTGCTTCAGGCGGAAGAATGCGGATCCCTGTAAAGGGCGGCGATATTCGCCGCTCTAATGTGCAGCAAATTGCCGTTTGATGATGTCTCTGATCAGAGCCGCAACTGACAGGAGAGCAGCGAGAAGATGGGAGCCGTGGGAGCACCCTGCCCGGATGTAAGTATAAGTTTTATTATTTTTGATGTCCCCTTACTAATTAAATGTGGGGAATATAGGATTATATAGTTAATATAACTGTGTAGGGGTTAGGAAGTTTTCTCTATATATTTATATATATCGGGCCATAATCCTTTTGTTGGGGGGGGCTGTGCATTTTATATGGGGCCATAATCCTTTTATAATGGGGGTTGTATATATTTATATGGGGGCAGATTACAGTACAGTATATTACTAAACTGGAGAGGATCTGTATATGGGAGCTGTATATAATTTAATTGGGGGGTGAACAACAAGGTCATGAAATATATGAGAGCAGGGCTTTATAAAAATAAATTGTATATATACAGTATATATTCATTAGGGGGTGCTATATATTTACATTGGTGAGGGGAGCACTGTATGTAAAATCATATGTAATATAATAACAGGGTGGGATATATTAGTTATAGGATACAATAGATTACTTTGCATCATGTAGACCAAATGTTAGGGGTCTGTATTAATAAATTAGGGGTGTTGTATATTGATTGGTGCTGTGCAGGCTATAATTTCAGTAGAATATATATATATATATATATATATATATATATATAATGAAGGGATGTTTTATATGTGTGGAGAGTGAGGTCAGTTGTGTTGTGAGGGGTATATATTATTTAGGAGCACAGTGTTGTTATCCAGGAGACTTTATACTGTAAGTGACTGTGGTATTTTTAGGAACGCCGGGTGGAGATGTGCTGCACAGAGCTGAAGATATCTGGTAGTGAATTCAGCAGTGATACACCATGGATTGGAGAACCTGGAATAAAGTCCTCCTGATGGAAGAGATTGTCATCTATAAGGCACCAGATGCCACTAATGAATCCCAGAACCTGTAGTCAGTCACACAGTGTCAGGGAGCTGTCTGTGGGGATTTTAATTGTTAGTAAAGTTTTCAGAATTTACTGAACAGGGAGCAGCAGGGGGGGGGGGCAGCATTTTAATATTCGCCTCAGGCAGCAAATATGCTAGAATCAGCCCTGCTAACTTCCAGGACCGTATTCACGATTATAAGGTCCTAGACAGATTGGTCATGGACAGGATTATATTTGTGGCCATTTTATTGACAGGAATGGCAGCTAATGAGGTAAACAACATTTCTAAACTTTATGTATCAATTAAACTGGGCAAAACTATTAATAGATTTACATTTCTAAATACCTAATATCCCTGCCCCCCACACTTATACAAAATCTCTGAAATCAGGGAAATAATGCAGATCTCTCCTGACATCTCCTCCTCCTCCCCCCCCCCCCCCCCCGGGAAATAAGAGTACAACAGACAATATACAGTTCGGAAACAAGTGTACAGACTTGCTGAGAATGAAAACTACATTATTTACTGCCCCCCACTGGTCAATTTAAAATATTCATGAATATGTTGCTAATTTGACATATTAATGACATTTTTACTTTTATGATTATATAATTGATTGTGCACATTAAGGCATCTCTCACTCGCATTACACTTGCAACGCGTGCTGCCCGTATCGCACGGCCCAAACGTTGCAAACCGGAACTGAACTCAGCATGTCAGTTCAGTTTTGGTTTGCAGCGTTTGGGTGGTGTGATCCACTTTTTAAAAATGCACTTTTTTGCCATTTTGAAAAATCTAAAAAAATTCTATAAAAAGTGATCAAAAGGTTACACAGTCCGAAAAATGGTAGCAATGAAAAAGTCATCAAAAGTCGCAAAAAATGACACCAACCAAAGCTCCATATAGCAAAGTATAAAAAACAAAAGTTTAGCGCCAGAATATGGCAAAATCCCCAGAAAAATTGGTTTAAATTTTGAATGTATGAAAACATTAGGAAACCTATACAACTTTAGTATCCCCGTAATTGTACCGACACATAGAATGAAGTAGACATGTCATTTGAGGCGCACACTTAAAGCCGTAAAATCCAAGCCCACAAGAAAACAACGAAAAATGCATTTTTTCCCCATTTTCACTGCATATGGAATTTTTTCCTGCTGCCCAGTGCATGGAATATTAAATACCAATCACTATGAATTGCAATTTGTTACACAAAAAAACAAGCCCTCACAGAGCTCTTATGTGTAAAAAGTTATAGATTTTTAAGGTGGGGAGTGAAAAATGGAAATGCAAAAGCAAAAAAGGGCCAGGTCGTTAAGGGGTTAAAATCATCACATGCACATATTTGGTGTATTATCTGTATTTGTTACTTTCATATCTGCATTTTAGGTCTATTTTTAAACATCCTATTTGATGGAGGAAAGATTTTTGTGGCTTTAGTTTTTTGAGCTAAGAATGGATAAGTTGTTCATCTATATTACCCACTCTGTTGAAATCCACTTTTTTTCCCTCGTTTTTATCACTATATGTATTAAAAAATATGAATTATAGAATTTTGTATAGGCATTCACTGTAAAATCTGCAATTATGATTATATTTATATAATTGATCTTTGTAAGGGAAGCTTGACAAAGGCTTCAGTAGAGGCTTAAACGTTGCGGTGTGGTATGACTAAATCCACTTAATACAGAAAAAGATGCTATATTGAACCTTCCATTAGCATCTGCTGTGTGACTAGGCAGTTGCCCAATGGGAGGGGCTGGAAAGGAGCAGTCCTCCCCCACCCTTGGGAAACATGTGACCTTTTCAAATATATGAATAACTCCCCACACTCGGGATTGGCTGTAGAGGAGCAGTGGGGGTCGCTAAGCCAAGTGATGGGTGTTTTCATATATTTGAAAAGGTCACATGGAGTAGCTGTTCCCCAAGGGTGGGGGGGGGGGACTGCTCCTTTCCAGCCCCTTCCATTTGGCAACTGCCTAGTCACACAGCAGATGCTAATGAAAGGTACAATATAGCATCTTTTTTTTCTGTAAAACCAATTTTTAATACAAAAACACTTTGGCAGCATATGTACTATGCTCTGTGGGGACCGAGGGAGTGCTAAAAATGGGTCTCCTAAAAATGTCAATGTCTCTACAACTAGCCATGTTGCTTTCAGCATAGTTAGAGCTTGAGAAAAATATATCATGCCATTAAAAAGTCATTTTATTGTCTGCTGAAG
Source organism: Engystomops pustulosus (assembly GCF_040894005.1). Taxonomy (NCBI): domain Eukaryota; kingdom Metazoa; phylum Chordata; class Amphibia; order Anura; family Leptodactylidae; genus Engystomops; species Engystomops pustulosus. Next base: position 128,752,401 of record NC_092412.1, on the reverse strand, counting down.
CATGGTATTCTTCTTGAAGGGTTTCCCCAAGGTCATTGGGCTTCGGGGGCACAGAGAAAGAAGCCTGTACACAGGAACTGAACTCTGCTTTAATGATTGGCTGATGCAAACGCCACCCCTTGATGGAAATCAACTTTATCTTTGTAGATCCATAGGTAGATTGCCTATACAGGCGGTTCCCTACTTAAGAACACTCGACTTACATATGACCCCTAGTTACAAACGGACCACTAGATATTGGTAATTTATTGTACTTTAGTCCTAGGCTACAATGATCAGCTATAACAGTTATCACAGGTGTCTGTAATGAAGCTTTAGTGTTAATCTTGATTCTTATGACAACCCAACATTTTTAAAATCCAGTTGTCACAGAGACCAAAAAAGTCCTGGCTGGGGCTACAATGATAAAATATACAGTTCCGACTTATATACAAATTCAACTTAAAGGGGTTCTCTGGAGGTGGAAAAACATGGCTGCAGTCTTCTAAAAACAGCGCCTCACCTGACCATGGGTAGTGTGTGGTATTGCAACTAAGCTCCATTCATTTCTATACAGCTGAGCTGCAGTACTGGCAGTAAACATGGTCAGGTGCTGTTTTTGGAAGACTGCAGCCATGTTTTTCCACCTCCTGAGACCCTATTTTGTATGTAAACCGGGGGACTGCCGTATCTAACTTTTTCCTATACCTTTTGTACTATTTTCTAGAATGCATTGTATTTGATAGATTTGCAAAATTACCTAGAGAAACTATTCATGGCATGAAGTAGCTTCTGTGAGCTGCTGTGGCTAAAGCTACTCCGCATCCCAAGTAGCCTGCAGAACCACCTCCCATGCTGCTTGTGAACACAAGAACACAGACCGTGGAGTTGAAGTGGCTCCCAGCGTGTTGTGGCTGGATGGAAGTCCTGTGCATGCCGCCATGATTACATGCTGACCCATGAGTATCCCTAAAATGTGGTCGGTCTTGCTGAACGTGGGGGTCTTGTTGCTTCCTGAACGGAGCAGGTGCACATGCCCGTTCTGCTCCATTCATCTCTATGGCGCTGATGGAGATTGCCGTGTTACAGTTAACAAACACACACTTGGTACCACCAAGTTTTTCCTCTGTATATTGTTTATGTTGTTTGATAGAAAGCAATAAAATTGTTATTTTTTAAATTATATTTAGTTTCAACTTATAAAAGCAAACCTACTCTCCAAAATCACCATATTGAGCCACTAACTTCAGTTCAGAGTAAATAACGTTAAAAAAAAAAAACAAAGCAGATAAAAAGAAGTCATTTTATTGTATTACAAAAACATTTGGCAATATTTCATATTTTAGTTTGTCGAATTGAGGAAATCAGGACAAAGCTCTGTAATTTTACGGATTTCAGGGAAAAAAAATACCTCACATTTCTGGGGAGAAAAAAAAAAAAAAGAAAAAACAAAAAACAAAACCATGTAACTTAATTCTATGCAATCCGGTGCCATGTTAAGCAGTAAACTAGAAAGAAACTCATCTAATAAGGCCTGTTGCGTTGGTCATTTCTAAAGTCATTCCTGGAACGAGAACAGAAAAGTAATTGATTAAACGTAAAGCTCAGGGAACCCACCATTACAAGGAAAATAAATAATTTTTCAAGCAAACAGAGATTGCAGAAATAAGTCTAACTATAATAAAGTCTGTATTTTGGCATAATGATTTCTGATACTTAAGCTCAGCTCAAGGACCAAATTGCAATTTTAACGGCCACAGGCAATTTATGGGATTTCTGTACTGCAATTCCTTTTAGCTTTACACTGCAGCTCTGCTAGTTGAGACTGGTTCCTGAACAGAAGTTTACACTCGCCAGGAAGCCAATATAAGGATCAATTACTGTACCACCTTAAAGACACGGCCAAAAATGGCCTTCAGGAGACAGACTATTACTTTTTTATTGCTCAAATTCCAAAAAATATAACTTTTTTTTCTGACATGGGCATATAAGGGCTTGTTTTTTGTGAGAAGATTTGCATTTTCCTATGGGTTTGTATTTATGGTAAAAATAGCATGATGATTCAAATTTATTAACTCTTCCCTGCAACCATACAGAATAAAACAGCTGTTTTGCTGCTTGTTTTATATTTAAACATTTACTCAGGTCACCATACAGTATAACAAACATGATAATTATTCTCTAGGTTAGTACAGTTGAGATAAACATGTACAGGTTCTCTTATATTTTACTACTTCTGCAAATAAAAATGCCTTTTTATGGAAACTGCTTTTTCCTAAGTGTCGCCATATTCTAAGAGCTATAACTATTCCTCAATAAAAAGAGGGTTATTAGGGTACTAGGCCTATTATAGTACCGTATATACTCGAGTATAAGCCGACTCGAGTATAAGCCGAGACCCCTCATTTTACCACCAAAAACTGGGAAAACCTATTGACTCGAGTATAAGCCGAGGGTGTGGTATACAGCCTGCCCCCGTGTGGTATGCAGCCTGCCCCCGTGTGGTATACAGCCTGCCCCCTGCCAAGCGAATAAAAAAAACGTAATACTCACCCTCCGGTGTCCCGATCTTCAGCGCGAGGCTCCCAATCCTCGGCGCGGTACCAGGCGGCGGCGATGGTGGCTCCTCTTCTCTCTTCTGTAGCCGGCAGATCACGTCCATGTGATCTCCCGGCGGGCGTGCACTAGGATACCGCGGTGTCGCAGCTGATGACGTCATCAGCCGCGACACCGCTGCATCTTATTGTGCGCCCGCCGGCAGATCACATGGACGCGATCTGCCGGCTACAGGAGAGAGAAAAGGACCCGCCGCCGTCTGGTACCGCGCCGAGGATCGGGAGCCTCACGCTGAAGATCGGGACACCGGAGGGTGAGTATTACGTTTTTAATTTTTTTCTTGACTCGTGTATAAGCCGAAGTGAAGTTTTTCAGCACATTTTTTGTGCTGAAAAAAATCGGCTTATACACGAGTATATACGGTACATCTGACCTTTTGATATAACATGCTTTTGGGAGGTAGGAAGCACAAAAATTGCAATTTTAAGTTTTTTATTCTTTAGACACCTGACAATACAGGTATAATAATGTAATAGATGCTTGGACAAGGTCGCTACGGGCTTGACAATACCAATTTTGTGTTTAGGTAAGTTTAGGTAATTTTAATTATTTTATATACAAGTGTATATAGGGAAATGGGAGGGTTTTTTTTACTTTTATTTATGTATTTTTTTTTTTTTTAAACTTTATTTGAATCTTTTACTGTCCCACTAGGGAACTTACACTGGGGAAACCATAATCACCTATACAGAAGTACTGCAATTTATTGTGCTTGTCAGTGTTTTACCGACATTTTGCCTATGAGATCCAGTCTTGCACTGGATCTCATAGGCCACTGCACATAGCAGACACAGAAGTCTTTGTCAGACCTCTGGCTGCCATGGCAATCCCCTGGCACACCTCAATTATGCTGCGAGGGGCCGGGGGAGTGACAGAGGAAACCCTCTTCCCTCCATCTCTCTTCTTCGCTGCCACGTTCGCAGTCAAACGCGGCAGCGAAGGAGTTAAACTGCCCAGCACGGAGCAATCTCCATGTCAGGCATACGCAGCAGGGTCCAGGCTGTATGTAGCAGCCGATCTCCTGCTGTGGATCCATCAACAGAATTAAAATGTTAAGACATTTGTTTTTGGTACATCTGATTAAAAAATAAAAAAAAAGAAAAAGAAAAAAGTTCATTTGACTGAAGTTCATCTTGAGTGTTTGTAGAGACTATTGTTTACATGCTTATTTTACATGATAGCAGATAGAAAAATATATTAGTTTAAAAATTACCTGCCACCCATCTTTCCTCCATAACCTCCTCTGTCACCACCTCTTCCACGTCCTCGATAGCCTCTGTCACCACCATAGCCACCTCTTCCACGATCTTGGATAAAAAAAAATAAAATAAAAAAAATTACACACATACATGTATATTTTTTATATTTATTTCTTAAGTATGCCTGCCGGAATTAAATTCAAGAAAGGGATCTTTCTGAAAAGTAAAGTAATGGTGAAATTTGAGAAGATTTTGGGAGAATGGAAAGAGACTATCATATAAACTGGTAATGTTAAGAAGAATAAATGTCAGTGATCTTTTCAACTTGGTTATAAATGAAGTCCAGAGAGGGTGCTATGATGGATCACCGTGATCTTATGTCATTAAGATATGTCCTGATTATGTTGTCTTACTATGCGGACATTTTGCAGGTTTTTAGTACGTTTTATTGAATTTTTTAAATTAAAAATTGCGAATAATTGGTAAATAAAGGCTAATGACTGGCCCAGTCTCCATATAAGTGGTAACATTAGTTCCACTGATTTCTGAAGTTTGTGGAAAGGTTAGATAAGCTGCTCTCTTGCCAATCTAAAAACAAAAGGGGTCAACGTTATTTAGCTTCCTATAAAAAGAAGGAAACAAACCTCCACTTTGCCTAGAATCCTCTGGTCTGGGTTCACTGCACTGGTTACAAGAATCCCTTCTGGCAAAGTTCACATTTCCACAAGAACTATAATAACCGAGACAATGTAGACGTTAAATATGCAAATTTTAAACATGATTATTTTTTTTAAATAATTGAAAAGGCTTACGGATTGGGGCACAACCAGTCGCCACCTTGAGGACCACCACTACCCCCTCTGAAAGAACCGCGGCCCCCACCAAAGCCGCCGCCACCGCCCCTGTGACCTAAGAAAATAATTTAAGATAAGAGATTAGCAAGAAAACATTTGGGACAAATTAACTTGTAAACTTTTAGAGGAGATTTGTTTGCAATATTTTCAACTTTTATCAACTTGATAGGGTTGCATGGCAAAGTGCATAAACTACTACTGCACGATGACACCCAGTTAAAGGTAAAAAATAGGCGGCAATTAGATCTATCTGTAGCTTGAATTTGAAATTGTCTTTAGCTGCCTGTATCTCCGGTTTTGTAGCTCATAAAGCAATAAGCCTGATGTAGCATAAAAACATGAGATAGATGATAGAACAGAAAACTAAAGTGAAAATGAGAAGAGGCAGATTTGCCTGACTTGGAGGGGGGGGGGGGGGAGCGATTTCATTTCCAGGTAAATGGGTAAGATTTCACATAAAACAGGAAATGATAGAAAGGACATATGATCCCTTAACTAAAGGGAGCTGGTTGTTTAATGGGGTAAAATCTGGTGGCAGGTTCTCTAAGTCATAGAACAGGAAGGGGCAAGTGAAGGGGGGGGGGGGGGTGGAAACAAATGGGGGAAAAAAAAACAAAAAAAAAAACACATTTGCTTTAAAGATTTCGAACTCTATTACTCACCACCTCCTCGCCTACCACCACCGCCTCCTCCTCCACCTCTCATAAACTCAGGACGCCGTGTAGCAAAGGATACTTTGATAACATTACCCATAAATTCTTTTCCTGTGTAAAAAGTACAGAAAGCTACCTTAGGGCTAGTTCACATCTGTTTCAGTAATTTCCTTCACTTATTTTACGCCAAAACCAGGAGTGGTTTAAAAACCAGAACCGGTGCAGCTACTTACAGAGATAACTGTTCTGTGAGGGCTCGTCAGGTGAGCACACTTATTTTTCCTACAGGCACATTGGGGGCAGGGGCTGACAGGCTATACACTATAGGGGACTTTAAGGGGGGGCTGTGACCAATGCATTTTCCACCCTTGGCTTATACTCAAGTTTTTCTAGTGTGTTAAAATTAGGGGTTTTGGCTTATACTCGAGTATATATGGTAACTGAAATCCTAATGGAGCTGTGAAATGACAAAGCAGTCTGCAAGAAGCAGATGTAATGTACTTGTTGGAACAAATCTTACCATCAAACCATTCAATAGCTGCTTTGGCTGAAGGAGGATCATCAAAAGAAACAGTTGCTTCTCCTTTAGATTTGCCAGTTTCCTTGTCAGTATAAAGATTTATCATAGGCTTTCCAGTCTTCTTATTAATCTGCAAAAATAGTAAGTAGACTGATCTTGCTGATATCTACTAATGCGATAAAGCATTAGTAATGGAAAAGCCCTTGAAAAGGCTCCCATTTTGCAACAGCATAATGTACCTTTATGATGCCAATCTGTTTGAAGAAGTCACCCACTTGATCAGGAGATACATCTTCACCAAGTCCTTGCACAAATATTGTGTTATTGTCAGAATTGTCCTGATCATCTATAAAATGAAAGTTGAGCTAATAACTGTAAATAAATAATTAGCTTGTGTGTGTGTGTGTGTGTGTGTGTGTGTGTGTGTGTGTGTGTGTGTGTGTGTGTGTGTGTGTGTGTGTGTGTGTGTGTGTGTGTGTGTGTGTGTGTGTGTGTGTGTGTAACAGTATCTTACCTGACTCAGGTTTATTACCATAATCTCTAGATCCTGAAAAAGTACAAAACAAAGTATTGGGAACATTTTAAAGCAAAGATAAGTGCAACAATGAAAAACTTAATATAAAGTTATAACTAAAAACAAAAACTAGGACTAAAATCAACCTAAAGCTTTAGCCTAGGCCTGAACACGGAACAAATTATTTCTGACAAGCTAACCTGCCTACCATTATAACTGCAGTTCAATGGTTGTGCAGGGGAAAAAGAAAAAAAAAAATCTTTGGGAGAACCCATTAGTTTTTACATCCACACCATCTACGTAGAGGAGCGGAAGCTAACCTCACGTTCTGGTGCGCCCCACGCGATCTGGACATATTGTAGGATTGACTGTTGCACAGCCAATCTGGCATTTAAACTGTCCTAGCAACATGACTGATGGGGTGTTGGATCTGTTAATCTCTACATAATCAACATATAAAGAACTTTCTAAAGTTGACAGCCTTTTTACCCAAGTAGTGAAGCGGTATGTTACTAAGCTGCAAGTTACTGAGCATTTCTCTTCAACCCATCCCCATTTATTCCTAATGGAAATGGACACCTCTGGCATCACTTAGTGTCCTCTTAATATATGACAAGTCCCTTACTGCAGTCAAAACTATTGCACATTGAACTCATTTCAATGCATTTTCTGTCTGTACATGCATTTTCTGTCTGTGCAGACCTGCTGTACTGTAGTGCATTTATGAAGACAGACTTTCAGGGCTTAGCACAAATGTTCAGTGGGACAGCAACAACAACTCTACACAATACCTTTTTAACCCCTTAAGGACGCAGGGTTTTTCGGCCGATTTCTCGCTCTCCAACTTCAAAAATCCATAACTTTTTCATTTTTCCGTGTACAGAGCTGTGTGAGGGCTTATTTTGTGCGTAACAAATTTTACTTTCCCGTGATGTTATTTATTTTAACATGCCGTGTACTGCGTAGCTGAAAAAAAATTCCAAATGTGGAAAAATTGAAAAAAAACGTCACGTGCGTCACGTTCTTGTGGGCTCAGTTTTTACGACTTTCACTCTTCGCTCCAAATAACATGCCTACTTTATTCTTTGGTTCGGTGCGATCGCGGTGATACCAAATTTATATAGGTTTTATTGTGTTTTAATACATTTTCAAAAATTAAACGAATGTGTACAAAAAAGAAAAAAAATTTTTTGCCATCTTCTGACGCTAATAACTTTTTCATACTTTGGCACACGGAGATGTGTGAGGTGTCATTTTTTGCGAAATGAGGCGACGTTTTCATTGCTTCCATTTTGAGGTCTGTGCGATATTTTGATCATTTTTTATTTCAATTTTTATGTTATGTAAAAAGGTGTAAAAGTCGCATTTCGGACATTTGGGCGCCATTTCCCGCCTCAGAGGTCACCGCCGGCCGTAACCGTTTTTATATTTTGATAGATCGGGCATTTTGGGACGCGGCGATACCTAATATGTTTGTGATTTTTACTGTTTATTATGTTTTATATCCGTTCTAGGGAAAGGGGGGTGATTTGAACTTTTAATATTTTATTAATTTTTTTTATTTTTTAAACTTTTTTTTTTCTTTTTTTTTTCACTATCTTTTAGACCATCTAGGGTACATTAACCCTAGATGGTCAGATCGCTGCTACCATATACTGCAATACTTCTGTATTGCAATATATGGCATTTTTGCAGCACATTCATTACAATGAGCCACTGGCTCATTGTAACGAATCTGCAGCTGCCAGATAGCCTCGTGTCAAAAGAAGACACGAGGCTACCATGGCAACCGATCGCCGCCCCCCGATGACGTTCGGGGGCGTGGCGATCGAAAAAAAGATGGCGGCGCCCACGCGCCGCCGTCTTTTAAATGCCGCCGGCGACTTTGCCGGCGGCAACGGGGGGGTTAATAGCCGCGATCGGTGCTAGCACCGACCGCGGTTATTAGCGGTGGGGGTTTTATGCATTTTGCAAAAACCCCCACCTTTGTATGAAGAGGACTCAGCCCGTGAGCCCTCTTCATACATCCCTTATACCTCTGCGCCGTAGAGCTACGGCGCAGAGCGTTAAGGGGTTAAGCTCAGTCAGAGCTTACTATGGTCCTGCAACCCATTTCACTTGTTAAGCCATGGATAAAGTGGTTTGTCAAATGTTATGACCATATCCGCCGCTAGATTAAATCTTACAGGACAGCCTGTTACACTGTTCTGCCACTCACTACCACCTAGCTCTATCCATTTGAACCCTAGTACTGCAGTTGCCTTAGGACCTATGAATGACCTTTGTGTGCACAATGTATTAAAATTCTGCCTCGCTCAAAAGGGGAGCAGCTTGTGGGATATTAGCTGCCGTGCATGGAGTGGACAAAAAGCGTTATTTGCTAGGGCTGTTACAGGGTTTGGAGTGGTTGTGTGCCCTCTGTGCACAAGAAAACATGTCAGACAGCGTGGCAAACTAATTTTCCATTTGTTCCTATCGCCTAAAGTTTAGGGGTCTGGTTCAGGCCTTGAATAAGTTTTGACCCAGGCCAATGGAAAGTAAAACAACAGTAGTTGCGTCCTCAAGTACTATAGCATGGTGTGACTCCAGCAAGGCAAGGCAACAAAAAAAAAAACTTATGATAGGTTCCCAGTAATGTCCTAAAATAAAACAGATTACATAATAAAAAAGGTTTAGGGAATCTTAATCTATCCTCAAATAAAAGAAACCATGGCAAAATATTTATATATCCTTTGGAAATTGACAGAATCCCTTTGCAAACTGTTTTATGAAGAGGACTTCACAACTTATTGAGGCTACTTTTATACTGTATTCCACCCATACATTTAAACACATGGATCCGTATAGGCCATTAATTGCCATTAGGGAAGGCAATTATCAGCGTCATTTCATCATTTTTTGCCAAACTAGGAGTAGAGACTACACAGAGAAGTAAAGTTGAAAGATGTGCACTTGTCCTGGGTAGTCTCTACTACTGGTTTTAGTTCACAAAAACGAATGCAAAAAAACAAAACAAAAAAAACCTGAAGAAATAACAGATGCAAACTGACCGATCAAGGCATAGAGAGAGAGATCTCACAACTGATCTGAATGTTGGATCTGTAATCCCCAGTTTTAAAAACAAAGCATAGCTTTACCCATCACATCTATGCAAAGTAAAGGTTTAAAGCTGTATAAAACTTGTGACACTCCACAGCTACAAAACAGAAAAAAATTGGCCCCATTTTATGGAGCTCTTGCATTGGCGGCTTTAAGCTTTTAAACTTGCTGCTGATCTACCAGGGATGTTCCAGGTGCATATGTTGAAGTGCAAGCGGGATTCAGTTTATACGTAGCCCAATAATATCAGTTTGCTGCATATACAAAGTGTAAATACCACTGACACCCGTATATCCAGAAGACACTTAACTCACAAAAAGTTCAACTGTAAAAAATTGTTAATTTTAATTTTCATACTATGCACATAGTATTAGTGTAAATTGAATGGTTTGACCAATAATTCAAATCATAACACATAATTGGAGATTTAAGAAGAGACTTGGGTATGAAAAGCCATAAAAGTATTCTGCCCCAGTGGATGTGAGGGTGGTGTGACAAGCTCTATGTGGTTCAGAGCTTATATTAGGAAGCATCTGTTATTTCAATGAGTTAGACAAACCACCACCACCGTTTCATTCCTGTATAGAATACTGCAGGATGTTTTTCCTCTTATTGCAATAACCAAGTAGTTAAAGGATATCTAGCTTCAGTTTTACTTATGGTAGATGTGTCCCACTAACCAGCACCTGAGGAACTATGCTCCTCAGGACTTCTTTGATTATAATTACAGGCAGTCCCCTGGTTACGTACAATATAGGTTCCTTGGCTTTGTACTCAAGTTGAATTTGTATGCAAGTCGGAACTGTATATTTTATCATTGATGCTCCAGACAAAATTTCTCAGTGACGATTGGATTTTCAACATTTTTTGCTGTAATGGGAAGAAGGATTGTTAATAAACCATCATTACAGACACCCTACAGCTGATCATTGCAGCCTAGGAGGACAGTAAAGCTTCCAACTTAAGAGCTTCACCAGAGGTCAGAGTGGGCAGAGGGGTCCGTCTAAGTTGGGCGTCCTTAAGTAGGGGACCGCCTGTATATTATAATTATAACTCAAACGCAGAGATAACGGCAATATAGAATTATAAAAATTAAGCTAAACAGTCTTGGGCACTCCGGCTAAATCACAGGAGCGCCTCATCTTTTAATGTATTTACTCCCTCATTACCACACAAGTCCCGTCCATTACCTGTTCCACGCAATGTGGACAGGAAGACTTGGATCGTAAGGGGCTAAATCGCAGCATAACGTGTTATAATAAGTCCTGGGGAAAAAAGTTCCTCAGGAACTGGTCAGCAGGACCTGCTAGTAAAAATGATGATAAATGTCCTTTAAGGGAACTTGCTTTAAGCGGCAAATAATCCAGTAGGGGACTTTAAGAAAGCAAAGTAGTGAAAAAAACGTTCAGGGCCTGGAGTGTTACCTTCATAGTCCTTACCCTAGAAGCAGTGAGCACCACTTGCCTTTTGAATGCATCTTTGCAGATATATGACAGCATTTATTACTGGCCTGAAACAAGCCGAGTCCTGTTCAATGCAACAGGAATTCCACTCGAAGGATCTATTTTCTGGCACTTACCACCAAAATTTTTGAAGGCACCTCGGTCGCCACCGCTGCGGAGGAAAAAGTGGAGACATGATTTTTTTTGCCCCCCTTTATCATTAAGGGCTGCTGAACTCAAAAACCCAAAGAAGCTGTCAAGCTCAGAGTAGCTTTTCTCTTAATAACGAACATTATTGAAAAACAGATTTTATACCTTTTTTACATTTTTAAAGGGAACCTATGACCTGACAAATGCAGTCTATCTTCAGGCGGCACGTGATTCAGCAGGAAGAACTGAACAGACTAGGTATAGTAGGATATCCAGAAGTACTTAAAATCTTCATTTAACCTCTGAACGCAAGAATAATTGACCCTGTACACTACAATATCAATTACATGCAGCCTGCAGATA